>NC_090924.1:621424027-622024027 GCF_040938575.1 Ambystoma mexicanum | reverse complement strand
TTGTCCATAAGGCATCGAAAAAGTTAACTTTTTCATCAAAATTGTAATAAAAATTTGAAGATTACTTGAAGAGAGAATTGAGGACTACCAACACGAACGTTTGGTAAAAAAATCTGAAGACGGCTGACATGGGAGGAGTGAAGTGAGATGCTCCTATTGGCTGTGAGCAGTATGACCCAAAATGACTGTATTAGAGCACGAAAGTGACAAAGTTAAAATTTTAGTTTAAACTGCTCTATGTTACAGAGGATTCCCACCCGGATGACAGAGAATATTCATAGCATGTGAATCTATGAAAGATCCAATGCTGGATAAAACGGATGGTTCAAATTGACTTGTTTTGCGGAATTCGAAGACATACTGTCAAAAAGAAAAATAAAGGTTACTGATGTTCTGAATAATCGGGACAATGAACGAAATCCCACAACAAATTCACATGGTTTTGCAGTGGATAATATATGGTATAGCCATATGAGGAAGATTGGGAGAGGGAGCAAGGTCAGTAGGATATTGCTACATCTTCTCCCTTATCCCTCATGCTTCTGGTGTACCTAGAAGTTTGCCTCCAAACGAAGTAGAGGTAAGCAGATGCATCATGCCTAGTGCACCTAGCATTGTGCAGGGTCTGAGAGCAGTTTAAAGGGCAATCGGTTACAGAATCAATCATACCCATCGGTGAAGACTGTTCAGTTGCTGACTGTAAAGGGCAGAAAAACTGTGTATTGTGAGAAACCTGAGGGTATACTCACTCCTACTCCCCCTGGATCCTCTTCTCAGGTGGCCAGGGAAAGGAACCACTCTTAGATTCTGACCCTGGGGGTGGAGAAGCGAGGGAGGATCACCTGGATTGAGGGGATTGGAGGGAAGTCTGTGTAAATTTTATACCGAACTGAATGAAATGTTGAAACACAGCCGAATTATGTATATTGAATATCGAATTGAATGAAAACCTGAAGCCAAGCCAAAAGTACATTCATTGAATACAGAACTGAATAAAACTTGATGGGCAAAGCTGATAGTGGATGAAAGCCAAAAGGGAAGGTGCCCATTTGAAATGAACATCCAGAAAAGAGTGCACATGTGAAATAATCCAACAGAAAGGTGGGGCATGAAAAAGAGCACCACAAAGTGAACTTCATGAATGGATACAGTACGGCAAAGCCAAAGATTGGCAAGAAGTGTGTAACACATCATGGCAAATCCGAGAGGCTAACCAGGAGAGTGCGAGACAGCACACAGAGCCAAGAGGCAGAAAAAAAGAAACCAAGTGAATGTGAATCTGTACACAGGGACAAGTATAGAAGAACTTGTGTGGTCTGGAGAGCCTAGGGTTCCTGGTTGCACGACTTGTGATTGGTGGACGGTGTGGTGGGACAACTGCGCCTAGACCAGTGAGCCCTAAATGGTGAAAGTCAAAGGCATTGTGAAATAAACCAAGAAGGAGTATTGTGAGTAAACTGGTAAGACGAGCCAGAAGGAGGGTCAAGTGGATCTAGATTTGCCTTGATCTTTGAAAGATTAAAACAGTACATATTGCTATGTTGAAATCTAGGGCAAGGAAACCCTGAGATTTTGTGAACTGCAAATTCTGTCTTGAGGACGGATCCTCAAGAACCCTTTTTTGTGTGAACTTGGAGAAGGGAATCCAGAGGATTGTGTGGAACTGTATTGGCTTGAATTTGAAAAGGGTACTCTTGAGCCTTTTGTGGAACTTTCCTTGAACTTGGGGAAGGGGAGCTGAAGAGGAAGCGGAGAGCTGGAAGAAGCTCAAAATCTTGTGTTGATCCCCACTTCATTCATTATTGACACCCCGAACATTGTTTAGCTTTCGTTGTGAGGGCAAGGATAGGTTTTGAACACAGACTTAAGTTGAACTCTGACTCAGACTTTACCTAGTTTCGTTCAGGTAGGGAAATCCCACCTTCGTATAGGCAAGTTAGGCCTTTTACCACCCCGACATTTGATTTAATAAACCATTTTCTTTTGAACTTTGAATCTGTCGTCTGTGTCTGGCTTCATGATGCCTTCACAGTATCCAAAAAAAGCCCAAGTGAGTCTAGAGGGGCTTTTTCTTCTAACAATGGATGAGAGCAAGGAGTGAAGAGTTGAAGAGCTGGAGGAATGAGCGGATTCTCATAAGGTATGGCATGAACAACATGAATGTGGGACTTCATGGCGAAATTACTTGCATCATTTGACGTGGCTCAAAGAGCCAGAAAAACCTGTTTAGATACAATCATTTTTCTCTATGTTGAGCGATGGCACGGTGCCCGTTTGCAAACATGGGAACTGCAGTCGCATGCTTCGTATCGCTGATCTGGCTGGAGGTGTATGCAGCTTCGCTACACTCCGCGTGCCAGTCATCCCTGAGGAGCACCTGGTCCTTGCCCAACCAATCCCCAAGATTACACCTGTGCCCCCTTTGTCCCCTTCATCTTACATAGACAAACCAATTAATTTGTTCAACGACGAGAATCAGGAACTATTGCAATGCACCAATTACTGCTCAGTGGCCTCATCAGAAGCTATAATGGACACTCCTGATCAGTACCGGCTGTTTAGCCATAATGCAAACTTCTGCACTTGTCTTCTAGCACCTGGCGTGCAAGCAGCGGCAAATACCAAATATGAACTTTTACTATTTGTCAACCCATCGGAGTCAGCGTTTAGTGCCATCAAGGAAGAGTTACTGGCAAGGAGGCTAAAGACTTTGCAGAACCATAACATACCACGTGCTGGCAGCAATTTTGGGTAGGGTATGTCAGACAATTGGAAGTACTTGCTGCAAATGTGTGCCTACCAATGACACAGAATGGTACCCTATCGCTGCCATGCATAAATCATGGAAGTTACCAATGATTTCTCTCTTGGTTGCCATCTTGGATGAGCCTCGCTGTGAAGATCCAGTTATCTATTTTTTTTTTATTATTATTATTTTCAGGCAGAAGGTCTGGTAGATCTTACAGTCCTGTATTCTGTTCCTGTCAAATGCTCTTATCATTTTTTTCTGCCCAGGTCCGAAAGCAGCTGCCATGATTACTGACCATGTCCAAAGTTAGAATAACTGCCATTTTAGCTCACATGGGTGCTCAGACTGAAGTGGTTTTGTGTCCAACAAGTTGTGATGATTGTGAGGAGCAACGGGTAGATTGCATAAATAGTAGGGGGGATGAGCTGGGTTTGTTCAGCGGAGGAGTATGCCCATTTTGTGACAGATGAGTAACGATTGTTCCAAGAAGATGATTCTGATTTGTTAAAGTATTAACTAAAGGGGGGCATGTTTGGGTGGTCAGGAATGGTCCCCACTATCAAGAAGGGTTTTTTGTTGCATGCTCCATATTGGTGATTGAGGTGTGGCAATCTGGGCGCATTGGTACAATTACATATTGTTTCCAGTATAGTTAAATGTGAACAGGAGATGTTACTTCATGTTACTTTTTGGTTAAACTGATACTGTTACGCTCACCTGGATTCCACAGGGGCGTCGAACGAAGCTGGACTGCTGCGGTCTCCACCAGTGTGACTCGTAGCGAAGTGATGATCAACTGCACTTGCCCACTCAGTTTCGTCTGCCTGGCCCGCAGGAATATTTTCCTAAAAGCAGTAAAGGGGATTAGCCACCCATGGTAGAGAGGTTACACTAACACTATTTTCGCTGAAAACTTCCAGTATTCCCCTTCATGAAGTCTCACTTTATTGTTTGGAAGGATGAACTCTCCATCCTGCGTGGAGTGCAGAGGCGCGTAGAAGTTCAGTTAATTCACTGATCCGAAGGTATTTGGCAGAGTTCCAGTCAACAATGACTCTGAGGTAAGTAGTGTGTAAACTGAATGTATAGTTCTTTTAGAGTTCAAATGTCTGTTAATTCACTCTTGCTCCTTTCATACCTTTTCCCTTGCAGCTTGATCCAAGGAGTGAGTTCGCCTCGATGGATGAAGGTAGCACTTACGTAAGAGTCAGTTTGTACCAAGCACTGTCTAGCAAGTAATATTGTTCCAAATGGAATTAACAAATAGTTCTCCATCTTCTTTGCAGGTGCGGCGCCTTGCCGAAAATGTCTCACATAGGATGGTGACCAGCGCTGCCTCGAGCGGTAAAATTCTGAGTAAGTATCTTGCGGTAAGTAAAAGAATGTCTTTGGCGGAACCCCGCTCACCTTTTGTTTGTTCTTGTCTTTTCAGATGCTGATGTTTCGGACGGCGATGAAATGGGTGCTGCGCCGGGTCGTGGAGATGCTCTGAAGACAGGTGAGTATGGCGCGGCGCTGCAGCTGGCAATGCGACACGGTTTATTTTAATGTCTTTTTCCTTTATCCACAGGTGCGGCTGCTCCAGGAAAAGATGATGACCAAATGGTAATCTCATTCTAACCTTCTCTTCTTCTTTCCTTTTCTCTAGTATTGGCTCCGGACACAAGACGGGTGTGGCTGTAGACTGGATGCTGGATTGCAGACACGGTGAGCGTTACGATGCTAAAATGCAGAATAACACGAAGCGTGTGCTGCTCTTCGGGCGTGGTTTAAATAGCATCAAAAAAGTAGTTCCCAGGTAAGAAGTTCCAGTACCACATCCAAGCAGAAAAATAGTTCCTAAAGGAAAGTAGTCCCTTCATGGCCTCATGATGGCCTGTACATGAGTTCTTTGCAGGATGACCTGCATGGTTTAAAGTTGGCAATATGAGCCTGGCACCTATGGCGCCAGGACTGAACCCATATAGCCCCGAGGCAGGGTTTTGGGAATTCCTGTGTCTTCTTGGGTACCTGTTCCCTGGACAGATGGACCTGTTCCAGATGTCCGGGGACAGGCATTGTGACAGATACATATTATTTACATGAGTGTAGAAAGACAAATGATCAAACCCGCCAAAGGAAAGATAAATACAATTGAGACATCCAAACTGGGACTACTGGCAACAACAAACAGTAGATTGTAGAACATAATGCGTAAATATCTGATGAAATTTCCTAGCCCTGCTCAGAGATCCAGTTCTCAGGTTCAGGATGAACGTAATTCATACAAAAGAAGTCCTCTTTGCAAGGGGTCATGAAGGAACCTTGGACTCTGCAGTTTTTCTAGTGTGCACACAGAAAATCTACAACACTTGCTTCCGGGATGCAAGTCACTTAAAAAACAAAGATCAAGACATTTGGGAGACCTAGTATCGGACGCTGCAAGGATCGATGTGGAAGAGTTGTGGGAGAGATTTTATTGTGGAAATTATTTTAAGTTAATTTTTGGCCTGACACATTTAAGAGAAATGTTGCTGGACATAAAGCAATTTAAAGGACAAATAGAAAGGAGAGGAACATGAAGATAGAATATGGAATGCCCTGATGTAAAACAGGTTCTTTTTGTGTAGCTTTGGAAATTGATGTTATTAATATCTAATCTGTGGATATGCAACATGCTAGGTAAAAGTATATAATAAACTATATACCAAAAAAAGAAAGAAAAAAAGTGACCATGTGCTATGAGTGCCTAGAAGCAGGCAATGAGGATTTTTTATAATGCCCATGCGAGAAAGAGGGGCCTGTCCTGAAGAATTCACTGTAAAGGGAAGATCGTGTGCATGCATGTTCAATAAATACGGAGAAAACGAAGGGAATTTATGAATCTACATGTAGTGGGCTTTTTTATAAACAGTTAAAACGCGGCAATCAGGGGATGACTCTTGAGAAACTCGTTCTGCAGAGTTTGAGGCCAAAGGATGGGCAAATGAGTAATGTCAACCTTCGCGGTGATCAGCCCAGCTAAAGGAGCTAGCCATGGGGTTTATGGTCTGATAAGTATCGCAGAAGGAAGATGTAAGCTTGAATGCCAGAGAGCTTAACAAAGGGTTTTTGCCATTTGTTCTGGCCAGCAATAAACCATGGTGTGTATCAATGCTAGAGGCTAAAGTGATTGAAACGCAGGAGTTCAATTGCATTTTCAGATGCGCTGTGCGTTATGAAATGGCCGTGGTTTAGATTAGAATGTTCCAATGGAGGCCAGTGAACTGGGAGATGAGATAGTTTGTGCTAATTAATTAACAGAGAACTTTTTTACTTAGCCATCTTCATATCGCTTGAAGTATTTATGCGAACCCTGTGTGGTATGGTATGATAATTTTTCTTTGTGTAGCGCCTATACACATGACAAGTGTTTCAAAGTGCTCAAAGAGGGGTGAGCAAAGGGAGAAAAACAGCATCATTCAGAGCACTTGAATTTCTGAACGATACAAGCCTGCTATTTTATTTTGACAGACTCTCCTAGGACTACATTATTATTATTATTATTTGATGGTCGTAGCTTGCTCCCATTCTTAGATAGGCTTTCAACCAACCCATTGAACTTCAATAAACATCTTTGAACTCAGATCACATATTCGGTCTTCACAATTTCATACAATGCGTTCCTTACAGATTGCATTAACAGATGCTGGTTCATACATTTTTTGAGCAGATGTGCCACAAAAGAAATTACTTTGGGCTTCTATCCCTTATTTATTTTCTGGGTAATCCCATTCTTCCCCCACGGGTTCCTCTTTTCTGTTTAGGTGACCATTTCTAGCTAAATGTCCTGGCTCTCTACAAGAAAAGCATGTCGCAATGTGGGGTTTTGTGGTTCTTCTCTTCTCTCTTCAGTTCTTCCCAGGGTTTGGGGTTGGGTCTCTTCTCCAGTCTTACTTTCTCCCCATTAGGTAAATCTTTGAACCGCAAAGACAACTCAATCTTTCTTTAGGGACAAAGGGATGTTTAGATGGGCCTTTGCTTTCCCTTCTCTCCTCAGGTTCATGTAAATAGTGGAAATATCTGTTTGCATATCAGCGAAATGTTGGGTGGTCTCAATGGCTATTGTGAGAGTAGGTATGTTTATTTGTAGCATAGCCCGTTGGAGTGACAGAGATAAGAGTTCATGAATTGTTCTAGGCTTAAAGCCTCCAATACCTTTTCTTCCGAGCTATAATGACAAGGTGTTTTCAACCCATTCTCCGAGCTCCACTTGTGTTTCTCAGGGACCCAATTTAAAATTTCAGAATTTTTGGCGATAGAAATTGCCAGTTTGCCCAACTCGTTGAAAGAGCCCTTCTTTAATATCAGAGAAAGAGGATGTTTCCGGGAGGTTGAATAACTGATGCGTCTAACGCGCCTTTTAAAAGAGAGATTAAATAACAGATCGTCAAAGCAGGTCTCCCAATTGAAATGATTGGGAAGTTCTAATCTTTCAACGTTCAGAAAAAGAAAAAAAAATGTCACAGATCCTCCCCCTCTTTATACGGCTGCAAGACTCCCTGGGGCATACTAGGTTTTTCTTGGGCTGCTAGAAGTCTCTCCAAACCTCTCTGTAATATTTGTTCAGCTTTGATTTGATAGATAGCTAACCTGGTCGATACTTCCTCCAATATCTGGGGAGGACAAGGTCCCACTGGAGCTTTCCTCAGAATCGAACAGACCGATTCTTGTTCATCAAGGGGGCTAGGTCTTATTTCAAGGTCTGCATCAAATCCTGAGATTATTTCCTATGTTAACTCTGTAGGAGGAAAGGCGAAGAAACATAAGAATTCCGCTGCTCTAATTTTGGGTGGCCTAATACTCCCGATCGAATATAGTTTTGGTATTCTCCGACTGATGATGTGATTTTATCCCTGTTTTTCAAGTGATATGTAGCTAAGGGAAGGGTGTCAAGAAGTGCCAGAGTATCTGGTAGATGCAACAGTAAGGCAATTGTCCTTTTAAGTGCTAGTATCCGATCTTGGTCTTGAACTTAACTAGCATTCTTCCCTTCCATTGGCTGAATTACCAACCAAATAGTGGTCCCTCAACTTGTATTGAATGAGCCGCATCCCACCCTGTCAATTTGTGAAGGCATAATCAAGCAGGCCACAGTCAACAGATTGAGTTCAAAACAAACACTTTTATTAACCTAAATGGCAGGATGGTTGAAGGTCTAACTTACCTTATGATCAGGTCAGATTTCCCAACCTAAATAAAACTAAGAAAAGTCAGAGTCAAAGATTTCAACTAAAGAATTTGTCTGTGTCCAAAACCTATTCTTGCCCTCACAACTCATCTATACAATGTGTAGGGATGTCTGCAATCAAAAGAAATAGTGTCCAACAAAATTCTGAGACTCTTCCAGCTCACAGCTTTTTCTCAGCTCCCTTCCCCAAGTATAAAAGAGTTCCAACCAAAAAGTCTGAAATGTACCTTCCTTGAGTTAAAGGTGGTATAGTTTAACCAATATTGGGGTTCCCTTGCCCAAGTTCGAAGTAACAAATCCAAGCACCAAAAGAATCCTTGAGACTCTGATCTCAAGTCAACAAATGTTTCAAGCCTCGGTGTTCTTTTCCCCAAGACTTGATGTCAGCAGCACAAAAGGTCAGGCATCTTTTACGTCCCAGTACCAGAGTGGTAAAAAAGCATAGCCTTCATTGCTCTTGGTTGCCTCTTCTTTGTCCCAGTACTGGCATGTGTCAAACAGGGAGCAATGATGGGAACTGGCTTAGAACAACCCATGAAGGTTGCGTAAGGATTGGGTTGTTCACTATTAGGGAAAGGAGGATTCCATGGCTTGCCTGAAAGCCCCTTACTCTTCCTTGCTCTCATTCTGGATCTTTGAGGCTTGTCAATTCCCACAAATATTTTTTTGATCAAAGGGAATAGGGTGACAATTCTTTTGTGTTGCTTTATTTAAGTGCACATGGTTGAATTTCAACCTTTTACACCAATCAAACCAACATAATACATTATCAGAAAAACCCATGATGCATACAATCAATTAAAAAACAATAAAAACATAAGATAAAGAAATACATACAAATTAGATTCAAATATGGACCAAATAAATCTGTTTTGTTTCCTATATCATACCTACAATAGTAGTTTCATGATATAGCATGCATCTTAAAATTCACAAGCTAAAATGATCTAATACATGACTCAATCAAAAAAGATATCACAATACATATAATTCGAATGAAATAGTTTTTTTTTTTTTTTTTTTTAAAACAAACCTCATAAGTCTTCTGTAAAATAAAAAGAGCACCATGAGGAGCTCGGAAGTCAAATCGCAGAACATTGTGATCCAATAATATAATAGCCCTGAGCCAAACATGATGCGGAGCGGAAACCACCACATGATTCTGCTGCAAAGATCATGCTCCAAAATTGGTCCGATTCATGTGTGGCAAAATTTGCATAGGCTACAGCATACCAAGCTCCTGAAAAGGGCTATGCATCGAGCTATGGCATGCTGTTTCAATTTGTTTTCCACATAGCCAACAAAGGCACTCCCCAGCGATATCCCCCGCCAAGCATCCCTGTTGGCATGGACAGGCATGATATCAAAGCACAAATACATAACAAAATGACTTGGGTAGGCAGTCGCCACTTTATTTAAGCAATAAGCGCCGAGCGGTGGGGGCCTTACTGAGTGAGGTAATGTCCCGGGGTCCACAGTCAACGATGGCCCCTGGGTTGAGGGGCATATTGCCATTAGTACCCCGGCCCGCCAGACCGGGGTACTAATAGCATTTTTTCTGTTCTGCAACATTGCAGCGTTTCGGAAGTAAAAAAATAAATAAAAATGCCCACTGGGAAAGGGAAGAAAGGGAAAATTGAGTCCGTTTTCCCTTTTCATGGCGGCGATCTGGAGCGAACGCCTTGGGGACAGAAGTCTTCCTAGCGCGTTCGCTCCCGAAAAGAGGTAAGTGGGGTTGGGAGGGCGGGGAAGGGATACTTTGCAGGGGGGGGGTATGAAGAAAGAAAATACGTACATGAATCCCCAGCGGGGGACGATGGCAGCATTCAGCTGTTTGGAGACTCGGAGCAGGGATTGCCCAGTTTCGAGTCTCCTTATTGGCTGAGGGGCTGCCACACCCCCTGCCAGGAACAAAGGATAAGAATCCCGGCCAGGTAAGGTCCAAGCGACGGCCAATCCGAATGTTTGGTACATTCTGATTGACCCTCGCCGGGTACTAATAGATATTGCAGCATGCTGTGGCTAAAGCCCCCCTGATGAGTATACTGTGTATATTTATGCCTTTTCTCAACAGAAGCCAAGGAAAGTACACAATCATGGTCCCGACTCCTGCAAGGAAGTTTGTTTAGAAACATTGGAACATCATTTTCCGTGCTACATGATAAAGAGATACTGGCAATGCGTCAGGACCAAACAATCCAGATATCCAAACCATGTGCTACGGGAGTAGCGAAAGTGCAGGGGCAGTAGTAAAGTGCAATAAAGATTTATAAGCCCCTTCCCCCACTTTATATTCACTCAAAGTTTACAGGCAGCAATGGCCTGCTGGGACAAAGACTGGAGACCTAATTCGAATATAATGACTTGCACTGGGACTGAGCCAGGCAGGCCCAATAGGGACCGTAGAACGTTAGCCTCCAATTTAGACAGCCAGCAGATTGCCCTTTTTGGCAGGACCTCCAGAGCACACAAAATGCCCAGCACTACTGCTGTATTATAGGTCACTAGCTTTGCCTCCACGGAACGACTGCCCAAGGTATCAATTATTTGCCTAATGGCCAACCATTTGGCCCAGGTTTTTCGGGACAACTATATTGTATTAATACGTGAAGAAGGGAGAAGCCTTAAACTGAATACCCAGATACCTACATGTGCCAGTTTTGCTAATTAATGGTACCCAGCTGCCAACTAAATGTAGCTCCTCCATATGCCTTGTATCCAAGTGGCATAATTTTGGTTTTCTAGGTTTATCCGTGGGCCATATATGTCAGCATAGGTGTACAGTGCATTTAAGGCGTGCTGGAGACCCATGGCTGATCGATCTAAGAAAAAAATATCATCCGCAGAGGTAAGACATATTATGGCTACGTGGTCAAACTGCTGAGGGTGGGAGAGCATGTCTTTATTGCTATATCAAGATCTGTCATATATAGATTATACAGTGATTGAGCCAATGGCACCCTTGCTTTAAACCCACGTCTGTAGCATCCTGGATCCACCCTAAAGCCCGGTTTATACTCTGGAAACAAGATTGAATTTCACCAAGAATTAGAGATCTAGCCTGTTACACAGATATGTAGGAAGAAAACTTAGCAAAGCAAGCCACATTAAGGGATCTTTCTTCAGAACAATGTTACATAATCCATCAGGACGCATCGGCCGCAAGGGTTTTACTTTCATAATTATCTCCACCATCTTTCACATGATCCCAGACTGCAGAGCCCTCCATAGACATAACCATGGCACAGGCCATAGGTTGGTTACAATCCAAAAAACAGCTGTATGTGCCCTGCCCATACATTATCCCCAATATGGCAAACTTCCAAAGCCATTGGACCCCCTCTAAAGGAGTGGATCATGTGCCAAAGCTTTTTCGTCTCATGTGTGTGAATAATCCGATTAATACAATTCCATTTTGCGGTGGTATCCCTAAACAGATTCACGCAACCACTGCATAGGCAGTTTTTAGCTTTACAAGCCTACACTTAATTTCCGCACAGGACAACAAACTATACAGCACTTTAAATAATGGTTGTGTTGAGCTATCCCTTAATAGTGCGCCGAAAAATAATGGAATGGCAAGTAGTGATGATTAATCAATTCCTGTTTATTTTTGTGATGTTAGAGCCTTTGTGGATGACACGTGTTTCGGCAGAGCTGCCTTTATCGAATCCAGGCTATATAGATAGCTCATAAGTCACTGCATAATGCATAAAGGTGCTGAAGTTCACAGGGATGAATCCCTCCTGATACAAAGAAGTCCTCCGTATGTACGAGACTTCTTTGTATCAGGAGGGATTCATCCCTGTGAACTTCAGCACCTTTATGCATTATGCAGTGACTTATGAGCTATCTATATAGCCTGGATTCGATAAAGGCAGCTCTGCCGAAACACGTGTCATCCACAAAGGCTCTAACATCACAAAAATAAACAGGAATTGATTAATCATCACTACTTGCCATTCCATTATTTTTTTCGGCGCACTATCAAGGGATAGCTCAACACAACCATTATATATTGTCACAAACGGAGTGGAGGGACTCTAAGTCTCCGTAGTAGCTAAACCTGGTGCGACGCAAGATCTTTAACATCACCTCAACTCTCATGGACAAACCCTTTTAATTTAACGGGGCGCGTAGGTACTGCAGCAGGTGTCATCACAAACAGTCCCTCACCAAGAATGCTATACAGCACTTTAATCCACAAACCTCTTGAACCTTTGTTTCTTTTTGGCACGGACAATATCAGAGGGGGACCAGGGCTTAATATCTTTGGCTACCCCCTGATCCCCGGGAGTAAACCTGGGCCATCACAGTTGCGACCATGTGATCCAAGTTCCAGGAGCAATTCCAAGTAAAACCTTTACATTTTGACCAATTTATTTACATTATTAAGCATTCAACAGAGACAATTACCCTGCAGGCTCACCACTGGATTACACTTCATAGGTACTTGGCAGGTCATTCCCAATGTAGCATGGTCACTCATAGGGACCTTTTTTATTTACAAGTCAGGAAGTAAATCTAGGATCACCTGATTTACAAAAATGTAGTCAATCAAGGAACTGCGTATCATGTGTTTCTGGTGTGTATCACAAGGGGGACAACATCAAATTCAGCAAGTAATGCCATACACTGCTTGCCATACCTTGAGACAAGGCAGCATGCCCACCTGTCTCACGCAATAGAGGAGCATTAAGGCAGGCCGTATTAAAATCCCCTGCTGGTATAATGCCACCTTTACTGTTTTGGTCAGACCAAAGGAGAAGAGTGTCAAGTACAACCTCAATGAAGCCTCCCAAATCGAGGGATCATATAATGTTGCTACTAATGTGCGCCCCGACATGTGGGAAACCAACCAATATGGTTGCAAGAAAATTCTCATGTTCCCTAGTATCCATATACTGAGTAAGTAAATCTAAATGTACTGCCCTAATACACAGCCCACCTTCGAGCGCAGCACAGACAGGGGGCGAAATTTCTTAGAGAAAAGTTAATACGCTATTGCCCTGCCCGCTGTCTTCGCTCTGCCTCTGCTGATCAGCTCCTTGTTCCCTCCTTCCGGCGGGTGCAGATCATGACTGTGCGCTGTAAAAGTTTCATTAAAATAACATACTGGTATTTACCCCATCTGGTCCCTGTGCACCAATACTTGGGATTGCCAGAGGTCAGAGAGCCTCACTTAAGTGTGACGCCTCCATCTGTCATCCTTGTAGCTGACCAGGGTTTCTTTTTAAAGTACAATTTTGCGATTCAAGACAGGAGCTTAGTGGATGACGCCCCTGCTCAAAGGGCACTTGGGGCACTAATGTAGGGCACTAATGTAATTACAGCATTGTGATTGGAGGCTGCCTTACTGGCCTCAGTGCCATTCAATTCGATCTCGTTTGCAATGGGTTTGGGCCAAGAGGAAAGAATTCAGTTGTAAAGCGGTCTCTGTAAAACAACCTCTCATAATACCATCAACCAAATCATTGTTATAATTTCCCATTATCAAGCACCTTCATGCAGAGTACAAGGGGTTGCTTTGAGGGGTCCTCATTACTCTCCGTAGCCAAACTGGTAGGCCTTTGTTTGCCCCTTTGCAAACATTTGCAATTGTGTTTTGCGCTTGCAATGTTTGGATCCAATAGGGGAATTTGGGGCATTGAATAAGGATTGCTCCGCACAAATGTACTCCAGGGCTTGTTACCTATTAATTGCTGAACGGTACTTGAGTGACTAGGTCAACTATTTCTAATCAATCTGGCGGAGTAGATACAGCCTTACCAAATCAGAGTATATCAGCACTAGAATGAGCTTGGTTATTTACTTCAATACTATTGGAGCTCCCCTTAACTTAAGCTTCATTCTGGCCATTAGGGCCAGAGGAAATCTATCAACCACAAGAAATATACGATTTGTTTCACATTACTCTTTGGCCATTTTCGATTGTCAAGGATGCTAGATTCCAGGGATCGACAGCCCTTTTTCTCATTTGTTGACTTGCTGAGCGTCTGAGTCAAACTGAGAAGAACAAGTTACTTCTTACCTGGTAACGTTCTCTCGATGGGATGTTCCTCCGACGTATTCCTTATCTTTGATAGATCACTTCCAGCTTGCTGGCCTCGGAATTTTTTTTCAGTAGAGGGCGCTGCGCGTCGACATCCCTCGAGTCGGTGTCCCTCGACGGCCTCCGTATCGGCGTCAACGTCATCATGCGTATAAATCGACTCGCGCAGCGTCCGTTGCTCAGTTCCGTTTTGTAGCTTGGAATTATCTGTTAATGAATTGGTTATTGACCTTGAAGGAGCGTAAGCTGCAACCACAAGGGAAGTTTTACTGAGGGGATGGATGGATGGGAGGGGCGATAAGGAATAAGTCGGAGGAACATCCCATCGAAAGAACGTTACGAGGTAAGAAGTAACTTGTTCTTTGAAGGGATTGTGTCCTCCGACGTATTCCTCATCTTTGACTCCCATAGCAGTGGTGTGTAAACGGAGGTGGGAGTAAAATTGTCATATTCCCTTTTAAGAGTGAACCGAGTGTAACACAGCTTTGCCAAATCTAGTCTCTTGACTAGAGGAGGAATCCAGAATGTAGAATTTAGTAAAGGTATGTGCGGACGACCATGTGGCAGCCGCACATATGTCTCGAATCGGTACCCCTCTCTGGAGGGCCGAAGAGGCTGCGATACCCCTGGTTGAATGAGCCCAAAGATTTTGAGTAGGATCTTTCCCTGCCAATTTGTAACATTCTAGAATGGCTAAGATAATCCATCTGGAGATGGTCTGTTTTGTAATTGGCAATCCTAGTTTGTGCCCTGTGTAACCTATGAATAGTTGGTCTGATTGTCTGATCCTAGCCAGTCTGCTGATATAAAAACTCAAAGCTCGCCTTGGATCCAGCCTATGCAGCCTCTCTTCCTCTTTCCCTGGATGGGGAGGAGGATTTAATGAGGGTAAGGTTATTTTCTGAGTGATGTGGAATTCAGAAACCACCTTTGGGAGGAAATTAGGCTTCACTTGTAGGACAACTTTTTCCTTGTGAAAAATTGTATGAGAAGGTTTACAAGATAGGGCTTGTAATTCGCTCACCCTCCTGGCCGATGTCAAAGCCACTAAGAAGACAGTTTTAAGGTTGAGAAATCTTAACAAACAAGAGTGGAGTGTTTCGAAAGGAGTACCCATCTGGAAATTCAAAACTAAATTTAAGTCCCATAATGGAACTTGGAACGGTCTCGGGGGATTGACATTAGTTAGCCCCTTCAGAAATTGTATTACTAACGGTAATTTGAAATATGATGGCTCCTCTGCAGTGCGCTTGAAGATAGACAGCGCTGGAAGGTAGCCCTTGGTTGTACCAACTTGAAGACCTGAATTCACCAAATAGAGTAGAAAGGATAGCACCATTGGTGTACCACATGAAAAGGGGTCAATATTCTTTTCTCTACACCAGCTGCAGAATTTGTTCCAACGGCAGCGGTATAAAGTTTTTGTTGCTGGCCTTCTGGCTGAAAGCAACACCTCCATGAAGTCATCTGGGAGGTCCCAATCCTTGTATCTCAACCTTTCAGAAACCAAGCGTGAAGGTTGAGGGTTCTGATGTCTGGATGGAGAACCTGACCTCCCTTCTGTGAGAGAAGATCCTCCCTGTGTGGAAGACGAATTGGAAGGCAGATGGACATGTCCAGAAGGTCCGGGTAACACGTTCTCCTGGCCCAGTCTGGGGCAATTAGGATCATAGTCTTCCGGAATCTTCTCAACCTCCTGATCATCTGAGGAATGACAGGGACTGGAGGAAATGCGTACAGAAGTGGAAACTCCCAGTCCACTATGAACACGTCCCCTAGAGCTCCTCTCGGGGGAAATTCCCTTGAACAAAACTGATCGCACTTCTTGTTGATACTGGAGGCGAACAGATCCACTTGAGGGGTTCCCCAAAGGGCGAAGATCTCTTGAAGGACTTCCTGAGCTATCTCCCATTCGTGAGAGACTGTTCTACCTGCTCAGAGCGTCCGCTGTCAAGTTCTTCTCTCCGGCTAAGTGAACTGCTGATAGAGATTCCTTCTTGAATTGCCCAAAACCAGAGCTGCATCGCCTCTCTGCACAGAGGCAGTGATCCTACGCCTCCTCTTTTGTTGAGGTAGTGCATGGCCACTGCGTTGTCCGTCATTATCAGGACATTTTTCCCTTGTACAGATGGAAGAAAAGCCTTCAGCGCTAGTATGATTGACAGTACTAAGTTAAAGTAGTCGTAGTCTTACTACCTGAATATGCCACCACATCGACCCCTTCCAACTGTACAGTGTTGCTGCCACGCAAATGTCTCAGTGTACTGCATACAACATGAGCTGCATCTGCAAAGTAGACAGCCTTGTGAAGACATGAGGAAGGAACCTGCAGATTAGGAGGAAGACATGGATGCACAAGCACATATCAATACACCATGAAGTGTACAATACAACAATATCCACTAGGGATGTCTACACAGTATTGACTACAGACTGCCCACACAGCTCATGGGAGCCCAACGTCACTGTGTAATTCAATGTCACTTGATCACACCCTTTGCAAGCCCATGTAAACGGGAAGCAGGAGGGGTGTGTGTCTCACGAACCCAAGCATCAAACCCAAACTCAGGACAAGCCTCCATGTGCCCAGCCGGAATACAGTGGATGCCCATGGGAGCCACACAAGGCAACACTGTAAAAAAATTGCCAATCACACTATTGGCTTTGCCAATGCTAGTTTTTAAAGTTGTGGCTCTAAATGAAATGGTATTGATTTTTACGATTTAAAAAATCAAAAATCAAAAATGGCCATGTGGGGCCAGGGGGGAGGGGGAGGCCACCCAGGAGGTTCGAGGACAGGGTGCACACCAACACCCACCTGCGTGGATGTTGCGAAAAAAAAATACCTTGGGCTCATGGCCTGCACGGCTATGCCATTGTGGGAGAACTGCTGTCGCTCTGCTCATCCTCTGCTGCTGCATCAGGAGGCGGTGGCACTATGGGAGGCAGCCCACGCAAAGCCCTGGTATGGTCCTCCATGGCAGCAAGCATGCAGGTCTGGAAGGTCTGATTCTGGAGGATTAAAGTGCGGAGATCCCCATGCAGCACATCACGGGTTGCCTGCATTTCTGCACGCATGGCCTCGCGTGATGCCCAGATCGCCTTGCGTGTTGCATGCAGCTGAACGTGTGAGCTGCTCCAGCTGCTGTTCTGCCCTTAGATTACTGGAAGCCACAAGTGCTTCCAGATTCTGCCTGAGGTTATGTAGTTCTACCCTCAGGGCTTCCCTGTGGCCCTGGGACTCAATTGATATGGATTCGCACAGAGTCTCCAGGGCCGCCCGTCTGTCCCTGTTGGACGCTAACAGGTCTTCACTGTGTGATTGGCAAATGGAGTCTGTTGCCTGCTGTTGTTGCTCAATCTGCCTTTCAGGGGGGATAATGGAAGTGGGCACCCTCTCCATTGCCTGAGCCATCATTTCTACTGATGCTGCCTGTTGGGTTGCCATACTGTACATGGAGTTTTCCCATACAGTATTGCCTGGTGGGGCACAGCCACCGCGTCGACGGGCACCACCCCTGTTTGGGGCAAGGCAATATGCATGATGCTTTGCTGGCACTGCCTGAGGCTGCAGGACTGCATTCCCCTCTGATCTGCTGGCCCAGGAACAGGATCAGATGCTGTGGAGTGTGACCCTGTATCCGTAACCGCCAAAGGCGGACCTACCAACACTGACAATCCCATAGAGGGTTCTACCCCTGGTCCAGGTGGGTTGGACAGAACAGAATCCCTGCCAGAAACACTTACCTGCGACTGCACATAAGTCTCATCATCCGACTCAGCACCTTAATAGAGGTCTGGGGAGGTGCACCCAGAGGCACCTCTGGACAGTATGGTCTGCAGTAACATTGGGTTTTCACCCACCACCACACCACGTCCCCCACTGGTGCCCTTGTCGTGCCCGAGATTCCTCCTGGATCATCTCCTCAACCTCAACAGCACCAACTGCGTCATCTGCAAAAACATGAAAGACAACAAATGGAAACAGGCATGAGCACCATAGCACACACATAGGCCGTGACAAGCCAGAGATCCAGTACACGATTTAGACATGTCCCACATGACTATAACCCTGCCATGCATGCACCGGCCATAAGTTGGAAGTGGAGTCAAAAAGGCATACACTGGGGAGAGCAAGATGGAAAAGCAACACATTTGCAGCATGTTGGGTAGTACTGCCATCACACATCAGGCTGCGAGTGGCATGTCCAATACACATACATGTCACATGCTACCACACAGATATCATGTAGCATAGCCACGGTAAAGTACAAAACTACAGCAATGTGTCAGTGAATGAGTATTGTCACACATCCATGTGACATCGACAGGATTAGAAGATTAATGGTGAATACTGTTGAAAAATATGCATGTGCCACACAATGAAACGCATCCAGTTTCCAATAATACAGTCATTGTGGGCTGATCAATGGTTGGTCCCTTTGACATCACAGGAAACATCTGTCATGTTCCACATGCAAACAGGCCCTTATAAAAATGTTCTGCAGGCCAAGACTCCATCAGCCTGAATGGTCTAATCATTAACATAACCATGTGAAAATAGTGCCACAGTGTGGGCTGTGAACAATGACCGAAGCATAGCACATATGTCACAATAGTGCAGAAAAATGTCTAGCAAAAAGGGGAGAGTGGAAAAAAACAGCCTGAATGAACACTTACAAAATGTGAACTATGTAGTTGCAAGAGGACAGTTCAAGGTAAAGTGCACTAATGTGTGCCTAATTGGCAACTGTGGGCAGAAGGGATACAGTCATACCCAAATCCAAGGCACGTAAATGTATGGGAGGAAGCAAATGGGTGACCCATAACACTCAGGAGTACACACCCTCACCTGGCACTGAATCAGAACTTGTCACCCAAACAACATACACATGGATTACACACACATGCATAGGCACTCACCGGACAATGCTTTGTAATCAGGAAGATCTCCCACACCTTGGATCTGTTCCTCTGACGAAGGTCCCAGCAACAGACTCATGTTCAGTGAGTTTGTTGTCCTCTTGTGGAGACCCACCGCCAGTCACCAGAGTAGTGGCATGATTTGAGGCCAGCTTGTTCTTTGCTCTGCGTTTCAGGTCATTCCACCGCTTGTAGCAATCATCAGCTGTGCGCCTCACAAATCCAAGGGCACTTATGCGGTCCGCGATGGTCTGCCAGTGTGCCCTACGTTGACCAGGTGTGGTCTTGCACCCTGCAGTCACCAACATTTCGCGGCGATGTGCCGACACATAGGTCACAAGTGCATCAAGTTCCGGGTCATTAAAGATAGGCTTCCTTGAAGTGCCGGAGTGTGTAGCCGTGTCTGGGGTCTCAGCCTGTTGTGCCAGAGTACCCTTCTTTCTCTTCTTCAAAGGTGGAGCGGAGCCTGAGTGGCTTACGCCGCTCTGGTCAGTAGGGGCAGAAGCGCAGGTGGACTGGGTACTGGGAGTGTGGGAATGCACAATGACCATAGGTCTTGGTGCAGGCAATGGTTGCAGGGTGATGTTGGCAGGGGGAACGTCAGTTTGATGGACCTGGACCGACACTGTCCTGGCTGGGAGAGTCAGAGCTGGGGCGGATGGAGCTGCAGCTGCCCCTGTAGCCTCCCCACCCTGCCTACTTGGAGCAGCAGATGACATAGCTGCCCCAGATCCCCGTGGCTTGGTGACAACAACTTGCACCGCCACATGTGGCCTAGACTTGCTGACCTGGAAGTCAGCCTGGGAGTCATCCGGTGCCAGGTCAGGTGCCATAATGGGCTAGTCCAACAAGGGCTGAGCTGGGATGGTGTCAGCCACATTTCCCTCAACCATGGGGGATGGGGCATGGGTGTCCCCGATTGGTCCTCCACACAAGGGGGTATAGGAGCACCCTGCAAATCCCAGCCATGTCCCCTACCGTGCCCACCACTTGAAGGTTGGCCACCTTTGCCTCCCTTAACGCTTGGTCACCTCCCAACCATGGCACTGATGTTGTGTGTATGGGAGTTGCAGTAAACTATTGTCCTGGGCAATTGTGGGTCAAAGGGGTAGGGTACTAGATGGAATTCGTACCCTAGTGCTCTAACAAGTCTGTCTGTGACCCCTGGGGGAAGATGATGGGTCACGCAATGCACAGGCAGCCCAAAATCAAAAACTAACGTGCACGCAACCCCTCGTAGACCACATGCGTGAAATAATGAACCCGCACTACGCTGTGGCACCCAGAAACACAAAAATAAGCGTACGCTTAATACATGCAGCCTACAATGACCTCTGAAGGGGTACGCGACACATGGGGCAAGTAGAGTTGTTAAATACATGCACGACTCACTGTCTGCCTGGAAAAAGAACGTGAAAAATACACGCGTGTGCGTGTTGGCAACACCCCCGCCAAAAGAATTGTACGCTGTCTGAGGAGACAGGACAAAAGAAGAAGTGAACGCTGTTTGAGGAAACAGGCCCAACAAAATAAATCAGAAAAAAGCTGTCAGAGGCAACAGGGAGTACGAACTAGAAACGTTGTGAAGTAATTGCATGTGAACCGACAAGAACTACAGATTTCACCCACTTGCTCTCCGCGAAAAGCACGTACAAGGAAATGGCGTCCGACACGTAGCTTTTAAACCAGCCCACACGTACACGTCACATACGCGTGTACGCGGGCCCTTTCCTCCAATTACACGCGATGACACTCGGACGTGCAGTTTTTCCATGTGTGCTCTGTCATCACGTGCTATGAGGGAAACGCCCTCGCGCGTCACATCACTTACGCGCTAAGGGCCTTTGGTCCAATGAAATCGCGTACGTGTGCTGACGCGCTTACACGCTAAGGCCCTTTCCTCGAATTAAACGCCGACGTGCAATTTTTTCACGTGCCAAATCACTCCGCATCAAGCTGGCCACGCGAAAACACACAGAAGACCACGCTCCTGCCCTGAAGGCCATTTTCCTGCCCCCCAGAGCCCTGAGCACGCTCCCACCTGCCATCTGCTGCTGCCTGACTGCCTGCCTGCTGGCCACGTGCCCTGCTATTTGGTGCCTGCACATCAGCCATCTGCAGGGGTCCAGTTGCTGTGTCCACCCCTGCTGGAACAGAAGACTCCCGACTGGGATGCCATCGCTCCACAGCCCAGCCCCAGGACCCAGTTGCCCACCCACGCCTGCCTCGGGGGTCGCCATGTCGGGGCAAACACCATCTGAGACCACTGGCAACCCCCAGCCAGAGGGGCAGAGGGCCACCAGCTTCAGTCAGAAGGAAGTTGGTGCCCTGGTGGAGCATGTCCTGGGGCATTATGATGCCCTCTTCGGAAACATCACGCGCCAACAAGGAAGGACGGGAGAGGATCTGGGACGACGTAGCGCGACATCAAGCACGTCAAGAAGCGCTTGGAGGACTTAAAGTCCAGGACCCTCATAAAGTCCCGGCGCCTCGCGGAGGGGGGCCGGGTCACCATGATTGACATCCAGATGAGGGTCCTGGAACACGTAGGCCCAGCGCTCCACGCCCAGATGCTGCGGAGGACGACCCGTCTGGAGTGGAGAGGTAAGTGGCCAAGCATTGGTGTGTGAGACAGGGCATGTTGCAGTGTGCTGGTAGCCTGATACTTGCCTCTATGTGTGACATAGGCCATGTATGGATGTGTGTGTGCAGGGACATCATAGTTATGCATGTGAGACCAGTAATGTGTGAACCACATGTTTGGTGCATGACTTACAATGCAACATGGGTAGCTGTTTGGCAAATGCACACATGAAAGCATGCCAGTGTCTGTTCTTGCACATGGTGGGGGTGTGAAGGATGGGTGCTGCTGTCATGTACATGTATGGTGCTCATGTGTGTGTGTGTCTGAGAAGTGTGTGTGTGTGACTTAGGTACGCCATGGATTCATGACACATGTCTGATGTGTACATTCAGTCATGCAGTGCGGTCAACGTTGTATGCAGTGTGTCTATCGACTGTCTGTGGTGTAGAAGGCATGATGCATGACCCTCTGGTGATGTGTGTGCATGGGATCAGTGTGAGCCATGATGCATGTGACTTTGAAGGAAACATCTTGGTTAACAGAGGCCCTTGTACATGGATGCTGATGTTGATTGCAGGCGCCGGGACTGTTTCTGCATGTGTGTTGCGTGCATTCACCCATGTGTTGTGGGGGGACAGGATGGAAGTGACATTTGACAGTGCCACTCATGTGTTATTGCTTCCTGTGTACGGAAATGTTGTACTGTACCCTGATGCTTGTGTTCTAGGTCTCCCTCTACGCAGCGTCAAGTGAAGAAGAGGGCAGAGATGGCGCTGTGGAGCCAAGCAGCGGGGATGCCTCCACCAGGCGGCGATGCAAGGCCCAGCCACTCTCCCAGGAATTTCCATCATCCGGGAGCGAGGGGGCTGGTGCCGCGTCTGCCACTACAGCTGTAGCAGAAGGGCCGGGTGAGCCCCCACAGGGGCTGCCAATGGCGGAAGATGGTGTGGAGACATCCAGGTTGATGGTCTCCACAGGGGCGGAGGAGCCCACTACTGAGCCCCACATGGGGCCTGGTGGGGGTAGTACCACTGGTGCAAGAGGTGCAGTCCAAGGCCAGGGTCAGGGGGCAGCACATGTCACCGCGGAGGGGCCTGTGCATGTTGCTGTCCTTGACCCTGTGACTGCACCACCATGCACCAGCAGGGATGCCCCGTCCCAGGCCCATCCGCGGGTAGGGGAGAGGGCCATGTCATCTGCCTCTCCACTACCTGTGGACGAGGGGTCCCACGACCTTATGGGCTCCGTCCTGGTTGGTGTTGCGTTGCGCACACGTGTCATTCGTGATGACGTGCATTCTTCCTGAGTGGAGAACGCACGCCATCACGAAGAGCAGCGTCGTGACGTGGCACTGCTGGGAGGGGCCCTGGTCGGTGGGTTCCTACATGTGTAGCGCACTCTGGCGGACCTCTCCTCCTCTGTGGAGACTATGCGCCTTCTCCACACCGTCTTCCGGCCCAGATTCCACCAGGGCCCCCTGTGGACCTGGCCCGACCAACACAGCCAGCTTGGTGGAGCTCACATCCCTGCCACAGTCGGGAGTCGGCGGTCCAGCAGGGGTGGACACCACAACTGGAGACCAGCTGATGGAGGATGTGCAGGCTCCATCAGACAGGGCACATGGACAGCAGCAGCAGGAGCAGGCTCTAGGTGGGAGCAATGACGGCTCGGGGCCATCAACATCGGAGGGGCAGGCATCGGCCAGAGGGCAGGAGGACCCAGGAATGGGAGTGTCTTCCGTGTGGCAGCAGTTGGGCCAGCAGATAGATGCGGAGCGGCGGCGGGCGGAAGAGGCGTGGCTCACATGGTCAGGGCGGAGTTCTCCATGCGTTGGGCGTTGAGGCGGGCAGAGTGCCTCGAGGCCAGGGCAGAGGCCCACCTCCGGGACATCGACATGGAGCTCGATGATGCACAGGCCCGGGATACCACAGAGTGAGCCGCAGGACTTGCCCGCCGCCATTGTATATAGTTGGATAGTGTTAGGTTTTCTTTCAGTTTTTGTTTATTTTGGGGCGCTTGGACAATGCACCACGTATTTGTATATAGTTTTTTATTAGGTAGTCTTTTTTGTAGGTTTCATTTCATTTGTTGGGCTCATGGACCCTGGATTGTTCATTTGTACATAGTTCACCAGTGGATTAATCTTTTTTTTTATTTCACCATGGAGCAATGGATTTCACTTTCTTTTTACCCTTGGATTTGCTTTGTTGGACTGAGACTTTGGACACCATTTCTTTTGGATTTCTTTGGATTATGATTTGTTTATTCTTTTACAGACATGCAGTGTTTCTTTTATTATTCCCATTGTTGTGTGTTGTATTTTAATTACAGTCATGTTGTGTTTAATACATTTTTCTCTTCATACTTCGATGTGTGGTATTATCTCATTGGTTTCATGCATGTCATGATATGGGTTTTCACATTCACTCGCACCCAGTGTGTGTGTGTGTGTGTGACGGACATGTGTTCATTTACATACTTGCCATTGGGGTTGTATCATGTAATTGGCATTTCTATGGGGGTGGATGCAATACTTGGTTAGGGGTTTGGGCTGGGGAGGCTGGCCATAAGGGCCATGATTGAGGATCGTCATGCTGTGGGGGCAGGGGTACATGAGTGGGGGCCTGCTGGCAGGTGCCCCCGACTGCTGGGGGGTGGGGGTGCAGGGTGACATGAGTGGGGGCCTGCTGGCAGGTGACCCTGACTGCTGGGAGGTGGGGGTGCTGGGGGACATGAGTGGGGGCCTGCTGGCAGGTGCCCCCGACTGCTGGGGGGTGGGGGTGCTGGGGGACATGAGTGGGGGCCTGCTGGCAGGTGACCCTGACTGCTGGGGGTGGGGGTGCAAGGGGACACGAGTTGGTGATCAGTAGTGCAAGCCGAATTGTGGCTTGGCTGAGGGGCATGCCCATGGTGGATGGGCTGCCTGCGGGACATGACCAGGGGTGCAGGGTAGTCACCTGTGGTGTGGGCTGCCTGCAGGGGCAATGGAGGGTGTAGAGGGAACACCTGGGAGGACCCACACTGCCAATTCACGTGTAGGATTCTCCGCACACCTCCGAAATTCACGTACTCCGCTCTGACAGCAAAATCGCGTGTGAAACTTCCCGCGAACCCCAGGAATACACGTACCCCACTCGCACACGCCCTTTCGCGTGTGAAAATTCCCACGCACCCCAGGAATACACGTACCCCACTCGCACACGCCCTTTCGCATGTGAAACTTCCCGCGCACCCCAAGAATACATGTACCCCACTCGCACAGGCCCTTTCGTGTGTGAAAATTCCCACGCACCTCAGGAATACATGTACCCCACTCGCACAGGCCCTTTCGTGGCTTTTCCTTGCGCGAGGGGCGTTCTTGGGGGTGTAACTGGCCTGCTGCAGGGTCGCTGCACCACTGTGCACCACGGCTGGTTTTGGGAGCCAAAATCTATAAATACGCTGTGCGCGGAAATGGATTTTAGCGCACGCGGCTGGCGCAGAGATTTGCATGCGCACACTGTGCGCCAGCCGCGTGCGCCACTTGTGCGCTAAATTCTATGAATTACCCCCATGGTAGTTATGGCTACAATACATCTCCACATGAGTCAGGCAGATTGGCAGCTTCTAATTTAAAGTCCAATATCGGGAAGTTCTTTTAACAGTATGGGGAGGCTTCGTTCAGATCAGCGGAGTGTGATTTTGTAAAATGATATGGACAGTAAGATTACATGTTTATTGTATTGCTAAAAATCACCATTAACAAACGCCATCCAATTTTGACCTCAGTTGACAGAATGACCTATACAGACCTCTGTGCAGATACCCTCAACTTCCTACATATGGCACCAATGTTGAAAAAATTTGATAAAATTATACAAGACTGCTAAATAAAATATATTCTGTACACAATTTTTACAGTAAACCCCTAATCAATAAAATGTGTGCGTATTTTGCTAAGGCATTATTGCATGGACCTGCATGGACTTCAAGTTTGAGATATGTGGTATGTTAAAATGCAATTGTTAAAATGCAAATATCCCCCCAAAAATGTGTGCATGGACGAGGCTGTGATGTTGTCATAATTCTAGCTTTAAGGAGATTGGGAAGTAAGGAGTTCATAGAAGGAAAGGGGCGGTGCTCAATCTAGCTCCACGAAAAGCTCCATCTTTTCCCAGTCTCTTATTAAGCCTGCTTATCCTTTTGTGACATCTTGTATTTGATCAGTCGGGTTCCTTGAATTAGTTGGGCTCCTTCATTGGTCAAATGGCACGCAAACAAAAGCCAGTTCCTGGGCTGTACCTTGTAGGCAAACCTCATAAAAAGCAACGAGTAGAGCCTAAGTGCAAATGTCATTCGACCACTAATTATCTCTGGAGACTTCATGTCATTAATAGCAGTGATAGGGAGGCCCCAATTGGCCACAGGTCCCCAAAAGTGCGTGCTCATGAGATAATCTCTGAAGTCCTTGCTCTTTGCATAATCTATGGCCCTTTGGGCAAGCACTCCGGCCATGGCGATGGTCAAGGGGAAGCCGTTGGAGCTGCACAGGTGGAGCTGAGCATGTTAACAGGGACAAGTAAATGATATGAACAGTTTACACTAATGGGCTCATGGGGTTGGGGGCGGTGAACAGGTCAACAAGTAAGCGGAAGAATACTGGATTTCAGAGTCTGGTCTATTCAGGTAACCAAATCTAGGGGGGTCAGTGGCAAGTTTTGCCAAGGACTGAAGTCAGAGGGAAAAGGATCTTCAGATCTGTTAAAGGTGTGGTTATGGGGGTTTGGGCCAGACAGGCATACAAAGGGAGGGGAACCTTATACGAAAGAAAACGCAATCAGTTTCAGGCCCTGTTAGATGCTCGAAATAAAATGGAATTATTTTCTGGAATTTGGTAGTGTTACAGTTCGCACTCCAGATCATGACTGCCAGTCCTCCCACATTCCCAAGGGGAACCCAATGAACAACAATTATAGAATTAAGGGAGGAAGGGAGACTGCTCTATAAACCTGAACTGGCATATGGTACAGCAGGCATGTGAGAAATTAGACCGGGAACTGTGGCCAGCTGACTATTGCCGAGCTAGGTCGGATGTATGCTCACATGAATAAAGTACACATTAACTGGTTTAAGTTGTGTACTACAATTGCCTCATGCAAGCTTGTTGACACAAATGGTTCTCCACAAAATAGTTATAGCAAAGGAACACTCCTGACTGAAGTGTGGGAATTCTCCACTGGTTTTTTTTCCACCTGGTAGGAATGACCGATACAGGTGCCTGGGAGGGAGTTCTGAATATACTGGCAGACTACATGGCGTGGTGGATTGAAAAGTTAGTCACTTGGGCTGCTTCCACAAAAGAAAAAGTAAGCTCCTGCTAACATTTTCAGTGCTGTGAATATAAACATTTGCCTCCATTTCTTTAATTTTTTAGACATTGCATCTAATATTGGGAGCTCACTGTTAACCCAACTAACACACATTCATTTCAATTTCAGGTACTTGAATATTATGATTTTATAAGAAATTGTTTGTTCTAGTCGATGATGAAATTGAGAGGCGAGTAAGGGTTTGGAGTTCCCTTCTTTTCCTTGTACGTGATCTGTAAACAGAAACTTCATAGTGATTCCTTCCTGTACATATGTCAGCTGGGGCAATTAATGAATTGTTTTGATTGACTGCCGTTTTATCAATCAATTTAAAATTATGTACGGAATCCTAAATAAAAGATAGTTAAACTAAACCCAATTGTTTTTATCCAGGGCATACTTCAAATACAATACAACAAAGGCGTTTCAAAGGATTTAACAGACAAAGGGCGCGTAAAATATTTTACCAATGGTAGAAGTCTGCTACTAAAACAGCTCTCTAATCTGGAAAAATCTAATTAGCCATAGGGAAAATTAGTGCGATGAGCCCTTCGTTCTAGGCATTTTGAGTACTACATACAAGTGACAGGTTTGAATCCTGGGCAGAGACAGCGTTTCATTAATATGTCCATAAAACATTACTTTTGGGTAATAAAATAGCTATTAGTTAAGGGCCATAACAAAAATTACTTAGTTACTTAAATACTTAGTGGTGTGGCACATACATGTGTTCCATACTATTCATTCCAAAACATGTGCTACTGTGCGGGTTTAAAATTACCCAAATACAAATTGTCTCAAACAAAAAGGTAACAGACTAAGAATTTACTTACTGCTACAGCAGTCAATGCTGTGAGAACACCAGAAAAAAATCCACCGCCTCGTTGTCGATTGGCTCGTCCCAAGTTTGGTGTTGCTTGTATCTGATCATTGCCATATTTGTGAAAAGCCAGCAAGCTGTGAGCTATATCACTGTTTTGCTGGATCTCTTCATTCCTATGCTTCATGGCATCAGGAAACAATTTTTCAATGGCATCCCTGAAAGAAGAAATGATAATCAAATATTTTTGAATCTGCAATAGGAATACAAAAACAAACCAGACAAAAAAGGAAATAGATCACAACTAGATTCTCATAATGTAATATAGGCTGATCTAGCAACATAGAACTGTTGTGGGGCCTGCACGCTGCTTTGATTCTGTGTTCAGAGGCTGTTTTTGGGGCTCTTCAACATGCTTTTTCTCCTACTCTGAGCTCCGTTTCACTCCTCCTTTCATTGTACCTCCAGTGCACAACACCATGCCCCGTATTTCTCCTCACTGCTCTGTGCGTGTTCGCTCTGTATAGGAGAGGAGCTGTGGCTCCACACCACACTGTGCGCAAGGGGTGGATCGTGCAGACATCCTTTGCACACTATACAACATGTACGAAGTATATAATAAGTAGTATAGGTCTACATCACTATACAATACTCATATGTTGATGCAATGGTAACCAGTCATTACTAAACTCATTACTTTTTTTACTGAACTATTAAAATATTACACAGCACTATGCCTCTTTTCCAAAACAAAGACAATTAATTTCAGAATATAAAATCCATTGATATCTATAAAATCCATCAATATTCTGTAAGTAATCCATTGTGGGTGTTTTAATATTCTGTGGGGTTTATCAATAAAAACATCCCATCCATTTTTCAACTATTTTCTAAATAAGACAATAACATTATTTGCCCAGTGTCGTGAGATTTGTATTTCTGACCTGGATATATGCAAATGACTGCCAATCAGTTATGATCAGTACATCAATGCTAAACAAAGGCTAAACTATACACAATTTTCTTCCTACCAATGTGTTCCGATATCTAAACATAGCTTCCCAAAAATGCTGAAACGTTTGGGTGAAAAACCCATGCCGTGAAATGCTGTGTACGCAGGGTGCACAATTTGAACTCACCACCAGCCATGCTGTGTGTATGAATAGAATTGAGGTTGCGAGAGATCTACGACTGGCCTGAAGCTTGCATTTTTTGCACCCTGCTCTATGGAGCATCCACATTCTACACATGCAGGTATATTTCTAGGTGTGAGGGGTCCGAAATGTGAGGCAGACCACGTTGTAAATGCAATTTTATTATATTCAAAAGGTTGGATGAACGCCTCACTATCCAACCCCTGACGAGGATTTCTCAGGTCCGCCGAAGTGCCTCCAGGGAAGGAAAGCTTCCCTTGCCTTCGCTTCCCGCTGCGCAGCCTCTGCAAATCGGGTCTCCAACAGGCAAACTTCTCATATACATGCTTCCTGCTGCAAGACTTCTGCCCGTTAGACTCCGGGGAGGTACAGACCCTCTCAGGACCGGCAGATGCAATATGCTACACATAGGTCCCGGCATCTTCGCTCTCCTCTAGCTTCAGTCTGGGTTGCCTGCACGAGTCATTATTCTTCCTCCTCCTCCTCCTCCTCCTCCTCCTCTCTCTCTCTTAGCCTGCACCTGAGGAGGCTTTTTAAGCCTCTCAGTCTTCCTCAGGTGTGGGTCTCAATGATTTGACTACTCCTGCAACATTGCACCTCTTCGGCACTCTTCCTTGTCCCAGTACCGAGGAAATTATGGGACGCAAGTCCTTAATGGAAAAGTTAAGTTTGGGCTTAATTTTCACTTTTAAACACAAGTTTGTTCCTTACAATATTCTTTAAAGGAATTTCATAAGCATCAGTCACCAAAATTGATTGACAAGGAATAGGTAATTCTTTTAAGCCATTATTATTCATAAAACTTTGTTCACTGTACTGATGGTTGTCAGAGAAGTCTTTAGTTTTATAAGTCTCCCACTTTAGTAGGGTTAGCAGTTTGTGATTTTCCTCACTCCTATCTATATGTGTATCCTGTGCAACAGTAAAATGGTTATTACAACTAGCCATTACATACAGACAAATTAAAAAGGATCCCTGATGTGTACTCGTGCTAGATTAATTCTGTATATAATACTGGGTCTTGCGAGGGTCAGGTGAGATCCCTCCTTGTGCAGATCACTAACAGAACAACAAACTAAATCATCAATCCTCTCTCGCGCCCCATTTAAGATACATAAGAAAAAAAATCTTTGAAACGACAAAGTACCTGTTCAATCTTTATAAAATTTACTTTATTGTCCAATAATGAAGGACTTTTAACAGCCCAAACATATCCGGGAAAACACTTCCAATTTCCATGTCAATTAATACACATTGTTGAATAAGTTGTCATCTGAAGGATATCTGCATTTTGTAGCAAATGCCTTTGCCTAAAACATGTTTCACTTGGAGAGGGCATCACTTATTGCCCCTTCTAGCAAGCTTCTTCAGAGGCTAAACAAGTCTCTAACAAAAATAATGAGATCTTTCATGAACAATTTAGTTAATGTAAATAAAGTTTCCTGTATAAACGAAACAAAAGGGTGACCGAGTGAAAAAATATTTTAATAGATTGTTGTAATAATATAAACTCTGCATATAAACGCATTACCTATTTTAGTCGAACTTCATCTAATATCTTGCATGCATTTATAATGTCAAAAAAATGTTCCAATTATTTTCCGCCATTGAATATTAGAGAACATGAACAAAGGTTATATCTAGATTCAATTGAATCCCTCTAGCCCACTCAACAATGTCTTTACTGAATTAAAGGAATAGTGCGCTCAGCAATTTTATTGTCCCGAGCATTCGGGCATGTGGTTTTAAGCATACTGATCGATCGTAAAGACATTTCCTATGCACCTTACCTTAGTTTTCCTCACTTTTACACATGTAAGAGCGTGGCGATCTTGTGCTAATCTTATCCGTTGCCGTATCGCCCTAAGTTCAACTGCCCTCGCGGCACTAAATCATATCACCCGCCCCTGAAGAGGACATAACTAGACGCGTACGGCCCATTTCACGATGCACATGCACGTCTCAGGTCAACGTTCTCTGTGTGCCAGCTATTGATGTTTTTCCATGGAAATGGCAGGACGCCTCTTTCCTCAATAAGTATAAACAGACTGCTGCTCATCAGACAACGTCACAAGTGCTTTTTCTATCGTTTCACTGTTTTTTTTGTATAGCCTGTGACTCGTTTCTGCTCTGTTCAGCTATCTTCGCTGCTGGGAGGTCGTGCAACCAGATACTTGTACTAGCATTACTATCGATTTTAATTTTGTCATATAATGGCAACAATACAGCCTTACCAGTACGAACCGGAGTATTCGGAGGCGGAATTAGTTGATCGAGAAAAATGCGGAAATGATGGGGCACCAGTGGACAGTTGGGAAGACGAATCACTGGATCCTGAGCCAGAGCATAGTCGCATGGAAGATGTTTCCTGCTGGTGTACCTGCAATCGATGCAAGGTTATGCCAACCGAGGGGGAGAACTGCTGCTGCAGAGAACACTGGTTGCCTGGCCTACATATCGGAAGAAGACACACCTTCGCTATGCGTTACCTAGCTGCATGACTTCAGGGTCGCCTGCCTCACAAGGTCCTTGTTCAGGATTATTATGGTGCTTATGCACAAACTTTGCGCAACAATTCGCCCTGCAATCAGAGTAAGTGTAGTCTAGATTTGATGTCACTTTCACCACCGAGGCCACTAACAATTCTTCTTTGTCTCCTAGATTGCCCTAACTTTGATCTATCACTGCCAAATTAATGTAGTCTGGCAATTCAATACATCTCTGGCGCTTTGGAGAAATCAGAATGTCATCTTATTTGTCTTTCAATTAAGAAACAATACTTCTCTGTGCCCCAAACGTTATGTATTGCATGGGGGTTCACTTTTGTAATGTGTCAACACTTTAAAGCCCAAGTTGATTGATCCATGAAGTAACATTTGTACGGGCAACTATGCCATAGGATACAGGATGCATTTTCAAGTAAGGTTTGTACACTCATCAGGTTCATTTAAATACAGTATGCATGTTTCTCTTCCACAGGTGGTACAGGCTGGTGGCCCATCGTTCCTTTACATGGTGGATTCATGGGAGGCTTGGATGCCGCGTTCGACAAGTAATACCCACCTGTGTCGTTTGAGTCTTTCGCACCAAATTCCCCAGTGATAGCGCACAGTACAGGAGATTTTCCCACACTGTGCTGCAACCCGACGTATACAATTTGTAGTACATTTGTGCCATCAACAACAAAATAAAATACAAATGATCTTTTATGAATAGTAGTTTCAATATTTCAGTGAATCAAGGACACGCTCACTTGTCTATGAGTGACATGCAACAATGGTTGGTGCCCTTTTAACACCTTGTTTACTTCAAAAGGTATCTTCTGCTTTACTTTTCAGTGCCTCTACTTTTAGTAAGTTGTCGAATTTCTGTCAATTTGTGGGAGTTCAGTTCCTTGCTAAAACAATCTTACAAATAGCAAAGATAATTCTTATTCCCCGCTATTAGTCAAGGTTGGAAAATTTAACAAATGTCATTTGAAAGCACATTTTCTGGAAAACGGTTCAGGCTAGCTGGCGACAGACAGTGGGATAGCCCCGGTTTTTCAAGACATGGAAACAAAAAAAAACAAAATTGTAAGTTCGGAGATTGTGCAGGTGTCCAAATGCGAGGGGAATGCAAATAGACCTCAGCCACTGACAGACATGTTTCAATAGCCGAGAGCAGTTTCCAAACATTCGTCATCAATTTAATGTATGGCACATTCCAAATCAGTCTATAAAAAAAAAATTACAGCTGCTGGCAAAAAAAATAACAAAAAAAAAATACAAAAGGTTCAGACAGTATTTTACAGTGGTCAGTCTTTCAGCAACCATCTTTGGTGGAGCGCCAAAACTTGTGATGGGTCTGTGGGAATTCTACTTGAAAAATGGCCCGCATTGATGCACCACTGTTTCAACGTTCACTCATGGAGAGAAAACCAACATTTTCACTAATGTGCATATGGACCTTTATCGGAGTAGCAAGATGGTTCGTTCCATCTTCACCTCCACACAAAGCTCTTGAGAAGATTGCGTTTGATAAAAATTTCAAGAGACCTAAAAGGGACTCGCAGAATTCTGTTACACCGGAGATTTGGAGGTGTTCCACAATATGTGCCTAAAGTACAGACCCAAAAGGTTGCCTTTCGGGATAGGTGGTATGCAAGCTAGGACATTACTAGCCGTATTAGCGCATAACGAGAACATCGGGAGAGAGCAATCGATCGCTGCAGGAAACATTGGGGTGCTTCGTTACACCATTGCCTTTGCAAAACGAAGCAAAAACATGGGTGACCAAGCCAATATACGAGGAAATGGAATTCAATTTTGTGAAAGATCTCACTGACTGTGTTGGTCATGCATACTCAAGGAATCCATCTCGATATTGTTCCTAAGACACATACAGTGCCACATTGCAAACGAGCCCTGGCCACCTAAGTGGAACTCGTTCAACAGTTGACTTACTGGTATAAATGATATGCAGCAGTGTTTTTAATGTGCTCACTATGACTTTTGGGATATGTTCCCCAATTTTTGTACATGAACAATGGAATGCTATTAATACTCTTAATAGCTTTGAAATTCAAGTAATTATGCAGATATAATCGGTTTATGATTCATTTATATAACGGTAACATACATGTTTGTGGTTGCTTGAATTCTGTAAAGCTTGACATAGGTGGCCATAGCGTCCAAATTCTCTTTCCAAATGGATCCTCTTTGGCAACTTTTCTTTGGGAAAAAGGGCCCCTTGTAGGATGCCATACAGTAACTGTTTTACCACCTCTCCTGCTTTCGGCCTGCTCTTGTGGGTCCTTGAACGATCAGGGCACGGGTGGGTCAGATGGATATCAGCATGAAAGGAACTGCGGGGTCTGAGCTGGTGGGCTCAGGCCTGGTGGGGTGGAGGCTACGAGTGCACAGGAATTTCAGTGGAGATGAATGGGCACTTGAATTTAGGACTGGTCAGTGTCTCAAGTTATCCTCAGAGCACATGCCTCCACGATAAAAGGGCGCACGCAGACATGGCAATGGGGAGGCGATGGTGTGGGCTGGCTGAGCTAGGCGCTGGGGATGGGAGAGCTGCATTTGTACAGAGATGGATTTTCGGGCCTAGCAGAAAGATGCAATTCGGCCATTTTGAAAATCATTTCCTAATTATCTGTTGTACTTACCCTAATTAACTGTTATCCAGCAATATCGAAATCACTAGCACTACTGATGGGTAAAAAAGTATTCACAATAGCGTGGCATTGGTGGATGCCAGCAAACAATTTGTTTATTTTTCAAACGCCATGTTGGTCGGCCGGGCTAATCGCTCCCATGGAGTGAAGGTCACTTCGATTGATGTTGCTTGTAGGACGTTCACACCAATGCGTCTTGTACAGTATGTTTTTGATTTGTGGCTTTCCTTCACAAAAACGAAAGTTACCAGGCATAAATCCTCAAAACCAGGTTCAATTGTTGTTCGACCTTCGGAAGAAATTATAAGTTACTCACCGTAGTGACGAACACACTCTTAGTCCTTAGTCCGCTTTCCTGCTGTAAGCCCCAATGGCTGCGAAGTACGTACGCCAAGTGTCCAACTGCACGCCCGAGTGGGCGAGGTGCACCAAGAAGGAGAGCACATCGTCCAAAGTACATGCCAGGGGGTCGATTTCGCTTGAGTTTGCCCAGTGGCAGAACCTGATCCATTTACTATTAAACTGGGCCCTGGTAGCCTTGCTCCTAGCGCCCTGTACAATTTCCAAATTAGCCTTGGAGAGGCTGAGGTGCCTTCGCGTTACCTGCTCAGGAACCACGCTGTGAGGGCTAGCTTCTGTGGCACGGGCTGGATGACCCTGCCCCCCTGCTGCACCTAAAGGTTTTGCTGGGCCTGTTGGGAGGTGAACCGAAGGCATCTCTGAGAGGCTGAGCAGCTCCGAAAACCATAGCCTGGCTGGCCACCATGCAGCTATTAGAATGATGTTGAGCTGGAGAGACTCCTTATCTTTCAAATCACTCTGTGAATCAGCAGAGTGGGCGGGAAGGCGTAAGCAGTCATTCCGTTCCACTGAAGCCAAATGCATCGCCCAGGGAGCTGGGGCCCTGTCCCTGGCAGGAGGTGAACTGAGAGCACTTCTTGTTGTGCCAGGTGGCAAAGAGATCCACCTGGGGATGACCTCACCTGTTGAAGACCTCCTGAATAACGAGGTCGTTTAGCTGCAACTCGTAATTGTCCGCCCCCAAACTGCTGAGCCTGTCCACCTCCAGGTTGGATTCCCCCGGGAGGTGGACTGCCGTGAGGTAGATGGCATTTGAAGGCCCACTCCCACATGCTGATTGCCAGTCTGCACAGAGGAGGGCATCTGGTGCCTCCCTGCTTGTTGACATAGTACATGCTGGTCGAGTTGTCTGTCTGGATGAGGACAACCTTGCCCCTGAGAAGTGGGAGGAATGCTCGAGCGCTCACCAGATGGCGTTCCGCTCTAACCAATTGATGTGGTATTCCTGCTCCTGTAGAGTCCAGGTGCCGTGGACCGAGAGATCGTCCAAGGTGGTTCCCCAGCCCTCAAGCGAAGAGTCTGTGGTGATGGTGGCCTGCAGGGACAGAGGTCGAAAGGGCTTGCTTGTCCGTAGGTTGCAGTTCCTGGACCACCATTGTTAGGTCCAGGTGGGGAGATGGAGGAACGTTGATCACCTCGGATTGAGCGCCCTGCTCCTGATTCCACAAGGCCGCGAAGTGCAGCTGAATCCTCCTCATCCTCAAGTCTTGTGTGTGGGACGGCTAATAGGACCGCCGCCAAGAGACCTAGCAGATGTTGGTACCACCATGCTGAGGTCACTTCCCTGCTGAGGAAGTGGGTGGTGGCCCTCTTGATGGCCGAGATCTTATCCTCCAACGGAAATACCTTCTTGGAGCATGTGTCCCAGATAAGGCCCAAGAATGTCAAGGTCTGCGTGGGCTGCAGCTGCGACTTGAGATTGCGCGAAAAGCTCAGATTGTGCAGTATGTTCAGAAGGGCATGGGAAAAGTGGTGAACCGCTTCTGGAGATGTAGCACTGACAAGCCAGTCGTCGAGGTATGGATAGAGGAGAGGCCCTGCGCTCTGAGGAGGGCAGCCACAGTATTCATGCATCTGGTAAAGACCCTGGGTGCCGAGTTGAGGCCACAAGGAAGAACCTTGGTATTGGAAATGGTAGCCCATGATGCTGAACTGACGAAAGTACGATGGGGCTGCCAAATCGGGATGTGTAGATACGCGTCCTTCAGATCCAGGTAGCAGATCCACGTAGCACATCCAGTCTCCCTTGCACAATGTCTCTGCTATAAAAGCTGGCGAAACGATCGTGAATTTTTTTTTAGGGGTAAGGAGAGGTTGAGGGTGGAAAGGACCAGCACAACTCTCAAGCCCGCCTGGTTCTTCTGAATGGTGAAAATCCTGGGAGTAAAAGCCCAAGCCTCGCTGGGAGGCTGGGACTTCCTCCACTGCCTGGCTCTCTACGAGCGACCGGATCTCTGCCAGAAGAGCGTCTGTCCCAACTTGAGGGAGTGGAGGGGAGGAGAGAGGAGAGGCTGGGATGGTTAGGCGGTACCCCGTGGATTCTACGGAGAGGATCCGGGGGTCCATGAAATTCTGGTGCCAGAAATGTGCATGGAGAGCAAGCCTGCCCCCCACTGAGACACGCGGACCCGAAGGGGCGTGTCATGCCTTCTTGCCCTCGGAGGCCTTTCGCGGAGGAGGGGGACTGGAAAAAAGTCTTACTCTCTCCTCCCCCCGACCCCTCTTAGTTGCTTGCACCGATTTGTAGTCGGCGAGTGGTCAGGCTGCCTGGATCTCTGTTCCTGCAAGACGCGGAACCCTCCGTACATACGGCCCTTGTCGGAGAGCTGCCGTGACTGGGTGTACGTTTTGGACGTGGTCTTTGTCAAGATGGAGAAAGACTTGGCCGTCTGTGAGCTGTTTATCTTCTTGTCCAGCTCCTCGTCCGTGGTGGAGTGGAAGAGGTCCCGCCCCTCCCCAAACGGCAGGTCTAATATGCGTTCATGGACGTCCGGGTTGAATTTGGTTGCATGGAGCCAGGCTGTCCTCCTCATGTCCGTGGCGATACAGATGGCATGGCCAGAGGTGTCAATATGGGCCACGGTGTATTCCATGAGGTCCTGCGCCACCAGCTTGGACTCAGCCAGTCCCGCCTTAAAACGTGATTGGCTCTGCGTAGGGAGTTCCAGGAGGAAGTCTGCAATTTCCCACCATAACCTTTGCTTAGCGGCAGCCAGCATGGCATCTGCCTTGGCCTGACGAAGATGCAAGGACGCTTTGGAATACAGCTTCTTCCAGTACACCTCCAAGTTCTTCTCCTCCTTGCCTAGCAGCGTCGCCGAGGAGAAGGCCGAGGACAACTGAGGCTTGGAGTATAGTGATTCCCCAGCAATCACTGAGGAGTGTGGCTGAGGATGGGCCGATAGCAAGAGTGTATCCCCCTCCATCTGCCTGTACTTGGCGTCCAGGCAACGATTGACCGGCTTGACAGAGCGGGGCTTGAGCCAATCCATCTTGGCCAGGGAGACTACATTGGCCTGCAGTGGAATTCCTGTTTTGGCGAGGGGCGTTGCATGAGGACTTCAGCAAGCACCCCCTCCGTCGGTGCTCAACCTCAGCTTGAGGTAAGCCCAGATACTCCGCCAGCCACGCAAGAAGTTCATGGAAGGCCCAGGCTTAGGATGGTGTGTCAGGATCCTTCTCATCCGTATCCTGTGGAACAGGAGGAGGTCGAGGAGTAGTGTGAGCCGGAGGTTGGGGTACGGGGACCGGAGGCGGTACGGAACCGCCTGAGGAATCGGCCGAGGAGCCAGAGGCAAAGACTGCGCCGGGGCCAGGGCGTGCCAGCGGAGGAGCCTGTGGTGCCGGTAGCATTGGAGGGAGCGGGCCCCGATGGCCTCCCTGAGGATAACCCCCATCCAAGGGGACTTCATGAGCCAGAGGAACCTCAAAAAAACAGTCTTCACAGGCCGGAGGCGTGGTAAAGGATACAGACTGGGTAGTGGGAGGCTGCTGGAGCCGCTGCATACCTGTCATGACCACTGTGAGGGGGGGCACAAGTTGTGCCACAAGCAGGCTCCCACCAGAACCCCGAGGGACTTAAAACCACTGCAAAAGGGCTTCTGGAGCCAGTCCTGGCGCCTTTGGCACCAGGCTCATATGTAGGAAGGAAGGGCTGTTCAAACTAGGTCCCATTTATGTACATGGGCCTTTAAATCCAACATGGAAGCACCCACACAGTCTAGTTATAAGAACCAAGCCATGCGGTCTAGTGTTTTGGGTGTGGCAGGCCTGGAACTTCTTTCCCTGGTACTACTTTACCTGGGCTATATAAAACCACACCCTGACTGCAGATCATGCTTCGTGTTATTCTGCAACCAGCAGCGTGACGCTCACAGTGTCCAGCTCCTGGTCTTCAGCATCTTGCTGTAATCCTGCAAGAACAAGATTATTCTGTCTTACCTGAGAAAACACCATCCAGCACTCAGCATCTCAACTGGGTTGCAATCTGTGGAAAGCGAGAGAAGAAGAATCATCACTCACCTGGGACTACTAGCTTAAGGACTTCCGGCGAACCGCTACCACAGCTGCTGTTCGAACATTGCGAGAAAGGGAAAAATATTAGAACGCACGCTTCCAAAACATCAAATTCCATCAGTCCTAACTGAATTCCATCGGGCTACGCCACACTTCCATCCAGAGCACCACAGCAACATCTGCAAAGGAAAAGAGACATTCAGGTTCGCTTTCAATATTAAACAACTGCACAGAGCTGTACTTACCTTAACGGATTCCGGGGGCCTGTTTTCATCACGCTCTCATCCACTCGCAGCACCACAGCGGCCTGTGAGGAGAAGAAGAAGAAGAAGAAAACACAGGTTAGCACTTTCTCTTACCTAGGAATGTGCCTCTCCATCCGGCATGCCAGCATCAAGACCTTCGTACCTGAAAAGGAGATAAAAACATTAACGAATTCCCACCATAAACAGAACCAAGACTTACAATTAACAAACCTACCTGCCTACCAGCAGATTCGGGGTCACAGCAGGTCTGGGCCCAAGGAAGGCATACTGCACCAGTGAAGCAACTCGGGCAGCTCGCCAACAAACGTCAAGCACCCCTGCACAAGAAACGCAGGATGGATAGCTCACCCTACAAATAACTAAGATTCATTATTCAGCACTGGGCAACTACGCATCCAGGGTTCCAGATCTCAGAGCCCCCGGGGATATCAGGTGAGCATAACAATACCCTGCCCGTACGGAGGCAGGGGGAACCTACCCAGCGCAAATGAAGAATAGGCTGTAGACCACGTACCTGGTTGAGGCCAGTCCCACCTTGACACACGTTCTTCACCGAACTCCTGGCATTGCGTCGGACGGGTGCCGATGTCTGGTGCGACGGACATTTTGGCGCACTGCCTGCCACATGTCTGCGTTGTGTTGCTCGGCTCGCTGGTCCCAGCCTCCTCCAAGACTGAGTGTGGATCGCAAGGCCTACCCTGCTCCTCAGGTCTAGACCCTGTAGGTGTGACACCCTCGGCCCATGGGTCGGTAGAGCTGCATTTAGGCACCCCTTAACGTATTGCCGGTACTAGGGCATGGCCCCTCGGGTGTTGACACGGTCAGAGAACTTTCCGGTCCCTCAACACTGTCACTGGGAGGATCAGAGGATTCCTCTGCCAGTAGCTGAAGCAGCTTCAGTGCATGTGCTGGTACAAGGACCTGAGCGGTCCCTCTTGCACAGGCGAGTCCTTGGGAAGGAGTCTCCCTTGCAGGGTGCTATGGAAAACAGAGACCATACCTTGGGCCTGGCTCGATGTTTCACAAAGTTCTTGAGGTCCCCTGGAGGCGACTTCTGGAAGAGCTCCCTCCAGCTGGCTGGTCTGTTCATCAGCGACCTTGATGAAATGGCGTTGCACGCTGTACAAGCTTTCCAACTGTGGTCTGTGCCAAGGCAACGTAGGCAGAGGGCGTGGGGGTCTGAAGTTGGGAAGAGCCTGTCGCAGGATGGACACCTACTGAACCCTGTGGAAGTCGACATGCACCGGGTAGGAACGTGACGACCAAGGACCGAGCACCTGAATGATAAAAGACAAAGAAGTATCCGCATGTGGAATTAGATGGCCGAAGCCAAACCCAGGAGCGATGGTGAATTCTGCCCGTTCCCGTTGACGCGGAAAAGGGGACTGAGGTGTGGCGCCGCAGGGCGGAGTCAGGGCAGCGCATGCTCCCAGGGCCGCAACCCCATGCGCCTCTAAATTTAAAGGGGAAGAAGGTTTTTTCTTGTGAAAAAGGATCTGTCTCCCGTCCCTTGGAAGGGACGCCCAGACAGTATGGAGGAAAGGGGACGGACCGTAAGAGCAAAGGGGGATTCGCTATGGATTGAAGGATGGATGGGATCGAATACCCGCAAATATGATCAGGTTCACCATTTTAAAACTTGACACTGGAGCAATTATTTTCATTCTATGAAAACAGTTGTTCTGAGTGGACACTCAGCGTTACACCAAGAGAATGGAAATACCAAATATAATGCACGTTTGACTGAAGACGAGTTTATAGACGAACGAGCAAAGGTTTCATTTTCTAACCGGTATTGCTTGCTTACATTGTTATGGGTTGTTGGTTGGTGCATATTGGGACGACACGCAAACACAACCTGTATGCAGGCTAGTGATTATCTAAACCACTTTGTCCCATGGCATATCAATGTGTGCTATCAACCTTGTATTATTGGGTGAGCCGGGGTGCAGAACGAAATTTGATGTTGCCAGTTCCGTTACATTTTTAAAAAAGGTAGCAGGCGCCCCTCTCTAGAAAGAACATGGCACTTTCAACGGTTCTGTGGTTTCTTTTCCCACTTTAATAGTCCGCAGCCATTGCTTTTAGCTCACTGTACCTTTTACATATGGGAAAGATCTGTTTGCATATCAGGCATTGTGCAGCACCGAAATGCTATGGCAATTCCCTTCTGGACTAGAGTACCTACAGCAACCCCATACACGTTTCAGCCTTGTTGTCCCTCATCAGTGAGGTGGAGCTGTGCCTCTGAGCATGGAGCCCACGTCTGAGTTCCCCCAGGTTCCACCAACCCCAGGTTCGTTGCTAATATTGCATTATGTCATTATGTGTTCATATTTTTCCGTCAGCTTCCGCATCCCATTGGGAGCTAAACATACTCCACAGAGCTAACCTCTAAAGCACATCGTAGACTCCAACTTTACCCGATATTTTCTGTGCGTTTCCATTGTTTGTGGTTTGTGTTCGTTACTGGATTTCACCCAGTGCAGAATTAAAGGGTAAATGGATAAATTTGAATAAAGAACGGCTACTGAAATATATTTTTATTAGGTTTTCTACACAGCTAAATTCTTCCTTTCGGCGAATGTCATAGTTTTCAGATACCAACAGATGGTTTCTTCAGCCAACAGTGGCAGATGAGCCTAAACGGATGGATTTCGATTACGCTGATGTGGGACGATCGCCCCAGACAGATATGCTCTTTGGCGGTACCAGCGACAAGGAGCAACCTGTAATCGTTTACAGTGGTCTAGCAAGAAGCTGATACCGAAACGTTGCGATTCAAGGTGCATTGAATCTGCATCTTCTCCTGATAGGAACACTGTGACTCATGATAAAGTTTTGATACTATAACCCAACGACTTTCAATAATTGGTGGTAAATTGAAATCACTGGGTGTTCTCCGAGTGTTTTTTGTGAAATAAAAGCACATTGTAGAGTATTGATGCTTCCTTTAAAAATAATGTTTTCTATTCCGATTTGGGAGGCGCTGTGCTGTGAGAGGATGTGTATTGATATTCCGGATTCTGCATCAACTGACATTAAGCCGTAGGTGATGACTGGGCACGTTCGGCTACGCTGCCCATCAAAGTCATGAAAATAGTTGGAGAATATCGCTAGGATTAGTGATGTGCGCTTCAGGGCAGGTTATATGATTAGTGCCACCAGGGGAGTTCATTTTAAGGCGATGCAGCAACGGATAAGATTAGCACAAGATGGCTGTGCCCCATTCATTGATTTCAGATGTGTAAAAGTGAGGAAAACTAAGGTACAGTGCATAGGAAATGTCTTTGCGATGGATCAGTTTGCTTAAAACCACATGCCCGAACACTCGGGACAATAACATTTTTGAGTGCACTATACCTTTAACATCTGGCATTGACTGTGCTTAAAGTCAAAAAAGATTCTTCCGCTCATGGGCGGAGGACCTGGAGATCGATATGACAGATCAATGCTGGAATCGTATGTGTGCTCGCTCCCACGATGTATCCTTTAATTCCCACCTTAAACTAATTCAATTTCAAATTTTACATAGATTTCACCCCAATCAGGTTATACCATATGTCACAAGACCACTCCCCTCAGGTGCCCCAGGGGTAAATCCGAAGATGCAACATATATGCATACAATTTGGTCCTGCCCCTGCCTGGTTCCATTTTGTGGGGAGATCTGCTCCACCATGTCTGATGTCCTTGACCACAATAGCACCCCAACCCCGCAGTTGTGTCTCTTTCATGAATTCCCTGGTCTTGGTCGGATTCCAAAAAATTAGCGGGGCTATGCATGCTCCTCGCAGCACACTGTATCCTGCTATGTTGGCTCCGCCCTCGGGCACCTACACACGCACATTGGCTCAATGCCGTGGCATGGGCCTCGGACACCAAGGAGGCCTGGGCGGTCCAGCAACCCCCGATGTCTAGACCCAGGAACATCTGGTCCCTGTTCCGCTCTTACATTTCCACCATCTCAGCCAATGATGATGAATCAACTGCACCTTCTTCTCCTATCCACGTCTCCTCCCAAACTAGAGGCATTCAGTGTTGTATTACACATGGGCCTCGGGTGTTGTCGGATGTGATGGTTCCTTCGCCCGATTGTTGACACTGTATACCAACTGTCTGTGACAAAATTCTAAGTGCCAATTCTCATTTATTGCTCGCTCTTCTATTATGTTAAGCTCAATAAATAAAGTTTTTAAAAAAAGATTCTTGAATATAATATCACTTAAACTGTTGTTAAATTTACTTTGTAAAGCGAAAATGATATACATCTTACCTGGATCTTCTCCTTCACATTAACAATAATGTGTTAGAGACAGTCACATACAGAAAAAAATGTCGGTCTCCTTTTTGTCTTGTTTATGCAGGAAATGTCATTTACATTAACTAAATTGTTCAAGAATTAGATCATTTTTGTGAAAGAGACTGGTCTAGGCTCTGAAGAAGCTCACTCTTAGGGGCAATAAGAGATGCCCTTGCCAAGTGAAACATTTGTTAGGCAAAGGCAATTGCTACAAAATACAGATATGCCTGAGATGACAACTTATTGAACAAGAAGTGTTAACTTTCATGGAAATTGGAACGGTTTTCCCAGATAGGTTTGAGCTGTTACAGTTCACAATCGGTTAATGGACAATACATGAAAGTTTGTATAAAGTTTTAACAGGTGCTTGGGGGGTTGCGAGGATCTTTTTCTTATGCATTTTAAATGGGGCACGATAGAGGATAGATTTAGTTTCTTTAAGCCATTACATTCTTGGAATTGTTGAGTTATCCTCCCTGAAGGAAGGCAAATACCATTTCTCATTCAACAGATTCCTCTCATTCCCTTGGGTCTTTCCTCCACCCAGGTGATTCTCCCGCAGAACACCACCCCCAAGGTCAGGATCAGAAAGCGCCTGGCTTTCCCTGGCCACCTGCAAGGAGACTTTAGGTAGGGAATCAGTAGGATTAAGACTACAATTTGTTAAGCATTGTCTGGGTACAATACAATCAAAATAGGTCATCAGGAGACACCCATCTGGGTGAGGTTAAAATCTGGTGGAAAAGGAATTCACTTTGCATAACTATGCTCACCAATATGCTCTTCAGCCCCTAGGCCCACAATTTGAACTCTTTCTCCCAATATTTTGTGTTGAACTTTTACAATTAACCAACTTTCCCCACAGTGCTGCATCACTTCAAACTAACACAATACAACATGCTATATATGGCATGTAGATATATCGGTGTGAGGTGGTCAGATCAGTGTTTATCAGCTGTCGAAGTGCACTATATGCCCGGAATGCATCCTATCGCTCTGGTGCTATGTGGAGTGCAATGGAGAGTCGGTGGAGCTTGAGGCTCTTTTGACCGAAAAAACGAAGTTTTTGAGAAAAAACGTGAAAAAATAGCACTAACGCTCGAGAGCAATAGCACGAGGATCCCAACACATGAACGTGCGGTAAAAATCTGAAGATGGCTGCCAGAGGCGGTGCTTAGGTAGAGGGCAGTCATTGGCTGTGGTCAGTATGACGCAGAGACCAGTGATTGGTTATTACTACGAAAGACAGATCAGAAACGAAACTGATACTGGTTTTTTCTTTACCGAGGATTCCCAGCCTGACGACGGGGAATATTCATGAACATGTGAATCCATGCCAGACCCCATGCTGGAGAAATCTAGACAAGCAGGAATTGTATGAACTGTTTTCAGCATCAAAGCCAAACAGGTATCCTCTCATGGATAGAATGAAGATGGATTTATAAAATCTAGCCTGGTGGACAGATTTGAGGAGGCCACCCTAGTTATAGTGAACAGGGGAACTCCAATGTTAGCCAAACCCAAACAAGTTAAGCGTGTAGAGTGGTGAAGACTTAAACTCGCAGTGAGTGGGTCAGAGGTCCAAAAGGCCTGCTCACACTCAGACCAAGAAACTTTCTTCCATTTCTTAGGAGCAGTGAGGGCAGTCAGAGGGGCAGCTATGTTGCAAATGCCCAGCGAGGCCTAGAAGAGCTCTCACCTGGTTGTGGGCCAGGGGGGGGTTGCCCAGCCTTGTCAGCCTGTACTTGGCTGGGAAGAGGCTGAATCGTGCCCCGAACACCATCCTGCCCAAGGTAGGTCACTGAACCCGGACAAGTCTCACACTGGTAGCCTTCATGGTCAGGTGGGCCTTCTGAAGAGACCAACACAATCTCCAGGTGTCCACCATGTTCCTCCCAAGTGGGGCTGAAGACTGCTATATCATCCTAATATGTAATACAGAATTGATTGAACCCATTCAGAACATGGTTGACCAAACTTTGGTATGTTGCAGGTGCATTCTAGAACCCACAAGGCATTAACCTGAACTGGCAAAGTCCTGCAGGTGTTGAAAATGCAGTCTTCTCCGACATCTTCCGTCGGGGAGATTTATTGATACCCTGCATCGAGATAAAAAGTGCCAATGTACTTGGCAGCACCTATCTCAAACGTTTGTGCAAGCTGATGAGCTTCAGTTTTGGGGACAGCACTATAGTCCATGCAGAACCTCAAATCAGATGCATATTTTATTAGGAAACAGAACCACAGGACTGGACCAAGGACTACTGGAGCACTATCACCCTCAGATTAACCATGTAGACCTCAGACTTCGTGTCAGATCCTATTTGATCTGAACCACTAAAACTCCTAAACTTGGTAGGTTCACCAACTCCTGTGACAAGTTTTTTTTTTTAAACGGTTTTTATTATTTTTTTAAAACAAACAATACAAACCAAACTGGCAGCGCTTTTTGCAACAATCACATGAACATCAATTCGTCAAGACCACTGCTCCTCCGATTCCTCCCCCCCTCAAGAGCTTGTTTGTCCTTCACTTTCCGTATCCGTTACGTGTGGCAGGGTATCACCTCCTTCTGAGTCTGCAGAATTCGTTATTGTTCCAAACAGTCCTGCTATTAATACTCTCCATGCCATCAGGGTACCCACTTCTACCCCACTCATGCTACAGGCCTCCTGCCATACCACCGTTTCAGCCTCCGCCCATTTCTGCAATTCCCGCCACCATACCTCCACCCGTGGCTTATGACACTGCTTCCATCCCATGGCAATCCTCCGTTTTGCGAGCACATATGCCAAGTCCTTCAATTTCCCAACATGTTTAAGTTTCTGTGGTCTGGGAAACCCCTCCCAACAGGCAGGCCTAGGCTGTATCTATAATGAGCGTGACCCCTTTGTTCCAGTGACAAGGTTATGCTCACACCAAAGTGTAAAGTCTTATAATTAGGGAGAACAAGCGGGGAAATTACTTCAGCAACATTTCCATCTCACCTTACTGTTGTAGTTTTAGGTGAATGGGACACTAGGCCACCCTCAATGAAGCCATAAGAAGGACTGCTCTGGAGCAGGTCAGGGAGAGACTTGCATTTCTCAGACTCCTTTCTGAAACCAGGAGCAGAGCTCCTATTTCATCCTTAAATATAAAATCCTTCCACTATGCAGGGGAAACTATGGAGCCCAGGGACTGCATCTCTCCAGCCCTGAAATCTCTCCACCAGCTCCTGGTGTCTGCAAGGATCAAGTTCAAGACTATCTGCATCGTCCACACTCTTTTGGGGCCTGGGCCCGCACTACATCAAACTTTCTTCCAAAATGCCTTCCTTCTCGAGCCCTACGCTCAGCTACCTCCATCTCAGAGTTTCAGACGCCTCTCCAGGCATAGTGTAGGGGATAGATCTCTCCTCTGAAGATGCCTCCCTCTGGAATGGGCTCCCTGCCACTTGAGCCAGTTAACCTGAAGCTCCAGAAGCAGCTCAAGACCTTCCTTTTCTCCTCTGCTTTCTCCCTCTCCCTCTCCTGCTGACCTACATGTCTGCTGAGCCGACAAGTTGCTTGGCTACCCTTCCAGTGCCACTGGGTCCCAGGCACCTCCATGACCAGTCTCCCCCTGCACTGCCCCCGGGTCTCCAGCGCATTTATGGGGCTATAACCACTACAGTCCACCAACTCCTTGCACTTACCCAAAGCCATGCTGCCCTGGCTGCACTTACTCAGCAATTATGCCCTGTTGCACCCCGAACCCCATTCCCTTCCCCCTGCACGTTGCATTGTCGCAATTGTGCAATCTGAATGACCCAAGGCCTAGTGAGATAGTTTGTCTTGTCCTCCCCTCCATCTACCCTCCCATGTCTTGTCACGCTTAGAAACACTTGTGTACATATGACTTCATATCATATTTGGAAGCCTCTCTAGGTCTTCCAAGACCCACTGAATAGTTGTTCTTAGTGGGTCTTTCAACCTGGTAAGGCCAATATTATGAATTCATGATGAGCTTTTCCAACAAGTAAGATAAAAAGAAGGTCCCACTGCCTTGTATGGGGCTCCCTAAGGATTCCAATCACACTGTGGAGAGTTCAAAAGAATCTCTCCCTCAGACCAACTGATTGTGAAATAGATGGGGATGACAATTACAAGTATCACAGGACCTTGCTATAACTGAACTTGAAGATGCTGCCCGAATCAGGAACAACGTCAGGGAAGCTACTCCTGGTAGAAGTGTCCAGTAAAAGTCTGACTGACTTGGCATCAGGGTACCTGGTGGTGTGATCAGCAACCACCAAGGAAATCCAATTGCCTGAGGTAGTGCAAAGATTCCTAGGCCTAACAAAGTTAAGCCCCATCCCTTGAAAGGGAGCACACACTACTGCAAGTGGTGCTGGTGGATTCTGCATCCTTGTTCCACTTGTATCCAATTGCGGACTAGAAGCGAAACCCCTGCATAGTAGGTTCTCCCCTCCCTTTCCCCCCCCACTCTGCTCCTAAATATTGTGTTGTATTTCCCACCCTTGCTCCTTCCCTGCGGGTGCTTTGAAACAGTATTTTCTTATTGTATAAGCGCCTAACAAGCAAACAATAAATAAACAAATACTAAGACCCCCCATCATGGGCCAGCAGGATTGTAAGGGTGACCACACTTTTCTCCTGATGTCAGGATGAAATGCAAAGGGGAACGTCGTGCACCAACTGCAGGAGGAAGGGACAAACATCCTGATGAACCAGCAACCTCCTATGGCCTCCTCTAGTGGGTTTTAGGTGTTTACAAACTATTCACCCACCTTCTTGATGGATTCTTTACTTCAGAGGAGAATCATCCTTCAATTAAAGTAGGCCTTTCTCCATAGGCCTTTAAGTGATGGTATATTCTGTTGGCCCTTACTAATCTTATCCTCAGGGACCTCCTCTTACGCAAGCAAGCTAGGCAGTTCATGAGACCCATTGGAATAAGGTCTCCTCCTCCTCCTCCTCCTCCTCTTCCTCCCTCCTCCCTCCTCCTTCCCCCCTCCTCCCTCCTCCCTCCTCCTTTAGCCTTCGGTTTCCCTTTCAACATAGGCTTCTTGGCTAAGGCAGCCCAGTCCTGAGACCTAATGCTTGAAGGGTCTGCAGAGTCTCTCAGGGCCAAAGTCTTGGAGTCTGATCTCTGACAGAACTCTTGTAGGAACTCTTCTCATCATACCGACAGATTCCCTATCCACTTCACTATTCACAGCATTAGCTGGAAGTTGGGAGAGGGCCCTACAGTCAACTGAGTAGTCAACAGAGGAGCTCTGGCAAAAGCCTATGGGTTCATCCCAGTGGAATCTACCACAGTTGGACTGGGCCCATTGTTCCTAATAGTAGAGGCACATGAAACTGCTACCAGCACACTATCCTCAGGAAAATATTTTTGGGAATGATCAGGTATGGGAGCAAAAGCTCCTGAATTTCTAGGTTCTGAGGAAAGGAACTCTACCTCCAATCATTCACCATTGTATCTTGGGAGAAGGCTACCTAGGTGAGTATCTTTTCTTCATGAGGAAAAGCCAGATTCAGAGTTGACCCCCCCACCCCCTAAGGTCATACCCTTACATTTGGGGTCCCACTTCATATGGTCACTTGCTCCACATGTTACACAGGACCCGCTGGATTTGTGAATATACAGAGGCTTAGAGTAGCCACACATGCTTGGGACGATTAGTCCAACTACCCTTTCCATGCTAATGCGACTTATATCCTTTTTGTGACTCTTATGGAACTATGTTTTATCAGTACTCCCACCCTCTTTCTGTTTTTTCCTCCTCCTCCTGCTGCTGCTTACCAGAAGCAGGTTTGTTCTTATGGGAGACCCACACGTAATCAGTAATGGCCAGCTTCTTAGGATCCAACTCCTTAAAATCTGCCAAATGCGGTGTCAGCTCAGGGGAACAGGAGGCAAACATGGATTGCAGTATGAGCAGACTTATGGTGGTTACTTTATGGCCCTCCACCCAGGCACTCAGGTTTTTCAGGAAATCAGTGACAAAAAGATAGTATTTTTTTACTTCTTTTGTAATCCATGAACCTCATATATTGGGCAGGGGTTTTCCAGAACTTGAGGAGAGCCTGCTTCAATTGGTCAAAGTAATTTCTGTCAGCTTTTGAAATTTCTATAATGGAACTGCAGCCAGAACGGGGGAGTCTGCTGATGCAACCATGCAGATGTCAGACTCATCCACTTCTTGAACTTAACAAGCATAAAAGTTGGTAGCCAATCTATGATGACATCATTGTGAGGAGCCAGGAATGAGACGCTGACACAGGTAGTTCATGGTTTTGGCTATAAACTTTTATTGACAAAAGAAAAGTGGTTTGGGAAATACCTGTCTCTATACTTTAGGGGTTTCCCTACGTCAAACAAAATTAAGGGTCTGTAGGATGTCAGAATGTGCAAATCAAAACGCCCTGTGTCCAAAGTACTATTCTGGACCTCGCATTCTAAAAATCAACTAAGGTGAAAGGGAAAATGTCTTTGGCCTTCAGTAGTCTACAAATCTAATGTGCACCTCCAACACAAAAGTTCCAGAAGGATAGATAGAATTCCTTGTTCCACAGGGTGGCTCACTTCACCTAGATTTCCCTTGACTGTTTCATACTTCCAAGAATATTAGTTCCTTAAAGTTTCTCTTGAACAACAACTAAACTGGTACACAACAAATTGGCTGTTAGTCTGGATCTTCATAGGATACCTGATGTAGTACTCTCCCACCAGGTTTTCACTTCTTTTCAATATGTTTTAAAACAACCTTTTTGCTAGTCTGGATATATCCTGCTCAGGACCTCCTTATATCATGTATTCAACACACTGTTCCACTTGTCGTTGCCTGGTAGGCTTCCCTACCAGGGCTTTTTCACAAACACATTTGCAACTTTCATCCACCCAATATACTTTCCCGCCAGGGATTTCTTCTATGAACACGCTTGCAACTGCCTGGTATACTCTCCTACCAGGGAGTTTATCTTGTGACTTGAATCTAACTGGTATATTTTCATTTATATAGAGAATACACTTAAAAACTAGAGAGCTTGTATTTACTTTATTCTGTCTCCAAGTGCCCTTCACTTGATTGTTCATTATTATATTTTGCACTTACTGTTATTTGCTTTTGGCAGGCTTGTCAATACGCCCCTGTGCCCCGGCAAACCTTGGGTGGACTCACCGGCTCTTAATCTCCTGCGGTATGCTTGTTATGGCTCTTCAGTGTTCCGATGCTTTGCGCTGTAGCTTCTGTGTCTCTTGCCGCTCTCGCGCCTCTGTTCGCCATCTCTCCAGTCTCGGGCGGTCTGGAGGCTCCCTCACAGTACCTGAGAACGCTCTGGAGCCTTTCTCCTGCTTCTGGCTTCCTCGCAGCATACCGACACTTTGATCAGCTCTCCACAGCCTCTTCGGCGAGCCGGTTGGCTCCATGGACCTCACACCCAGCCGCAGTCCCTCGGTCGATACCAAGAGGACTCAAGTGTTCCAGCTAGCGTCTACCTGTTAGCTAGTTTGCCGGTTTAAATCCCCTGGCATCACATGTTCTGGCAACAACTAGAGCACAGCTTGTGCTCTTGGCCTCCATTGATCCTCACTACCCGGCTCATCATCTTCACAGTACTTTCGAATAAAGGGAACTAGAAGTCAGTTCTTGATAACTTGTATGCAAACTCTGGGAAGAGGTTCCGATCCACCCTGTCTCCATACCTGGCGAAAGTTTTCAACTTGGTATTGGAAGGGGGCACTCTCCCCGACACCATGATGGGAGCCATTATAGTGGTCCTTCCCAAGGAAGGTAAAGACCTGAGGGAGTGTTCGTCCTACCGACCCATATCATTGCTCAACATCGATGTCAAAATCTTGGCCAAGGTGGTGGCCAAGGTGGTGGGTAGGCGGATGGAGGGGATAATGCAGAAGCTAGTCCACGGGGACCAGGTGGGTTTCATTAGGGGCAGACAGGGATCTGATAATATCCGCAAAATGATATACTTGGTTCATTTCGCCCAAAATTCAAATCTCGAGGCATGCATCCTGTCCCTGTCCCTGGACTCGGAAAAAGCTTTCGACAGAGTAGAATGGAGATACATGACCCTCCTCCTCCAACAAATGGGCTTTGGGATGCACATCCTGAGCTGGGTTGCCGCCCTCTACAGAGCCCCTACCGCAAGGGTCCAGGTGAACGGAGTGCTGTCAGAACCCTTCCCTCTTGCCCGAGGGACTAGACAGGGCTGCCCTCTTTCCCCCCTTCTGTATGTCCTCACGATGGAGGCTTTGGCCATAGCGGTTAGGTGCCACCCAGATATATGGGGTATTGGAAGGGGAGAGGTGGAATTCAAGCTATCCTTGTTTGCGGATGATATCCTAGCATACCTAGTGGACCCGGGCTCTTCGATCCCTCCCCTCCTGTCCCTGGTCAGTTCTTTCGGGAGGTTCTCAGGCCTGAAAATAAATACCGCCAAGTCTGTCCTCCTTCCAATGCGCCTGGTGGACTCGGTACTAGACCCCCCTCCCCCCCCCCCCCCGACTAGGTTTCATGGGATAGCGGTGGGCAAGAACTCCATAAAATACCTGGGGGTTCTCTCCTCACTAGGGACTTAACAAAACTAGGGTCTTCCAACTATGAGCCCATGCTAACGGAGATCGCCTCTGACTTGAGGAGATGGGGAGGAATGATCCTCTCATGGTATGGTCGGATGACGGCAGTCAAAATGAACATACTGCCTCGGCTCTTATACCTTTTTACAGCCCTCCCTACCCGGGTATCCGCTCAAACATTTATAGATTTACACAAGGGGGTCCGAGACTTCATTTGGCAGGGGAAAACCTTGCGGATTGGTAGGGCCACCTTGACGCTTCCAAGAGAGGAGGGGGGTTTTGGTCTCCCAGATTTCCAACTGTATTATTACGCAGCACAACTGCGGGTCCTTCTAGAACACATGAAGGAAGGTTTACGGACATATTGGTCATACCTAGAGGACATGGATGTCCACCCCCTAAAAGTCTGTGACCTCCTGTGGGCCCCTCGCAGGTCTATCCCGAAACAAGTACTGTCCCACCCGACCCTGGGTGTTCTCTGGGAGATTTGGAGGGAATGCCAACTGACAGCACATCTTTCTTCATGGCCATCCCCATGACCTCCTTGTGCCCCCCCCCCTGAAATTGGGCAGCAGAGGGTTTAGACAATCCCAGAGTTGGTCTGATGCAGGACTGGAATGGGCGGGCCAGCTGTTCAGGGTGGGAGAATTCTTGAGTTATGAGGACCTCCGGGAGGGACTGGGAGGCGGGACCCTCTCCATTTTCAAATACCTCAGTCTCAAGGGCATCCTCAATGACCCTGCTTGGGGCCATAACCTGCGGAGACAACTAACTCCCTTCGAGAAGCTCCTTGACTCAGCAACCTCTAGAAAAGGAGCGGTCTCCTGTATGTACACTGTCCTAAACACCCATGACCTCCAGGCTAGGCGAGGTTTCCGTGGTTTTTGGAGTGATCTGGCGGGGGAGGAGATATCAGAGGACGCCTGGGCTCGCATTTTCAGGATATCGTTTCATGGCAATCTTTTCACCTCGGATATGGAACACAACTTTAAAATCCTGCAGGGGTGGCACAGGGACCCGGCAAAACTCTCGAAAATGTTCACAGGGGTATCACCTGAATGCCCGAGGGGCTGTGGCCAGTTAGGGACTAGAGGTCATATGTGGTGGCTATGCCCGAAGGTACAGACCTATTGGGAATCGGTGAGGGATTGGATAGCGGAGGACCCTCTACCCCTCAACCCGCTGACCATGCTGCTGGGCCTCCCCCCGGAGGAAGCGGAAATACACCGGTACCCAAGGATGTGGGAAACTATGTTGAGAGCAGGCAGAGTGGCCCTAGCCCAGAGGTGGAAGAGTCCGGAAACACCTTCCAAAGAAGATTGGACAAAAAAACGTAAGAACATGTTCTTGATGGACAAACTGACTGCCTTGGTGAACAATGACTCATGCTCATTCCTCGCTGAATGGTATGGGGTCCAGCAGACATGGGGATGGGATGTCCACTAGTTCCGAAATCGTGCCCCTGGTTGGTCAGGGCATGACCATCGCTGTGAAGGACAATACCCAAATGGGAGGCCCCCACGACCTGGGGCGACGTTGGCTTCAAGCCAGTAACTGAATGGGTCACATATTGCGGCGCTTCAAAGACCTAGGAAAAGATGTGAAAGTTTGGTCTCTTTACTGCTGTTATGTTTGGATTGGACACAGAGAGGGGGAGGGAGGAGGAGGGTCATGAAAGGGAGGGTATGGGGGCTTCAGTTAGGCCCTGTTTTCTGTTTTTATGTTTTACAAAATGCTAATAAAAAATCAAAGTTTAAAAAAAAAACATTTTTGTATCTGGTACCCCAAGTTTGAATGAACATGAGCATGACATGCCTTTTATTATGACATTCTCTTCACGGTCTGTAAGGCTCTAGAAGAGGGCTAATCCTCGAAACGCGTCATCCACAGAAAGCGCTTTTGTTTTGCTTTGGTCTTGTTGAAAATTGTTTGATATTAAAATCCCATATATATTCTTTTATGAAAATTGGCTAGACGTGTCTGTTGATTAACTAATATGAAAGTTCTTTACAAGAAATTGTGATTGTTATGAACAGTATCTGAAAGTGTGTTCTTTTGAATCTTCTCCAATGCGAAGTTTACACTCCGATTCTTCTTTCGTTTACTTTACATGCAGGGTCCTTGTTCTAGAGGCAGACCACACAGTCCACCCATCACAGGTCACCAACCGATACCCACTTTCATTAGCTTTTGCAACAATTGTCCACTGCTTTCCCTGTGATAAGTACTTTTTAGTACCAAAAATAACCTCTTGCCACCCTTTATCGGGTTTAGCTTGCTCACCATTCACTTGGTTATGCTGTTGATACTTTCTGTTCTTCTCATAGCCTTCTTGGGATTTTACTTGCTTTGCCAACACTTATTTCATTCACCTTTCTCTGTGGTATGTGCCACCTGCACCACATTGCTTTTGTTCCATCTAAAATATGCTCTTCGGTCACTTTATCTCTGCGCGGAATTCAGTAATGCTTATTCAATCATAATTTCATGTTGCTTCAATTCTCTGTGGTATTCAATAATGCTTTCAGTTTGTTCGGTATTCAAGAGTGCATTTGGAGCTCACACGTTACTCGCTCACTTTGCTATTCAGGGTTTCAAGTATTGTCTCCCTTATGTAACTCAAGGTTCTCTCTTGCACTTATGTCCTGAGACCCAAAAGTCAATGAAGCATATGAGCAGTCTGTATGTTCCCTTCATATATTAGGCTCCTAGCATAGAGCCCTGACCCTCTAGACCACCCGTTATCTCCACTAGTGTCTGGCAGGCTCTCCGGTCTTTTCAGCGTTCCTTTATCAGCATGCAACTCTCCCCTTAATGCAGCTTGTTCACTTGGGTGATCCAGCTGTTACACAGCTTTGCGCACCCTTGCCAGCCTTCTCTCTGTGGGCGGAGCAGCGCTCTTTGGGCAGGTGAGCAGGGTCCCGGTCCTCTCACGGCCCCTTCTGCCCCGCCCTGCCATCTTGCCACCTGCTCCCTCTCTCCGCTTTGCCATGCCAAGAGTCACAGCCTCCAGTTTACACTCCGGTTCCCTTCATGCAGCTCGCCACAAAACCTGCAGGTTTCTCCGTGGGTGGAGCAGGCTCTTGCTTCTACCAAACTGCCTGCACTCCTATAGTCATGAGGATTGCCTGGCCATAGTTAAAGGGGCAAGCCTGACCTTTACAAAACTCTGCAGGCCTCTTACTCGCCTCAGTACCATTGTGTGTTAAATGATGGGAAATGTGTTACAATAGCCCATAAATGCCGGGGGTGGGTTAGGCTGGTCTTCATAAGGGAAAGGGTGATAACTCGTCTCACCTTTGGATATCCTCTCCCCCAATCCCAAAGGACCTTCCACCCAGGTGATACTCCCTCGCTTCTCCGCCCCCAGGGTCAGGATCCAAAAACGATGGACTTTCCCTGGCAACCTGAGAATAGAATCCAAGGGGAGTAGGTGCGATACCTTTGGGTTTCTCACAGAGCCATGTTTTTCACGCGTTACAACTAAAGAAACATCATTCCAGCCCATTTCCTGGCAGGATGCCGGTGCCTCTGCCCACTGTTCTCACAGGCTCAGAACCAGAGTATGAGGTCCAGATGATGTTGGATTACCGCTACCACCTGTGGACTCTCAATACTTTTTTCATTGGAAAGGTTATACCCATTTGTGACCGGAACTGGGAGCATGCGTCGCACATCCATACAGTCTTATTATGTCACTTCCATTGCCTTTATCCATCGATAACTGGTATTCGGGGGCTTGGAGGAGAGGGGGGAGATAATGTCAGGAACCCTATGCAGTGGGCCCAGTTTGGGGGGGGAGGGGGGAGGCGTGTGTGTGTGTGTATATATATATATATATATATATATATATATATATATATATATCAGCATTGAAGAATACATCCAGTCCCCCTAAACATACACTAAAATACAAGCTGTGAAAGTCCTTATAAAGTGAGTATGGAAACAAGCAGCCGCACATACATACACCCAAAAGATATTACCTTATGAAGACCTAACAAAACACGAGCAGCCATGCATTAGTGAAATATGGCATATTCACCCTATGGTTGAATATTATCCCCTGCCACAGTAATCACAGCTGCATTTAGCATTAAGTAGTACGCTGTAACCATAATAATAAATGTCAGCAACCTCTTAGATTGAACTGATCACACAGCACATGCAGACTTAGAAATCCAGTTAGCCACCTCACAAGGATGAAAAGCCTCAACCCCCACAGACGATATTAACCAAACCTTTGCAAGGAAGCATACACATCCCAAATGTGGCTTTACATAGCACGCAGAGGGATGCCATGTAATGATTGTCTAAGACTAGGGAGGAAAAGCCGTTCCCAGACTTGAGATGAAGTAGTGAGATCATAAGAAGAGCAACAAGAGAAAAAGTTGGCCCAAGTGCTAGAAGGACAGAACACTGCATACTGATTGGTCAAAATATATGTGTCTAGTTGAGTTCCCAGGCAAGCATTCGAAAGGCATAACAAATTGTGTGCCTGAACAGCATGTCAAAATGGATTACAACGAAGTTCATAAGTCTGTATGAGCAGAGGAGTAACTGGTGGAAGATAGGTCTGGCAAGTGTGAGGAACCTGAGGGCATCCTCCCATCTACTCCCCTTTGGCTTTCCACTCAGTTGGACAGGGAAGGGTGTTGGGGAGAATTCTCATTTCTGTGCTAATTCCCTTCAACCTTCGAGAATCCCAGCTCTCTTGCTGGACTTTAAGACTTTTTAATTTGAACCCTGGAGTGAGCGAGACCCTTTTCTCACTCTCTCGTGTTTTGATCTGCTTTGGATTTTGTGTTTCCGCTGTTTTTTGAGTCTGCCAAACTCCATAAACATCTACTTTTTGTATGGTGACAGCACCTTCAGTGCAGTGCCACAGAAAGTCCCTTCAATTTCTCAGATGGTTTAAATACCTTTTCTTAGGTGAACTACCGTTTCTAAGAATAGTAAAAGGGAAATTGACTATACTTACCTTTTCACTTTGTAGGTCCAGCACACACCATCTTGTGTAAAGGTGTGGGGGTGGGGGGGCAACCTAGTAGCCCCTTATCCTACTCCCTCATATAAGATTTTAATGTTACCCTCACTGCATTACATGGCTGGCGGCAGTGGTTTACTTTTTCCTACGAATGTGCTTTTCTACCGCAGACTGAATCCTCAGCTGCAGTACAGCACCCATGGGTGCCCATTTCGTCAAAATGGCCCCAGTCTTCTTTTTTCGCCATGTTCCGTTTGTGAGGTCTTTCTTGGGTTTTACTCTCTGCGTTGAGCCAGGTTTGAGCCCTGTGTCTTGCCTTTGGCAGGCTTCAGCCCTGACGCCCGCCTCTGGTTCCAGTGTGTCTGAAGGACAGGATGTGAGGGAGGGCCCCAAAACTCCTGTCCCTTGTCTCTAGGAATGCCTGAATGCAACCAGTCCTGATAGGCTGGCTGGCCTTTCAGGACAGCCAACCAGCTGTGTGATCGACAGCCTAGGCTGTGCATGAATGGGAGAAACCTGCTTAAAAGGCGAGGGTTTTGGGGCTAGAGGCAGAGTCAACCACTTGGAGAAACACCAGACGAAAACAACGTGAACAAAGCTTGGTGCATCCTCCTGGAACTTTGAATTGTCCGGTGAAGCCCTGCTGCTGTGCTGAAGCTCATTTTTCAATTCGACACAAGTTCCGGACGGGACAACTTCTACCCTTGGGTTAGTGGGACCAACTAACCCCGAAACAAACTCCACTGGACAATCGTCCCTAACTGGCTGTACTTCTTCGCTGCTGCAAGAACAGAGTGCCAGAGGTCAAGTAAGCCATAGTCAAGTGCAATGTCTTAAATCCGGCTAGAAGCTCCAGGAGTCTCCAAAGGACCCTCCAGAAGCAGGATGACCAGAGCTCAAGTCCCCTCACCAGAGTGCAGGACCCAAGGAGTGAAAGAAGCCCAACCAGTATCAGATCCGCGACTGTGCTGTTTGCTAAGCTCTGAAACCGTTAAGTGCTGCTGAACCGAAAAGAGCCCGTAGCTGCCAACAACCTCCCCAAGTACTGCTGCAGGAGCCCTCTAGACGTCCTCCCCCTTGTTCCCACGACTGAGGCTCAGGAACACAGGGTCTGTACCGCTGTAGCAAGACAGAAGGCAGCTGGACCACTACTCCAGAGGTATGGATTACCTTTTTAGTTGTGCTTTTCTCAGTTGGGAACTGCATTGGCTTACTTTCAGAGTTGATTCCAACCCGTTTTCTCACAGGTTTAGCAGCTTGTGACCCTATAAGTGATTTTCTAACAAACTATCTGACTTTGTGCAAAAGTTTGATTCTAAGAAGTGCCTCAGCTCCATAGACGGTTTCAAAACGACTTTGGCTGTCCTGGCTCTCTGAAGACTCTTCTAGCCCATTGACTTGGATATTGTTTGTCACTCATAGGTGGTAACTTGTTTTAGACGGTTACTGCTGGGGCAGGATGGTCTAGATTCATTGGAAGATTTAGTTGTCCTCACATATCCCGAGAACCTATTCAACCTTTCTCCTTTCTCCTTTCTGCAACCTCAGAATCTGTGATATATAAGTGCCATTACTGTCCTTGTGATTGAAGTCACCTCAGGGTGTAGGAATTGTGTAAGAAGCATATCCAAATATTATCCACCAACTTGTTCGGATTCTGAAAAGTAATTAAGTCTATTTACATTGTTACACAAATTGCCTTTTTAAAGAATGCTTATTTAACATCAACTTTTAAATAACTATTTCAAACAGAAACCTTGGGTGCAAGTGTTACTTGGCTACTTGTATTTCATTTGTACAGCTCACATTTACCCCTCTTGAGATGGACCTGACAGATCAGTCACATTACCAAGTTGTGTAGTACAGACCTACACCAAAAGGTGGGCTACCCAATAAATACCCTTAAGTGAGGCACGGAATCCCCCTTTCCCCTTCTCAAAATATATTTTACCCTCCCCCAACCTTTATAAGTTATTACCAATCTTCCCCATTGTCACACTCCAATGGTTCCCCATTGTCACACTCCAACGGTCCCCCATTCGTACCCCTTTAAGACTGGGACGAGGAAGAGGCAACTAGTAGTGATGCACACTTCCATCTGTGCGCACCACTTTGGTACTGGGTTGAGGAAGGACTGTGACACACCACTCAGACATGTCCCACTGACCGAAGTAATTGTGGTCAGGCAAAAGACTTGCACCTGCAGCCACTTGAGAGGCTACAGGTGCATATAAAAAGGACAAACCCACATGGAGAAGGAGAGCCACCTGGGAATCAGAGACATGGAGCAGGCAGGCGATGGGCCAGTGAAAAGGATGCCAACTGCTGCAGTAGAGCAGGAAAAACGCTGATGCCAGAAGGAGCCACACAAGAATCAAGAGCCCTGCAGAGCCTTGAGCTTTATGTCCCCCACTGGAGCCGGGGTACACAGACGTATCCATTACACTGCAGGAAGCAGCATGACAGTTGAGAGGAGAGCGTGGCTCGCTGGTGCTCCAGACATGAGGGAGGGGAGCAAATGAAAGCAGAAAAGGAACGCACAAGAACCCGGAGGAGAGGCCGTAAACCGGTGCGTGACAGGGAGAGAGCACTCATGCCGAGATGATCCAGGGGCTTGCCATGGCCTGAGAAAGATGCCGAACAAGTGAAAGTGAATAATGAATTGGTCCGGAAACCAAATGGACATTATTGAATATCGAATAAGCTACAAAGTGCTGAATTAATTCTTCAATACCAAACTAAAGAAAAGCTATGAGAAGCTATACAAAATATATGAAAATACTGCACGAGTGGAGAGAAAGTGATGTGTATTTACGAATGCAGTGACAATAAGGAACAAGCATTTATGAAAATGTGAAATTACAAAGCCAAGTGAAAACCCAGAAATTTGAGTGTGGGAAGCAAGTGAAAGGCAAATTATGACCACTATGGATGGTGTTAAATCATGGTGGTGACAAGGAATAAAAACCACAAATTGTTTTGGGTGAAAGGCACACGAGTCAAGAGACTGCCAAGGAGAAGCCGGAATACTGTTGGACTAATGTTACCGGTGCAGAGAGGAAACCTATGGTGACAAGGGAGTCCAATAAGAAGAAGTGAACATTACAAAGTGCTAAGGGTTATCAGTTGCGTGACCTGTGATGGGTGGACTATGCGATCTTACAGCTGTGCACAGACCGATTAACCCCTACTTGCAGTGAGCCAAGGAAAATCAAGAGGTTGAAGTTGTTTTGCATAACAAGTGATAAAGTGGCTAAAGAGAAGAATATGCCAAGTGAATGGTTAAAAAGCCTGGAAGGTTGGCAAGTGGATTTTGAAATAATCTTACAAGCTGAGAATGCTGAATTAACTGAACTGTGTTGAACTTGAGGAAGGGAGGCCCGAGATCCTTTTGTGAAACTGTTTTGAATGGTAATATGTGACATTACTGAAGCAAATGTCAGTGGTACATTTCACTACAACCGAAATACTGAATTTTCTCTTTTCATTTGGGTTTACACCCCCCACCCCTGTTTTTCCTATCATAACCCCACCCCAACCCATTTGAACCCCTTTACCCCTATATATACACATTTATTTAATATTTTCAGCATTATGGTTGCACTGAAATGTACCACCCTGAAATGTGCTTCGGTACATTGACAGTTCAAAAGGTACCCAGAAAGTTATCCAGGAGCTGGGGGAAGCTGAGCACTTTATTTTGAACACTGTTTCTTTGGTAGCTGACATCCCTACACATGTATAGATTTAGTTGTGAGGCCAAGCGTAGGTTTTGGACACAGCCTGAATTAAGTTGAACTTTATGACACAGACTATCCTTAGTTTCTTTAAGTAGGGACATCCCCACCTTAGCATAGTGCCAGTTAGGCCTTACTCCATCCTGACATTTGAAATATAAAACGCATCATTTTAGAAAATTGAATCCGTTGTCTGCGTCTTACTTCGTGATGCCTTCGCACAAGACAGAGTGACTAAGACCCAACACTGCCCTCTGTAAGACAAAGTACACCATTAAGATTCTATTTGGTAAGAAAGACGTTATGCAGAATACCATTACACATGAAGTAGGATTGATGAGGAATGATGGATTAGGTTTCCAAAAACTCACAACCCTCACTGCATGGTGATAATGAAAATAAGGTACCTTCTTGAAGTCACAAATCATACAATATAATACATATATATATATATACACACACAACTTTAAGCCAAATAGTGCTCTGCCTACTTGTAGCCGGTGCTTTAGGGTGTAGATCGGCTCAATTTCTTAACATCAAAAAACACATACTAACTTTGGTTGTAACACTGCAAAAAACCAAAGAGCATGTTAAAAGTCACCCAAGCACTCAAGACCTTGCTACCTCATTGGTAAAAACAAGTAATCTTTAGTTTAGCATTTCCGTGCAACACACTCATGAAAGAGAAGCACAAATGTTGTACCTGCCCACATGACAGACAAGTTAAAAAGCACTCACCCTCCAGGGTGGAAAGCGCCGCGCATTCCGCTCGTGTAACTACTAGCTTCTTCAGACTAGTATTATCCAATTATTGCTGCAAACACTGACACGTTTAAAATAAAGCCACTGCGAGTGGGACGCTCCTCCCCTGCATTGCAATCACGCGATTGCTTAGAATAGAAAAAATGCATGCAGAAAACCGCCACCATATTGGAAAGCCTGTTCCCCTAGTGGAACAACGGGTTAATAACCCACTTGTCGCACCTCTCTTGATTATCTATGTGCATTAAATTAACGGGGTTGCTCGGAGTATGAGCGCCACTCGCTGTAGCTTAAAACCAACTTGTTTCCTGATAAATTACATTTTATCGTGTTTTCAGGTGCCAAATGCACTAAATATATTACATTAATTACGCTTTGTTTAAATGCCAGAGCGCAATTAAGTGCCTCCGTGGTGGTGAACGCGCTTCATAAAGCACAACAGGCAACAGTAAACTCTTGTCTATACAGCTCCATTAGCTCAATGCCGGTCTACATTAAAAGTGCTAGTGCATAATCAGGATACAGCATGATATTATGGCAGAAAGAAATGTTGCCAACATTCCCATCTTGACAGTTTAAAAGGGCAAACCAAATGAAACATACTGATATTGCAAGATGTTCTATGTATGTACATATGTCAGAAACTCCCCTAAAGTGCTAATGCTTAGTGCAATCTCATAGTTAAAATCCTACAGCATAAAGTCTCTTGGATATTGCAATTTCCCTTCCAAAGTGCTTCTATATGATCAGTGTTGGAAAAGGCAGTGGTTCTCATACTGTTAAGTATTTAAGGGGTCCTGTGCGGAGTCGATGAGGGCAGCTACTTGCTCGCACTGGTGGCAGTTGTAACTCGCCAGCAGAGTGGTGGAGTTGGCAATCCTTGCCTGGTAAGCGGAAGTGGAGGCTACCCTCCTTCCCAACCCTTAGAACTTCTTGCTCTCTTTGTCGGGGGGAGCAACAGATGATAGAGGCGTTCCCGCCCTCTTCGGGGTATTAGTAACTACCATGGAGTCTAGCTTCAGTTGCCCCCTTATGTAAAGTGGGTCTGATTGGACTGCCCTGAACCGTTTTTGCGACTCTAGGTTTTACTGCCCTGGTGAGGTTAGGATTGAGAAGGGAAGGATCAATTCTCCGTTGAATGGACTTGAGAATTAGAATGGCCTGGGCAATGGGTTTCTTCTCCCCCTACCAGTTCCTCAGCATAGTCCCTCTCCTCCTGTGCCCCTTGAGTGTCTATGCGGAAGTGTTGTGCCGCTTTAGTCAAGACCTCATTTAGGAGGGGGTTGTCGATTGGAGAGTCGGTGACTTGAGGATCTTTGTCTACCGGGGAGTCTATTCTGTAGACTTCTGGGTTATCTTCTTCCTCCTCTTGGTCCACGTCATCCCCATAATAGTCCACCCCAGTTTGGTCGTCCAACGTTACCAAGTCTGGATCCTCATCCTGTAGTGGATCCTCACTATACTGGGTGTAAGGCTGAATGTAAAAAGGGTCCGAAGACCGACCTTGCGTTGGGGGTCTCGAACCGAGGTTTCTTACCAGGGGCTGCGGGTCCCTAGACCCTGAGGGAATAGCCCCATCAGGGGTATAGGAGAGGAAGTGTTCTGGGTTTTCCGAGTAGAAGTCTTCTTGGGAGGACATTCTAGACATAACCCTGGTCCATTTTTTGGAGCTGGGAATGACCCTTTCTCGAGAGGTTTCCCCTTCTATGACTTGACTGGACCTATGGGCTTGTGCAGGGGTCTTGGCTAGCTGTTTCTCAGAAGACTTAGCACTGCCTTTATGTACCTGCGGTGCAGAAGAAGGATGGGATGGTTTCTTCTGCTGTGTCCCCCCTTCTTCCTGAGTGGAAGAGTGTTTCCCTGGTGTTTTCACCCTCTCAGAGCTTTTCGTAGCCTGGCGTCGTGATTCGGGGGTAGTGTCCCTTTCCTTAAAGTGAGGGCGTCAGGATTCGGAAGCAACCGCCAAACGGTCTGCTGACGCCTACTCTTGGGGAGCGGCCTGGGGCTGGCAGTCGGCTTCATCCTCTGACGAGCCCACCTCCATAATTTTGGTGAGTGAGGCACTCTTGGCACCTGTGGATGGTTGCCTGGTGTTGTGAGGCAAACTTGACCGAGAACGCCCAGTGGACACCGATTTGGTGGACTGCTCTTTGTGTGCCTCTTTCCGAGAACCCGACACGCACGTCGAGTCTCGGTTGGACTTTGAGTGCTTAGGTGTGGAAGTGGTTTGGGTAGCGCTTGTGTCGCTGGGTGTGTTCCACATAACTGCTATGCCGGGTAGCCTTCCGAGGTCGGGGACTTGCGCTTGGGCATCTTTCGACGCCTGGTTGCCCTCGCCGTCCGACAGTACGGCATCGCTGCCATCACTGAAGGTGCCTTCTGCTTCCATGGCCTCGCGTTGCCTGGCGTGGTGGGCCCAATGTTTGGTTGAGCGGTCCTTAAGTGTCTTAGCCTTGAACCGGCTATACACGCTCTGCAGGATACTTGCGGTTGCACTTGGGGCAGAATTTGAAAGGGGTACCTTCCATACGCACCCTGTGGCAGCGGGCTAGTGTGTGTAGGAAAATATATACGAGTGTAGAGTATGTTACCACCCCCCACTCTCCCTACTTGCAGGGCCGAGGCCAGAGGCCTTCCAACGCCCGGGCCGAGGCCAGCGGCCTTTCGAGGCCCAAAGACTGTCGTGCAGCTCTCGACGGTCGTTTCTTCTCAGGGCCAGCGTCGAACTTCAAACCTCGATGATTCGACGTGGGAGTGGAAGAAACGGTAAATATCTATTTTTTGCAAAATATGGCTGAAAGCCAGGGAACTCCGCAGAATGCTTCCGTCAGGTATGGTGGGAAAAAACAATCTGAGGGTCCTACACAAGTGAGGGATCATGGGTACAGTGGACGTCACACACACAGTCATAAGTCCCAACGTGAAAGGTCAGACGTAGTATAGATGAACTCATCAGAAACTTTGTCCAGCAAGGTTTCTAATAATGAGTTGCAAAGTGTACAAGAGACCAATGATTCATAAATGAGAATGGTAAAATGGTGCCAAACCACTTGGGTCAATAGGAAAGGGATGTCAAGTTACAATCGTAAAGTCACACCGTCACATCTCACATAAGGGATTGGTTGTAATATAGGTATCATTCACTCCACTCATACATCTTGTGAAGCAACCAACTGCAAGGCATATGTAGCCGGAAAAGGTTTCAAAATAAGATAGCCAATTAGAGTGAGTGGGAAAGGAGATTAGTTCAATCCTAATGAATTAACTTTTTTGATAATCAAAAATCAGTGGTTAGATTAATCAAATAGAAGTAGGGAATGTATGGAAATGCCAATTCTGAAAAGCCTGCAAAATGACTTGTAACATTTGTGGTCTTTCTTTCGGTAACACTATAAATTCAGCCATTATTTTGAATGTGTTTGAAGGTCGGTTTAGAGGTTTCCCTGCCTGGGCAGGTCAATACATTTATGTTCTCCTCATATCTCGTGCATTCATTTTTCCTGTACTCTTATGGATTAATCTTTTGTACTTGGATCAGGACTTACCCAACAGGTGGCTCACATCACGCAAGCGGCAGTGAGACACTAGGCTCTCACGCTTTAGCGGCCTAGTCTTCATTCTGTTGGACACTGGATTCCAGATTGCTTGTCTACTGCCTGAGTTAGCTTCCCTCTGCATCGCAACATAGCCAGTAAGTTTCTTGTGCGGACGCTTCTTCCTCTGTCTGTTTGCTTGTTCATGGTTCCTCCTGTTCTCTGTTCGCCTCGTAGTTTTCCTGCATTTTTCTTCATCCCGGTTCTCGCCAGAGATATTTATTTCTTTGCATTTGTTAAGCGCACTACACCCGAGCCATCAATGCGTTGGATACAAGTTTAAAAGATAATCAGCATGGGTTACAACTGACAGGTAGGTCAAACAAAGTCATGATGAAACTTATTTAAGAAATAACAAGGTCTTGAGGTGTATCCTGAAGGTCCAGTAAGAATGTTCTCATCAAAGATGAGGGGGGGGAGTGCGTTAAAGTTCTTAGCAGCCAGGATTGGAAAACTGAAGCCCCCCCCCGATTTAGATCTTCTGAACCTTGGGACAGAAAGTAAGTTGGAATAATGCTAGGCACGTGGATCTGGTGGAGTAGGATTTGGTGAATTTTTCTGTCAGGCACTTGGGTGCAGAATTGGAAAGAAACTCGTGCATGATGGATAGTGACTTGAAGATAATACGCTCTTGGATAGGAAGCCAGTGTGCCTCCTTCCTAGCTGATGAAATGTGATCCTCTTCACGGTGTTCAGAGCTGCTCTGAGAGCTTTGCTCTGAATAGTTTGTCATTTAATATTGCAGGCAGAAGTTCCAACAAAGAGGGCATTACAATAGTCTAACCATTTCCAATAAGTGCTCTTGCAATGGAAACGGTGTTCAGCAGTCAGGGTCTGCAAGCGTTAATTCAGAGGTGTGGGGGCAGATGAGGCAACAGCATTGACTTGTCTGGTGAGAGAGACCGATGAGTCTAGGTACACACCCAAGGTTTTTACACTACTGGAGACTTGGATGTCAATGCTATCAACAGTGAACGCTTTGTATGCAGGGAAAAGTTTAATTGTGGGATGTGATCCAACCAGAAGAATCTGTTTTCTCATCCTTCAGGCACAGATGGATGGAGGCCACTCGGGCCTGGATGCTGTGGTATATGGTGCAGAGATTGCGAGAGTTTGTGTCAAACTCCCCAGTGAGGGAGTAACAGGACCTGTGTTCATCTGCCTAGTTTTTGTAGGTGATTCCTCTGCCAAATAGTGGCTCAGTAAAGAGATTATAGAGTGTTGGGGAGACACATGATCCCTGAGAGACGCTGCATGTGACTGGGACTGGCTGTGCTGTAGCGTTGGTAGAGAACACTCCTAGTTCTGTCGGAGAGGAAGGAGGCAATACAAGCAAATGACATTGTGTGAAATGAGCTCCTGATGCTAGATGTTGGCATAAGATATAGTGATCAACCAAGTCAAAGGCTGCAGACAGGTCAAGTAGTAGGAGGAGTGCCGACTTGCCAGAAATGTTGATTTCGTCGAGTTGAATCTTTAAATCCAGTTAGGCTGATCCCGTACATTGGCCCAGCCGGAAGCCAGACTGTTGTAATCCAAATAGTTTGTTAGAAAGCTCTGGATCTGAAGATAGGCCGTCACCATCTAGAATATTTAGCAGGAAGGGGATAGTAGTGATGGGGCAGTAGTTTGTAGGGGTATTGGGGCCACGGGTTGGCTTTTTTAGGAGCAGGAGGACCCATGAGTTTTTAAGACTGGAACTGGTATTGCCAGGGAAGGAGTCACTGAGGAAGGCAGTTATGAAAGGTGTGGGTTCGTCGGCACAGTCTTTAAGGACCATGGATGGACAGATGTCGCTGTTGCAGCCAGAGGGTTTGAGGCATTTGATAATGTGGTCTCTAGGATGGTTTTCAGCTGTCCTTTTCTGCCTCCTGAAAACCTGCTTGGAAGGCCTCTTCATACTGCCACCTTGCTGCTGCTACTACTTGGGAAGCCATGGTGGCTATGGATAAGGGTCAGCCGTACCGCTACACTTTGTGATGCACGCAGAGAAACAAAGTAAGGCCAGAGCCTTATAGTCAGATTGGCATTGTCCATAATGCCAGTAGTAAAAACGATCTGCCACTGTTGGAAAACTTACCCTTTCATTTTCTTAATATTTATTTTTTTAAGACTGTAAGTGAGATTTATCATGTTTATGCTTCATCCCCTCTCCTAGTGAGACCCCCAGCACGGTTTGCGGGACTTCTTGACCTTTTTTTTTCTCGTTCAACCGTGAATGAGTGGAGCCTGTTTGCACTCATTAATTCTTGTGGGCTCTGTCTTTTGGAACTTTATTCTTTGTATTCTACCTGTATTATGGAGTCTGTCTACTCCATAGCTCTTAAAGGCATTTCCGCTTTTACTACTGCAGCACACCGTTCCTTATGGGCAGTGTTGCTGGGAACCCTTTGGGTCCTCCTTTAAGATTATTTTTCTTTATCTTATAGTAAATACTGTTCTTGGTGATTGAGAGAGATACGGATTATCTCCCTCAAAAACTCTATAGTCTGAGATTGGCACACACCACCTTCAGTGAAGTGCCAAAGGGATGGATACCCAATATCCCCCTTCCCTCTAGTCCTGTGACCTTTTAGTCAGTCACATAGACCATCTCCAAGTTATGGTTGATGGCAGTGGACGTGTTCTACCAACTATTGTGCAGTTTTTATACCACAGGCTATGTCCATAGCCCCAGTAGTGCACAATAGAGGCACCCAAGTACCAACTTGGGCCTCCCTTCTTTATTCACCATTACTAGCGTGGTTCTTTGTAAGTCCTTCTTCTAGCAATCAGGGAGGGTGAGGTCAGTGTGTGTTTTGCCTTTGGTGGGAACCCTTGGGTATCCCTGCCTAGGCTCCAGAGTGTCTGGGCAGGTAGAAAGTGGGGGAGGAGTCCCCCTGTCCTAACCCACTGTCCTTTGTCTGCCAGAGTGCCGGGGCCTGGCTGTCCTGATTGGACAGCCAAATGCCCCTTTTTGTAAAATGATGAGACTGCAGAGGAGTGTGTGTTGGAACTGCATAAAAGATAAGGCTTCTGGACCTAAAAGCAAGTCGACCACTGGAAGCTGAAGTAACTGAAGACTAGCAGAAACGCCTGCAGACCCTTTGCAACACCGTGAAGCGACCACTGCTGTCCCGACCCCGTTCTCCGTGCAACAGAGGAGCTCCGAATACGACTCCTTCCCTTTGGCTGGTGGGAAAAACCAGTCCCAAGACGAACTTTGAATTGAGCCATCTCCTGAGGTCCTAGGAGTTTCCAGATCTGCAGAACCCCAAAACCAGGAGGCCTACTGCCCATTTCGAGTGCATCATTGTGGAAAGGCCGAATCCATCAAAATCTTTGATGAACCCGTAAGTACACTCCAGATATCCGGGAGTGTGGGACTGCGGGAAGCGAAGGGAATTGACCAGGTGATCCAGGTCCTTTGTTGGTTCACTCTGCAGTTTTTGCAACCTTTTCTACAGCACCAAGACGTTGCTAAAAGTCATGCCCCAGGTCCTCCCTCGAGACTGCTGCTGAGAGACCCTCGTCCATTGTCTTGCCTTCGGTCATCATACTAAGGAATACAGAGGTCGGGTCCAGAGCTGCAACGTCCCGGAGCAGCCAGCACAAACATTTTCTTCTAACCAAGCATACTGTGGGGAAAAAGCTATTGCTTACCCAATTCCAAGAAGTCGCTCCAGAGCCTTGGTGTACCTAGGTGTCCAAGGTCACACCCTCTTGACTGCGACTGAAGTCGCTGCTTGTATGCCTTGGAGTCCTTTTAGAGGTCTCCCTCGTTAGTTGTTAACTTGCTGCTTCCATCATACTAGAGACTGGAAGAAACCCTCAGTAATTCTTCGTATTCTGCTGCTTGACAAGACTGAGCCTTCTCCGAACTGCCTTTAGATAGGATTGTGTTTTTGGACTTAAGACTTGCGGTGTGAAGAAACCCTCTCTAGAACCTTGAAGCAGGCTAATGTTACACTAACCATTTTTCTCCCTTTAAGTAACTTTAATGTGTTTTTGCAGAGTAAATGTATTCCCGTATGACCGATAATACGAAAACCTTGTCTTTTCCCTTTATAACGTTGCTACAAATGTAACCGTGAACAAACACAAGTGAAAGCGTCCTTTGAAGTGTATTATCAAGTATTCCGAAGTGTTCTGGGGTAAACGTCTGAAATATTTAAAGTGACTCGGTTGTGTGTATATATAATTAATACATAATGGTATATAAATTATAAGTATACGTTTCTTTGATGTGCATGTCTAGCTAAGGGTCAATGTACTTACCTACAGCGCACATCTTCCTTAAAGTGCAACTGCTCTGCCACTCTACCAAGGTCAGAGTTAGTACAGGCTAATTCTAAGAATTGGAGATCTACAAGCCACTGGTAATGGTAATGTTTATTTATATAGCGCCTATACACATGCAAGTGTTTCAAAGCGCTCAACGAGGGTGGGAATAAGGGGAAAATACAAGTCGCTCTGAGCCCTTGAATTTCTGAGATGATCACGGTCTGCACAGGCAGATAAGTGAATGATACATTTAACAGTTTATATACATCAAATAGGCCTGACAGCGATTCTGTGGTTTTTTTCAAGTGCACATTAAGGGGTGAAGACAAGGAAGGACAGACAAGACAGAGCGATTCTTAGGCAGGGCAGTATACAGATCGAGCAAGTGCAGCAGGGTAAGGAAGGGGCAGGGGACCAAGTGCACACAGTCGGTAGAGAATGGTGAAGTGCGGGGAGAGAAGCTCTCAAGGATTTATTACAAGTGCGGTCGGGGTGTGGGGGTGCAGGGCCCCAAGGCAAGTGCAGAAAGACTGGCAGGGGTGCCTGGGACCTGTGAGACTAAGGTATACCAGGTGACCAGTCAGTAAGCTGTATGGGAATGAGGGAGAGAAAGAAGAGCAGAGCTAGATTAGCTGGGTAGAGTGAGAGAAGGAAGAGGAGAAGAGGAAGGTCTTGAGGAGTTTTCGGAACTTTAGAATCAGGCTCAAGACAGAGGGTGGCAGGTAGGCTGTTCCAGAGGGAGGCGCCTGCTGAAGAAAGTTATCTCCCTCCAAACCTCTGCTTGGAGAACCAACTCACTCGAAGAAGGTTGGAGGAAGATGAGCGGAGGGATTGGGAGGCACAGTATTTAGGAAGGCAACGTTGAAGGCAAGTAGGTCCCAGGCCCCGGAAAGCCTTGTGGACAATGCAGAGGGTCTTTAATTTGATCTTTGCAGCCACGGGGAGCCAATGAAAGGATTTCAGTGCCTGAGAGATGCAGTCCCTGGACCCGAGGCCACGGATAATTCTTGCGGTACGGTTCTGTTCTGGATGAGTTGCAGGGGGTGCAGGGCAGAAGCAGGGAGGTTGAGGAAGAGGCTGTTGGAGTAGTCAAGCCTAGAAAGAACCAGGGACCTGGAGACAGTGAGTCGTCGGGTGAAATTGAGAAAAGGTAGAGTGACTCTGGGGAGGTGTAGCTGATAGTTACTTTTTTGAGATATCAGAAATGTGAGAGAAGGAGAGTGGAGTCGAAGATGACCACAAGGTTTTTGGGATAACTTGGTAGCTTACTAAAGTCTTACTACCAGTAGGACTTTAGGAAAACTCCCCTGATAGATTTTGAAATGCCCTTCCCTGTTCCCATCGAGGCTCCCATCTCTGGTCACAGGGCCCGATCCAAAGCACATTTATACTGAATTCATTGTCCCAATGAAGCAAGCATGCATGCATATGCTACAACATTCACACTATTAAATTTCCCATTCACGAGCACTCCCACAGGCTACATCATTCCAACTGTACTCTCATTCATAGGTGCACTTACTTAGACAGCTCCTTTGTGCACTTACATACATGTCTTTTCCATACCTACACGATTATCAACAACTCAGGACTCTGGCCACAGCCAGGACATCCGTACACGCTGCTCCACATGGCCCTCTAGCTCCTGCGCAACCAGCACACAGGAAGCAGGGGTGGTGTTAAGGCAAACATTGCTGTTCCTGACATGCACTGATGGGTGTGCATGTCAATCCCCTCTCCCCCGGCCTTGAATGGCCCAATACGTTAGCTGGGATACAACCAACCACAGGGAAACCAGACTTCACAAAAAAACACAAAGTCAGCCCTGAACACTGCCTCAGCTGCTTGAGGCAGCCTAGTTTTTTTAAATGGGCTTGCAATATTTTGAATGGCTCCTCCATAACAGGTGGTGGTCAGTACCCCATCTCCAATTATCGCTGTGCTGCCACTAGTTTGTCCCCAGATGCATACCTTGTGTTCCTGTTTAAACATGGATTGCAGATTCCAGAATGCCCAGAAATAAAAGAAACAACAAAGAGGCCAGACCTGAACTGGTCCAGTATCGCTTCGGGGACACATTGCTCAAACTCAGAAAGTTACTTCCATAGCTAGGCTTTTGGTTGGCAGGCACAGTTAGAGTGTCCGAACTTGCCTGCTGGAGGGGAAAGAACAAGTTTTGGCAGACCTTCCTGCCTAAACACTGCTGGTCTTAACACCAAAGGAGCACATTAGGATTAAAGAATGGTGGCAGCCTCTTTAGGAGTGTGAAGTTGTTACTGTAATGCTAAACACAACTTTTCTGACAATACCAGTCTGTACCATGTTGATCCTTCTTATGACCACTGGTGCCACACCTTGATTGCTTCCAACAAGACATCTTTCTTAAAATGGATGCCTCGGCAATGCTAGCAGAGGGGACTGCATAAAGGACTGCTACAAATTTGTGGCATTTCAGTGACATTTCCAAGAAAATTAAGTTTCACCATATGGGCATGGAACTCTCTCGCTGGAGAACACACCTGTTGCTGGGAATCATGAGGCTCACATCTGCATTTGATAGATATACCGAAGTAGAAAGAATAATGAATAGAGATGTATTAGAAGAATAGCCCAATCTTTGGGCTGAGTGAGGCACCAACGGCTGTAGATGGGGCTGAGCAGGACGAGGAATGCAGACTAAACCAACTGAGCAAGATGGGGTGGGCAGGGCCGAGCGGATAAGATGGAAATGCCAGAGCTGCTGCTGCCCAGGGCCCATAACCCCCTTTTCTTGCTGAAATTCCTCGCCCCACTGGGGAAATTAGGGGAGGAGTAGGGCAGTGTTGTTGGCCCACCCAAAGCTGACGAGATCACCTAAATGGGGTCCGAACATAAGCTGCATGGCCAAGATAGCGTCTCCAGCAGTGCCAGACGGAGTTGTGGTAAAACAGCAGAAGGGAGGCAACTCGCTCAGTCCCTCGTCCTCCCAGCCCCTAGTGGCATTTCAGAGGTGAGCAAGCGTGGAGGCCCCCAGGTGGGTCGGGCGACCTGCGTCCTCTCCTATGCTGGGAGAAAGGAGCGAGCAGTGACATCTGCGGGCAACGGACGCCAGAGAGGTGGAGCAAGGCGAGTGAGTCGGCCAAGGTGAAGCGGGTCGGACCCGGTTAGCGGTAGATTCCTGTGACGCCTGAGGGGCTGGGAGGACGACCAGCCCCATTCTTTTGCAGTACGAGCCATGATGCTGGCATGGAACCCAGGAGGGTGTATGCTGTCCCTTCCCCTCAGCGTCCCACAGTGAGCTGTGGAAGAGAAGCTAAATTGTACTGAGGGGAGCAGGGTGGAGAGGGGCCATGCCGAGGACTGCTGGAGGCAGCGAGTGCTGGGTGCCTTGGACTCAGGCGGAGGCACAGGGATCAGAAGGCCCTGTGCAAGGGCAGAGAAGTGAGTGGGGGGACCCGGACCTCTAGTGTCTCGGGCTACTTGCTGCCCATTCGAGTCGTCACCCTGACCCACAAGGAGCTGAGCAAGAGGGTGCCCATCTAGACAAAGGGGCCAGTAAACTGGGCCAGCTTGAGCTATTGCCGCAGGAGAAGGCGCAGGAGACCGAAATCTAGGTGGTCTGGTGCAGGAACCAGGAGGATTGAATTGTTAGACCCAGTTATTTGGTGCCCTGTGCTATTAAACCAGCCATTGACCCGCTGTCTGGTGCTCCACAGACTCGTGTTGGGAGGCAGCCACCTAGACGTGCGCAGACTGCTCCGACTAGGTGGAATTCAGCAAGGAGCCTTGCAAGTGGTGGCTCTATTACTAGCTTATCAGAAATCTTTTCTGTGGACATTGAATGAGAGGCAGGAGTGGTGGTGCCCGTCGAAGACCCGGAGGCGAGCTTGGCACCACAGAATAAGGGAGGCCTGATAGTAATAAAGAGACATGCAGTGCCCCATCCTTATGGAGGTAAGCAGGGGCAAAACCCCAGAAAACCGATATTTACCATGAAGTCTGAGAAGCAAGACTCGCTGGGAGCAAGAAAACCTAGAGCACCAGCCTTGGGCAACATAACAAAAATGCTATCTGCCCAGGAGGGAACAGCCAAGAAACTGCAGCAAGTCAGCGCATAAATCCATGCAACAGCCTCACAGCCGTCAGGGAACGATGATCCCCTTGCAACACCGGCAATAAAGGAGAATATCAAGGACATGCTGGTGGAGTTGAAGCAGGACTTCACCCAAGAAATACACGGGCGCATTGACAAACTGGTGGGATCGGTTGGCGACTTACAAGCTTGCAAGACTGAGGCAGAATTACTAATTCTGGAACTGGAAACCTTGGCGGCAGTCCAAGCCCACCAGCAAGCAGTGCTCTCAGAGAAGATTAATGCTCTGGAAAAGCCACTTGAAGCTTTCACAGTTAAACAAGTGGATGCCGAGAACCTCTCGAGGCATAACATCAGGATACAAGGCATCCCTAAGCAGGTACAGGATCAAGACTTGATCTCGTACTTGGAAGCTCCGTTGAACACTATACTGGATCTACCACAGGGCGAGGAGTTGGTGTTGGACCAGACACAGGGTATACACAGCGTATTAGATCAAAAATGCTCTGTGACCGGACATGCTTGCCAGAACCCACTTTTTTTCGGTCAGAAGGAACGGACAATGAGAGAGGCCCGGAAGCAGACGGTGGTACACTTTCGGTGATCAGACCTACAGTTGTTTCAGGAAGACTACTCACAAACCACTCTTCAGACGCAAGAAACAAAGTGGCGACGGCCAGGGTGATAGAGGTATCCCTTATAGATGGGGATTTCCATGCAAGCTGCTCTTTGATGTAAAAGAGAAGTACACTGTGACTAAGGAAGCAGTAAGAGGATACAGTAACCCTGATGGAGGGACGATGATCAGGCAGGAGAGAGCCAGGAAGACCGCACGGATCTATCCTAGTCCCAGGGGAGGAAAATGCCCTGAATGTGTGGGCCCACAGGCAAGGGCAATGCCAGGATGAATAGGCATGTAACGCGCATGAACAATGCAACCCAAATTGCCACTTTGAGGGGAAGGAGGTAGCGGGGGCAAGCAGAAGCCCAATGCTGTTTCAAGGAGGAAGCTTACAAGTTACATGTCTTGAGCTCAAGTTTTCTGCAATGTGATCAAGTTGTTGGGGAAAGGTATTAAAGTCTGCTAGTAGGATGATCTTCGGCGGGGGGGGGGGGGAGACCACGGAGCACATGGGAAATGTCTCCATGTGGGAGCTGTGAGAAACCTAAGGGTATCCTCACACCCACTCCCCTTAGATCCTCTGATCTGGAGGCCAGGGAAAGGCCATCGCTTTTGGATCCTGACCCTGGGGTGGTATGCGAGGTAGGATCACCTGGGTGGAGGGGGGGGGGGTTGGGGAGAGGATATCCACAGGAGAGATATGGTATCCCCTTTTCCCTAGTGAGAACCAACCTCACCCTCCCTTGGTCTTTACGGGCTGTTGCAAAACATCTTCCCTCATTTTCCCCCATTCAACCCACTATAGTACTGGGATGAGGAAGAGGCGACGAGGAGTAGCAAGTAATTTCACCACTCTAGTACTGAGAGGAGAAAGTCCTGCAGAGTGTTTTAAAGTTCAGGCATGTCAAGTGTTCCACTAATTGGGGCCAGGCAATTACAATTTGGGACTCACATGCAACCCTGTCAAGATGCATCAAAAGGGAGGAGACCAGCAGCAAGGAGACCATGAGGGAATCCTGTTTGCGAGTAGGCAGCTGAGGTGGGTCCTGCAGGAGATCCAGGCAGATGATCCCAGGAAACTGGAGCCGAAGGCCAGGAGGGCCGCGAGAAGGCCACAGGTGTGGGAGCCTCATTGGTCGGAGGAGCGCTAACAGAGCAGTGGTCTCAGAAGAAGTAAAGTGACCAACGGCATCCGTGGAGAGTAAGCAGAGCTGCCGGCAGGAGAAGGAGCAATACTGAAGTGCGAGCAGTGCTCGTAATCGAAGAAACACGTGTTGGCAGAGCCGAAACCGAAAGCAAAACTGCCTGGAGGAGACACCAAGGACCGGCATGTGAAGACGGAAGATCACTCGAACCGGGGGAATCGTGGGGGTTGTGGGGAAACCAAAATGAACTGCCAAATGAATGGAAAAGCATGAACAAGTTGAAATAAACCCAAAGTAACGGGTTAAGAGACAAAAAAAAAAAAAAAAAAAAAACACAAATACAACGCGCATGTGGCAGATAAGCAGATCACAGATATTGAATATCGGACTGAATGAAAGCTTTTGGCAAACCTAAGGCCCGATGAAGTGTTTGCTGCTCGTAAGAACGATTGAGAGGAACCGAGTGACACGTGTCTATGAATATGATGAAAACCACAATATACTAAGCCCTAGTCACGTATGTCCTGTTATTTTGGATTGAACTTGTATGTATAAACAGTGAAATTGAATAATTGTTTGATGGGGAGGTTACGACAGTAATGTTAATGTATGTTTAATGTCGGTTGGTTAAGCCATCGATTCAAGGCTTTCAACATACACTGTGAAAAATAAAATTGGTTTAATAACAAATTAATGATATGATCCTTTTTGGTTCACATTTGCTATTCAGCTGGAGGCACCATCAACAGCTGACAGTTCTGCCATTCTGATAGTGTCAGCATTTGTGCTTTAAACACTAAGGAGGGGGGGGGGGTAACGATTCTCCAACAGATAGATATTTAGGATACTGTTCAAGTCAACATGTATCATGATATAGGATATAAGGCATTTATAACGCACCTGTACACAGGAGTTTCTAGGCGCCACAAGTACATGGAATGGAAGACATACAGAGGACAAGACAGTCCTACTAGACCTTGGTTCATTCGTATCGTGCAATTGTGGCAATAGAAGTGCAGGGGGGAGGGGGAGAGTGCAAGCGAGAGGAAAGGGGGAAGTGCAATCAGGGTAGCATGGCTCTGGGTAAGTGCAAGGAGGCAGGGAGCTGTAGGGGCTACAGTTACAGCCCCTACGTGCAAGGTAGGCCAGGAGGCAGTGCAAAGGAAGACTGGTTGTGGAGGCGCCTGGTACCCAGCAAGACCCTGAGGAAACTAAACCAGTCAGCGAAGCAGAAAGGCAAGTTAACAACGGAGCAAGTGAGAAGGCAAAGGAGAAACAGGGTCTTGAGCTGCTTCCGGAATGTCAGGTGGACCAGTACAAGTCAGAGAGGGTCAGGGAGGTCGTTCCAGAGGGAGGCACCTGCAGAGGAGATATATCTACCACCCCCTAACCCCCCAAACTCACTGCGTGGAGAAGGGTCTGACCCTCAGAGAGTTGGAGGTAGCTGTGCAAAGGGATCTAGGAGGAAGGGATTTCGGAAGAGAGTTTGATGTGGTGTGGGCCCCAGCCCCAGTTAGCCTTAGTGGATGATGCAGAGGGTCTTCAACTTGATCCTTGCAGCCACGGGTGCTAGTGGAGGGATTTCAGGGCAGGAGAGATACGGTCCCTGAGCTTGAGGCCAATGATAAGTCTTGCAGTCCTGTTTTGGATTAGTTGCAAGGGGTGAAGAGTAGAGGTAGGCACATTGAGAAAGAAGCTGTTGCAGTAGTCCAGCCTGGAAAGAACCAGGGCTCTGGAGACGTTGAGATTCTGGGGGGGGGGGCGAGAAAAGGCAGGATACCTCTGAGGAGGTGCAGCTGGCAGTGGGCCTTTTTGGCAAGGGCTGTGATGTGAGGAGAGAAGGAGAGAGCGGAGGCGAAGGATACCAAGGATTTTTTGCCTCACAGAAAGGCAAGGGTGCAGAGTCCAAGGAGGGCGGCCAGAGTGGGAGGGGGGAAACAGGAGCAGAGGCCCCAATGAGAAGAATCTCCGTCTTACTAACATTAAGGTATAGATAGTTGAAGGCGCACCAATCCTGAATCATGGATAGACAATCCGGAATGAGCAAGGGAGGAGGCGGCCAAGGGAAGCCTAAAGTAACACTGAAAGTTAGAAGAGAAGAACAAGTTACTCCTTACCTGGTAACGTTCTTTCGATGGGATGTTCCTCCGACGTATTCCTTATCTATGATATTTGTATCTCCAGCTTGCTGGCCTCGGAAATTTTTTTTTTTCCAGTAGAGGGCGCTGTGTGTCGACGTCCGTCGAGTAGGTGTTCCTCAACAGCCACCGTATCGACGTCGACGTCATCATGCCCATAAATGGCCACGCGCAGCGTCCGTTGCCAAGTTCCGTTTTGTAGAGTAAGGTAGTTATTGCATGAATGGTTACTACCCTTGAAGGAGCGTAAACTGCAACCACAAGAGAAATGTTATTGCGGGGATGGATGGGAGGGGCGATAAGGAATACGTCGGAGGAACATCCCATCGAAAGAACGTTACCACGTAAGGATAAACTTATTCTTCGAAGGGATTGTGTCCTCCGACGTATTTCTTATCTATGATAGACTCCCATAGCAGTGGTATGTGATTGGAGGCGGGAGTAAGATGCCATATTACTCTTTAAGAATGAACAGAGTAACACAGCTTTGCCAAATCTAGTCTATTGACTAGAGGAGGAATCCAGGCTATAAAATTTGGTAAAGGTATGTGCGGACGACCATGTGGCAGTCGCACATATGTCTCGAATTGGTACCCCTCTTTGAAGAGCTGAGGAGGCTGCGATACCCCTGGTCGAATGAGCCCTTAGATTTTGAGGGGGCTCTTTCCCAGCCAGTTTGTAGCATTCCAGAATGGCTAAAATAATCCATCTGGAGATGGTTCGTTTGGTTATTGGTAATCCCAACTTATGTCCTGCGTAACCTACAAAGAGTTGGTCTGCTTGTCTAATTTTAGCAAGTCTACTGATATAAAAACTCAAAGCTCGCTTAGGGTCCATCCTGTGTAGTCTCTCTTCCTCTTTCCCCGGATGGGGAGGAAGATAAAGTGAAGGTAAAGTAATCTTCTGAGTAATGTGAAATTCAGAAACTACCTTTGGGAGGAAGTTAGGCTTCACCTGTAGAACGACTTTATCCTTGTGAAAAACTGTATGGGGAGGTTTACAAGATAGGTCTTATATCTCGCTAACCCTTCTAGCAGATGTTAATGCTACCAATAAAACAGTTTTGAGGGTGAGAAACTTCAATCAACAAGAGTGGAGTGGTTCAAATGGAGCACCCTTTAGGAAGTTTAAAACTAGATTTAAGTCCCATAAGGGAACTTGGAATGGTCTTGGAGGGTAAACATTAGTTAGACCTTTCAGGTATTATATTACCAATGGAATTTTGAAATATGAAGGCTCCTCTGCAGTGCGCTTAAAGATCGATAGCGCTGCCAGATAGCCCTTAATAGTGCCAACTTGAAGGCCTGAATTTGCCAAATAAAGTAAGAAGGATAACACCGCAGGTTTACCACATGAAAAGTGTTCGATATTCTTTTCTCTGCACCAGCTGCAAAATTTATTCCAACGGCAGCGGTATAGAGATTTAGTTGCTGGCCTTCTGGCCGAAAGCAACACCTCCATGACGTCATCTGGAAGGTCCCAATCCTTGTACCTCAACCTTTCAGATACCAAGCGTGAAGGTTGAGGGTCTTGATGGCTGGATGGAGAACCTGACCTCCCTTCTGCGAGAGAAGATCCTCTGTACGGTAGACGAATTGGAGGATGGATGGACATGTCCAGAAGGTCCGGGTACCACGTTCTCCTGGCCCAGTCCGGGGCAATTAGGATCATGGTCTTCCGAAACCTTCTCAACCTCCTGATCATTTGAGGAATGACAGGGACCGGAGGAAACGCGTACAGAAAAGGGAACTCCCAGTCCACTACGAACGCATCTCCTAGAGCTCCTCTCTTGAGCAAAATCTGTCGCACTTCCTGTTGATACTGGTGGCGAACAGATCCACTTGAGGGGTTCCCCAAAGGGCGAAGATCTCTTGAAGGACTTCCTGAGCTATCTCCCACTCGTGGGAGACTGTGTTCTGCCTGCTCAGAGCGTCCGCTGTCAAGTTCTTCTCTCCGGCTAGGTGAATTGCCGATAGAGAGATTCCTTCCTGAATTGCCCAAAACCAGAGCTGCATCGCCTCTCTGCACAGTGGCAGTGACCCTACGCCTCTCTTTTTTTGGAGGTAGTGCATGGCCACTGTATTGTCCGTCATTATCAGGACGTTTCTCCCCCGTACAGACGGCAGAAAAGCCTTCAGTGCCAGTCTGATGGCTCTCAGCTCCAACAGGTTGATGTGTAGTCTGGACTCCGATGGAGACCAACGACCGCTGATGGTCAAGTCGTTGGCAGGGGCTCTCCACCCCGTGAGTGAGGCGTCTGTGACTACTGTTATCTCCGGCCATGGTTGCCAAAACAGTTCTCCTTTCAAGATGTTCTCTGGATAGGCCCACCATTGAAGGTCGTGGACTACCTTGTCCGGAATCCGGAGGAGATCTGTCAATCCTCCTTGAGAATTGTGACCACTGAGTCCTCAGTGCCCACTGAAGGGATCTCATTCTCAGGCGAGCCTCTGGCACAAGGGATATGCAGAAAGCCATGAGGCCTAGCAACCTCAAAAAGTCGTAGGCTGGGAGACGTTGGGCATTTTGAAACCTGGTGACCATCTGCAGAATATCTTGAGCCCTCACCTCTGGTGGCGAGGCTTTTCCCAGGGACGTGTCCAGGACTGCTTCAATGAACTGGAGTCTCTGTGATGGTATCATCTGTGACTTCTTTAAATTGAGGGAGAAGCCCAGCTTGTGAAGGAAGTGGCAGACATAATCTAGTTGGATCCGAGCTTGTTCCGAAGAAACTGCTCTGATCAACCAATCGTCCAGGTAGGGGTAGACGTGAATCCCTTCCCTCCTTAGACTTGCAGCCACAACCGACATTAGCTTGGTGAAGACCCTCGGGGCGGAGGTCAGCCCAAATGGCAGAACTCGAAATTGATAATGAGAGTTGCCAATTGCGAATCTCAGGTACTTCCTGTGCTTGGGATGTATTGGCACATGGAAATAAGCATCCTGAAGGTCCAGAGATACCAACCAGTCCTGAAGCTGGAGGGCCTGAAGGATCTGAGAGAGAGTTACCATCTTGAACTTGTCCTTCCTGAGGAACTTGTTCAATTCTCGTAAGTCCAGGATGGGTCTCAGTCCTCCGTCTTTCTTTGGTATGAGAAAGTAGGGGGGAGTACCAGCCCTTGTACCTGTCCGCTACAGGTACCGGTTCTATGGCACCTTTCTCTAGCAGGTCTACAATTTCCTGCAAGAGGAGCGGATCCGGCACTTTCAGAGAGCTGTTCCCCGGTGGATGGCTCTGAGGGATGCATAGAAAAGGCAGGCAGTAACCTTGGGCGACTGTCTCCAATGCCCAAGCATCTGACGTAATAGCCTGCCATTCCGTCAAATGGTGAGTTAACCTGCCCCCTACAAGTGTCTTGTGATGGGAGACCTCAGAGTGGTTTGGGAGCGGCTGATGCAGTTGCCGAAGGTAAAGCGGCTCCTGCTCCTGCTAATGCGGCTTTCTTTCCTCTACCCCGTCCACCACGGGTAAATTTTCCTTGGCCTCTTTGAGCCGGCCGTCCTCTGCCTCTTCCATATGAGGAATAATAGCGAAAGGACCTTCCTCTCCAAGAGGATCCTGAGGGACGAAAATTAGTTTGGCGGATTGCAGCTCCTAGTGACTTGGCAGCTGCTTTAGATGTTTGCAGTTTTTCCAAACTGTCATCCGCCTTTTTACCAAACAGGGAAGAACCGTCAAAGGGCATATTTAAAAGTCTGGCCTGTACGTCAGAAGCAAAGCCGGACTTTCTCAACCACGCATGCCTGCGGATTGTGGTACTTGCCGCCATGGCCCTGCTGATACTGTCAGCAGAATCAATGCCAGTTTGAAGGGACTCACACATTGCATCTTTACCATCTCTGATGATATTTAAAAATGCGTCCCTTTCTTCTCCTTCCTGGAGGCAGTCAGCCGCTGATGAAGCACACTCCCAAAGAGTGTGGCTGAACCTAGCGAGCGTACAAGTCGCATTAATAGATTTTAAAGCCATGCTAATGGCCGAGAAGACTTTCTTAGCCATGGCATCATATTTTTTATCATCCCTATCCTGTGGAGCAGTAGGGTATACAGATGTACTGCCTGATGAAGTTGCAGCCTGGACCACCAGACTCTCTAGAGTAGGGTGTTTAGATAGGTATTCAGGGTCAGAAGCAGATACCCTATATTTCGCTGACAACTTCTTGTTAACCGCAGGGATAACTTCAGGAGTTTCCCAGTTAGTTAAAATCTTTCTCTGTAAGGCAGAGTGAAATGGAACCACAGGATCCTCCTGTGGACCTTTATCCAAAATGTCAGTGAGGTCATCCTGCTGAAAAACAGGTGAAGGTGCAGACCAACCCATGAATTCTATGATTCTTGACATTAGGGTTCTATAAGGGGTATCAGCATGTTCCCCTGGGTCTAATTTGACAAATTCCACTTCAGGGGAAGTGTCTAAACCACTTGCTTCCTTTAATACATCCTGAAGGTCTTTCAACCTTCTTTCCTCAGGGTCAAAAGTCTCTGGTTCAGGTGATGTGGTCCTCTGCAGGTCAAAAGGCCTTTCTTGGTCTGAGTCTTCCCTTTCCTCATAAATTGAGGTTAAAGGGGGGTGTTCTGAGTGAAAGGGGACAAAACTCATTTCTAAAGCAGAAAGAGCCATCATCACTGGCCTTGAAAAAGTCGATGTCGTCGACGCCGATGTAAAAATCCTCGAAGGCGCCGTCAAAGGCGTCGAGAAAACTGGAAGTGTCCCCGTAGAACTGGAAAGGATTGGAACCCTGCTCGAGGATGTCGACGACGCTCTCGGCCTAACCGTTGGCTGTGGAGTAACCGTGTTTTTTTCTTTTATCGACGGCTGCGTCGAAGAACCCTTCGATAACGGCGTCGATGGCACTGATCTATGCTTCGAAGGGGCTTTCGACGATGGCGTCGAAGATGCTTTACTTCCCAATGGCTCATGGCGCTTTCGGGTCAACTTTCGCCGGGTGCTTCGACTCGCAGCGTTTAGATTTTTTGGGCTTTTCACCCAGGGTATCACCCTCAGCTGACTTCGAGGGGGTCGAGGCCGCTTTCTCGAAGACGCTTAGCATCTTTTTTCTGAATTCCTCCCACTCAGCCTGAGAGCTGTGTTTTTTGGGGCAATGTACTCTTTCAGGGGAACTAGAAGAAGACGATGAAGAAGATCTTCTACATCTCTTTTTCGAGTGTCTAGACCTCCACTAGTGGTGGGAGCCACTTCGAGACCTAGACCGAGAATGCTTTCGACGGTGAGGAGACGAATGTCTCGACTCTACCGCGGAAACTTTCGAGGAAGTTAAAACTGACTTACCTCTCTCGAGCTTCCCCTTACGCTCCTTCAGGGCTTTCGCCGTCATTGATAGGCATTCCTCACACTCCGAACACTGGTGTTCGATTCCCAGACACCACAAACCGATCCTGTGAGGATCCGTCAACGACATTTTCTTCCCACAGTCTCGGCATTTTTTGAAACCGGACCGACTGACGAACTGAGCAACGGTATTCCGAGGCACACGAAGCGTGGAAAAACAGAACTGAGCAACGGATGCTGCGCGTGGCCATTTATAGGCATGATGACGTCGGCGTCGATACGGTGGCTGTCGAGGAACACCTACTCGACGGACGTCGACGCAGAGCGCCCTCTACTGGGAAAAAAAAAAATTCCGAGGCCAGCAAGCTGGAGATACAAATATCATAGATAAGGAATACGTCGGAGGACACAATCCCTTCGAAGGTGGAGATCAGGTGGGCCAAAGGAGCTGATGGACATTAAAGAGCAAGGGCGAGAGGATAGTGTCCTGGGGGACACCACACTTGGAGAGAGGTAGTGGAGAGAAAGGGCCCAAGTTGGGCCCTCATATACAAAGCAGTCTGGAGTAGCCTTCCAGCGTACCTGGCGGCTAAGCGCCACATATCTGGTGGCACACACGCCTCACGCAGCACAGACCAACCGGCTTGAATCACAACTCGTCCGCAAAGAGAGGACCCCACAAACAATTCTTCTCTTGTCATGCACCCACCCTCTGGAACTCGATCCCAGTGTCAGCTCGGAAAACCCCACGAGCCTCCAATTTCACAAATCTCAACACCTGACCAAGGCCTTATTCCAATGAACGCAAATACCGAGGCACAGACCTCACAGTACTGAGCAGTTAAAAGATGCCAGCCCAAATGCCAGCTATGCATACTTTGTACAGTGCTCTGCTGCTATCTAGCCATGTCTGCATTCTAAGCAATACAATACAAATAAACGGAAATATACCAAACATGCACATTTATGTCTGCTAAGAAAAACAAATCAATTGTACTGAACTGAAAGACAATAGCATGAGAACTTCAGTAGATACACTACATCAATTTGTCATTAAGACCTTTACAGATAATGATAAAGAATTTACACCATATAGAATTTGGCCAATGATTTTTATGTTATGGAAATGTGGGTCCTGGAACAACCTTCAACTCCTTTCATCTTTACAGGGAGGGGCATGGTTTTTGTTCAAAACACAAATCCCAGGAGCACAATATTAGAGGAAAATGAAGGAGAAAAAGGTCACAATTCTCGAAAGAAAAAGTCAGTGGCTACCTGCAGGTTTAAATGTAAAAAAAAAAAAAATAATAATAATAAAAAAAAAAATGTACAGCAACAACAAAGAGTTGCTTGTTTTAGTTCTAGCAACTTCAAGGACGGCTTCAGGAAAACAGCTGAAAAGATGACTGGGAAAAATGGCAACGTTTGAACAATCTCTTTGTATATGGAATCAAAGTCATAGACATGATGGAATTGATTGCTTTTTATATGGATTACAATTCTCACCTGAGAAGAATGTTCACTTTAGGGAATCCTTCCCATTTTTCTCGGCACTCTGGACATTCAGTCTTTTTTGATGAAACCCACCACAACGCTAGGCAGTGTCTACAGAAACTGTGGCCACAGTTCAAAGTGGTGGGATTCACTAGGATATCGTAACAGCAGTGGCAAGAGAACTCGCTAACTGAGATACGTCGGCTGACCTCTGGTACAGGACTATCGCCTTTTGTCCTCTCTGTGATTGCTCGTAACTCCACATCCTCCTCCATTTGGAGCCCTCAAAATAACACGTATTGTTTAATGTTGTACTTTTCTCATGCAGAAATCGAAATCCTTTACGGCATAGTGAATCCTGAAAAAAGAAAGTAAACTATTGTTAACACTGGAGAGTAAAGTTAATCAATGAGCAGGCATAAGGTCATAAGTAATCAACTTGTGTCACTACACTTTACCACATACTTGAGAAATAATTGGCAGCTCCCCAAAGCTGGTGGCAACAGTTTCAAGTGCCTTTAAAAAGGGTCAGCACAAAGCCCATCTTCCACTTTCATGGCAGCCCGTGGGCATGGAAGGAGGGGTGCCAGAAAACATCAGGTATGTGGATTCGAGGAAGGGAGGAGTACAAGAGAAAGGGTGAGGAAGGGACGATTGGTGGCGTGTGGGAGCAGTTGTGAGCTTGATTAGAATGCAGGCTTTATTCATAGATTCCAGCCGTTTTCGCCAAGAAGGAAGGGCTGGAGCCTTCCCATTCCCTCACCACCACCTTCACAGATGTCGGGAAGAGTCCTGACTGAATTACCACCAGCGACAGTAAGATGAAGTACCGCCACTTCATTTTGCAACTTTCTGCAGTATAATCCTGGATTCGTGCCAACTAAGGCAGAGGTGCCTCCATCACTTGCCTTTACGCTATTTGGCGCCTTTATCCACGACCCTACCTATCTACCGCCATCGTCTCACTACAAGGTAACGGCCGCTGTGATCCTCCATTACAAAGCCTGATCCCACTAGCCCAGCCTGGGATTGGCTGAGTGGCCCCATTTCCACATCAGCGTGCCACCGATAGGCGGCAGCCGAAGAGGAGGGAGGGCCGAAGTCGAAGGGGCGTGTAAAAGGGCCCGTCTTCGCCTGTCTGCGTATGGCCACTCTACGCTTGAGAAAACCACCCGTGTAAGTACTTGTAATGAGCATTTTCTGTCTCATCACCATATTCTCTGGCGCACGCATTGCCCCATGTCCTGTCAGCCGCACCTCCACTTCAACAACGCCCGTGTGTGACCATTAGTGCGCTGAACTCCATCTCTACTCACCACCCACTGACCTACGCACACTACAACCAAAGACTCCTCTGACTTTCGCCTGAAAACCAAAACTCTCGCCCAAACAAGACAGTCACCCAGTTCTTACACCTACATGCCTGCGGTATTGTACCCCAATGTATTGTATTGATTTCTTTGTAGGATATCTCAGTATCCTTTCGCATATTCTCTGCCTTGATACTCTGCTTGATTACTGCAATGATTACCATGAGCTTAAGTCTGATGCAACTAGTTTGTTAAGCTAATTTTCGCAATATCAAGATTTGTCTTCCAATCTACCCCCTAATTCCACAGCAATCCACTATTTTGGCCCCCACGAGCATCTGTGCCTTGTTACTTTAACGGTGTGCGTATCACATCCGTGTACTTCTGCCCGGTGTAATGATTATGTGCTCTCAGGCAATGTGTGCCTGCGCGATGATTAGATGCACTGTACCTCTGTGCACATTTACCCAAGACACTGCTCTTGCTTGTAATCTGTGCCTTCAAATTGCCTTTACTGTACTGTTCCCCTGCCACCCTCTGTGCCCTTGATTACATGTGCTTTTGATAATTGCCTTTCACCTGACCGTGTCACATGGCCTAGCCGAACTGCCTTGGGCCTCACCTGATAACTGCCTCTCCCAAATTACCCTGGACACCCGACTCAGTTTAAGGTGCGCGCTTGACCCTCGCCTTAGCACCCATAGTGCATATATTATATATTCGGCCAAATATGTTACTCCAAAGCCTGACCCACTGTATAATGATGGCCACTTCACTCCGTGCTACTAGCACCGCAGTATACCGTAACACGCTCCCTCCACCCGAGTCTGCACCACTCCCAAATAGCCTGCCAAATATGGCCGTAAATAACCTTAGCACTGCCCAACTCAAATTTCCCCATGCTACAGGCCCAGGAGCCTACGCTACCCTCCCTTGCTATATTAACAACAGAAACTCTAAACTCTGTGCAACTCTCTCCAAACTGCACGAACCCCTCACTAGACTGCTACCACCGATAAACAAGAAAACGAATTACCATGCCAGCATGAGGTTTGATATCACCAACCAACGTACAGCCTCATTCGCCCCATGTGTTAATGCCAGTCAACGACCCACAATAATAAGATAACTGACTGCAGCCCACCCACATCTCAAGGTCACAGCTAAAACTGAAGCACACTTCCGCAAAGGAGCACTCTTAAATGCGAGATCTCATTGCTACGCTACGGATATCGCCGACCTAATAACAGAAGGAAACCTGGACTTCCTTGCTATAACTGAGTCCTGGCTACACAACGCTGCAGGACCTTCACTTATGCTAGCCATAACAGACAGCTACACCATATCTAGGCAAGATAGAGTTGGAATCCGAGGTGGAGGAATCGCCATCATCTCCAGAGCAAGCCTTTCACAGAGACTAGCCCCTTTACAAACTATGCAATCATGCAAAATCCTCACTGCCAAACATCCCCTAAAACAACTCCCAGTCACTTACTATCCATCTACTCTACAGACCACCTGGCCCCGTTGGGACATTCAAGGAGGACATGCACACCATACTGGGCAACAACCTCAAAACGACCACCCAACTATTACTACTAGGTGACTTTAATCTAGGCTTTAATGAGACAAGCATGCCTCTGAAATAGACAACATCCTCACTGCACTAGGATTATCACAAAAAGTTAATAAACCTACCCATATCAAAGGCAGAACCCTAGACTGGGTAGCCGATCATAACTGCACGGCTACCATTACAGCTATCACACCACAACTGTGGACAGACCACTCTCTATCGTGTCATTCACATTATCTACCATCAGACCGTCACCCACGGCCATGCAAACGGCGCCACCATGCTTAACTAGAAACAAAAAGAATATCACAGTGGACAAAGTGATCCCTGCTATTCTCCCAACACTAAACTCATTGCCTGACGACTTGGCCCATAAATATAACAAAATCATGCTCACCACAATGAGTAGAATTGCCCCACTCAAATTGAGAGCAAGTAAACCAAAATCCCATTTAAACAAATGGTTCACCCCTCAATTAAAGGACTTACGTATCCTGAAAAGGAAGTGTGAAACTGCCTGGAGACTGCCCCTCTGGGGAGAACAAAGGTAAACTAACATCCATCTCTATGCACTACAAAAATGAAGTCTGCCTGGCAAAACGGAATTCATATAATGAACGTATTGCTAACTCTAAGTCAAGTATGAAAGAATTGTTCACTATGTTGAAAGAACTAGAATTCCCCGATTCCCATACCTGACATGTGTCAGAAACAAGACTTGGTGCATTAGAAATAATGAAACATAAGGTTTAGCCCATGTTCTGAAAAAGGAGGTTGGCTGCTGGATCTGCCCCAGGTGCCAATTGTAGTTCTAGTAAGGTATACCTTAACCAATTCAATTGTAATGTATAATCACACTCTTTAGAACTTGTATTTCAAAATATAATCTTTCAAAGGGCAAAACACTGACTACTTCAAGGTAACTGACAGGCCTCCTAATTTTTGGGACGGGTTTAAAAAGCCTCTGCACGTGGCCTGGAGCGCCAGTGATGTGGCTGCTCCTTTAATGGCCTCCGTCCGGGACCTGCGGCATCCGACAAAAAGCTAACCTTCCTGAGGTCTTCCAGCGATGAATTCCTCATCAATGGCAACATTAGAAGCAGAGGCACCCATTGTACTCTCGAAGGGCTACTAATCCCCCCCTGGAATCCCTGAAACAGACTGCATTTGTGCTCTCCCGCCAACCCAAAGCGCCGCTTCCAAGATGGCCGACGGGAGAAGCAACCCCTGTCCGACGACGAGAGCAGCAAGCGGAGCGACTGAGGCGCAGTCCAATAGAAGAACAAGTTACTTTCTTACCTGGTAACGTTCTTTCGATGGGATGGTCCGACGACGTATTCCATATCTATGACAGGTAATGTCCACAGCTGTGCTGCTTCGGAAACTTTTTTCGGCGTCTGCGTCCTGCGTCGATGACGTTGATGCGCCGTCGTCAAGGACCTGCTCCGACGTCCGACGTCATCCGATGTGATAAGTAGGACGCACGACGCCCGTAGCCTCAGTTGTAGTTTTTTTTCCCCCCAGAACGTGTGACATTAGTCAACTGCCAGTCAGACACAAAGCCTTGCGGAACGTAAGCTACAATCGCAAAAGAAATTCTGCAGCGGGGAAGGCAGGGAGGGAGCGATATGGAATACGTCGTCGGACCATCCCATCGAAAGAACGTTACCAGGTAAGAAAGTAACTTGTTCTTCGAGGGGATTGGGTCCTCCGACGTATTCCATATCTATGACAGACTCCCAAAGCAGTACCAGAGCAAGGAGGAGGGAAAGAATTTAGAATCAAAATTTAGAATTGCCAATCAAATAGCAGAGCAAAGGACCGCCTTGCCAAAGGCCAGATCCTGTCCTCGGATGGAATCGAGGGAATAGTGACGTACAAATGTATGTACTGAAGCCCAGGTGGCTGCATCACAGATGTTGCGAATAGGAACACCCCTCTGCAGGGCAGTAGATGCAGCCATACCCCTGATGGAATGGGCCCGCAAGCCAGCCGGCGGGTCCTTACCCGCCAAGCGGTAACACTCCGAGATGGCCAAAATAATCCAGCGAGACAAAGTCTGTTTCGTCACAGCCTGTCCCAAACGCTTTCCAGCGTAATTCAATAAAGAGTTGATCGTCCACTCTGACCCGGGACATGCGTGAAACATAAAAGCTCAAAGCTCTCCTAGAATAAGCCTATGGAGCCTCTCCTCTTCCTTACCAGGATGCGGAGGAGGATAGAATGCCGCAAGAACAACCTTCTGGGCCAAATGAAATTCCGAAACCACCTTCGGAAGAAAAGGAGGACGAACTCTAAGGACAACCCTGTCCTTGTGAAATACAGTGAAGGGTGGCTTAACTGAAAGTGCCTGTAACTCACTCACTCTGCGAGCGGAAGAAACCGCAACCAGAAACACAGTTTTCAGAGTTAACAGCTTCAAAGGGCAAGAAAGCAAAGGCTCAAACGGAACACCCATAAGAAACTTAAGAACAAGGTTTAAATCCCAACCGGGCACCAGGAAAGGTGACGGAGGGAACACATTAGTGAGCCCTTTCAGAAACTGTGAAATTAAAGGGATTTTAAAGTAGGAACACCCTTCAGACGAGCGCTTAAAGATGGACAGCGCCGCCAGGTAACCTTTAATGGTACCCACTTGCAAGCCCCTGTGGGCCAAAGAAAGTAAAAAGGACAGAACCATGGGGATGTCACATGCAAAAGGATCCACATTCTGAACTCTGCACCAGTCGCAGAACTTACGCCAACGGTACAGAGACTTTGTTGCTGGCCGTCGGGCCGAGAGCAACACCTCCATCACGTCTTCAGGGAGGTCCCAATCCTTATACCTCAACCTTTCAGAAGCCAAGCGTGAAGGTTGAGGGATCTGACCTCTGGATGGAGAACATGACCCCCTTCCCGTGAGAGCAGATCGTCTCGGGAAGACAACGTGGAGAGCAGATGGACAAGTCGAGAAGGTCCGGGTACCACGTCCTCCGAGCCCACGCCGGAGCAATGAGGATCATCCGGGAACCGAACTTCCGTAACCTCCGCAGCACTTGCGGGATGACGGGGACTGGAGGAAACGCGTACAGCAGGGGGAATGACCACTCCACCACGAACGCGTCTCCTAAGGCTCCTTTTGGAGGAAATTCCCGCAGGCAGAACCTCTCGCACTTCCGGTTGACACTGGAGGCGAAGAGATCCACCTGAGGGGTCCCCCAAAGGGTGAAAATCTCCAGGAGAATCTCCTGAGCCAACTCCCACTCGTGAGAGATTGTGCTCTGCCTGCTCAGAGCGTCCGCCGTCACTTTTTCGTCTCCGGCCAGATGAACTGCGGAGATCGAAACATCCTGCTGGATGACCCAGAACTCGAGCTGCATCGCCTCCCTGCACAGAGGAAGTGACCCTGCCCCCCCCCTTTTTGTTGAGGTTGTGCATGGCCACTGTGTTGTCCCGTCAGGATCAGGACATTCTTTCCTCGCACGGTCGGCAGAAAAGCCTTCAGGGCTAGCCTGACGGCTCTCAGCTCCAACAGATTGATATGGAGTCTGGACTCCGACGGAGACCAACGACCGCTGTCAGCTCGTTGGCATGAGCTCCCCATCCCGTGAGGGATGCATCCGTCACGAACGTCACCTCCTGCCAGGGAAGCCAAAATGGAGCCCCCTTCATCAAGTTGCCTTCGACGGCCCACCACAGAAGGTTCCGGGCGACTGAGGGCGGCACCTGAACCGGGTCCGACATCCTGCCGGAGGACTGCGACCATTGCATCTTGAGTGCCCACTGCAAAGATCTCATCCACAGGCGAGCCTCTGGCACCAGAAGAATGCAGGATGCCATGAGGCCGAGCAACCTCAAGAACTCGAACGCTGGGAGCGTCTGGGCATGCTGAAACATGTGCACCATCTGCTGAATGTGAAGAGCCCTCACCTGGGGAGGAAAACACTGCCCCAGGGAAGTGTCGAGCACTGCTCCGATGTACTGGAGCCGCTGTGTTGGCGTCAAATGGGACTTCTTTAAATTGAGGGAGAAGCCCAGCCTGTGAAGGGAGTGGCAGGTGACGGACAGATGATCCAGGACTTGCTCGGGAGAGCTCCTCCTGATCAACCAATCGTCCAGGTAGGGGTAGACGTGAATCCCCCCTTGCCAGAGATGCGCTGCCACCACCACCATGAGCTTGGTAAAAAACCCTTGGGGCGGAGGTCAATCCAAACGGCAGGACCCGAAACAAAGTGCGAGTCGCCAACCGCGAACCTCAGGTACTTCTTGTGCTTGGGATGGATCGGCACATGGAAGTAAGCATCCTTGAGGTCGAGAGACACCAACCAGTCCTAAAGCTGAAGGGCCTGGAGGACGAGAGAGTAACCATCTTGAACTTGTCCTTCCTGAGGAGTTTGTTCAAACCGCGCAAGTCCATGATGGGTCTCAATCCCCAGTCTTTCTTCGAAATCAAAAAATAAGGGGAATACCATCCCTTCTTCCTCTCCGCTACAGGCACCAGTTCTATGGCGCCTTTCTCCAGCAGGGCTTGAATTTCCTGCGCAAGGTGCGGATCCGGACTCTGCAAAGAGAGGTTCCCCGGTGGATTGTCGTGAGGCCTCTGCCGAAAGGGAAGACAGTAGCCGTGGGTTATGATCTCCAGAACCCACACATCTGAAGTAATGGCACGTCATTCTACAAGATGCTGCGCCAGCCTTCCCCCAACCGGCGAACCATGGGACATGGCCTCATGACTGAGTGGTAGCCGCTGCGGCGTTACCTGAGGGCAAAGAGGCAACTGCCCGAGCGGCCTTGGCACCACGGGTACCCTGTCGTCCACCTCTGGTACCCCTGCGTTGGCCTCTTTGACTGCCAGCTCCTCTCGCTTTACTGAAGGACGAGTAATAGCGAAAGGAACCACCCCTCCATTGCTGTCCCCTAGGACGAAAAGGCGGAGGTTGGCGAACTGCAGCGCCCAACGACTTTGCTGCAGCTTTGGAGGTCTGCAACCTCTCAAGGTTCTCGTCAGCCTTGCTGCCAAAAAGGTGTTCACCGTCAAAGGGCATGTTGAGGAGCCGGGACTGCACATCAGGAGCAAACCCCGACTTCCGCAACCACGCAAACCTGTGTATCACGGTGCTCCCCGCCATGGACCTGCTGACTCATTCAGCCATGTCCAAACCGGACTGAACGGACTCACATGGCATCCTTACCATCCTGGACCATAGCAAGGAAACCATCCCGTTCGTCCCCTTCGGGAATATGTTCAGCCGCTAACGCAACACAGTTCCACAGAGTGTGCGTGAAACGAGACAAGGCACAAATGGAGTTGGCCGCCTGAAGCACCATACCACCAGAAGAAAACCCTTTCTTCGCCCAGCCATCAAAACGTTTGTCGTCCCTATCAGGAGGGATGTTAGGGTACGACGCCTGCTTTGCCGGGGCCGTGGCCGCCTGCACCACCAAACTCTCCGGAGTGGAGTGCCTGGTCAAGTAGCAGGGGTCGCTACTGGCTGGACGGTATTTTCGGGACAAGGACCTGCCCACCGCCGGGAGACTCTCCGGAGCAGTCCAAGCCGCCGCCACCCTTCTCTGTAGAGCCATATGAAACGGCAGTACCGGGTCAGTTGGGGGACCAACATCAAGGATGTCCGTGAGATCATCCTGCACAAACTCCGCTGGGGGAGCAGACCATCCCAAGTACTCGGAAACCCTAGCCATAAGGCGCCGGTACGAGGAATCGGCATGAGAGCCAGGCTCAGGCCTACAAAACTCCACCTCCTGAGAGGTGTCCAGTCCACTGGCATCATGCAGTGACTGCCTCAAATCGTCAAACTGACTATGGGACGAGACCATTTCATCTGGAACCTGACTAGGAACCAGGCCATCAGAATCCTCATCCACCTCCGAAATATATTCCAGGTGGCGAAAAGAAGGCACCCGAGAATGCTTGCTTTTAACCAGAGCCTTCATAGGGGGTTCCCCCGTGCCACGGGGTACCTCCGACACCCCGGCCTCGAAAGGCGTCGAGTGAATCGGCGCCGGCGTCAAGAGAACAGGCATCGGCGCCGAGAGGATCGGCTTCGAGTAAATCGGCGTCAACGTCAGATGCAGCGACGGCGTTGACACAGTCCTCAAAGCCGGAGCTCCGAGCCTGTCCCTCGAAGACCTGAGCGTCGACGGCTTCGACGACTTCCTCGGAGCCGAAGCCTCGAGAAAGCCTGTCGACGCCTCAGACGTCGATGTCTTCCTCGAAGACATCACAGGTGCACACGGTCTCCAACGCGTCGAGGACCGGGACCTGGAACGGGTACGTCGAGAACGAGTCCCCTTGTCCGAATGGGACCTCTCCCGTGACTCGCGCCGACCACTCTTGCGAGCGGTGTCTCTCGATCTCTCACGGCCGACCCCACTCGGGGGCGCGGACGGCTTAGTACCCTGAGACTCGAGAATCGCCAGCATTTTCTTCCCGAAGGAAGCCCATTCCTCCGGCGTTGCACGGCTGGTGGGGTAAGCGACGTGCCGGGCAGAGTCCTCCGAAGAGGACCTGGAAGACGACCGTTGTTGACGCTTCCGAGAATGCCTCGAAGAGGCCGAGGAGTGGCGAGACCGACTCCTAGAAGGAGACCCACGAGACTTCCGACGATGACGCGGAGAGTCACCTCTCGAATCATCCGTCGAAAGCCCCGCAGACTTCGACACCCGACGTGACTTCGGCTTTGGACGTGAGCGACTGGCAGTCGATACAGTCATCCGTGTCATGGGCCTCCCCGAGGCACCAGAGGCAGGCGTCGTGCGAGTCCGTCACCGACATTTTGGACCCACACTCCCCGCACTTCTTGAAGCCCGGACGCGGGGTCGAAGACGAAGTAGAAGACATCTTCACACAAAGGATTTTACACAAAAAAGAACAGGTTCGAAGAACCGAGAAGAACAGAACTCCAAAGAGTCGAGGCGTTAACCGAGATTCACGAAGCAACACGTTCGCGGAAAAAAACGGAACTGAGGCTACGGGCGTCGTGCGTCCTACTTATCACATCGGATGACGTCGGAGGAGGTCCTCGACGACGGCGCATCGACGTCATCGACGCAGGAAAAAGTTTCCAAAGCAGCACAGCTGTGGATATTACCTGTCACAGATATGGAATACGTCGGAGGACCCAATTCCCTCGAATGATGAAACAGAGGAGAGCCGAATAAGCTGTCCCCGTGAATCCTGAGAAGGGCCGGCAAACCAATGATATAGCTCCCTCCCTCTCCCGACGCAAGCGAGAGCCGTGGCAAGACTCCGAGGAGTAATAGACCCCCACCGCCGGTGGACATGCCGGGAGAAAGGGTGAGGCCCCGAGTCCCTGGGAGGCAACACCCCCCCGACTCCCTGAGGAAGGCCCACGCCACAACTCTGGAGGGGCCTAGCCCCCTCCCTCCCTCCTCTCCCGACATAAGCGTGGCCCCGAGGAGCCATAAACCCCCACCGCTCGGGGGACGGCCGTGAAGAAAGGTGAAGCACCGAGGCCCAGGGAAACACCCGCACGACACCCAGAGGAAAATCCACACGACTCCCAGAAAAGGCGTCGGATACGGCTCGTGGCTCCCGGCAGGCGCCTCCGGAGCGGTGGTCAGCCCGCGCCTGCAGCTTTGCTAGTGGAGCCGGGGAGCTCCCGCTGCAAACAAGGCGAGAGCCTAGTGCCAGCAAACCCCACACCCGGACCCTGAGAGGCCATATACGTGCTGTAAAGCCTGGGGAGGCGTCGAGACTAATGTGGAGACGCCTCTAGTGGGGCCCTAGACTTTGCCCCTTAGCGACAGCCACGATCGCTTTGCCCGCAGTCAGCCGCCACCTTGGGGCCTCCACCCCAACGGTGCCTCCAAGCCGGGCGACCTTGGAGGCTTGTAGACATTACCCAATCCTCGAAGCAGAGGTTCCATCAGGCGCATTCCTCACATGAAGAGCCCTCACTGGCCCCTCTGGCCCCACTGCTCCAGCTGCATCCTGGGGCGCCCCAGCCCATTTCCCTCACCCCTACAGCGCCCCATTAACAACGGCTTCCTGGGAGCCCTTCCCATTGAGGTCCCAGCTGAGTAACGCATCCTGGGCAGTGCGCCACCACACCACAGAGCTGGCCTGAGCTATTCCGGACCTCTAGCCTCCCGGACGCATTTCATTGTGCTCATATTAAGCCTCTAAGCCCAGCAGTTTCCTGGGGCGCCCCGGCCCACTTTCCTCCCCTCCAGGTTGCCTGCGCTTGGAAGCTAAACCTCACCGATGAACACAGAGCATTCCTCTTCCATCGAGGTCAGACAAGCAGCGCTGAGGATCTCGCCCGGAAAGTCACCCGATAATCTATGTTAAAGCGCTGCTCTCTACTAGTTACCAGACCCTTAGCAAGCTGGGAGCTTACAGGACTGCCTATTGAAGTCCCCCTTGTCCAACTCCCAGTATAAGGCTGCATAGCAGACACAATGACGAAGCCCGCTAAAGCAACCAAGCACTCCGACATCTCCACCATGCTGTTAGCAGCAGACAAAGCTAAGAAACCGGACCCTCCCAGACTCACCCCACAGAAGACCCCAGAAGAGCAGGGAAAGCTGGCAACGAAGGGAGATATTCAGGCCTTTATACTAGACATCAAAGAAGAATTCAGATCTTGCATGGCCGAGCTCACTGCGAAACTAGAACAAACGGACCAACGAGTCAGAGGCTGGGAGAGGTCGAGGACTTGACCCAGAGTCATGACGCAACCCTAATAGAGATGCAACAAGAGATCCTTGCTCTCCAGAACAGGAGCGAAGTACTAGAATTTAAGCAGGTGGACCTGGAAAACAGGGCCCGAAGAAACAATCTTCGCATTCGAGGGGTCCCCTCAACTATACAAGATAAAGACCTCCCAGAATATATAGGCAACTTTTTTCAAGCCCTACTCCCACAGATGGACCAGACCCAACTTATCCTAGATCGCACTCAGACTGCGCCCGAGGCGGGGGGGGGGGTGTGAATTCAGATACCCCGCCGGAGGATCCATTTTTATACTACCAAGGAGGCTATTGCAGCAATCAGCCGCACCAAAAACAAACTGTCCTTCCTAAGTACCCCGCTCCAGATATAACAAGACCTCTCCCCGATCAAAAAAAAAAAGAGCCCTCAAACCCCTAACCCTATTCCTGCAGAGCCAGAAGATCCGATACCGGTGGCTATTCCCCACTGCTCTCCAATTCACCTACCAAGGAACCCAGCGTTCGATAAGCCACCTGGAAGACGCTGAATCTACTCTTCACCCAGTTTCTCCCAGGAATTCGCCCTCTCGCAGCCCGTCCTCCACGCCCGACGACCCGAACCAGCCTCAGCCTGGGAGCAGCCTCAACCAGCCTGGTCAAAGGCGCAGAGAAGCCGGAAAATGAGATAGATCCATGAGGACCTATGCACAAAGATCAACCACTCGCAGATCTACGAAAGAAAATAACGATGCTGCGGGCCCCGAGCGGCCCATACCCCGCTCCGAGGTGTATGCCATCACCCTACCCTTTGGGACAAATTCAGTTATGTATTTCGTCCCAGCCCTGTTGGCCAAGTGGACAAAGAAGGCCCGGTTGGCCATGGGAATCGCTGAACAGGAAAAATCGGCCTCCCTCAAGGTTGCAAGTTTACCCTCCCGTTGGAGAGGTCATAAAACTCGACCACTGCAGAACCGCATTGATATCAAGTCTATATATGATGCCTGAAACCCACCGCCCTCCCCCTCAGACTCCTTCCCAGGCGCTGATGGAAGATCATGAGACCTCACAACCACACCGAAAAGTGAGGTTCCTAACGATTAACGTCAGAGGCTTAAACGCGCCGCAGAAAAGGAAATCCACACTACAGCGTTTGCAGAACGAAGAGGCCTCAGTTGTCTTCCTCCAGGAAACCCACCTGATCCCAGCGGATTTCAATTCCCGCTACAGTTTTTGGCATCAAATGGCACCAAGAAAGGTGGGGCGGCGATACTGTTCGCCAAGGGACCACAAATCCTAGACACCTTGCTCTGCCCAGAAGGCTGCTTCGTAGCGATCAAATGCCGGATCTATGGCCAGCTTTACTCACTCATTTCGGTCTATGCCCCAAATGATGAACAGGAAGAGTTGTACTCAGCCTTAGAAGAAGCCGTGCCACAATTCGTAGAGGGCCAGACGATAATGGGAGGAGACTTCAATGGAACTCCAGACCCAATAAAAGATAAGTCTCACCCCCCGGCTCGCAAAGACTACAGTGTAGCAATGGCCCTACTCAAATTATTCCAAACCCTAGATGTGGTGGACACTTGGAGAGTTGTACATCCAGAGGTCTGCGATTATTCCTTCTATTCCTACGTACACAGAACCTACTCCCACATCGACCTTCTGTTAGCATCCCCCCCAAAGCGTTGGCCTTCACCGACGATGTAACCATTGGGCCGAGAATCCTATCAGATCATGCCCTGATCATTCTAACGCTAAGAGCCCATGACCCTGACCCCGCTCCCAAAACGCAGGTGGTCCCTGTACGACCCGATCTTGGGAGACATGTCACTGAGGGACGTGATAGTGAAAGCTATTAAAGAATTCTTTAAGGAAAATAAAAACAAAGACACCTCTCCAGCCAACACATGGGATGCAATGAAAGCAGTAGTGAGAGGGGTCTTAATTTCACAAGGAGCAGCTTATCACAAGAAGAAGCGACAAATCCGCCAGATCCTACAAGACGAAGTAGAGAAAGAGGAAGCAATATGTAAAGCAAAGAATTGGACGCCTAGAGCCCACGGGACGCTGCAGGTAGCCCGGAAGAAGTTGGAAAAACATTACGCGGAAGACACACCCCAGCTCCTAGCCAGAACTAAACAAAGCTATTACGCCAAAGGAAACAAGGCAAACAAATTCCTGGTGGAAAAGCTGGCGAAGATCAGGAAGAGGAACACCATCCTGGGCCTCCGTGATCCCCAGGGTAGAGTCCAATTTGCGGAGGGAGACAAACAGCATATTGCAGTAGCTCACCTCATGGACATGATGACAGCATCCCCGAGATCACCTGAAGAGCAACAATGCTACCTCCAAGACGCAGCTCTCCCCTAGACCTCTCCCACGATAAGAGACGAGCTGGAGACCCCGACCACAAGCGAAGAGGTCGACAAAGCCATCAAGAGTCTCAAACCAAGGGCCCCGGGTCCAGATGGATTGTCGACCCGCTTCTACAAAATCTTCCGCCCCCAGCTGGTGACCCCTCCGACAACGCTTTTTAACTTGTTCGCCGTCTCGGGGACAATTACTCCATCAATGCAAGAATCGATCACAGTCCTCGGTTTGAAGCCGGGAAAAGACCCCAGAGATGTCACGGCATATAGACCTATCTCCCTACTAAACCTAGACGCTAACATATATTCAAAAGTCCTGGCTAACCGACTAGCGAAGGTGCTCCGAGACATCATCGACCCTGACCAGACGGGATTTATATTGAACAGATCCGCTGCAGACAACATACGCAGGGTCCTGAATCTGATGGAAGTCGCACAGCGAGACTTGCGAAAATTGGCAGTGTTGGCTCTAGACGCAACCAAGGCCTTCGATAAAGTAGACTGGCCGTTCCTCCGACTCACCTTAGAGTCCTTTCACTTCGGACCCTCATTCCAGAAACTCGTTTTGGCGAACTACCAATCCCCAAAAACTTTGCTTCGAGTCAACGGCCTTGTATCTAACCCGATCCCCTTATCATGTGGAACCAGGCAGGTATATCCCCTATCCCACCTGCTCTTCGCTCTGGTTATGGAACCTCTGGTCCAACAAATTTGCCTTAATCCCAGAATCCAAGGCCTTCAAGTAGGCCCTTCCCAGCACAAAATAGCACTAGGATGATGTGATGCTAACCATAACGGACACCACCCAGTCGTTGAGGTCCTTCCCTGGCAGAAATTCATTGCTTCGATAGGGTGTCGGGGTTCGCTATAAACTTCACAAAATCATCAGCCCTAGGGGTGAGACTGGAGCCGGAAGATAAAGTTTCCTTCAGAACCCTCTGTACGATCCAACTGAGCGAAAAGTCGATTCCCTACCTAGGAGTGCAGATCACAGCCCGTTCGGAAGATACCTATCGGACGAACTTTCAGCCGTTATTCAAGACCCTGGAAGAGGACCTTGATCGCTGGCTCTCAGAGGAGATCTCGCTGCTGGGCAGCACAGCGGCGTGTAAGATGAACCTCCTCCCACGTCTCCTTTATGCTTGCTCAGCCCTTCCTATTATGATCCCCCGGCCCCCGCTCCAGCGCCTCCAGAGGAAGGTATTGCACTTTACCTGGAAAGGTAAAAAAAAAAAATCAAGGATCCCACTGAGAACGATGCTGAGCAGTCCGAACCTAGGAGGCCTGTGGGTCCCGGACCTCCAGAAATATCAGATAGTGGCCCAGCTAGCTCGCACTCAAGCTTGGACTATTAGCTCGAACCGGCCAAGGTGGGCAGAGATTTAACAATCCCGCTTACCCCTCTCCCTACGCTTTCTCTTACACATTCCTCCCGCCTTATGGAGAACATGGCCAGCCATCCTATCCTCCACCAAGCACACTGTGAAAGCATGGGAATGGACACGTAAACATAGAGGCATCCCAAGGGACCTGAGCCCATCCGCCCCAGTATTTCATAACCCGGCATTCTCACCGGGGGGCCCACCCCGCGAACTTCAAAAACTGGATCGCCGGTGGCCTTAGCTCCTTACGTTAGCTCTTTGAGAGGAATCGACCACTCACCTTTGAACAATGCAAGAGCTCCTTTAGCTTAACGGAAACAGAGTCTCATATGCGCAATTACGGCATTGGTGCTCACATCCATTCAACATGCTTGGCAGCTACACGGGATCTGGACTCCACAGAGCCGACAATCGCAGACCCCCCCAAACCGAGGACGAATCTCGACGATATACAAGCTGTTGCAGACAAACGTTCTCGTCGCTAGAGCAACCTATAATACCCAATAGGAAACAGACCTAGGACACGCGATAGAAGACCAGGCCTGGATAGACATTTGGTCTCGAACTCAATCCTCCTCCTTCTGCATCACCAATCGTGAGTGTGCTCATAAACTACTCCTAAGATGGTACTACCCGCCGCTCCGATTACATCACTTCAACCAAGCTTTAGACCCCCGATGTTGGCGCCAATGTGGCCTCCCGGGATCGTTCATACATATGTGGCGGTCATGGCCAGTGATGGCAAATTTCTGGTCCCAATGCATCGTGGCCATAGCAGACATAACCAAGATCACGCTACCTCTGGAGCCAGAACCAATTCTATTAGGTGTCCCGATCCCGGGCTTATACCCAAGATCTGGCAGAGGGGCTACCCTCCTAACCATCTGCCTCTAGCTGCAAAAATCACGGTGGCACGAACCTGGACATCTCCGGAAGGCCCCCTAATGATCCTGTGGTGGCTGAAACTCTGGGACATTTTCATAGCAGAAAAAATTACAGCGGCAAACAGAGGCCTCCTCCACCGCTTCACAAACATTTGGTCACCAGCGATAGACTACGACCAGAGCTATCCAGCTCTAACATTCAAGCCACGTTCAGTATCAAACGCTCTATTGGCCGAGAGCATAGACATGATACTACGAGCGGAGGAGCGAGAGCTAGAGGATAACTGAGGGTTAAAGGGAGGAGGGATGGCTCAAAGGAAGGGGACTAGTGGGCTTGATAAATTGCTAAGATTTAATATGCTGTAATGTATGATTCTCCTGTGTGTCGACCAAAAATAAACATGTTTAAAAAAAGAAAAGTCTCTGCACTCTGCTAGAGTTTGGGCAGTTAACTTTCTAGACTTGGGCTAAGGACAAAACTTTTTCCAGCAACTAATGACAATATTTTGTCTTCTGATTTCTATACTAAGTGATCCGGCGCAATACAATTTGTTATGACTTAGAGCTTTTCTCCTGTTCATGTTTAATGAGACCTTCTTAACCCAAACAGAGGTATGCATACAACTATAAAAAAGTTCTTGTTTTCAATGTGTATTCCAGGGGACTTTTTGCCGATGCTTTTGAAATAATCCAGTATAGGTTTCAGTTTTTTCCCCCCCATTTTGTACATGGTGGTGGGGTGGAATCACACAACTGTGTTTTGGCAGTGTATGAAAAAAAACGCGCTTTAATTTCTGCATTCATAATTCAAGAGCCCGGAAAAGCTAGCAATGCTAACAAATTCCTACTTTACAGAGGTAGCATGCAGTTCACAAATTACATAGTAATGCAACCCGACAATATATAAAAGCATATAAAAACATGTTAAACCTAGTGTCAAAGTTTTCCATAGGAAAACGCTAAGTTAAAGTTACTGAGGTTTCCCAGCCTGGCAATGGGGAAATATTCACAGCGTGTGAATCCATGGAAGATAACAATGCTGGAGAAATGGAGCTACAGGTAAGAAACTACTCCCTTCTCCAGCATTGGATCTTTCATGGATTCACATGCAGTGAATAGATTACTTAGCATTACAACCAATGTGTTGCGGTGTGTCACAGGAAAACCAAAAAACAGTATTTAATCACAAATGAGACAACAAACCCAGCAAGTGATATAGCAAATAGAAAAAAACCCAAAGCTGCAGGGCCTACCTTATTGAAACCGGCGTTGGCGAACCGCACGCCCCACCTGCACATCCTCCACATGTTGCTGCCCCAGACAGTAACGCCTGGTGAAGGTATGTGGCACCGCCCAGGAGGCTGTCTGGCAATGGTCCACCAGCAGTAACCCAGACCACAACGCTGCTGTGGACTGCGTAGAATGAGCCTTCAGAGCACCCCTCAAAGGCTTGCCAGCTTTTGCGGGACAAAACGAAATTGTAGAGGAAACGCAACAGGAATATCCTTGCTTGGAGATGGCCTGCCCCTTGTTTGACGGCCCAAACGCCACAAACAGCTGCTGTGACTTCCTGAAGTCCTGTGTGCGATTCAGATAAAGCTTTAGGGCAATCTTAACGTCCAGAGAATGCAGGGCCCTTTCCGCTGGCTTGGATGCATTAGCAAAGAATGAGGGCAAAGCAATACAGGCAAGTTTGTGAAATGCTGACGGCACTTTCGGGATAAAGTGCGGGTTAGTGGCCAGGAGAACCTGGTCCTTCATAAACCTTAGGTAAGGTGGGTCAATGACCAGTGCTTGCAATTACCGACACCCGCATGGCCGAGGTAATCACCACTAGAAAAGCTACCTTCCATGAGAGGAACGTCAAGGGAGCCGTCAACATGGGTTCAAAAGGAGGTTTCATCAAAGCTGAATTACTACATTAAGGCTCCGCACTGGTGCAAACGTAGAAACAACCCCTTCGGAAAATGCTTCACCAAGCTATCACTAAACAGAGGAGCAGTATGGTGTTTTCTTGTGAACCTAGAAAATCGCTGCCAAATGCACCTTACTGGATGACAACGCAGGGCCCCCTTCCACCAGGTGTAACGTACGGGAGAACCTGAGCTGGGGAAGCGTCCAAAAGCTCAACCTCAGGATGACCCTTACACCATTCAAAGAATCTCGTCCATTTATGACCACACAAGACATTCGTGGAAGGCCCCCTCACTGCCTCCAAGATCCGTCGACACTCTGGATATTCCTAGATGACCGAACTCCGAGTGGTCAGGAGGCACACCGCCAGGCTGAGAGACGCCGGATCGTGATGCCACACTCGGACGTCGTCCTGAGACAGGAGATCCAGATCCGCTCCCAACAGAACCGGCTCTTCCACCGCCAGATGAAGGAGATCTGAAAACCAAGTCTGCCTGGGCAAGAATGGGGCCACCAGAATCACCTGGCACTGGTACTTCTAAATCCACTGGATGGTCCTGCGAATGATCAGGAACGGGGGAAACGCATTCGCAAAGTGGCCCGTCCAAGGGAACAAAAAAGTGTCCCCCCAATGACTCGGGATGAGCCTCTCTGATGGCAAACTACACACACTGCTCATTTTCCCTCGTAGCAAACCGATCCAACAAAAGGATGCCCCCATCGCCAAAAGATTCTTGTCACCTGCTGCTCCTTCAGCCTCCACTCGTGCAGCTGACTGGCATCCCTGCGGAGCGCGTCCGCAGGAACATTCAGAACTCGGGCCAGATGGAACGAGACAATGCTGATCCTTTGAGCTAGAGACCAATGCTAAACGTCCTGCGCCTCCTTCGACAGGACTCTGGAATGTGTGCCCCCCTGTTTACTTAAATACCACCACGTTGTTCTATTGTCCAATAACACCCTCAACACTAATCCGCGGGAGAAACAACTTCAGGGCCCAGTGCACTGCCCTCAACTCGAGCGCATTGATTTGTAACAGTCTTCACCCGAGACCATAGGCCCTGCACCTGTGACTTGTTGAGGTGTGTCCCCCCCACCCTACCTGGGAAGCGTATGCTATGATCGTAAACTGGAACTCCGGCTCCAGCCAGGGCATGCCCCTTACAAGGTTGGTTGTGCATGTCCACCAGCAAAGGGAGTCCACCAACCCTTCATCGACCACCAACTTGGCCGACCACAATCTTTGACTTTGCGACCATCTGTCTGTGAGGAACTCCTGCACCAGCCTCATGAACAGGCGGCAATTGGGAAGAAGAGGGAAGCACAGCGCCATGGCCCCGAACAGCGACAAGTAACTTCGGACCAAGACCACTGCGCCCCCTTTCCACTCGGTTGCCTTGGCCCGCAACTTTTCCACCCGCTCGCTGGAAGGTTTTACCCTATTTTTCTGGGTAAGAAACTGCGCCCCGAGAAACACCAACTCTCTGGACGGCTCAAATATGATTTTTAGAAGTTGATGGCAAATCCCAGCCGTTGCAAAAGCTGCATGGTCGCCATGAGAGACTCTTGTGACCTTTCCTGCAACAAACCCCTCACCAACCAATCGTCCAGGTAGGGGTGCACATGATGACCCTCCCTCCGGAGGAAGGCCGCCACTGAGGCCAGACACTTTGTGAACGTCCTGGGGGACGACTTCAGGCCAAACGGGAGGACCCGAAACTGATAGTGTTCCTGTCAGACCACAAAACGCAGGAACTTGCGGTGCCATTGCCTCATAGGGATGTGAAAAAAGGCATCCTGCAGATCCAACAACGCCAGGAACTCGCCCAGCAGCACCGAACGGACAACATCTTGAACGGTGAGTATCTTGAACTTCAGGCGTTGCAGACTCTTGTTCAGATCTAGAATAGGCCTCCACTTGCCGTTGGGCTTTTTCATGACAAAGTACCGGTAGTAAACCCCCCCATGTCCCCTTTCCGCAAATGGAACTGGTTCTATCGCCCCTTTTCCTAGCATGAGAACCACCTCCTGCCGCAGGATTGGGAGATGCGGCTGCAGCACATGCACCGGCGGAATAGGGACGAGAGGACGACGGAACTCCAACGAGCGGCCAAGAAACACTTTCTAGCACCCATCGATCTGATGTCATCTTTCGCCACTCGTCGACATGCAAGGTTACCCTGCCCCCCCATCACATTGTCCATATGGCAGTCATTGTTGAGCTTTTGTTTGCCGTCCCTTAGCCGCCGAGGACTGCAAACCTTCCTTTCGCTGAGCTTGGAAGTCCTGGCCCTTCTAAGCTGACTGGACTGATCGCCGATAACCTTGAGACAAGTCGCTGGAGCACCCGTATCCTCTATCTCTGGCGGAAGCAAACCAGGCATTCCCAGAATCTCCACTAAAAGCTCGAAAGGAGCGAAAAGAGTGACCACTTTGCAAGGAACCCAAGGATTTAGCAGTTTCCATAGCCTCTTTCATCCCTTTAAGGGCCTCATCTATTTTCTCGCCAAACAAGTGTTCGCCCTCACAGGGCATGTTGATGACCTTATATTGGACCTCTGGGCAAAAGTCTGTGCACTTCAACCAGGTCTGTCGTCGGAGCACCACCCCATTATTAATTTGTTTAAAACTCGACTCCACCAGGTCCAGAGCAATATTGATGCCGTGTTTGGAAGTCTCCTCCCCCTCTCAAATCAACAGCATTGCTTCCTTTCGGTGTTGCTCCGGCAGATGTTCAAGAATCGGGGCCAGCTGATGCCAAATTTCACGATCATATCTGGCCATAATCACCAATGGATTTGCAGCCTTCACAGTCGTAGCCCCTACCATCAAGACCTTCTTTCCCAGGGCGTCCTGCTTCCTGGCCTCACTGTCCAGAGGCGTAACACATTTATGTTGGCTCCTGGCCTTTTGACTGGCAGCCGCCGACACCACGGACTCGGGCGTGTGCTGCAACACCTGGCATCTAGGGGTAGACTCGGGAGCCTTGAATTTCTTTTCAAGGCGACCTTTCACCGCCAGATCTGAAAACGGGTGGCGCATCGTGCGCAGGCCCTCCTGCCACACGTGGTCGAGAATCGGCACCGAGAAGAAAGCCTTCCTCCGCTTGCCCATATGGTCGAAGAGGAAGCAGTCCTTACGTTCCTCTTCAGGCACCAGCCCAAACTTCAGACACGCTTTTGACATGGCATGGACCGCCCCAATATCGTCCGGAGGCGAGGGTTCTGCCAGACTACGGGGATGCTCCACCTCCGGGTGTTTGTCCCCATGCGTCTCTCTCGTCGGCGATGACATAGTAGACAGGGTGTCTCAGCAAACACTCTCAGGGTCTGATTCAGGTAGCTTCCCTTCAGGAGGAGACCATGGACAGCCCAACCCCACTGGCAATGGCAAGTGTGCCGGAGCACACTTCCTAGGCACCTCACCAGGCAACCCCTCGACCACCGGCATCGCCGGACTTGGAAGAGGTGGCAACAAAGACTGAAGCGTAGATCGCACTTGCAATGACAGCAGAGATTGCGGGTTAACCAACGGGTAAAGGGGCAGCCCAGCCCCCACCCCACTCAACGCAGAAGGCCACGCACTCTGCAGACCAAGTGCCGACGGGTCAAACACCGGCTCCTGTTCCTCCTCCATTCCCGAAGAAACAGAAAACATACCTGGATCTTGCTGCAAAATGTTCAAAAGAAGGACAGACTCAAAGGCGATGGACTGCCACACCCCACCCGTTGTCAACAACAACCTTTCTGATTCCATCTGTAACAACGACAACAGCAGCAGCAGCAGTGGACCACTGTCCGTCAGAGTTGTGGATAGCCCCGACTACACCAGTCGGTAGACTGCAGCACTAACTCATCGGAACCAGGTCCCCTGGCTTCGATTTCCCTGGAGACTTTTTGGAAGAACCGGAGCGATGCTTCGAAGGCTCCCGGTTGGACGAAGACTTCAACGAAGAATCCTTCAGCTTCGCCAGGTCTTTCTCTGACACCATAGACTTCTCGGGCCTACTACCAGACCCCTTGTACTTGTCCAGCCAACCATGCTTGGACAACAAAGAGCCACTCACCCCCTTCCAATGATGCGGCCTAGACGAAGACTTGCTGCCTTTCCCCACCTCCGACGCAGGCAATGCTGCCCGATGCTTCTTAGCAGGGGGTTCCACTGACGCCGCTCCATAGACTTCTCCGCTCTTCCTGCAGGCTCCCCCGGGCCAAACCCACCTCAGAAGCCAGGTACGTGCCCTCATTAAGCCAACATATGAGCCGTCAATTACGGTCTTTCAAGGTCTTCTGCGAAAACCCCTGACATCTTGCAGGCATCCGCAAGTGAGGGGGGTAGAGACAGTAAAGACGGTCCATATGACCATCCCATTCATACACCATGCCACAGATAGCACAAGGACCGAAAATAAAGACTTATTTTGGGCTACCGATGACATCCTAGACCACAAACCAAACACATGTGCAAAAACACGAGGTGAACCCAATAGTTTGGAGACGGTTGAAACCTGAAGGGAAGCCGGTGGGGCAGAGCTATTTATACCAGACGTCCTATTGGTGGGGCCCAAAGTACCCAAAAAGGACGTTGATAGGACACTAAAGTGTTGAGGTTTTCCATAGGAAAACACAAAGTTTAAGTTACCGAGGTTTCCCAGCCTGACGACGGGGAAATACTCACAGCATGTGAATCCATGAAAGATCCAATGCTGTAGAATGAGGCTTTGAAATGTGCTAGATTTTTGGCAGTGGGACTCTGACATAGGAGAAGCAGAGGTTTTTTTTTTAAAGTGCATTACTGAGTAGGAGAGATTGAAGTAATTGAAGTATATGAAAGAAGTGCGATCGTCTCACACTGTTCGCCAGCTCAGGAGGATGGTGGGAAGGATCTGTGTGAAAATACCAAATTATTTACCGTGAGGTTGAAAATCTTGCACATAAAACAATACATTTTCTGTATTTATAATGCAGGGAAAGGCCACCCCCCCAGCCACCCCACGGAGCCCTTCTAACCCTCTCCCATCTATTGTATGGGAGAAATATGTTTTCCATGCAAGGATTTCTTCCTTGCAGTAATGGGATTCGATATTTTGTAGTGATACATGTGGGAAGATTTCAGACACTATTCTTGCTCAGAACTTTAATTAGTACTTTACAATCTGTGCCACTTAAAATATATACAGCACTGCTTCTACCTGCATCCATTATGCTGGCTTGTGTTGGGAGGGTGGGTGTTCAGAAAGGGAGTTAAAGTAAAGTCCAGACCACATGCCCAGCTATTCCTTGCTCTCTAGGACAACAAACGAAGTACTGTGCCCTTTCATGCATAATCTTAAGACTTAAAATACACATCTTCATATAGAAGACCAAAAGCTTTTCCTTTTCACAAATACCAAACAACTGTTTGCTGGGAGGCTCTCCTAAAACTTCAACATCAAGAACTCCAAGACATTAAATGCAATTGGTGTGCTTTTGTGATGAAGAGTATGAAATACCCATGCTGCTTTAACTGCGCTGCCTCTATTAAAGCCGATTAAAACAGGAAAATGAGGCAAAAATGCAGCCCTAATAAAAGACAATTTTAATTTTACACAATACTCCATGGGTCCTAAAACAATGTGAAAAGCACATTCACTATTCAAAATTCTTTAACACTGTAACCTACAAAATGCAGGCAGTTGAACAAAGTGAATAATGTAGAAGGGAATTTGTGTTTTGTTCAAAGTATTATCTTAATGAATTATTAACAGAGGAGAGTGTTTAAAAATAAAGGACTGATCCCAGTTGCTTCTTTCAAAGAACTGTGTGGATTTATAAAGTAAAGAGTGGATTTGCAAGCTGCTGCTTGCCAGGCTGTCACTAGTAAACTCCATGATTTTATGGGGGTGCTGCTATAAATAGCCCGTGTAAGCTGTATGCAAGGAATAATTAAGAGGACCATATTGACAAGATTTCTATGCATAAAAAGGCCCAAGATGACCTTTATCTGGCGAGATGGTCATATTCATTAATATCTTTAGAAGAGCTACCCCACCCTGAGCAGTCAATGACTTTGTTCCATGACCTTCCTAATCATCACTGGGGTGAACATGAGCATCAGGTTGTTTGAACACCATCTCAGGAGAGGTCTTGCGTCCACTGGCATCCGAGAGACTAGGAGACTAGCGCCTGCATTCAGTCACCACCAAAAATAATTCTTCTGGGATCTTAGACTTCCTGATTGGCAGGAGCCACATTTGACAAAGATATGATCTTGCATTTTTTCAGGTTTGTGGGCTTTGGAGTCGACATTTTAGCTACAAACATTGAGAAATAACTATGCTAAATGTGCATCGAAAGAAATTGTGAGGCAAATGTGAACGTTCTGGAAGCATCTGGCAACAGGGGACGGCACAAGCCATTTGTATAAACACTGACATAACATCTGGATGCAAGTGTGAAGAGCATTGTGGGACTTAAATGCCAAAATCGCACAGCGCCCACTACTGTTGAAGACTTCGCAGAGATCTGCTAAAGCAGGACATTATTTCTTGCAAAAGGAATCAATGGGAGAACAGAATCCATTAGTACTAGTAATGCGCTTGATTTGTTAAGGGGGTGGGACAATATGAAGCTAACTGCTGCTATGTTATCTTTATTTATTTTATTTGTAAAGCACACATACAACCCGTAGGCACTGAGGCGCTGTTGCAGGTACAAAGTACTAGACAAGCTAATGTGGCGCCGCCTTAGTCACATACAGATAAAGGTACAGGACGTATGGCGTACTGGCAGTTATAATGTAAATATACAGAATCATGACCACTGGTAGTACTCCTACAGCATAAAATCTTAGGCCAGAGTTGAACAGCTATAGTTACATACAGATAAGATAAGATAAGATAAGATAGGTGTAGCCTGATGGCAGTTATCAAACAAAGATATAGAAACATATTCGACTGACCTGAGGTTGGGAGTCCAGATTTAGGTGAAAAGCTGAGTTTTTAAAGCTCTGCAGAATATCAAGTAGGATTTCTCTGCCCTCAAGGAGGGTGGCAGCAAGGTACACAAAGCTATAACCTCCGGCTTTGCATCTTTTCACTTTGGGAACTCTAAGCTTGTCGGAGGAGGGGGTCCTGGTTGGTCTTGAGGTGTTGCTTTGGCAATTCTTATGGAAAGGTATGGTGGTGTAGTCTTGGACAGGTACTTGTGGGTAATAGATAATGTTTTGAAAATTATCCGTTTCCGAATGGGGAAGAGATGTGCTCTCTTTTCGGGATGTTCAAGGCTGCTGTGAGGGCGTTATTCTGGATGACTAAGTTTAGAGATCTTTTTGGAAGATGTGCCATTGAATAGGACATTGCAATAGTCCAACTTAGAGCCAATGATAGCATGACAATTGTAAGGCAGTTATTTTAAGAAAGGAAGGGTCTGGCTGCATTAAGAACCTTGGTAGCGTAGGCTGTCTAGGAGGCATTGGCATTGACTTATCTGGTCAGGGAGAGTGACGCATCTAGGTAGACCCCCTGAGATCTTTACAGTGTTAGAAACAGGAATTGAGAGCAGTTATCGATCATGATTGCAGAATATTGATTTCTGAGGTTCTTTAGGGCACTTGGTGGGTCAACAATCAGGATTTGTTTCGTCGCCATTGAGTCAGAGGTGATTGGCAGCCATCCAAGTCTGAATTGTGGAGTAAATGGAGTTCAAGGTGTTGGAATCTTTTAGGTAGTTACCAGAGAGTAGGATCAAGATTTGCTAGTCATCGTGTAAGAGGATTCAATTCAACACTACAGCTAAGTCAATGCCTAGTCTGGGATACTGAATGGAAACCCTTATTGATATATCTTTATGTCCAGTTCATGCGTTCTGGATGACTACCCCTATATAACACCCCTCTCTTGGAATCCCCCTGACCCCACTGAGCCAAGAAGTAGTTCTGTTTTGCAAGTTTAAAGGTTTATTTGATAATTTAAACAATATATATATATATATATATATCACGCTTTATAATAAATTAATAATTGAATATCACACTGAATCTGAGCAGTAATCAATAATGGATAGTCTGGCACTACCACACTTGTGAATAGGAATAGAAGAATAAGGTGGTAGAGAATGCTTTATATAAGTTCAGATGGATGTAATGTTGAATGAAATGCAATACAGAAAATACTCAATATGATTTCAACAAAACAATGTAATCACTTTTCTCTGGCAGTTCACCCCCCCTTTTATGCAATGCAAGGAAATGGAAGGAAAGCACACAGTTCTCAGAAATGCAATCAAATGTAATCCCGTTTACCCCAGCAAGCTTAGACTACAGAAGTTTGAAACACAGGCCCAAGATGCTTTTATATATGTGCTGGCAATGAAGTGAAAAATATGCTAAAATGCGTTTAATTCCCTCTAGAGGTTCAGGGTGAGTGGTATCTAGTTAATATTAGTCCAGGCTCACTCGAGCAATGATTCAGAGGCAAACGAACTTAGCAGTTCAGGCAAAACAGCTATCTTTTTACAAGTAAAGAAAGTAAAGAAATCGGGCCAAATCGCAAATCGCAGCAAATTCGCGAGTGCGTTTTTCGCGATTGCGGCAAAAGTACAGGGAGTAGGAATACTAGGTTCGTTGAAAAGCCAAGATTCCCAGCTTTCAGAGGAAAGTTACTGCAAGTCTCTAAGACAAACGGTCACGGAGATATGAGCGATATGGTAAAGGTCGTTTTTCAGATTTGAAATTTTAAAAGTTCAAAGTGACAAGTGACAGCTAGCAGCTAGAAATGACAGGTGACAGTTTTGCAAAATGACAGGTGACAGTTAGGAGACAGTTCTGGTTAGATTAAAATAGAATGAATTATATTATTTTAACTAAGAGATTGGTTCTGCACAGTTCTGCTAGGTAGTCACAATATATTTAGAAATAGAATGGGCCTCGCCACGGATCTGGTCAGGTTTTCTTCACTCGCCACGGACGGTCTCTGCGCACAGCGTCTGGGTCAGCTCTACTCTGCTGGTCTGGTCTGGGTCTCTGGTTCTGATCAGGTCTGTGGGTCCGGATACAGCGGTCTCCGGTTCAGCTGGTCTCTCTCTGGATACAACACTGCTCTCTGGCAACTGGCAAGAGTTCTTGCAAAGAATTCAAACAGCTCGCCTGGCTGTGATAGTGGCAATGATTTGAGGCCTGCTAAAGAGGGATTTAGCTTGTAGTTGACCTCTCTGCTACAAATTCTGAAGTAAAGTCTTGGTCTCTGAAGGTGGATAGATTGAAGTCTCTATGTTGGCTCTCTGGAGGTTGATGGAGGTAAAGTATGGATTTTCCCGGCAGAACGTCCCGCAGCAGATGGAATTGAATGTCCCTATCTGTCCTGACGGTCTGCTTTTATGTGTTTTGAAAATGGGTGGAGAGACTAGCTTCCTAGGCCCTACCCCTCTCCACTTGTCATTGGCCACTTCCTCCTCTTCCCCTTGATTGGGGGAATGAAATGAAGTGTCATCATGATGAGGTCTGTTTATGATACAGAGAACCCACCCCTGTCAACTTTACACACAATCTATATTTGATCAAAAAGACATATTTCATAGCTACACAGTTGCTTGAAATTACATGCACCCATCATATATCACAGGAGGTATACCCTGTCCAAATCTGCTCTTCCTGGGTGCTTGCATTCAGAAATGGCAACATTTGCACTTTTTAACTGTTTTGTAATATCGGACATTACCCCAAATGTATACACATGTGCGCAAGGAGTATGGACATTAATTGATGAAGTGTCAGATTTTTAACATGCATACATTTTAAGTAATACCCTCTTAACTGCTGGCTTGCCCCCAGATCATGCCACCGGTTCTAAAAACCTCTTAAAATGTGGGCAGAAAAATCACAAGAATTATGGTATCATTTAAATAATTTTCACAAGTCCGCTCTATGAATGATCCATCTTTTTAGAGTTATGTTCTGGCCCCAAAGGGGTGTGGTTTCCCCCCCAGCACAAGGTTGAATTTCTGGTTTTTCCAGTTCTGCCAAGCCAGCTTGCTCTCACAGGCAGTGCTCCTCCCCTTTCCTTCCAGGAGGAAGCCACTTTTACGGCCCCCATAATAAAACATTTGCCCGAGTCAGGACAGGGCTTTGTTCAATTTCCTGCAGAGCCCAGGTAATTCAATCAGAGAAGTGTCATATCCCTTTTGGTGGGAGCAGCAAAAGGCAGCTAGGCCTGGGAACACAGCTGTTGTGCAAGTCTCATCTCCTGTCGGGGGTAGCTGGTGGGCAGAATTCAGTTCCTTAAGCCAGGCCCCAGCTAATGTTACTTTTAGTTACCCAGTTTTCTGCATTCAAATAAAACTAACCATTTTTACATATGCAGCTAGAATGCTGATTCTAAGTTTAAAACTATGACATTTAAACAATTGCAACCTATGTGACACTCAAAAGTAGGTCACTCATTTCTTTTAAACATTTAGATTTTTAGTGTCTTTCAGTCCAAATTTACTTAAACTGCTGAAACTAACAGCTCAGCCAGTCTTGTTATAAACCTTCAAGTCACTTCAGAATATAACTTTACATTGTATCCACCTCTCAGTAAGTCTTTCTTTGGCCTGCTTTGGGCTCATTTATTCAGTTTTACACAAAAAAAAAAAAAGTCTGGTGTTGTTTTAAAACGCCGGCTTTCTGATAGTGGTGAGTACTGGTAATGCACCCATTTTTGGGATTTAAGAAAATGAATTCCCCGCAATTCTAGGTTGCTTTTGGCAATCAGCATTGCCATTCCCAATGGTTTCAGACTACTGTGTGGGTAGTCCAATGGTGGTTTTAGGCAGTGCCCTTTTGTGCCCATAACATCGGCAAAAATGAGCGGCAGCCTATTCTTCATGCATTTCCCTGTGCATTTTCTGGGAAGCTCTGGCCATCATGATGTTTTCCATGTCAGTACTGCACAGTTTTGAGGTAGGGCTCGGATGCATGGGTAAAAACATCCCACAATCGACATAGTTGATGTATGCTATGCCGAGAGTATCTAGGATGTGGAAAAGGGGCCGGGTGAAGATATTGTAAAGCGTAGGGGCGATGCAGGAACCTTGTGGCCCCCCGCAGGTGATGGGCGAGGCGTTGGCGATCTCTGAGAACACCCTCAGGACTCTTCCATTCAGGAAAGATGCTATTCAGGCAGTGGCTGACGGTGAAACATTGGCACAAGTGGTGAGGTGGTGGCAGAAGATCTTGTGGTTGACCAGGTCAAAAACCGCAGATAAGTCTAGGAGGAGCGGGGCAGACTTGCCTTTGTCCGCAAATTTGTCCAATTGATTTTTTTTTAAAATCGAGCAGGGCAGTTTCTGTACCATGCTCGTGACTGAAACCGGATTGACGCATCCCTGGGATGCGATTGTCCTCCAAGAACTGCTGAACTTGCAGGTAGGCAGCTCGGTCCAAGATTTTTTAGGAGAAATGGGACAGTGGTGACTGGCCTGTAGTTTGAGGCAAGGGATGGGTCCACTGAGGTTTCTTTCGGAAGAGGGAGTACCCAAGCTTCCTTGAGGCTGGCTGGACCAGTACTTTGAGCGAAGGAAGTGTTTATGAAGGCGGTGATGATGGGGGTTAGTATGTCGGCACAGTCTGACAAGGGGTGCAGGGCATATGTCACTTTTGCTGTTTGAAGGCTATTAATCATTTTGGTGACATCGGTTTCAAATAGGTCTCTAAAGTTGAACTGAATGGTGGTGGGGGGGGGCAGTTGTTGCTAGCGGTCATGGGTACAATATTGAATGTCGCTTGTTGAGATAGGATTTTCTTGTTCAGGGTATCAATTATGCCTAAGAGTGATGGGTGAGGGGGAGCTGCAGGGATTTAAGTTCTCTGTATTTGGAGAACATTTCTTTTACATCCGACTTGGCATTGTTGATTCTAGTGTTGAAGGAGTTGGACTTAAGGATTTGAAAGCAATGGTGGGTTCTTTTAGCCAAAATAACAGCGCTCGTCGTTTCAGAGTACGTAAATTTGACAGTTCAGGAGTAAACGAAGAATTGGAACGTCTGACCAGCTTTGCTTTGTGAGGTACTAGAGGGGCTAGGGTGTTAACTGCTTTAGATAGAATGTAGGTGTAGGTATCCACTAGAGATAGTATTAGTGGTGAAGGGAGCCCGAAGGCAGGGAGTATTGATCAGGGGTAGGAGGTTATCGCTGGTGAGCTTCTGTGAGCGTCTTGTGAGAGCCGGAGGAAGTCGGTTATGTGGTGCTGTAGGCTTGTTTGGCTGTGTGATAGAGAAATGTATGATATGGTGGTCGGACCATGAACAGGGTGTATTGGCACTTGTGGAGACATGGCAGTTGTGATCAGCGATCCAGTCCAGTGTTCGGCCTTTATTGTGTGTGGGATTGGTGTTGCGTAGGGTGAAACCCAGTGTGTTAAGTGGGTCCGACAATGATTTGGAGGGTAGATCATTAAGGTCATGAAGGCTCAGGTTGAGGTCTCCCAGCCGGATTATTTTTGGTGAGGCTTTGAGGTCATCCTGAAGAATATGCAGTACGTTTTGCTGAAAGTTTGGAGAAGGGCCAGAAGGGCGATAGATCAGGTGCATTCTGATTGTGCATCTAGGAGATGGAGAGGATTTGAGAGAGAATATCAGCATTCCCCTCAATGGATGTGTGAACTTGTCTGAGGGGAATGGATTCTCTTGCAATCATAGCGACTTGACCTCACCTAGAGGTGGGCCTGTAATTCCGTAGGATGATAAATGCTTTGGGGATAGCCAAGGCTGGGGTAGGGCCTGATGCTTCTTGAAGCCAGCTCTCTGCGATGGGTAGTGCATCTAGGTTGTTATTGGTGATGAGGTCATGTATATCAAGTGCATGGTTAGGAAGGGAATCGAATGTGGATCAAGGTGCATGTTAGGAAGGGATGGGGGTCATTGTGTGTGGTGAGAGACTTGATCAGGTGTAGGGACTTGATTCTGGGAGGCTTGGTGGGGGTCAAGGGACAGTGTCTGGAGGTGAGATTTGAGTATGGTGGATGCTGTGGATATTGGTGGGGTCCTACACGATGATAGCAGGTACTGTATGCAGATGTGAGTCTTCCCCAGTCTCTACCACTCAATGGGTTTTTCAGGAAGCATTTGGTGACAATACTTACTAACGGCCTCCTGCTGATGTGATGAGGATCTTGCGAACAATGTTTTGCGCACATGCAATTACCATTATTTACAGACGCACAATATTAATTCACTATGAAATGTAGATGAAGAATTTGCCATGGTTTGCAGCCAAAAAAGAATTGGGAAATCTGTCACATCCTGCTATCAGAGTTGCTGTACTAAGGAATGAAAATGTGTTCTCATTGCTCGGTTTTGCATATGACCTAATCTGGATCTTGTGTCAAAATGCCACACATCTGAAATGTAAAACAACTTTTACTCAGACATTGCCATCAACAGACTTTTCTCAATTAGACTTCACTATTCACAACAACGGGAGTGGGGACTAGATAGGATGGTATACAAATGTATGGGTTTTTCATGTGGGGAATGAACACTGTCGAAAGGGCTTTTTAAAAAAGTAGTGCATTTCTACAATGACCTGTTAATTCAAATCTTTAAATTACTGTGTCAATGGCTTTATTTTTTTACATCAGATTAGTGAAAAAAGATTGAGTGGAACAGAGAAAGGCAATGTTGACATGCATTATGAGGAAGAGTATTCTGCCTGCTCAGGGCAACGCGCAATTGGGTAAATCAGTTAATAGTGTGTTCTCAGGCAGTGAGTGTTTGGAGCATAACAAAGAAAACACTTCCAATACAACGCTATGAGGTGTGGAGCAGGTCTACTGATGAATTGATTAGAAAAAGTGTAAAGGGTGACCAGTCCATTAAAGACATACAATAAAAAATAGGTTGTAAGGTTATTGCCAACAGCAACTGTTTACGACAAACTTCCATGCATGACCGTAAGAAAAAATTCACAAGGTAGCCAGGCCTGTATTTTGCATGTCAAAATAGTCCAAGTATATAAAGGAAGTGAAGAAAAGTAATAAGTTTTACATTTTTACTAGAAACGTTCAGCAACAAAGCAAATGTGTTTTACAAAACTACACTTTCCTAGCAAAACTGACATATGCAGTTCACTTGGAAAAAAAATAACGAGTCAGAAGACTCTCCAGTCCATTCCAGTGTGCACTCTCCACTATGATCTCGCCTCCTCATGAGGCCACCATCCACATCCTTTGCTGCTTTCTGAACAGTTAAGACATGTTCTTTTTTTATTGTTGCTAAACTTATCTGGTACAACATTTCTACATTAATTATCATTTGCTTTTGCTCTACATAGGGCACCTGTATTATATAGGGACGTCTTTCACTGTACACTCTGCACCAGCAGAACCTCCAAGCCATTTTCCCTTCTGAGGCCTGCACCAGCATTTTATCCCATGCCATTTTAAGTAACACTGGCAGTGCTCCAGCCAGCACAGTCTGTCGGCTGCTTGCTAGCAGAGCGCAGCTAGAAGCTGCCTGTGAGAGAGTGGAGGTCACCCAGCGGAGCGGCGGTAAGCTACTTTTGCTTCTAAGGCCTACAGTGTGCACTAGTGTGGGACGCATAAACATTTTACTATTTTCATTTTATTTCATGGAGTTTCATGGAGTTTCTTTCCCCACTGACCCGTTCCATGACCCTTGCCAGCAAAAATTTGCACAAGACTGCCAGTGAGCGTTTGAACATTTAGTGCCAGGAAAGTGTCCTAGGTTTTGAGGCGTGTGTATTAGGTGAACTCAAAGTCGCAAGTTAACTTCGAGTGTATCCCATTTACTTCTTCATATAATCTCGATTCATCTATGTTTACCACCACATTGTTATCTGCCGCGGAAGAAGACCAATATTAATGAAGACATTGAAACATGTAGGGTTTGGCCAGCATTGCGTTTTTTGTACAGTTGCTGTGGTTTATGATTTGCATTCATGTTCATGGTCTATTAAAAACTTGATTTCTAGATTAACACACAGAGTGTTTATATTGTGCTCATACTCAGTGATGAATATAATTTGTTTCCACAACTAATGTGTTAACCAAATGATTTGGGGAGCTTTCAATTAGAAGTCTGGATTGACATATTGGGACTTCCTTAATTTCAGAAATAACTGAATACACTCCCTGTTCGAAGCCCATTTTGACTCTGGTATCATATTCTGGGCATATTACTCTGTATTTTGATAATTGTTCAGGGGGTTAAATCCCCATAGGGAGTGACTTTCACTATTTCCAAGCACACTCCTGTAATCCCTGCACTTGCATACTCTCCCGATACCTACCAGCACCCATCCCTATGCCAGCTCCACAATGGTAGCTAACAGGGACTTGACCACCCCTACCTACCTTCGTACCGGCTAACATGCACACATGCATTCTAAATGACTGATTAATTTCACATACCTTGGACTTCGGTCCCTCGAGGGTGTTCACCTACAGCACTCTGAGGCCATACTAATGTATACAAATGGAAAATGCAAGGAGAATTCTCAGAAATGTGCCAATTCCTCTCTACCTTGGAGAACCCCAGCAACTTTGCTGGATTTTGAGGACTTTAATTTGATCCTGGAGAGAGAGACCCTTTTTCCCCACTCTCTCATGTATTTTAATGTGATTTGAACACTGCGTTTCTTTTGGTTGTGGAATTCTGACAAACCCCATAGGCGTCATCTTTTACAATGTGTGACGGCACCTTCAGTACAGTGCCACAGGGAAGTCTTTCAGATTTCCCCAAGGTTTAAAAACCTTGGGGATAAACTACTGTTTCCAAAAGCAGTGACGTGAAATTGACTGCTTACATTTGTAACTTTCTAGACCCAGCACACACCATCTTACAATAGGGTGCTGGAGGGGTTACTTAGTGTCCCTTTGTCTAGCTTCTCATGTAACAATTTTATTTCACCCTTTCCTTGATGAATGGCTGTGGAAGTGGTTTACTTAACTACCATGGTGTGCTTTTACCGCGGGCTGCGTTCACAGCTGCAGTAAAGTACCTAAGGGTGCCATTTTTGTCAAAACGGCCCCGGTGGTCTTTTTTCGCCATTTCTTTGCCGAAATGTCCTTCTTGAGATTTATTCTGCGCACCAAACAAGGTTTGGTCCATTTGTTCGTTTTGTCTTTGGTGGGATTCACGAGTGCAGCCCGCCACTGGCTCCAGGATGTCTGGCCGGTGCAGAAAGCAAGGGAGGTGCCCGAAACTCCCTGTGCTTAGTCGCCTAGGAGACGGGAATGCACTCCTAGGTGAATGGGAGAAACCTGCATAAAAGGCAAGGCTTTTTGGATTGGAAGGCAGAGTCGACCACTGGACGAAGGAATCCGAAGAAGAACTTGGAAGAGACGCCTGCTGCAACTCCTGGACCGTTGGTTTGCCCGGTGAAGCCCTGCTGCTGTGATGAAGCTCCAAATTCGCCTAGACTAGAGAAGCCCTGCAAGGACAATTTCTCCCCTTGAGCTGGTGGGACCAATCAACTCCAAAGTAAGCCACCTGGACATCCTCTCGGAGCTAGTTCAATTTCCACTGCCGTTGCTGCTGGAAACCGTAGACCTAGGAAGAGGAACACCAGATCATGTGCGTTGCTTTTAAGTTGGCAAAGAGCTCCAGGAAGATCCTCTGGGCTCCCAGGCAGCAGGACTGACCGAGCCTGAGCCACCTCCGAGTGCTGGACCCTCGACAGCCAAGTGCTCGGTAGTTCTATTTGCTGAGACATGAGAAGCTGAAACCACGAAATGCCACGGAATAGAAGTTGGTTCCTTTTCGGTCGCCAACCGTCCCTTTGCAATACAGGAGTCCTCCAGACGTCCTCTCTTGTCCCAACGACTGAGGCCCTTGAACACAGGATCTGCAGAGCTGCACAGGAACAGAAGCCAGCCAAAGCCCTTTTCCTCTAACCAAAGGTACTGTAAAGTCTAAGAGAACTTACCTCTTGTCGTGTAACCTCAATTATTCTCAGTTGAGACTTGTCGTGGTTGCTTTTGTCTAGTTGCTATCAGCTTCTTTACCTCACAAGCCTAATCAGCTTGTGGCCCTGCTTCGATTTCTTCTTTTCTACAAAGACTTCTAAAACATTGTGTAAGACTTTTACTTACCTGTAAGAAGTGCTTCAGCTAACCTAGACTTTTGCCCAAATGTTTTTGATCTAGCCTGGCTCCCTGAATGACTCTTCTTCCCTCTGACATTGTGTTTGGTCTTGCTTCCCAGAAGGGGTTAACTAACTTTGCATTGGGGGGGGGGGGTTCAAAAGTACTTACCTGCTTCAGAATATGTATGCAATTTCTAGTTTTTTTCAATAACCTTTTTCTTTGAAATACCCTTAAGTCTGGTTATAAATGCAAACAGTGGTATATTAATGTTCACAGTGTCCTAGTTACTAAAGTCACCTGAGGGTGTAGGAAGTCTGTGTGCCATCCCAAAAGGTTACTTCCTGATTTAGAAATATTAAGCGTGTGTATTGGAGTGTATTTGTGTGTTACTACAACTCAACACGCTACCAACCTGTGAAGTACAGACTTAACCAAAGGTTGGGTTCCTATTGCCAGGAGGTCCGGGTTGTTGTAGTGCATCCAAACGGTACTGCATACAACCTTGCCCAACAACAAATTACTAAGATGGGGCTTCAATCAGCATTGTATCCCTCTTTCCCGGAGCAACTTTAAGTGTGTTGCTTGTGTAAGACCAGAGAACGTTACCTCAGCGGCTCTTGCTAGAAAAGAAATTGCCGATAGCTATGCCATTACTTTAGGCAGGTCTCAGACCCCTCCATATCTAGATGGATTAGGTGGGCATTGACCAAGCTGGCATTAATACTACCATATTTGGAGAGCACTTGGCACAATTTGCAAGGGCTGCCAAAGAGTTAAGTGCTGTTTTGGAGAATACCATGAAAGCGGCAAGCAGGTGCAGATAAGTTTTCATAAAGAATGATTTATCAACAGCCCATTGGCAGGTTCACAAATGATAAAGTACCTAGGAGCCTGATCAAAAATGAATGGTTTTCCCTGGAAACGTATCCTACATTTCATCTCAACATGTTTATTTATTTTAAAATGTCTTTATTGGCATTTGTTATAGGTACAACGGCAGTGCCAGTGGTTGCCAACTGCGGCATGGTATGAGCACATCATTATAAGATTCACCATTAATAAAAAACAATTAAAAATGTTAACATACAATGCTTAACAACCGTGATTGTCTCCTTATGGTTAGTGGATAGTTCAGCGTGGGAGGGCCAGCAGGGGGTGAAGTGGGGGAGCTAGGACCAGGGGGGAGTGGAGAGGGAAGGAGCATGGGAATGTGGGATCGGTTCTGTTTCTGGTGATTGTCTGCATAGTTGTCTTTGTGGTGGTCGGATCAGGCAACAGGGGGGTGAATCGCTCATGGGGGCTTATCATCAGTGGGAGGGTGGAACAGTGCCCATCTCAGGGCCTTCCAAGCGTCTCTTGCCTGGCTTGCATCTTCTGGGGATTTAGCAACACTGTCCTCCCAGGCTGAGGTTTCCGTCACGACCCAGCATTCCAGCTCATTATGCCATGCTTGGAATCTTGGGCCATCTGGCCGTTTCCACGCCATTGCAATAGTCCTCTTGGTCAGGATACATGCCATGTCCATGAGCTTTACAGAGTGTTTGATTTTGGCTAGTCTTGGGTAAGTTCCCAGGAGGCACTCGCTGGGGGTCCATTCGTATCTGGTCATGCCCGCCCTCCTGCAGGTTTGCTCCACCTCGGCCCAGAACCGCTGGGTCTTGATGCATTCTCAGAACATTTGCAGTAGACCTGCATTGTCCCGTTGCACCATGGGCAGTTGTGATGGGGTTGTTTGCTGAACTTCGCTATTCTATTCGGTGTTAGATAGGAGCGGTACAGTACGTTCAGTTGGATTAATCTGAATCTGGAGTTCCTGGAAACCATCCTTGGAGAACGCCAGGGCTCTCTCCCATTCTCCATCAGTCATTTCTCGTCCCAGATCTCTATCCCATTTGAGCTTCAGTTCAGAGCCACGGGGATTAGGATTGTCTATTAAATGACTGTATATTTGAGACACTGGTCTCCAGCCCTCTCCCAAATTGTATAGTAGTGTTACGAAGGAGTTGGGCTTGGGTTCCTCAGGCCATGTGTCCCCACTTGTCTCGCGCTAGCTTTTCAATCTTCCGATACCACAGGAACTGACCACTGGGTATGTAGTCCTCGGTTTGCAGTGAGAAGTCGCAGAAGGATCCCTCGTTGTACAGGTCTCCCCAGGTGTACACTCCTCTCCTCTCCTCTCCCAATATCTGATGGTTGCTAAATCAACGCGTTCTGGCACAGGTCTGAGAGGAGCGGGATGTCTGGGGCACATGCATGTTTCAAGTGGAGAAGTGCCTTTGTTCTGTGCTACACTTGTCTTCCCAGGGTGGCCAGTAAAGGTGTTTCGCTTGGGAGGTGTTGGGGTGCCCAGATAAGTTCCTTCAGCTGTATTGGGGCGATTGGTTTCCGAAGTGACATCATCCGCCAGCCATTTGGCTACAAAGCTGAGCTGAGCTGCTAGGTAGTATTTCTCGAGGTCGGGAAGTTGGATGCCTCCGTGTCTGTGTGGGAGAGTTAGTGTGGTTAGCGCCACCTTGTGTCTGCCATTACCCCATAGAAGTCCTCGAGTATCGTCTCGAGTAGGCGGAAGAAGGGGGCTTTGATATAATAGTACACATTTTGGAATCCGTAGAGAAACCCGGGGAGAACAATCATTTTGATGATGGATGCACCACCCATCATGGACAGAGGGAGTCGTGACCAGAACCCTATCGATTTGCGCAGGGGGGGAGGGGGGAGAGAGCTGCCGCAGTTTTATTTACGTGCATGCGCTCGGGTGTATGTAGTATGTTGACTCCAAGATAGCGGAACGAGTTCAGCTGCCATTGCACATCCAGTGAAGGGAGGTCATCAATGTGTTTGTCTTTGAGGGCAGCCAATGGAAAGAGGCAGGGTTTGTGTCTGCTGAAGCATATTTCCAATACTTTGGCGAAATTGCCAAGGACCTCCAACATTGTCGGAACATTTTGGTGCGGGTCTCTCACGTAGAGGAGACCATCATCTGCGTATAGGGAGATTATATGATCTGCCCCATGCAATAGTTTGCCTGCATCGAAGAATTGTTTTCTGAAGTAGATGGCAATAGGTTCAAGCCCAAGTATGTAAAGCATGGGGGAAAGCAGGCAACCCTGCCTAGTGCCCCTCTGTATGTCCTATGCCACGGAGACAAGTCGTCCAGACTTTACTCGTGCCTTTGGTTTGGTGTAGAGTACTTTAACCCACCTGATGAATTTCTCCCCAAAGCCAAATTCACGAGGACTGCTATTCACCATACCCAGTAAATGGAATCGAACGCCTTGATGGCATCCAAGGCTAGAGTGTAGGATCCCCCGTTTTGATTAGTCTGGGACATGTCATGCTGGAGCCTGCAAAGATTGGCGGTGGTGTTACGGCCTGGCACAAAGCCGTTTTGATCTGGGTGCACCATTTCTCCCATTACCCTAGAGAGTCGTTTGGCCAGGATCATGGTCAATATTTTGACGTCGTAATTGAGAATTGCAAGTGGGCGGTAGGAGTCAGTTTTCTGCAGGTCTGTTGGGTTTAAGCATCGGGATCACCAGCGTTTTGCGCATGCTCTCAGGTAAAATCCCCAGTTCATATACCTCCTGAAAGACCTCATGCAGTAGCGGGGTTAAGTTTGGTTCGTAAGTCTTGTAGAATTAGGATGGTAGCCGATTTGGATGGTAGCCCATTGCTACCCAGGGCTTTACACGTGGCCAGGGATTTGATTGCTTCAGTTATGTCTTCCATGGTGATGTCTGCATCTAGGGCTTCGCTGTGTATGGGTGACAGCCTAGGCAACCCTATCTCCTCTAATGTGTTTAAGATCTCGTCTGGGGGTACTTGGTCTTCGTGGGAATACAGCTGGGCGTAGAATTGTCTAAAAGTGTCATTGATGCCCTGTTGGGTTTGATGTAACGTGCCCTCCGAGTTCTTCAGGGCTGTGGGTAGGTGCTTGGGGTGTTCCTTTTTGCACAGCCAGGCCAATAGTCTGCTGGGCTTGTCTGCTTCGGTATGCGCTCTATTACTTCTGGTGGTGTAATCTAATTTGGCTAGTCTGTCCCAAGCTTTTCTGCATTCGGTTCTGATTTGCTTGAGTTTGTCCTCTTCCTGCTGGGTGCCCTAGGTGTCGGATTCCAACTGTACCATTCGTTTTCCCACTGCTCTAGCTCAGTCCGTAGATGTTTCCTGATGCCCCTGGCCTTTGTTAGGATTTCTCCTTGTATCACTACCTTTAGGGCATCGCAGAACGTGCTTAGATGGAGGCTTGCAGGATAGGGCCTGGATCTCTCCCACTCGTCGTGCAGAGGTGATGGCCACAAGAAATGCAGTTTTCCAAGACAGGAACTTCAACTGTGCCGAATGCAGAGGCTCAAAAGGCGCCCCCATGAGCCTGGTCAGCACCACGTTGAGCACCCACGCCGGGGCCGGAGCCTTCACCGGCAGGAATGAACGGAACAGTCCCTTCATAAACATCTTCACCAGGCGATGAGACCACAGAGATTATCGTCCTGTAGTTCTGGTGTAGCGAAACATCGCTGCCATATGTATTTTGATGGAGGCATGAGCCAGCCCCGCCTTGGCCAGCGACAGCAGGTACGGCAGCACTTGAGGGGCCGTAATTCGCAGAGGGTTAATCTTCTGTGCACAGCACCAGACAGAGAACCTCTTCCATTTTTGTCCATAGCACGAGAGTTGAGGACGCCCTGGCCTTTGCAGGATCTCGTACCCTCCAAACTCTAGTGCCGCAGGAGCCAGGCCTGCGGGCTCAGTGACCCCCGGGTCCCGGTGGAGGATGGCGCCTCCTTCTCTGGAGAGAAGATCTACATCTATCAATAGTTTGACTGGGGCGGGGGGGGGTGCTGACAAGTCCAGAAGGTACGGGAACCAGATCTGTCTCGGCCACGCCGGTGCGACGAGGATCATCCTGCACTGGGACCTCTTGAGTTGGTTGACGAGTCGCAATAGCAACGGCAACAGAGGGAATGCATTCAGGAACAGGCCGTCCCAGGGGAACGAGAAAACATCGCCCATGCTCCTCGGCTGGGCAAACCTGCTGGCGAACCTCTGGCACTTTTGAGTTTGCCACTGTCGCAAACAGGTCAATCTGGGGAATGCCCCATCGTCGGAAAAGCCGATCAACTTGGTCCCGACGCAGTTCCCACTCGTGGCATGAGCGCAGATCCCTGCTCAGCGAGTCGGCGATGGTGTTCTTTATCCCTGCTAGGTGGAAGGGCACCAGAAACATCCCCTGGGCAACGGCCCAATGCCACAGATCCTGGGCCTCCTTGGATAGGGCCTGGGACCTGGTTCCTCCCTGCTTCCGGATGTAGAACATCGTGGTGGTGTTGTCGGTGAAGATCCTCACCACCTTGCCCTTGACAGACGGGAGAAACGACCCGAGAGCCCAGAACACTGCTCAGAGGTCCAGGATGTTGATGTGGAGTGACCTCTCCTCCGGGAGCCAAAGACTTTTGTGTGGAGATATCCAGTGTGTGCTCCCCAACCCTCCAGGGAGGCATCCTTCGTCACAGTCTCCTGGTGTGCTGGGGTCTGGAAGTCTGTGCCCGCCGCGAGATGCGCGCGGGTGCCCCACCACCGAATTGCTTGGCGGAAGATCTCGTTGAGCAGGATCTTGTCTTCGAAGCTGCCCGCCGCTTGTATCCAACGGGCGTCGAACTCCCGTAGAGGACGCATCCGCAGCCTGCATCGGTGCACCAGGTAGATGCAAGAGGACATCATGCCGAGAAGTGACTCGATGGACCTCACCCTGGCCACGTCCGTGGCCAGCAGGTGCTGCACCTCGCCCAGGATGGCCTTCGTCCTTTCCTCCGACGGGCAAACCAATAGCGCCGCTGTATCGAGCTTGGCTCCCAGAAACAGTGCAACCTGCGACGGAACTAGGTGGGATTTGGGGAAGTTGATAGAGAATCCCAGGTCCGTGAGCTAGTGGACAGTCTTCGCTGTGTGCTCGACGGTGAGCTCCCTTGTCCTTGCTCGGATGACCCAATCGTCCAGGTAGGGGTAAACGTGTATCCCTTGTAGGCGCAGCCGTGCAGTCACTGGCGCTAGGCACTGGGTGAATACCCTGGGCGCCGACTTCAATCTGAACGGCAGGGCCTTGAATTGGTAGTGCCGTCCTTGGACTATGAATCTGAGAAACTTTCGGTGTCCTTTTAGAATGGGGATGTGGAAGTACGCATCCTGCAAGTCCAGTGACAATAGGAAGTCACCTGCCTCCAACTGTCCCAGCACGTGCTGGAGGGTGACCATCCGGAACTTCTGGACCCTAATGTATTTGTTTAACCGACGCAGGTCCAGGATGGGGCGCCAACTGCCTGTCTTCTTTCTGACGAGGAAGTATCTTGAGTATACTCTGGAGCCCCAGAGCCTCTTCGGGACAAGCTCGATGGCCCCTTTCTTGAGCATCGCCCTTACTTCTAACAGCAGTTGTGGGAGGTGATTTTCCTTCCTGGCCACGGGAGGAATTCTGGGGGGCACTTCTTTAGAAATTTGAGAGTGCGCCCGTGGGCCAGGGCATCCAGCACCCTACGGTCGGTGGAGATGGACTCCCACACGCTGACAAACTTCACCAGCCGGCCTCCCACCGGGGTGCTCAGGTGGGGGCCCGACACTACGGCCGGTTCAGTCCTCCTTGGCGACGGGGTCCTCCTGACTTGTCGCGCCCTCTGTAGGCCTCTTGTGATGAGGAACGGGCTGCCTGGCGGTACATCGAGGAGCCACCGCCGCATCCTTTAGAGGCACCTTGCTTGCCTCCGGAGTTCCGAAAGGGCGGCCGCCGTTGCTGCAAGACCCCCCCCAAGGCCCGAGCCGTCTCCGTGTCGGTCTTGATGGCCTGAAGTGACTCATCTACGTCTTTCCAAACAGGTTGTTCCCGTCAAAGGGCATGTCCAGAACTCTGGTTTGCACGTCCAGGCAGCAATCTGTTGCCTTGAGCCATCCCTGCCGTCGAAGGCAAACGCTGTTGCCCAACTGGCAGAACCCGGTGTCCGCGGCCACCGTTATGGCGTGGTCCGACGCCACCTCACCTTCCTGTAGGATCCTCAGGGCCTCCGTCCTCTTGTCGTCCGGTAGGAAGTCCAGCAGGGGGGCGATCTTGTACCACAACTCCGTGTCGTAGCGGGCCACAATCGCTAGGGCGTTGGCTGCCTTAATTGTCATCACCGCGGGCAAGATGACTCATCGTCATATGGCGTCCAGTCTCTTTCCCTTACCGTCAGGTGGGGAGGTTGAAGTTTAAGCCGTCGCACTCGCCGCCTTCTTCTTGGCCGCCGCCGAGACGACCGAATCCGGGGTCGGCTACGCCCTGAGGCACAAAGGGGTGGCTTCAGGGAACCGGTACTTCTTCTCGTACGGGTTCTTCAGGAGAGCAAGTCCCTCATCCCAGATGTCGTCAAGCAACGGCACCGCGAGGAGAGTCTTCCTCTTGGCCTCGCGCTGTTGATAGAGGAAGCCTTCCTTCTGTTCTTCGGGGCAGAGCTGGAAAAGCTTGGATGCCCTGGAAATCATGGCGTGGAAGGAGCCAATTTCGTTGGGCGGGCAGGCCCGAGGGGGTGGTGATGGAAGGCCCATCCCGTCCTCACCACTGTTGTCATCCGTCCCCGTAGTGGCCGTATCTGTTCCCGTGTCATCCCTAGGATCAGGGGAAGGAGATGATGGCTGAGCGGGCTGCAAGGGCTGGAAGGGCGAGGAGGGGTGAACTCTCCTCCGCTTGTTTGGAGGGATTCCCGACGGGCCTGGTTCTGCTGGGTCGTCCGTTGGGGGTAGAGGCAACCTTGTCCTCATCTCTGTGCATAAGGTTTGGATTGCCATCAAAATGGCGAATGAGTTGTCGGGCACTGGCTGCGACAGGTGCGATGGTTGCTCCTCCTCTCTGGGAGCCTCGTCAGCGCCACCGTTGCTCTCCTCGTCCGCCTCCCCAGGATTCCTCCCATGGGACCGGACCTCCTCAAACCTCTTGTTGAGGCCTTGCATGACTTCAACCAGCTCCTCCTCAGAGGCTGTATCTGTGTCCATGATGGCCACCACCCACCCTCCTTTTCCACTGGGGTCTTATAAATGGGCTGAAAAGAGGATTCCCTCCTCGTTTGCAGGGAAACTCTGGGCCCGAGGTAGTCTCCACAGGCTTTGCCAAGGCCGCCACGACTCCCTCGATAGAGGCCATAGCCGGGTGAATCATGGCCTTCACGACTTCTGGGGGGAGGAGTGACACCGCCTCGCTTCCCCTCGGCTGCTCCTGTATGGATCGACCGGGGCTTCTCCAGAAGCTTACCCGGGATCTCTGACTTTCTCTTCCCGAGCCAGAGCGTTGGCTCGTGGTTGATGGCGTCGGTGAAAGTGCGCCCTGCCTGGCAGCCGAGGCACCCGACCGGCGCTACCAGTGCCCTCTGTAACGCTCACCTGGCTCCCACGGAGGCGCTGGTCTGGGTTGCTGTGGCCTCTTCAAGCGTGATGCGCAGAATTCAGACCACGATTGAACAGGACCCCCAAATCTTGCTCGTCAGGCCCGTAGGAATATCCTTCTGCAGATGAGAAAGGGGATTAACTGTCTGCTGAATAGTGTGCTTGCTCCCCCCTTCGTTCTTCTCCAATTCCTCCAAAACCCCCAGTTTAAGCTCACCTTATGGTTTGGAAGAATGAACTCTCCATCCTGCTTCTGGTGCAGGGGCGCGCGTTCGTCCAGTTACTTCACTGGTTTTCAGAATGGCGCTGGCACATCCACTTGACTTTTCTGAGCGATACGCCGTAAGTATGAAGATGCAAAAGTTCAAGTGTGAGCCTCCTTTTAGGTTGTCTTTTCCGTCCTTTATTTCAGGTGCAGAACAAAGGCGATGCGTTGAGGGGTTAAATTGCCGGTGGTAAATCAGGTAAGTTAGTGATGAGGGCGACCCCTCTAAATGTCTTTATAATTCCCCAATAATGTCTTTTGTCCTTTCCCCATAGGGGCCGGGGTGCGGTACCTGCCAAAGATGCGGCGCCGATCCGAGTTGTGGAATGGTTCACCAAGAAAAGCCGGTAAGTAATATGGCTGAAAATTCGGCTTTCCTCTTGTGTTCCCTTGCTCACCTTTTGTCTCTTCTGCTCTCCCCTAGGTGCAGAGATGTGACGACCGTTGCTGAGAGCCGCGATGGAGCCGGGCGGCGTCTCGGGAACAGGTGAGTGAAGCGCGCCGCTGCAGCGAGCAACGCAGTGCTTTTAAATGGAAGTCTTCCTTCAGGAATGCTGGCGTGAAGATTCCGGATGCAGATAAGAAGGTTGAATAAGTTCTTGGTTTTCACCTTTCTCTTCTCTTATTCCCTTACAGGTGTTCCAGGTTCGAGGCGGGCGTGGCTGGAGTCCAGGTGCAGGAGCAGACACGGTGAGCGTTCAGCTGCTGGGATGCAGAACAACGTGAAGCACGTGTGGCTGTCCGGGCGTGGCTTAAATAGCTTTGGAAGAAGTTCCAGGTGAGTATTCTTCCACAGCCCCACCCCAGTAACAAAATAGTTCCTTCAGAAAAATAGTCCCTCCTAAGCCTCATTTGGCTTGGTTCTTCATGCAGCATGGGCTGCATCAGGTGAGTGTGCAGCGTGGTCTGCTTCAGGTAAGTGCACCAAAAACTTCCCCTTATGAGCCTGGCGCCTATGGCGCCAGGACAGAGTCCAAAGAGCCCCTATAAAGGGCCGCTGGGCTTTTACCCGGGGGGCGTGATGCCTGCTCCCGGGGGTGCTGGGCCTGGCCTGGTGCTCCGGGGGTAGGCATCATGACACCCACAGACTTGCGGTGCTTAGCCTTCTGTTGGGCCCCCGTCGCCAAAGCGCCCTCAAAGGACTTAGAAGACCGCTCGGATCTCTTCTTCTCACCTACCGCTGGTCTCTTTCCTTCCAGCCAGTTGGTGAGGCGGATCCGCCGAACCCTCATGGTCCGCTCCGACATGTTCTTGCAAAACGCACATTCCTTCTCCATGTACGTTTTGTCTTCGTGAAGGCAGTAGGAGGCATCTAGAATGCCCGTCCTCCTTGAACACATTCTGCAATCCGCATCCAGGGCAATTCCTGAACAGCTTGGATCCGGGCGTCGAGCTTCCCTTGTCCTGGGCCATGTCCACGGGGTAAGCCTCAAGGTCTTCTGGAATCCTCCAAGAAGCGTACTCAACGAAAACTTTGCCCTTGAGGGGCATAGAAAATTCCGAAATGGGTCCCCGCTGATCGGAAGTATAAACAGTGGAGCTTGAGGCTCGATTGACCGAAAAAATTAGATTAAACTCTTTAAAAATCGCAAAACGCAGTAAAAGCTCGAGAGCTATAGCACGAGGACTCCCAACACTTGAACGTGCGGTAAAAATCTGAGGATGGCTGCCAGGGGAGGGGCTTAGGGAGAGGGCAGTCATTGGCTGGGGGCAGTATGACCCAGAGACCAGTGATTGGTTGCTGCTAAGAGAGAGATCAGAAACGAAACTGATACTGATTTTTTTCTTTACCGAGGATTCCCAGCTTGACGACGGGGAATATTCATGAACATGTGAATCCATGCCAGACCCCATGCTGGAGAACGTACTAACGCAACTGTGAAGTAGAACTGAACCACAAAAAACTGCCTCTAGCAGTTGCTTTTAGCGGGCAACGCTCAGAGGCTCCCGCGTCGTCTAGACCACTCCAGGTCATTGGGCACGGGCGTTGTGCCGGCATCTGGCCTGCGCAGGTTCTGGGGGGAGGGGGGTGGTTTCTATTGAGCAGCATGTGTGAATCTCGGGGCTCCGTCCGGAGTAGTTGGCAGCTTGTTGCTTATGTGACAACTTGTGTTCCCTTTGACATTTGTAGCAGATATTGTTGCAGCAGCAGTCGGGCCTGGTTGGCTTGCGTCGTGGACTCTTGCGTTATCGTATGTGAGTTTGGGTGCATTCTGCTTCTTTTTCATCTGGCACCTTTTCGCGGTCTGGGATCTTCTTCTCCGGCTAAGTTGTTATGTTCCAGCCACATATTTGCTGCAGCTGGTGTCTCCAGGATTACTGCCTTACCATTGTACATAACCTTCAGACGAGAAGGGTAAAGCAGCATATATTTAAGGTTGAGTTTTCGAAGCTTCGCCTTCACTGGCACAAAAGAATTTCTCCCGCGTTGCACTGTGGGGGTATAGTCCGGATACATTACTATCTTGGAGTTGTTTTGTGTGATCTCCCCTCCTTCCCTCGAGTACTTCAGCATCATTTGCCTGTCGCGAAAGTTTAAGATCTTCGCGATTATTGGGCGAGGGTGCGATCCCGGCGGGGGTCATTTCTGCAGAGATCTGTGGGCCGTTCCACAGAGAATCCCCTCGGTGAGTTTTCCGGGCCCGATTACCTGTAGGAGCAGGGTCTCCACAAAGTCTGTTGGGTTCGCCCCTTCCATATCTTCCGTCATTCCGAGAATTTGTATATTGCTGCGGTGGCCGCGTCCCTCTGCTTCTTCTGATCGTGCTTCCAGTTGACCCACCTTCATCTCGAGCTTTTGGACCTTTGCTTGCAAGTCGGAGGTGGTTTCGACATTGCTCTGCAGATTGGCTTCTGCTGTGGTTACCCTCTCCGTCAGGTTGCAGGCATCCTGGCGCATCAGCTGCATGTCTGTCTTGACCTCCTCGATCTTGGTATCAATGAACGACCTGAGCGCTGCTATGGCTTGGAGTACTGTGCGTCTTTGGGTTCTTCACCAGAGGCAGTTGGATCTTCGTCTACGACGGCTTCCGTCTGAGATTGTGGCTTGGGCTTTGCCGCTGCAAATGACTCCATTATAGTAGATTTAGGTTTGTTTCTGGGGGGGCATCTTTAATATGGCTTCATGGGTTGGTGCGTTGGTATTTTCCTCGGTGAGGGACGAGCTTTGGCAGTTTCTTGCGGAATTATGGTGCTTTCCATTGTGGTATTATGGCGAAAGTGTATTCAGGGTGCTTATCCTGGGGCCAAGCGGGCCTCAGGGGCGTTTTAGTTCCGCTGGTGCACTTAGGGTTTTGTGCAGCAGTACTCCTGCAGGTCTTTCCCTGCTTTCCCTGGGTTTAGGGCTTTGGTGTGAGTCCAGGTGTCAGGACCTCATAGCGAATGGTAGTGATATATGGTGGGGGGGGGTCCAGCAGTGCCCCACTGTGTGCTGGCCGTTAGTATTTGAGGATGAGTCTGATTATGGTGCTAGCTGGCGTCCCGCAACCGCTCCAGGGTCAGGAGTTTCATGTTAGCGGTGCGCCCATCAGGGCCGTGTTACGGCTTGGCTGGCCGTGGTTATCCGTTAGCCTTCGGCCTCTGGTGTCCCCTGAGTGCTCACCCTCAGCAGGCTGTGGGAAGTGGTCCTCTGTGTGGGTGAGTTGCTTCCCCCCCGGTCAGGTCCCCTCCTGGCTCCCGGGTGGGCCCCAGTCCTCCACTGCTTCCCCCGGTTCTAGCCAAATGTTCGCCGCAAACTTATCCTGGCCGCCTGATGCGTGGGTCGCCGCACGGGCTGGGGCCTCTGTTTACTGCCACCTGCCCCTCTCGCTTTCTGGCTCGCTCTGTCGGGGGGGCCCCTGTGCTCAATGTGCCTAGTATCCCTTGTGCGTGCCCTCACCTTGGATGTCGCTCAGGCTCCTGCTTTTTCTTCATGCTGCTCCGCCCGGTATCGCTGGCGCCGTCAGGTTTCGAGGTCCTGCCGGTTTTGTGTCTCCACGAAGTCGGTCAGGTGGCCACTCACTCTACGGGTTGGGTCATGGCGCCTCGCTCAGTTGGTCTCGCCGGGTGCTCCCGCAGCTGGCTATCTCCGCCGCAGCTCACCCTGTGGTAGTTCCAAAGTCCATCGTCGCTGTGGTTGGAGCCGCTGTGTTATGTCCTCCCAGGGCACGGCAAGCGGTCCGGGCGGGAGGCACAGGGTTTGGCGGCGCCGTCATCTGGTCCCGGCGTCCGCCGCGGCGCTCCGCTTCTGGTGTGCCCTTCCCCCTTTGCTCCTCAGGCTGCTGCTCCGGTCGCCATCTTGTTTGTATGGTAGTCCACCTTCTGGAGCTTCGTAACACTTGAAGCCCGCTCCGATTTCTTCTGTTTCTTCGGTTGTGGCGTGCAGAAACGCTGCCTCTGCTGTCTTATGGCGTTTATGTGTCGCTATATGAAGAAACGCTGCGGTTATTAAGGATCGTGATGGGTTCCTGACGGAGCTCCTCTGAGACTTGCCTTCACTCCATGAGCTCAGGCCACGCCCCCCTTCATCTCAACCTGTTACTGCTGGAAAGCACAGATTCAAAGTGGTATTCAACAAATGCAGATATTTGCACACTGTGCACTTTAGCTGGTGAAACAATCACTTCTTGCTACACTACTGATGCTGCTATAACAAAGCAATTTCTTAAATACCTTATTATCAATAATAAGATCACTGGTACTAGGGAAGCACTAGCTTTATTCAAAGCATCAAATGACCATGATGTGATAATAGCAGCCGCAATGTTTTTGGGTACAGCTTGTTATTTGCACTTGAAGCATAAGAATGTATCTGCATAGCTCCTTTTGAATTTGTAATGTTGGTTATCTACATATTTGATGATGACTCTTAAAATAATTGTTTTTAAAATCATGGTTGCATTACTTTTTATAGATTTTAAATTTCTGAATCAAGCTTATTTTGATATATCGAGATTCTGACAGCCAAAAAGTACGATTTGGGCTTGTGAAGCCAGGAATACATGTGACCTGGCCACAAGAAGCTTATATGGTAATAAGGGTAGTCATGATCATAGTACATGTTGTGATCGCCTTTTTGTGCTACAGCCTGTGCTTTTTTTCCCCCCTCGACTCAACCACGTTAGCGGTTAAGCATATTTTCATATAATAAAGATTGCCCACGCTAATAGCTCAGGAAAGTCTTCATTCTATTAAAGACAAGGAGGCGAGCATTATGCTATGTCTTTCTTTATTACTGCCAACTCAGCATTTTAAAGGTTCAACTTTTAACTTTTTTTTTTTAATTTTTTTTTTTACATAACTTAGGAAAAAACAAATGTAAAAGTTACAAGTTTCTTGTCCGAACAAAATTTCACAAAAGCTCTGTGAACCATCAGTCCCATGATCCCGAGGTCCTTTGTAGTCCTGACCTCCTCTAACCCACCAATCCGGGCATAGGTCATGGTATAAACTCTCTGCCCCCTCAGGTCCCTTCCTCTTTCTTTGCTTTCAGAATAAACAATCTAACTATTTAACTGTCCAGCTCGGATCACCAGAACTGTGTAGATCTGAAGCTGGTATATCCAAACGGTCCAACGGGGACAACTTGCTAGAATAAGCGCTGCTTCTCGTCCATCTTGTTCAGGACGTCTTCTGATCGTCTCCTACGAGAACAAAGATATTCACATAAGGGCGGGTATATGTTCAAATGTCATACACATCATCACATGCACTACTCCAATGTTTTATTTATTATCACATTTAACCCATCTTTTCGTCCATTCGGGTGGGATATAATGCTCGCCTCCTTGTCTTTAATAGAATGAAGACTTTCCTGAGCTATTAGCGTGGGCAATCTTTATTCTATGACAAGACAGGAGGCTCGCATTATGCTTGTTCAAAGCTTGCTATTACCCTATCCGGAATATCAGATACTGGTTTGAAATAAAATGTCTTAAAGGTAGACTCAGAGGACCAATCAGCTGACTTCATAATATCTTGCAATGAGACACCTGATGCAAACGCTCTAGAAGCCATTGCCCCTCTCGCAGAATGTGCCCCAAATAAAGGATAAATCTATTCCTGCCCATTGCATCACCTCTCTCACCCATCTCGCAATGGTCGCTGTAGCTACTGCATGGTGGGGTTTCCTGCGCGCTATAAGCAATTGCGTTACGCCGCGTGGCCTAATCTGCGCGGATGCTGCTTCATAATCTTTAATGTATTGCGCTACACATAGTTTTTTATTTCCTGTAAAATACGGGTAGGAAATCACTCTGGAATCGGTGTTTGTCCTTTTAACGATGGTGAAAGCTACTCCTTCCGGATAAAATATTTTTCTATCTATCCGATGGCTAGCTTGCCTGATAATTGTGATCTGGACAAAGCGTCATTCTCCGGCCATCTGAGGAACAACTGAAACACGTCTCTGACGTCCCAAAGCACCGAATATTTGGGTTCTGGTGGCCTTCGCAACTTCATGCCCTTGAGGAGACGCAGCACGGCAGGATGTTCTCTTGCTGGCCTACACTCCACTTTGTCGTGGCCCGCTGAAATCGCTGATCTGTACACTCCTATAGTTCTATAGGCACACCCGTCCTGAAATTTTGAAGCCAAGAAATTGAGGATGTGTACTAAAGGGGCCGAAATGGGATCCAAACTGTGCTGTGAACACCATTGAGCCCACCCGTTCCACGCTGTGTTATAGCTCCTGACGGTGGAAGGTGCCCAGGAATCTCGTATACAGTCTGCAGCGAGTTCCGAAATTCCTGGCAAGTGCCATCTCTTCCTGAAACCCTGCATGCCATGAGCTGCAGGGATCCTGCTTCTATCATCGGGTGGGTCCGACCGGATGGATCGAGTAGAAGGTCCTGCAGGCTCGGAACTAACCTCGGAAAATCCGTAGAAAGTTCCATCGCTACTGGAAACCAGGCTTGAGCTCTCCAGCAAGGCAACACTACCACCAGTTCTGCCTTGTCTCTGCGGACTTTGGCTAGAGCTCTCGTGATCATCAGGAACGGGGAAAGGCGTAATGAAGTGCTCCGTTCCAAGGTTGTAGGAATGCGTCTGTACCCGCTGCCCCCGGGTCTATTCTCCAGCTGTAATATCGCGGAGTCTGAGCATTCAGCCGGGAGGCAAATAGGTCTATGTTTAGGGGTCCCCATATCTCCTGAAGACGCTTGAATATCCTGGGGTGTAGCCTCCAATCGCTGGAGTCCACAAGATATCGAGAATTCCAGTCTGCTATACTGTTTTGATTCCCTGGAAGATATTCTGCGGTTACTGCAATGTTGTTCTGCAGGCAATAATGCCAGAAATTCTTCGCTAATTCCGCTAGTAGCTTGGATTTCGTGCCTCCTAGTTTGTTGATGTAACGGACTGCTGAAATGTTGTCCATCTTCAGCAGTACACAACATCTGACTCTGTCCTTCGTAAAGGCTCGAACCGCGAACGAGCCTGCCAGAAGCTCGAGACAATTTATGTGAAGACTTAACTCCTCCTCCGACCATTTCCCCCCTGTCTGAATCTGAGCACACCTGGCTCCCCAGCCTGTCCTGCTCGCATCTGACTCTATGGTCAGCTCTGGCACGTCTCCGAAAATCGCCCTCCCGTTCCAGGCTTCCATATTTTCTAACCACCATTGGAGTTCTGCTATGGCTTCCTGATCCAGACCCACTATCTGATGGTATTTCAAGCCTCTGCGGAGGTGCTTTATTTTCAATCTCTGCAACGCTCGATAGTGCAATGGACCCGGGAAAATGGCTTGAATAGAAGCTGCAAGCAACCCCACTACTCTGGCCAGATTCCGAAGGGAAATAAATTGTTTCGCTATCACGACCCTGAGCTCTTTCTTTATCGCCCTCACTTTGTGGGCTGGGAGCTCCAAGATCGCCTTCACTGTGTCTATGGTGAAGCCTAAAAATTCCAGTCTCTGCACTGGTGACAATTGTGATTTCTCTAAATTCACTAAGAACCCTAGAGAAGATAGGAAATTGAAAATCCACCGTACATCTCTCGCGAGAGTCTCCCTGGTGGATCCCATCACTAGGATGTCGTCCAGGTAGATAATCATCCGTACTCCTCGCTCGCCGATAGCTGCAGCTACCGGCTTCTTCACTTTCGTGAAGGCCCATGGGGCTGACGCTAGACCGAATGGAAGACATGTGAAGCGCCAGATCTCTTTCGCCCATCGGAATCGCAGATACTTCCGAAAGGTTGCCGCTATCGGAATCGCTAGGTATGCGTCCTTGAGGTCCAGACGCGCTAACCAATCTCCAGAACGCAATAGGTCTCGAAGGAGGTGAATGCCCTCCATCTTGAAATGGTTGTACACTAACCAGCTGTTCAAATCCTTCAAGTTTATGACAGGACGAATTTTTTCTCCCCTGCGCACTAAAAACATGCTGCTGAGAAATCCTTGATCTACCATGGTTTCGCGCTCTATCGCATTCTTGCCTGCCAAACTTATTAATTCGCTGTGCAAAAGCGCCTGTTCTTCCTGATTCATGCGAATGGGGAAAGGTTCCCTGTGTTGCACGGGGATATCTGTGAAATCTAGATGTAGCCCTGCTACTGCCTGTGAAACCCAAGCATCGCTCGATAAAGCTTGCCACTGCTGCAGGAAGAGGAGAGTTCTTCCTCCGATAGGAACATTTGGTGTACTCACCGCCTGCTGCACTGTGTTGACGGAAGGAGCCTCTTCCCCCGTGACCTCTCGGATGTCTTCCTCTTGCTGGGAAGAAGGTGTCTTGCTGACACCCTTCCCAATATTGGGCGCGTGGACCTTGAGGCCTTCGTTGATAGTTGAAACGACCGGACGAGCGACCTCTAGAACGTCCGGTCCCGGCAAAAACACGCCCTGGGAAAATCTTTCTTATCGAGCTTTGGGCTCTTTCAAGGGCCGTGTATGTTCCCACAAACTGGGACATTTCCTTAGCGAAGGATTCACCAAAAAGTAGACCTTTGGCGCCCTCCCCGGCTTCGTATGTGGCCAGGTCGCTAAGCTTCTTGTCAATTTTCAAGAGAACACCTCTTCTCCTCTCTGATGATAGTGCGCAGTTGGCGTTTCCTAATAAGCACACCGCTCTCTGGGCCCAGTTACTTAAAGCTTGGACATCTACCGGGGTACTGGTGTCTTTTGCTTTCTCTGCCAAATCCATAATTTTTGCAAGCGGTCCTGCCAAATCCAGGAGCTTGTCTTGGCAACCCCTCCAAGCGCGATCCACGCCTTTCCTAATGTCTTGTGCGGATTTAGTAACAAAGGTGACCATCTTTGGGTCTAAATCTGGTGCATCCGCTAATTTTCCCGGTAACTCAGGCCTAGGGCACTCCGATCGCATACGGGATCGGACTTCTCTGTCTAGCGGTTTTCTGATGTGCTGTGACATATACAATGCCACTCTGGGCGAGGGCACCCATTCAGATGATTTAGGGTGTCTAATAGTTTCCGGGTCGAACATGTCAATGATGTTGTCTTCATCTTTGTGTGTACTTTGCGCTATGGGCTCCGCTATATCTTCCTCTTCGCCTCCTTCATCATTGGGGGCATAGCCTTCCTCAAAATCCCTTGAATTATCCACCCCTAGGGTAGGGGGTCTATCATGACACTCAGCCATCTTAGCTAGAAAAGCTTCCTTTAATCTGGCGACAGGGTTGCTCCGACTGTGGGGAACAGTGTTGTCCCTCTCATCTGCGCCCGCGGGGGTCAAAGAGTCTAGGCTCTCTCGGGGTTTGTTACACCCCTTTTTGTCAACCCTTTTACTAGGGTGTCCAGCTGATGTTCCCTCCCCAGGGCTATCTGCCCGTCTTTTTCTGGCTGCTAAATGCTCTCGCTGTTCAGCCATGCTTGCTTCTAGCATTTCTAACCTTTGCGCCAACGGTTGCACCCCTTGGGAGACTGCTTGTGCGAGGGAATCCCCTAGCACCTTTTTAAAGCTGAGAGACAAATCGTCCTCTTGCCATGCGTGGTCATCGTCCCACTCTTGCTCACTCCATTCAGGAGAAGTGGAGTGGGAGTCTCCTGGGTGTGATGAATGAGCCATATTAATGTGCTAGCAGAGCTAACTTCTTGGGAATCAGCTATAAATCAGACTCTCCAGCAGAGGTCGTTTTATTCCACCACTCTGCGCTTTTCTAGCTTCGTTTTGTGCGGTATTCCAAATGCCCACTAGAACCCGTTAGCGTGCAAATCTGGCTATTTTTTTTTTTTAAACCAAATTTCATTTCTCCGCACTCGAACCCCACGACTCTCTACAAACGTTCCGTTTGCAATGAGAAGGAACGTTGGCGAGCCGAGGGGAATGACGGGAAAGTTCAGGAGGAAGGCTGCCCCGCTGGGTCCTATAACCCTCATATGCGGCGGCCGGAGCCGACTGAAAGCATACGCGCGTATGCAGGAACACGCGCCGCTGTGTCCTAGTGCTCGCGTATACGGCGGCGTACCTCACACGGAGAGCGTAACGCGCGCATTAAACATTTGCAGCACTCCTGTTATGAAAGATATTCATAACGCTTAGCGCGGACTTAGGGATCGAACTTGTGGTACCACACATGGCGAGCGGGGTGGCTGCCTGCGACGAGCGGCTTTGCTCGCGGCTCCACCCCGCTTCTCCTTCCAACGGGCCGGGGAAGAACGCGCTGTATGAAAACAGGTACGCGCTAATAAATAATCTGAACGGCGACTACCACACAACGTTCTGTAGTACACAACCAATCGTTATAAATCCTCACAGAAACACACAAGAATAGTGCCCAACTGTAAACATAATAAAAATATAGGTAAGCACTTATCTCACTGAGGCAGCAAAAAGAAAGAGGAAGGGACCTGAGGGGGCAGAGAGTTTATACCATGACCTATGCCCGGATTGGTGGGTTAGAGGAGGTCAGGACTACAAAGGACCTCGGGATCATGGGACTGATGGTTCACAGAGCTTCTGTGAAATTTTGTTCGGACAAGAAACTTGTAACTTTTACATTTGTTTTTTCCTAAGTTATGTAAAAAAAAAAAAAAAAGGAAAAGTTAAAAGTTGAACCTTTAAAATGCTGAGTTGGCAGTAATAAAGAAAGACATAGCATAATGCGAGCCTCCTGTCTTGTCATAGAATTGCTTACTCGTTAAAGCCATACTAAAGGCTGAATGTAGACTCCATGTCTCTGTATCCTTAATACTGCGATTACGCCACTGCACGAAGCAGCATAGGAATCTTTTCAGTGTTTTACTTTTATAGTTGGCACATGTTTTTTTTATATGAACCTACATTTCTGGCTGCATGTATAAGCATTTAGTGTAATTACATTAAAATCGGCATCATCTCTGGTAATTTTATATAACATTTCTTAAGAGTTTTTTTATACGGCAACAAATGCACCTTAGGCACGGTTAGGTTTCTTTCGGCGAGTCACCACACATTAGTACACTTTGAGGTATGCAGTGATTTTAACTAATTAAATTGCATAGAATGCTGTAATAACGAAAATGTATAAATATGGAATTTTTGGTTTAAAATGTATATGCGGTAGGCTTAAAAGCATGGGGAAACAGGGAATTTGGGGAACAGGGAATTTGGGGGAACACCCCCAAATAAAAATAAAAGTCGAATTCGACCATAGACCTAAATGTATATGGTTATGTGGGGTTAGGGGAGTAATAGTTCAGGGTGAATTCCCCCCCCCCCGCTTAAAAATAAAAGGGGTCACATTGCATGACCAAAGTACAGATCTTGAAAATGTCTGAACCGACACACGCACTTCTCCCAATCTTTTTTAGAAACATTCTTCCAGATGCTTCACTTATAAACAGATTAAAAAAAAAAGTAGCAGGCGCTCCTCTCCAGAAAGAGCATGGCATGATAACCTGTTCTGAGATGAGAGTTTGCAGCACACGCTTTTTGCTCACTGTACCTTTCGCAGATGGGAACTATTCATATCATTCTTTGTCCCGCCCACATGGGCAGTCCAGCACCAAAATGCTATGGCAAGTCCTCTCTGAACAAGAGTACCACCAGCAACACCATACACGCGTTTCAGCCTTGTTGGGCCTCATTAGTGAGGTGAAGCTGTGCCTCCCTGGGACAAAGACTGATATGCAAACGGATATTTCCCCATCTGTGAAAGGTACAGCAAGCAAAAAGCGTGTGCTGCAAACTCATCTCAGAACAGGTTATCATGCCATGTTCTTTCTGGAGAGAAGCGCCTGCTACCTTTTTTGAAATTCTCTTATAAACAGGCCTTACTGACCTATGCACATTGTTCCACCTATGCCATTTTAATAATGAATCTGTAAAGGGGCGAGTGCTCTTTGCTAGAGCCTTTGCCTTTAAATATTCGTTGAGACTACATATCAGATTTGAAAAGCCACACCTTCATTAGGGTAGGTGTTTAGGCATCATCTGAAATGGAAGTCTTACAGTGTACCATTAGCCTATAGGAGTTCAAAATCTTTGATTTTCTTCTCCTGTACTTGGGAGGTTTGGTAAAGTAAAATGTATGCATGGTTAGTATCGCCTCGATTATCATTTTTGGCATCAAATACTCGGAGGGCTGCTTTCACAGTACCAAATCTTCCATTCTTTTGGTTTTTTAACACCAAAACTGTGATGCGCGTCATTACAGTATATTTCGAGCTGGAGGCCACTGTAAGGAACTCATGGTGGCAACAATAAAGACGGACACAAGTGATCACAGTTCAAGGATGTTTATTAAACTGTATGCACGGGTGAGAAAAACCCCTGATCTAAAGCTAAGATGGGAGCAAGCTACAACCATCAAATAATTAGGTAGTCCTAGTAGCGTCTTGTCAAATAAAAAAGGCCTATACAAAAAAATAAAACATATTGCCAATCCTTACCACTAAGTTAGAGAAGACTGTGGCACAATGTTCACCAGAAAAGGAAGAAGTGTTCACAAAATGATTAGTCTGGATGGTCTGGCTGGGTCATCCTTCCCAGTTTTAAGCACGGAACAAAGCGGAACTCCTGAGCACAGCACACTCCTGGGCCTCTCCAGCACAAGGCTTCCAATTCCATTCAACGATTTCAACCTTCAGGGGTCAAGTCTTTTAACAAAAAAGACTTGTGCCTTAAAAAGGCATGCTGGATTTTTAAAAAAAAAAGTTCCTATGGTGATCTTGCATATTAGGAGATTGTTTTTCGTCCTTTGGATCTCCCTTCGCCGGGTTCAGATCCTTCTGGCAACGTGGGCCTCCCTCTGTCAGGTTCACTGAGCCCCTTCACTTTGAATAGCAATACTATCGCAAAGCAAGATTTACTGCTCTTAACTTTTACTTTGGAATCCCTCCGTCGGGGTCATATAGAAATTCATGAACTTTGTTAAAGATGGCTAACAGGTCATGATTCGCTTCATCTCATCAGAAAGTGTGGTTCTCCCTTTTCCTATCTTTCTCTTGGCAATGGATCAGAGACTTTTGATGGTACAAGGGATTTGATGTGACCCTTGTAGGACAACTGACATCACGCCGCCCATTGCTAGGGAATTCTGGTACTTGCAGTTTGAACACAAAACAAAACGGGCCAGTGAGTCCTTTGAATGAGCACTCCTGTGGCACCTGACCACTCTGCAGCTGGCCCTTGTCTGGGCTTTCCCAAAAGTTCAAAAACACACGTTTGTTGTTCCCAAGTTCCTTGTGTTTATATAATGTTGCCACTTGCAACCTTGGGCTCAAACACAGTTTGGTTTGCCATCAGCTTCCTCTGACTCACCGGCTGTGCTGAACCAGTTGGCTTGTCTTGCTTCTGGAGTCACGGACAATACCACGGTAGACAGCATGCCTCCCTGACTGTGCCATCAATACAGGAGGCCCCTGTGCGCACCGTTGACATGGATTACTCCACACGCCAGCTGTGAATCCCGGTCTTATGATTTCCCTTTTGGAGGTATCACAGGTCTGGGTTGAAAAGGGCAAGGGCAGTTACTCCTTCCCTCTAGGTCTCGCCGCCTTTCTCCTCGTTTGAACTAAAGGTCCAGTGTAACCGTTTTCTCATACGTTCGGCCTTGCTCGTAGTGTGCGCTCGTGCTCCGCCTTTTATCCCTGTGGGGAAAGTAAAGGGGAACCAGGTGTGTGCAGTTATTTTCAATTGCCTGACTCGCCTGCTGGCAAAGGTCAGGTAAACGGCTCTGGTGTTAGTCCCTGGACTGTCACAGTGTTAGAAAGTGTTCAGAAAAGTGCAAAGAAGTGGTGTACCGTGGCGGAGGGAAGCTGCAGTGTGTCTACAGTTGCTATTGTTGGAGGAGGAGCCGAGCAGTGTGAGCAATCTCAAACACTGTATATAACTCCCCCAAACAGCGCGGAGAAGTGGCTGGAAGTGGTATACCATGGTATAGCAGGTAAAATGGAAAATGGCAGGGGAGAAATTCAGCAAACCGGTCCACAGAAGAATGCCAAAACAAGGTGATCGAGTGGTTGAAAAGCCGAGAGGAAGGTGCAGAGTGAGATAAACTAGCAAGATGCCGCATAGTCCGCCTAAAGGGGAGTACGTGAAAGACCTATTGCTCGAACCCGCGAGTACCGCATGCCCCTTGCCATGTGACCGATTGCCCTCGATAAAATATTGCGACAGATATGTTGGAAAAAAAATAACAAAGCCAGGCAACCAAAAGTCTATACTAGGCAATCCCTATGAAAAGAAGGCTCCCGATTAGGAGGGAGAAGAATCCCACACCGGTCAGGCCCGTCGAGTACAGACTGTCAGTGACAGCAGGAACAAACAACGAATATGATAATATGGTGATTAAAGGAAAAATTACGAAATATTACCAACCTGCAGGTGCAACAGACAAAAATCCAAAATGGGTTGACACAGTGACAACAAATATGGTGCCTCAAAGTGGCCCCAACTCAGATTATGGGCACATAGACGATAACTTGTTATTGGCCCTGTGCTACCGGTTACAAGGGACTATAACCTTCAATGCTATGCTGGATGTAAACTGGGAAGAGCAGGCCACAACTGCATCGGAGAGAGCGGTGGTACACACAATGGTGCTCGCAAACAGGTCTGCGTCTGCAGCAAATGAGCTGAGATGCATATCACCATCCAAATTAGAGATAGAACAAAGACCTACAGCGACTCACCCTAGTCAGCTGTGGCTATCGGCCTCACCAAATCTCTTCACTAGCACAGACCTTGACAACGAAGGAGAACAAGGGAATACCTCAAATAGACTTGCCAATAGCAATTTGTCAGACCCCCATAAATAACACCAATGTATCCGAATGTGTCTTACAGTTTGCTGTAAAAATACAGCTGAAACTATGTGGAGTCATCCTAGAAGAAGTTAAGAAGCAAGAAATAATGATTGACTCCCTGGAGAACTGCATTCAAGGGGCGGGGATGGATAAAGATGTGATGGGTCATGATCATTTGGACACGATGGGTAACGACAAAATATGCCCCGGCCAGATGTGATTGAGATCCAAATGATCGGAGTGCGGTCAGACGAAAATAATCCAGAGATAACCTTATACAAAACCAGAAGAGAAAGTTAACTTGGTGTCGATGATCCTCGATGAAAGGTTTGATGGCGTTAAGGCAGCAGCTTCAGTCCGGACAGTGCTCGTTGACAGCGAGTTGAAGACGTCCTGCAATGAGGCGTGCGTGGCACCTCAATATCAATAGTTCAGGACCACAAAGAATTTGTGAAGAACTTTGGCTCAGCAAGGGCGTCTAGTCGCCTGGCGTCTCTACGGTCTTTGGGTGGCAGGAAACCCACCGGGGATGCTCCTCGGCGCATCGACGGCCTGGCCTTCTCTGACAGGATAAGGCAGTCGGAGGTGTGGACGAGCACGCCTGGGGATCAAATGTCTTAAGCAAAGGAGCGTTGCGGCTCCAGTCGTCGACGGCACAACATCAAGCAGTCCCCGCTTCTGGGCAACTAACTTTAACGGGCCTCCAGCGGTTATAGCAAACCTGCAAAACCTGGTCGACGACGGTGGACGGCTGTCCGGTGCATCTCAGTTTCTCGTCGGCGGTCCCAGTATCCAGCTGACAGTCTTTCGTAGGCCGATTTCCAGGGCGCTTCGGCAAAGTTTAGCAGGGCACGATGGTCCCTCATAGCTCGGGACCAGGGCGCCTAACCAGGTCCTCTATGGATCAATCCTTGAAGACAGCAGCTTTCAGATCGATGAAGTAGAGGAGCAGCAATACTTCTCTTCCAGCAGGGCTTCAAGGGTAAGCTTCAGTTTCAATGTCAGTTTCAGGTCCAGCGTCTGAACGAATTCTAGCAGTGAGAGGCCCCCAGATACACTATTGATCTCCAATTCATTCTGCTGGGTCACACTCAGGCAACCAATCACTCGGAAGGGCATTCATGCAGTCAGTCAGCCAGCCAATCAGGCACTCGGTGCATTCAGGCCCATTCTTCTCCATCCAGACACTCAACACAGAATATCAAATGGACAAGTACCACGCCATTCAACACTACACACTGCATTCATACAAGTTTCGGGCAGGGCTGTCTCATTCATTGTGAGAAACACCAGAAACTAGACATCCACAACATAGAATGCGTATTCGTCACACATTCCATTCACCCAGGTCCCACCCACATGCGTACCCACAACATACGGTTGTTGGGAAGGCTCCAGCCAGTCTGGTCTGCACTTCCCCAGACTACCATATATGGAACTTCCACAGAACAGCCAGTCAGGGGGAATGGACAGAGTCAGGGCTTCCTTGGACTTCAGGAAAACCAAGATAACCAGCGATGGAAGACAAGTGGCCATGGGGGCCATCTTGTTTCCATCAGGAATCTACCGATTCCAATGATAGGGCCTGGGCATCCCAAAATGGAGGATGCTCAGGGCACCTGTCAATTCAGCATGGAGCTGCCAGCAGCCCTTACCCTGCTCTGTGGGCCACACACAGGTGCTCATAAACATACACTAGGGGCACAGGATTGCAACCCCACCCATGGGTGACATAAGGGTATCCCATGGATCTGTACACGAAACCAAAAGAGCTGCACTGCCAGGAGTCCCACATGAACTCCTGCGCGGAAACCACCACAAAAAAAAAAAACACCCAGTAAAGGACAAGGATTCGGAAGCCCTGTCCCTCCGATGCATTTCCAGCATCAAGCTGAGCACTGCCGATTTTAGCTTTGTTGAACCGGTTCACATTAAGGGTGGAAACCTTGTACGTGTGCATTGAGCCACAGTAGAGGTATCTGCTCTGATATGCAACCATATAGGCTCTATTGAGAACGCAGGATTCTGTGGTTTGTGCCCCAGACACATTGAAACAACTCAGGTGGTGAAGCCCACAAGGGGAAGCAACCCAAGTTCTAAGACCGAGGGGCTGGCTAATGAGGCAGTATTGCAAGATGCTATACCCTGGGAATCGTTCAAAATGTTTTTTGATGAGACAGTTGGTAGAAAGCAAGTGATTAGTCAAAATTTTAAGTTGGAACACTAGAGGTCCTTAACATTTGCTGCGGAATAGTGGGTCACATCCTCTTATGGAGGAGTTGGACGTTGCGTTTTTGCAGGAAACTTGGCTAACCGCCAGTATTCACATGGAGGGCTTTACACTACATCAGCAATTGGTGGAAAAGGGGGTAAGACGGCGACCATATTGAGGCTTAATCATAGGAATTAAACAGACTGTCCCAGTGACGAGTGTTCATTTTATAATGAGCACTAAAACATCTTCGCCATAGAGGTGGAATGGGGATACTGTCCAAATAGCGACTTTAGTGAAAAATATCTATGCATCACCTGATGGCTAGTCATTGGATGAGATACAAGCGGACATTTATACAATTTGTGCAAGTTGGGCACAAGTAGTAGGGCAAATTCATGCTGTTGGGAGGCGATTTAAATTGAGGGCTTCTGAGATTACGACAGGTGCCCACACTACGAATGTGAGAAACCAAATAGTAAGATGCATAAACCCAAAAGGTAACCAGAAAGGGAAACGTTGGGTTACTGTGTTAAGAGACTGGGACTGATTGATGTATAAAGGGCGCACACTAGGAGACTGTCCGGGTCAATGCACATGGTCCATGGGGGAATAAAGCCACTACATTAGATTACTTCTTTGGAACCAATCTTTGCTTGGAGAAAGTAGTCACTTGAGTGCAGGAAAACTGTATATAGTGATCAGTACATTCGGATACTTACCCTAAATCTGCAGGTCTTGACAGAGAAACTGGTGGGATTAAAGGATATCAATCTGAAACAAGGGGAGAATCAGATTACCTGGCCGCTCAGAAATATAACTAAAGCATCAAGGGCATTACAACAATGGGTAAAGAATGAGGGTAATCTGCCGGAAAAATATATATTGTGCATGTGTCTGGTTGGAAAAGTTGGTACAGAACACAGGGAAGGCAGAGTATAACATGGAGACAATATCTGAGGGAAAACACCCAAACCGCTTCGACATAGATGAACAAGTTACTTACCCCAGGTACCTTTCTTTCGATGCCCATCGACTCAATGTCCCTCGAAGGTCTCAGTCCCGATGTCGACATCACCGCAGGTATATGTAGCAAGCTCAGCACCCGTTGGCCTCAGTTACATTTTTACGGCAGAAGCATTTATCTTGTGTTAGACAGTTACTCCCCTGAGAGAGCGTAGACTGCAACCACAAGGGAAATTCTACTGCAAGGTAGGTTGGGTGGGGCAATAAGGAATACGTGGGAGGAACATCCAGTCGAAAGAATGTTAACCAGGGGTAAGTAACTTGTCCTTCGAATGTAATATATCCTCCCACATATTCCTCATCTTTGATACACTCCCAAAGCAGTTTAAGTAATTTGGAGGTGGTAGTATAATTTAGTTTGATAGGAATTTTTTATGGTTGTGTATGTACTGAATTCAACACTGCTTTGCCAAATGCAGAATCTTGAGCCGAAGGGGAGTCTAAACTATAATATTTAGTGAAGGTGTGTACAGACGATCAAGTGGCAGCTGCACATACATCCCTTATTGGAATTCCCCTCTGTAAAGCAGAAGAAGTTGCCATGCCCCTAGTCGAATTAGCTCTTCGGTGTTATGGAGTAGCTTTCCCCGGCAGTTTTTAGCATTTGATATTGTCAGTATAATCCATCTGGATAGAGTTTGTTTGATAATAGCCAACCCCAATTTGTGACCTGAATAGCCCACAAATAACTGGTCATCCTGTCTTAACCTTGTCATTCTGAACATTTAAAAGCTTGGTGCACGTCTAGGGTCAAGCCTGTGAAGCCTTTCCTCTTCCTTCCCAGGATGTGGAAGAGGATAAAAAGATGGTAACGTTATCTTCGGAGTGAGATGACTCAGACAATTTTGGGGAGAAAAGTGGGCTGCACTTTCAGTACCACCTTGTCTTTATAAAGTATAGTGTAAAGAGGCTTGCAGGATAAAGCCTGTAGCTCACTCACCAGTCAGGCAGATGTAATTGCTACTAAAAATATGGTTTTTAGAATTAGTAGCCTCAAAGGACAAGAGTATAAAGGCTTGAAAGGAGCTTCCATAAAAAATTTTTAAAAAACTAAGTTGAGATCCCAAAGTGAAATGGGATTGAAGGGAAAATATTTGTCAGTCCCTTTAAGAATTGTACTATTAGAGGAATCCTTAAGAGACTTCCTCTGAAGTGTGCTTAAAAATAAAAAGCGCCGCCGAATATATCCCTTGACGGTACCAATCTGGAGCCCCAGATTTGCCAGATGTAATAAAAAGGAGAACACAGTCAGTGTATTACTTGTAAAAGGATCAACATTCTCATCTCTACACCAGCTGCAGAACTTATTCCAGTGGCAGCGGTACAAGGATTTAGTTGTTGGCCTTCTGACCGAAAGCGAAATCTCCAGTATGTCGTCCGGGAGGTCCTAATCCTTGTAGTTCAGCCTCCCAGAATTCATGCGTGAAGGCTGAGCGTCCCGATATCCGGATGGAGAAGCCGACCCCCCTCTCGCGAGAGAAGAGCCTCTCTTTGTGGAAGACGTATGGGAGGGCAGAGGGAGATGTCCAGAATTTCTGGGTACCACGTCCTCCTGGCCCAATCAGGAGCAACTAGGATCATGGATTTCCTGAACTTTCTTAACCTCCTGTGTACGTGAGGAATCACAGGGACTGGAGGAAACACATACAGGAGTGGAAATTCCCAGTCCACTATGAACGCGTTTTGTAGAGCTCCTCTTGGTGGAAATTCCCTCGAGCAGTACAGTTTGCACTTCCAGTTGGCACCAGTCATGAACAGGTCTACTTGAGCGGTTCCCAAAAGTGTGAAGATCTCTTGAAGGACTTCCTGAGCTAGTTCCCACTCGTGAGAGACTGCTGTGTCTTCTCAGAGCGTCCGCCGTCGTGTTCTTCTCTCTGGCTAGATGAACTGCTGACAGAGAGATTCCTTCTTGTATTGCCCAGAACCAGAGCTGCATTTCCTCGCTGCACAGTGGTAGTGACACTACACCACCTCTTGTTGAGGTAGTAAACAGCCACTGTTAGTCATTATCAGGACATTCGTTCCCCGCACAGAGGGCAGGAAGGCCTTCAACGCTAGTCTGATTGCCCTCAGCTCTAAAAGGTTGATATGTAGTTTGGACTCTGATGGAGACCAACGACGGCAGATTGTCAGATCGTTGGTATGGGCTACCCACCCCGTGAGTAAGGTGTCCGTCACTACCGTTATCTCCAGCCATGGTTGCCACAAAGGTTCTCCTTTCAAGATGTTCTCCAGAGAGGCCCACCACTGAAGATCCAGTGAGACTGTTTGGGATTTGTAGGAGGTCTGACATCCTTCCTGAGAATTGTGACTACTGAGTCCCGAGAGCCCATTGGAGAGATCCCATTCTCAGGCAAGCCTCCGGCACCAGAAAAATGCAGGATGCCATGAGGCCCAGCTACCTTAGACAATCGAAGACCGGTAGACGCTAGGCATTCTGGAATTTGGTCACCATCTGCAGAATGTCTTGAGCCCTCACCTCTGGCAGCGAGGCTTTTCCCTGGGATGCATCCAGGACTGCTCCAACGAACTTGAGTCTTTGTGATGATATCATGTGGGACTTCTTGAAGTTGAGAGAGAAGTCCAGTTTGAAGGGAGTGGCAGGTGTAGCTGAGATGATCCAAGGCCTTTTCTAGGGAACTGGCCTTGATCAGCTAATCGTCTAGGTAGGGGTAAACGTGAATTCCACCCCTCCCGAGACTCGCTGCCACAACCGCCATCAATTTGGTGAAAACCTGCGGGGCGGAGATCAGCCCAAATGGCAGAACGCTAAACTGCTAAAGAACCGTTAATGGCGAACCTCAGGTACTGTCTGTGCTCGAGATGGATCGGCACATGAAAGTAAGCATCCGGAAGGTCCAATGATACCATCGAATCCTTAAGCCGGAGGGCCTGAAGGATCGGAGAAAGGGTTACCATCTTGAACCTGGCCTTCCTGAGGAACTTGTTCAAGTCTCTTAACTCCAAGATGGGTCTCAATCCTCCTTCATTCTTGGGGATTAGAAAATACAGGGAGTACCAAACCTTGGTCCTCTCAGCTACAGGTACTGTTTCTATAGCACCTTTCACTAGCAGGTTCAAATCTCCTTCATAAGGAGATTATTTGGAACTTTGAAAGAGTTGTTCCCCACTGGGTGAATGAGGTTTTTGAAGAAAAGGCAGGCAATAACCCTGGACAACTGTTTGAAATGCCCATGCATCTGAAGTAATAGCCTGCTATTCTGTCAGTGACAATCTGCCTCCTAGTGCAGTCTTGTGAAAGACGACCTTTGGAGCGGCTGATGCAGTGGTTGAAGGCAAGGCAGCCACTGCAGTCTTAATATTGCTTCCCCGCCCACAGCAGGGGAAACTTCTTTGTCCTCTTTGAGCTGGCTGTCCTCTGCCCCTTCCAAATGTGGAATAGTGATGAAAGGACCTACCCCTCCAGGGTGTACCGGTAGGGGCAGGGTGGTTTGGAGGTGGTCTAATGCAGCACCAAGGGATTTGGCTGCCGCCTTGGAAGTTTGCAGCTTCTCTAAAGTCTCATCAGCTTTGTTCCTGAATAAATGGGTGCCGTCAAAGGGCATGTTGAGAAGCCTGGATTGTACATCTAGGGCAAATCCTGACTTTCTCAAGCAGGCAAATCTCTGCATCACTGTACTTGCTGCCATAGCTCTGCTGAGATTTGCAAATGGCATCTTTCCCATCCTTGACAATATTTAGGAATTCGTTTCGCTCTTCCCCCTCAGGGGATATGGTCAGCCGCCATATAAATGCACTCCCAAGGCGTGAGTGTAAACCTTGCTAACGTGCATGTAGGTTTGGCCGATTTCAAGGCCATACTCCTGGCCGAAAAAAAACTTTGGGCCATGGCGTTGTAACCTTTGTCGTTCCTATCCTGAGGTATTGTAAGATAGGCATTTTACCTACTCGTGGAGGTGGCCGCCTGAACCACCAGACTTTCTGGTGTTGGGTGCTTGGACAAGTGAAAAGGGTCAGCGCTTGAAACTGTATACTTTGCCGTCAACTTTTTATTGACAGCCGGAATGGCCACTGGTGCTTCTCAGTAGTCTCACACCTTTGTAAGGCTTGATGAAAAGGTACAACTGGGTCCTCTTGTGGCCCTCTGTCCAAGATAACTGTAGGATTGTCTTGTTCAAGACTGGTGAGGGTCTTGACCACCCCATGTACTCCATAACTCTTGACTTCAGTTGCCTCTGTCACTTCTGCGTGGTCACCTGGGTCTGCCCCGCCAAATTCAACCTCTGGTTAGTTGTCTATTCCACTAGCCTCATGAAGGCATTCCTGTATGTTTTTCATAAGTGAATCTTCTGAAATCAATGCCTCAGGCACTGATGGTGCTCTATATTGTAACCCAAAAGGCCTGGCTTCATCAGAAGATTCATCTACATCTTCATAAATAGAAGAGGATTTGACAAGAATCAGATCGTGGCAAGGGCGGATATGTCTTTTCCAGTGTAGTTATTAGATTTGTGGTGAGGGGAGCTGAAATCGTTGAACAGTCAACGTCGAGCATAGATGGCTTCTCCAAAGTTATCAGCGCTGATGGCGTCTATGATGCACCTCGACCCGGATGGGGTCAAATCGACGTCGATGGCTCAGTCCTCGAGGAGACTGGAGGGATTTTTGATCACTCTAGGAGTTTTATCTGCCGGGTTCAAAGACGCACAGCTCCTGTGCTTACGAGGTCTTTCAACCGGAGCATGTGTTTTGGGTGTAGTCGAGGGGGGCAAGGCCACGTTCTCGAATACCTTCAACATCCGTAATTGAAACTCTTCCCACTGAGCTGGTGAACTAGATTTAGTGGAGAAAACGACCTGTTCCAGTGAGGAACTTGTAGACGAGAAAGATGGCGATCTATGGCACCATTTCTTTCCGTGTCTAGAGGTCGAGGAGTGGTGTGAACCACTTTGTGACTGCGAACATTGGTTCTTTCGACGAGGAGAAACTGTTAGACTCGTCCAGAGTTTTTTCCTTTTTTTTAACCGAGTGGAAAGGGATTTTTGAGTGCTACCTGCTGCCAGCTTCCCTCTATGCACTCTCAGGGCCTTGACTGTCATGGAAAGGCAGTCTTCACGCTCAGACGACAGATGAGTTGACCCCAGGCACCAAAGCAGATCCTGCCAGGGTCCATCATGGACATCTTCGCACTGCAGTCACAGCATTGTGTGAAGCTGGATCTGGGGGTGGACGATGCCGAAGGCAAAGCCATCTTCGTTTTTCTACTCTAAGTAGTACCAAAGATATTCCTGTCAAGGAACGAGGCGTACCGCATCCGAAGCATAAGCGTGAAACTCAGATGTGAGGCCAACAGGCGCTGCGCGTTCTACATATAACTGCAGTGACGTCTACATCGAGACGGAGGCCTCTGATGGCCATTGAATCGACAGGCATCAACGCACAGCGCCCCCTGCTGAAATCTTTTTTTTCCAAAGCTGGATATTGGAAATATATCAAAGATAAGGAATACGTGGGAGGACACAATCCATTCAAAATAAGGAGACGCCGAGCAGTAACTGCAGAGAAATATAGGAAAAAGAAAAAAACGGAAGGGCTCCCCTGAATTACTGTGAACGCAAAAATAATGCTTACCAAAAAAAGAAGGGTTGGCTAAAACGAAGGAGGTTCTCAATATTAAATGGGCAGTGGCAACATATGTTTTCAGTACTCTGCACTGGTAATGTGGGGAAAATATGGAAAATCTTGGGTAAGGCAAAGTGGGAGACTAGGTGTGCCATGATTGACCGGATACCGGAGTGTAAATGGTTGGAACACAAAGGTCTAAATGCGTAGTCTAAAAAAAAAAAGTGTGAAAAATATGAGGGGAAGTGGATGAAGCCACCCAGCGTTTGGGGGGGGGGGATGCACAAAACAATTGGTTAAAGCGCACCTGGACCCAACGGTTTGTCAAATACAGTATTGAAGGCTGACACCGGGCACTATAGGCATGGGTCCTAAAAACCTTATTTGTTAAAGTCTGTAAAGACAAAAAGGTGCCATCTACATGGCACCAGTCCACTATAGTACCAGTCTACAAAAAGGACGACAGAGTGCCCCTCGAACTATAGGCTACTGTCTTCATTAGAAGTAACGGGAACAATTGGCAGACGAACGCAATATACTGCATCCTACTCCAACTGTTTTCCGTCCATCCAGGGTCGGCCACCATACATAACATCAGGCTCCTAGATATCTTGATAACGAGGCAGTAAAAAAAGAAAAAGAAAAATAACAGTACTGTATGTGATATGGGTAGATTTAAATGCAGCATTCGATACAGTCAGCCGTACACGCCTATGGCAGAAACTACACCACCAACAAAGTGCAAGTGCGTCTGAAGAACTCAGGACTGGTGGAGATAAACAAGCGGGTTAGGCAGGGGTGCTCATTGGCGCCACTATTATTCAACCTCTACTTGACGGATCTCCCACCGCAACGTATCCGTTGAATGCTGCTCAATCAAGATGGGTCCTCAACATGTAGCAAGACTATTGTATGCCGATGATCTGGTCCTTCTGGAGTGTACAATAAAGGGAGCCAAAAATAAATATAAAGATCTATGCGAATATGCTAAAGAAAATTACCTGATAATAATGAAAAGACCAAGATGATGGTGGTATCGAGAGGAAAGATCAATAGGGTAAAAATACTGGCAGACACAGAAAACAACAGTTTATGTACAGAGCTACCCCTACCTGGGACTAGCGCAAAGGGCAGATGGGGACTATAGCATGATAAGAGGCGAAGAAAAGACAGGCCAGAGAGCTAACACCTATAATAAATAAGTTTGCCAAACAGCGGGTTACTCAGTTGACAGGGTTCTTAAACTCTAAACAGTTTTACACCAGCAAACCTCTACAGTATAGAAGCCTTAACAATGAGGGGAATTGGGATGGCTAAATGTAATAGAAGGACACTTCTGGAGGAAACTACTACACCTACCACAGGCAACCCCTGCGACTTACATCCGATTGGATTTGGGACTAGTGTCTCTGAAGTGCCAGGTCCTTATACGCAGATGATTACTTTATATTAAATCTAGATCCCATCTGAAGTGCCCCCTGTTGTATTTTCTGTGTACGATCCATGACTCGTGGGCTTCCTGTAACTAGATGGTGCTGAACAAATAGAGTTTGGCAAACATTGGGTAGTCCCCGGAATGGACATGTGGCACTGAATACGATCTACTGAAAACCCTATATAAAAACAAGGTAGAGCAGTATGACTGGGCCAATCATTTTTCCCATCTCGAAACACTATGCAACTACAAATATGTGAACAAGATTAGACACATCTACCTCAAACCACAGAGATCCCTCCTGCAATGTCCTAGCCCAGCCGTACGCCATTTTATTCTACAGCTCTGGGTTAATCAAATACCGTTCCATGCACTGCAGGGGGCATGGACACAAATTCCTAGAGAACAAAGAATATGCCGTATTGTTAAGTCCCAGGATAATATATAAATACCTAGACATGTCCTGACACTCTGCCCAAGGATGGGATCTACTTATATGACTTTTCATGGTACAGTTCGTAGAAAGATTACGCGCCATTAAAGCAGATGAATTTTGGAATTTCTGCCTAAATACTGACCTAGAAAGGGTCCATATGGTGTTATATCAGATTTGGAAGCCGATTTTGATATGGTTGTTAAGAGAGGAAAGAGAAAATGCTAACCTCCTGCAAGTAATGACAGGAAGGCCTGAAATTTAACCAAATGTACCCATGAGAATCAGAATGCAGGAAACCCGTTACCAAAATGATAAAGTATGGGACGGCTCTGGCACATGCAGAAATGTAGAAATGTTGCTCTTGCGTTTCTACTTTTATTGTTTTAGAGATTCTAAGAAACTGAAGGGGTCTCCATCTTCTTTATTTTATTGCTGTTAAACAGAAAAGAAATGAAATGTGAAACGAATAACGTGTAAAGTGTAAAATGCAATGTAAAAGCAAATGTACATTATGTTTTGTAAAAGTTCTTGTATGAACTGAAACAAATAAATAAGAAAGTGTTCCTGTCCGGAAATGGGAGTCTTGGGGAGGGTGGGGGGGGGGTTGGGGGGGGTGTTAGCTCCTAAATATCCTTCCTGGAAGATGGGGTTAAGGTGTTACAGGGATGGGGATACCGCATCTCACCATCCGGTGTTCCACTCCCACTCCCACTCCCCGAAGAACCCTCAACCAGGTGATCCTCCCGCACTGGTCCACCCCCAGGAACTGGATCTAAATGCGATGGCCGTGTCCTGGCCACCCGGATGACAGATCCTCAGGAACCAGTGGGTGAGACACCTTCTGGTTTCTCACAGGATAAGGGCTGCCATTCCTGTGAGGAACTCCCTAAACCATGTCACAGGATGGCATACATGGGACTAACTAATATAGCAAGTAGTGTCAAGCCCTGAGAAGGAAGAAGACAAAAATGCCTCTGTAAATACAAACCTCCAATAAACTGGGATGAGGAGTTTGAAGGGAGTGCAAGCCGAACGAAGCGGTGAGAGGAATACATACGCACTGAGAAACCAGAAGGTGTCTCACTCGCCAGTCGCCGGGGGATCTGTCATCCAGGTGGCCAGGACAATGCCACTGCTTTTGTATCCAGATCCTGGGGGTGGACTATTGCACGAGGTTCACCTGGATGAGGGGTCCTCGGGGAGTGCAAGTGGGACACCGGAGGGTGAGACACGGTATCCCCTTGCCTAGAACACCTTTTCCACCATCCTACCACGTAGCATATCTAGGAACTCAACCTCCCACCCTCCCCTTTCCCAACATGAGCATTTTCTCACGGACAGCTCACTGTGCGACAATGGACTAACACCAGAGCTGTGTACCTGACATGTCCCCAACACAAGGGTCAGGCAGAGTCAGGCAATTACTGGTAACACACCTGACTTCCATCACACTTACCCACGCGGATAAAAAGGCGGAGCACGAAAGCACATTCTGAGAAAGACCAAACACAAGAGGAAGCAGCAGTTCCGAGAGGGCAGTTTAACACAAGGAGAAAGATGGCAAGACCAGAAAGGGTTGCAAGGAGGGAATTGTCTTTGGCCTTTTCAGAAGAAGAAAACTGCTACTTTCACGGGCCCTCGAGAATAAGAAACATAAGACCGTGAATTGAAGCTGAAGAAAGGTGCATTGTGTGTCGAAGGTACCTGGGGCTCTCCTGCATCGAAAGCTGAGGCGGGAGAAGTGATTGCTGCAGTGGTACTGTCCTTGGCTCCTACAACAAAGCCACACAAGTAAAGTCAGGACAGCCGGTGAGTCGGGGAGACTGATCGCAGACCGGTCTGTGTTAGAACCAAAGTTGCAAGCGGCAACATTGTATGGAGAAACCTGCAAAGAACAGAGTGTAAGGTGTATGTGATGAGCGAGGCAAATATGAGTGAAGATCCAAGGACTGACAAAACTTTTGAAACCAAGGTAGATGCTATATACAGAGTGAGGAGCCACGTGGGTGCACATTCGAAGGTGTGAGAAACCTGAAAGTGTCTCACCCACTGGTCCCCAGGGACCTGTCATCCAGGTGGCCAGGACACAGCCATCGCTATTGGATCCAGTCCCTGAGGGTGGACCAGTGCAGGAGGAGAACCTGGATGGGGGGGGGGGGTCTTCAGGGAGTGGGACACCGAACAATGAGACGCGGTATCCCCTTCCTTAGGACATCTTTTCCCCATCCTGCCCAGTACGATATTTAGAAACTCCACCACCTCACCACTTTTCCAACACAAACACTTTCTCACACCGTGATCGACACGGACTAGTACCAGAGCCGTTTACCTGACATGTCCCAACACAAGGGTCAGGCAAAGTCAGGCAATTGCCGACAACTACACACTACCCTTTCCCTTCCCCACAGGGATAAAAGGCAGAGCACAAGAGCACACTAAGCAGGGCCGAATGTACGAGGAAGCAGCTCTTCCAGGAAGGCAATTCAAATGGAGAAGAAAGGCAGCGAGACCTGGAAGGATGTCAAGTAGGGAGTTGCCCTTGCCCTTTTCAAACCAGACCCGCAAAGCCTCCGACAAAGGAACCCTCCCACACTGATAACCAGGGCGAGGAGACGCAGTAAGCACTGTGGTACCGCCCTTGACGCAAGCGACAAAAGAAACGCTTTCAGCACAGCCAGAGAGTTGGAAGAACCGGATAGTGGGCTGGACTGCGTTAGACTCAAGGCTGCAATGGCAACATTAAGAAAATTAATAGAGGTCTTTGTGAACGAACTTGGTACCAGAGATCGAGCCACATGGGCGCCCATTCGAAGGTCTGTGGCTGGTACCCCTCTCCTGAACACGGAAAGTATTGTACGTAAAATAGTGAAACTACAAATACCAAGAGGCCATATAGCAGGCAGGCGTTCGGTGTCAAGGAGGTCATACAAGTGTCAAGCCAAACCCCTTGTACAATCGAAAGCCCTCGACACGTTGTGTGAACTGTGGAAAGTGGGAACCCAACTAAGGGAATTGTGAGAAAGGCATTTGCGACCGGCAGAGGGGGAACACTGTGCGAACTGGTTATTGTAAATAAACACGGCCTTGCCATAGGCTAACAAAGTGACCCAGCGAGACGTGATCGCCCTTCGGAAGTCTTTGTTTAAAGGTGGCAAGTGTTGAAGGTCTGAGCCCAGATGAGGGGGACCTAACAAAAAGGTGGTTCTTTAAAAACGACATTGAGACTTTTGAATATTACAAAGAAGGATCTTGATTGAAAGAGGATAGTGAACCCGACTGAGGGACAGCAAGAGAAAAGTGTGAAGGAGCTAATTGAACAACATTATGACAAGTATGAACCCGACTGAGGGATGTCCACAGTGAATGGTTGGTCTGAGCCAGAGCGAGGGAGCCTAACGACCAAGAGAAGGATGGAAGCCCGGATGAGGGGGATCCAAAGGTGAAGAGTAATTACCTCATGTGAAGGTTAACACAATCTTTGTTTGGCATATCAGCCCCTCTAAAGCAAGAGACTTTGCATGAGAAGAGACTTGGGCACGGAAGGCCCAGATATAGAAAAAAGGAACTGTAAACTGGTGCCAGAAGCCCAGGATTGTGTTGTTCTCAAGAGTCCTGCCTTGTCCGTGCTAAAAACATAGGAAAGGGAGACCCCGGCCATGACATCCCAACTTAACATTTGGTGAAGACTTATTTCTTGTGAAACATTACCCCACACTATTTTGTAGCATAGCGGTAAGGATTGGCAATAGGTTTTTTAGTATAGGCCCTTTTTATTTGACAAGACTCCACTAGGACTGTATTATTTGATGGTCGCAGCTTGCTCCCATCATAGATTTAGGGTTAGATTAGGTGTTTATCTCACCCATTTTACAGTTTAACACCATTTAACTGCGATCACTTGTGTCCATCTTACTTTGATACCGTGCCTTCCTTACAAAGGTCTCTGTTAGGCATCCAACTGATAATGTAAAATTGAGAACTGTGAAATCGAAGTGGTCCTGCAACAGGTCAATCCAAACCCTGTGCACATTTGAAAGTCATCAATAGATATACAAACTGTAATTGGTCTAAGTCCGGCATAGGGAGAAAAATTGTGAAAAGGGGCTCTGAGCCTGGCTGAGGGGGGATCCATGGTCAAGAGTGAATCACCCTACTTGTATCAAACAAACAAAAAAGTTATTTTAACAAGACTCCACTAGAACTACATTATTATTTTTTGATGGTCATAGCTTGCTCCCATCTTAGATTTAGGTTTAGATAGGCGTTTATCACACCCATAATAAAGGTTTATAAACACCCTTGAACTGTGGTCACTTGCGTGTCCTACTTTGAGATCATGCCTTCCTTACAGCAGGCAAGGGAGGGCCCCATGGGAACGTAAAAGCTGGAGGAGATTGAGCTGGAGAGAGCTGCGGAGCACGCAACGTTCACAAGTGTTCTGAACATAGAGACAAATGCTAGAAGATCAGCATGTGCCGAAAGCGAGAAGCAGAGGAAAGTGGAGCCCCAAAATGGCACAGTGGCATGGCCACGAGGAAGTTGTGGTGGGCAGGCTGCCCGGCTAACAACGCAGACACTGTACCCATCAGGAATTGGTTAATGCTGCAGTATCCCATCGAGACAATGAGACGCCAAGAGAGAGCGAGAGAACCGCAAGGAGAAGACGTAGGCAGAAGAGAGCAGACAGAAACCGTGCAAAGGAATAGGTTGCACGCCAGTACAGGCCCAGGTGACGTTCCCCTGACAGAGTAAAGGCCACGGGGAGAACCAGGAGGCCGAGTAGGGCTCATTATGCAATCAGAGGGAATATTTTCATACCATTTAAGAAATCGTAAAACTAAATTTGATAAACTTAAACAGTGTTACTATAAGAAGGATCATGAATAATCCTGAGAGAAGGCTCAGTGGAACGTGGGTCACACACACCCAGTTACTCAAGAAAAATTAAAGATAACGTAACATAGAAGGAATCTTATCTAGTGAAGGGAAGAGAAGCCTTGGTGTAGTCTGTCTTGTATATCATCTTATTCCTAAGAAAGGTTGAAGCCTAATTGTAAATACATAGGAAAAGACTTTCCACGCTTACCCAGAACACATGTGTACGAATCAAAGGATTTGACAAAAGCCAAACAAAGTAATCCTTAAAGAAGGAGAGGAAAGCAAAAAGTCTGCAAAAGGAACAGGAACTGGTACATAAAGTAACTACAATATTTGAAAATTGAATATTAACAAGAAACTCAAAAGATTTTTAAAGTAAAAAGCAGCCATCAAGCGAAAGGAGCCATTCTCCTGACCTTAGTTTTTTTTAGAACAGTGGTAGAGTCAGTTAGCATTCGTTTTTGGACAGCAGATTTATTCCTTTGAACATTTACTGACAAGCACTTGAGCTAGTAAAATAGGTAGAGAATACCCGATAGCGATAGGGAAAGTTAATAGGCAATATTCTCATTCTTTAATAAACACACATTGGAAACGTTCTCAGAGTGTCTGCGTCCTGACCCGCCACACCACGGCATATTTGAGGTGGCACTGCTGTGGAGCAAGGCGCCTCTGCTGCCTGTGCACTGGAACCGGGTCCTGCTCACTAGAGGAGGGGGGGTGGGAAGAGGACAACATCCTGCAGTTGCCAGACAATCCTCCTAGAGTGGATGGGTGGATCAAAGCACTCACCTGTCCCTGGAGTTCCTGGATTGGGCCTCCCAGCAACACACTACACAAGCAGCCCAGAACCCTCTTTACCACCTTGATATATCTTTGATCTGGCTCAACAGCACTCAACCGATTTAGCCGCTACCGGACCTGTAGTGCTGCTTTTGGCACGCCATGACCTTCGAACCTCTTTCCTGATCTTAGAGCTGTCCAGACCAGACAATGACTCAACCCATTGATGCGGATCCCCGTAACTATCGTCGGCTCAACTCAGTGGAAACAGTTTCAAATGCAGAATTTACCTACTGGAAGCAATCCACTTGATCTGCTGGAAGCAATCGGCTCAAAAACTGAGTCAATCCACCAAGAGTCTGCCTCAAAATCATTCAACAGAAACTTGCCATTGGGACAGCAAGTCTAGACCATCTCCCTTGCAGGACAAGTCTGACTCATCGCTACTGAGCACCCAAGACAAGAAAACAAAAGGTAAATGAAGGGGACATGTCCCTCTGGTCCGCCTTAAAAGACCTAAGTGACTTTTAGGAGCCTTTTTTAACACACATCTTTGAACTTGGATGCTGTTGTGGAAATATTTTGCCCGAGCACCCCTACAAATCAACTCAGAACTCATTTATTCTAAAGTTCGCTTTTTCTGCATTTCCTGTGGTCCCAACAGTGGTGTCATTATTGGTTGAATTTATTAGTTTAGAGATCCTATTTTCCTAAAGCCTTCGTTTGAATTTCTTAATTTTGGTACTATGGTACTGTTGTTGCTTGAGATGCAACCATCGGCTCACACACCACTTGAAAAACATAGGCTGCCATTAGCCTGCATCAAGGTGAAGGAAGTATATTGGTCAGTTTTTTTGGGATCACCGTTGGTTTAGAAGCGGTACAAGCAGAGTAGGCAGATTAGCAACTACTCACCCCTGTACTTCTGCAACGCAGCAGTCCATTCATCACAGTGACCAGCATGTCTAATAAGGTTTACCAAATGAGTAGGGTAAGGAATTCATTGTGCACCCTGACTTGGCCTCACTCTGCCTTCTGGCAAAGCCTGCTCCATTCCTTCCCCTTGCAGCCAGGAAGGATCCAAAGACTATGAAAGCATGTAGATGTTTGCCGGCAAGTCACTTCCACGATGCAGACCCTCAGATAAAAGCCTATCATTCACCCATCACAGGCAGATACAGTTAAAGAGACCTACTAGATGAGTCAGGCATTGTTTTGCAAAGTCACCTAGCACCACAGTGATTTACATCTGACCTCAACATGACAGCCAGAGTTTTTCAACCCTAAACCATCGCAGTGAGAGACAATTGGCGTGGATTATGTTCCCTGGGAAAAAGATTACAACCAAAAGTGAAACAAAGGGGATTCCCATGGCAAGTGGCCAAACAATACAGTAAAACATCTTTATGCCATCCTAAGACAAACAGAAAAGTAGAAAGGGTCAACCCGTTGATGGAAGTCTTGCACATTGCAGTGGATTCCAGGATTCATAGGGTGGACTAAGTTTGGAACAAAATGAGGGCAATTAGGTTTGCCCCATTTAAATTAGTTTTGAGATGGAGCAGTTGATCTGGGCTACCAAACTTTGCCAAATACATCAGTGACACTGCAAGAAAATTCAGAGTGAGTAGGCAGTTTTAAATACAATATTTGATTAATACACTTTAATAAATCCTCCTCCTTATAATTGTTCTTTTGTATTTTACATAAAAGACCATCAATGGTACAAAAATGTTTGAGATATTCAGAGTTTAAATGGTCTCTCCTTATGGGCCGCATAAACAATATGGTGAAACACGTGTAGCGAGAAATAAGGAAATCTATTTTGAGAGAAATAAGGAAATTTATTTTTACAAACATTTTGAGAGGAATATGGGAACTTATATTTGGAAACATTTAAATCTTAGAGGAATAAGAACAATTTATTTTTGTAAACAGAATCTGTGAAATTAACAGTGCATTTTGGAAGACTGGACTATACAGGTTGAATACTGAAAAATGAAAATTGATGAAAACGTTATGAAACAATTATTGATCAACATATTGGTTGAATATTGAGGATTTGAACTAAGCTATGAACACCAATAGCAATTCAGAAGATAATACACAACGTTATGTTTGACTAATCAGGCTAACAGTTTCCTTGACTTATTAGCCACACCCTCAAATTTAAAAAAAATGATATTGTTGAGCACTGCTCCATCTGAAATAATTCATATTGGGCAGACGATCCTAGGGAATCAAATCCAGAAAATATTTCGCTGTAAGGTTGACATATGCCTGCATTTTTAAACTTGTTTTGCCCCATCCAAGTTGGCACCTTCTGCAGAAAACTCAATACCGGGGTATATGCGACACGGCTAGGTATGGTAATGGTACGTGGAATGGAGTTACAAGGGAAAGTGTGTGAAGGGAAGCCAAGCCTGAACAAAGTGAAAGTTTGGGGGTGAAAGCTAATGAAGTAACTGTAGTGAAGAGGCAAAGATTCATTTGTAAGGTAAGCATATTGGAGGTATTGTGGGACCGCTGAGGGTTGATAAGGATTCAACTGGTAGTAGTCACAGATGACGGGAAAACATGAAGAAAAAAAAGAATTTGCCTTTACGTCTCAGTATAAAGGGTGAAATGTGCTCTACTGAATGCACCGTTATCCTTCGCCTGGGTACATCGTTTCTCTTGTCCATCTAAAGAGCAGAGGCTTTCAACTGAGAGAATGCCGAGTACTGGTGACATTCTATAGGGTTGTGGGAAAGGAGATCGTAGAGGATTAGATGGTAATATAGCGGTAGCACCGACTGTAGACAACCTTCCTCTTGGGGGCATGCTCTGAACACCGGTTAATGTGAGCTTAATGGTAAAAATCACGTTTCCTGTTGACTGCCTTTGTGGGTGCTTTATTGACTGGACGTGTTTGCAGTGCTAGAACTAGGATAAAGAAATCTGCTTCCGGAAACACCAGAGCAATGTTTGTAGTTTTACATTTATGCCTGACCCACTTGCAACTAGAGGGGTCAATGTGGGCAATTTAAACCCCTGTTGGCCCAACTTCCAGACTGAGCATGAGCAGTACGGGCAAAGTTGAATTATATGACCTGTTCAACTTTGCAGTTAACAAACATTCTCTTCCTCTGGACCTTGAATTCTGTGGAAGGGCTGCGGTCATAGCCCTGCCAGGAGGGGGTGTTCGATCAACTGCGGGTAGGCCCCCTCTCAGCTCCTCCGTAACTGGAAAGGAGGTCATGGGTTTGCCATGAGGAGCCACGAATGCGGGAGAAGAAAGGGGCAGTGCTGGCAGAGACCCTTCAGCCGCGAATGGCACAAAACTGTTGTATGTAACAAGCAACACAATACCAGCAGCAAGAGGAAGTGACGCTGCAGTAGTCTTCTGGAGAAAACGCAGCGTCCAGGAATGGAACCCGCACACAATGGCAATCTCCACTAAACCACCAGAGAGGTTTCTGTACTAAATGAGGCCTCCACAAAAACCATGGAAAAGGAAACCCCACTAGCCCAACAGGGATATAGGGGCTTAAAAGAGGCCGATCAGGGGGACTTTAAGGGAGGGGGGGAGGGGAAACGAGGGCTATAGCACTGCCCAAGTAAGAAGAAAACAGCCAGCCTTTTAATGGAGAAGGGGCAAGGCTTGCAAGTTCTTTTGAAGCCTCTTGAAGCCCTTCCTCTGCCACGCAAACACCAGAAAGGTAAGTGATTAGACAGGGGCAGTAACTAATCCTGGGAGGAGGTGGGGTATTTAAGAAGGTGTGTGTGAATGGTTTAGTGTGTGTTAGTAGCGAGACGACATGAGGTGTAAGACATCCAAGACACTAGAGGAGGAGAGTGACACAGTTCGGAGAGAGGGGTCTGTGGAGTGTTTGTGTGTAGAAAGTAAGGAGTGAGAAGAGTGGTGTGAGGTAGTAATGGTGGTGGTGGTGGTAGAGAGGTAGTGAGAAAATTGGAGTAGCAGTAGAAAATAAGTGGTAGAGGGGAGTAGTAGCCACAGTAAAAGGTGGTGGAAGTGGTGGGAAGTAGTATTGGTAGTAGCAACAGAGGAGTAGTAGGGGCAAGGAAGTAGTATAGGAGGAAGGAGGGAGAAGAGCATAAAAGAGGTAGTAGGGGGTAGCAAGTAGTGATTGAATGAAATTAGTAGCAAGAGGAGCGGTAATATCAACCGGATGGAAGTAGGAAGGAGAAGTGTGAGACGAAAGGGATAATGGAGTGGTGGGAGAAGAACAGCTTGGGCTCCAGTGGAGAAAAGTGCTGCGAGATTGTGAGAGGGAAAGATAGAAAAAGAGAACGAGCAAAAGACGCCAGGCCGAATGAGGCGCCATCCCAATTCCCCAAGGACACCGAGCAGGCTAGGTTAGGGAAAGCTAGAACGCCCAGGGGTAGTCAGGTAGCCATTGTGTTATGGAAAACTAAATTAGCCCTAGAATGAAAATACAGATGGTGGGGAGGGGGCCACTTGGCAATAGCTACTAACACCCAGTTGCGGACACCTGGGATAGTGAGGAAGAAAAGGCTGGGGGAAGTAGAGTCAGAGGGACAAAACCGCAACCCCGGGAAGCAGAAACACAAATCCATTAACCTGTCTGAAGTTAAAAAAACATCCTTGGAGTTGCATCAAGAGTCAAGTGGTTATTTGGGGTGGCCACCCAGTCACAATGGAGACTCTCATGCAGACTCTACAAGGCCATAAAAACTAGGTGGTTTGAAAGGGCCCGTCCCAAAGAGCTATTTACTGCATAGGTAACCATCCCCTAGCCCATCTACTGTATTATGAATGGGTTTGCCACACTATGCTATGCACCCACTGTACTATGTAATGTAACCTATGAGCAACTGTAACTATCAAATGGTCTTTAAGCATCTGTCCATGGGCCGCTTCCTGTAACCCTCAAGCAAGCCTTCGTAAATTTCCTTATAGCTCCTCGATGCCTGTGGCTGTAGTGTGCTCTACAAATCCAAAATAAATAAAAAAATGCCCAGAAGCAGATGGTTCACCACTCGAGATATCAGCCCCCTGGAAGGTGACATGATGTTCCAGTGGAGATCAGGCAGCATGAACATAATTCAGCCTCTTGAGAGGGTAAATAGCATCCTCCTAGGAGAGGCTCTCATTCACTCATACCTGCTCCTCGGACTCATCTGAAGGTGTACACAGGGGTCTGCTGATACAAGAGAGCCCTTTGCCCACCTGGCCTACATGAAACAGTCTCATCACGTGGAGCATTTCGTCCAGCTTACGTGAACAGCCATCAGCGCTCCATGTGGCAGGGATTGATCTTACGGTCGTCTCTGGGAGAATCATCTCAGAAACAGAATTGATTGTACTGCTTTCACAGCAAGCTTTGGAAATGCTCAGTCCTGTGCTTGGATCTGGACAATGCCCTTTATGGACCCCAGTAACAGACTGTTATGATGAAGAGATGCAGGTCCACACAGGTGAAATTAAAATTAACTCTTTATTGAGCTCTCATAGTAGCGACCCCCAGGCAGGGAACTGACTCCCTGTGGAATGTAGATTCCCAGGCAGGCTGGACTCCACATTCCAAGGAGAACTCAGGAACCAGTTGGGGCAACAGTAACCAAGATAAACAACTGGCTGTAATGTACACCAATACTTTATAAACATTATATTTCACAACCTATTAATAAATGCTCAAAACACTTTTAGCATAACAATAATGTAACCTCTAACGCCTCCCTTGCTTAACACACTTCCCTCACTTCTTCAATACAGCAACCCTCTACTTGTTGCAGACAGCACCACCCCTGACCAATATGGATGACCCAAGATCTTCGATTACCTCTTTGGGTTCTGAATATAATAAAACACCCCTTCCTAACCTTGGTAGGTAGCTTCACTTTTATCCAATCACCTTGTTTTACCTTTAACTCTCTGCATTAGTTCTTTTTCTATCATACCTTGCTTTAGCACACCAATCACTGGCTGCCAGCTTTCCTCTCACTCTCTCCACATCCACCCCCACACAACACGACACAACCTCTCCATCCAACCTGGACATAAGTGAGAATTAGGTTTTCTGCCCCTCAATAATTCAAACAGCGCCACACCAGTAACACTGTGTGGTGCAAATCTGTACTGGAAAGTTCTCTCCATCACTGTTCGCACCCAATCTCCTCCCGTTGCTACTGCTATCCTAATAGCCTCCATCAATGTTCCGTTGAATCGTTCCACACAACCATTTCCTTGAGGATGATCTAATGCTGTGGTAATCTGTTCAATTCTATACTTTTCCAAAAATTCCTTAAATTCACGAGATACTAACTGTGACCCATTGTCCGACAGACATTTCTTAGGGAAACCCTCGCTCGAAACTATGCTCCAAAAAGCATATTATACTACTGCTAGTGATATCTTTAAGCGCACACACTTCCGGTCAATTAGACGATAAGTCCATGACCACTAACAAATACGAATCTCTCGACCCTCTAATGTTAAAAGGACCTAGAAGATCCAGAGCAACTTCGTCCCAAGGCACCTTTGTACTCTTCCTCACCACCATTAGTGTCTTTTGAACCCAAAAGCCTTTGTCTCCTTCAATACATTCACACATCTCTTATCTTGTTCCTCTGCATCATTGTCTACCCCCCCCACCAAAAATCAGCTCCAACTAATCCTTTGGTCCTCGCCAGACCCAAATGACCCACATGTGCTAACTTCACTACCTCATTTCTCATTGACTTGGTACCACAAGTTTGTGTCCTCTATACAAATACTCACCCCTGACAGCCAATTCATCCTTCACCTTTCCAAATCCCTTCAATTTCTTGTCAGCCCTAGAGATACCAGCTCCATTCATAGCCATCAGCACCTCCTGATACACCATGTCCTCTGTACACGCCATGTCCCATTCCGATTTTTTCTAGACTAGTATGTACTTATTTCTGCTGCATCCTCTTCATCATGTACAGTCACTGCAGACTGTCATTTTCTCCCATGTGCCCGACAGACCTTGACAACGCATCTGCTATCACATTTTCTTCTCCTTGTATATGCATCATGTCAAATTGTAGACCCTGCAAGCTGCTCACCCACTTCATGATTCGTCTTGACACACCTTCTAAACCACCCTTAGAAAATATACTAACCAATGGTTTGTGATCAGTGCAAATAGTGAACTCTTGTCCCCATAAATCTCTTAAATTTCTCCACCCCCCCCAGACACATGCTAAAGCTTCTTTTTCCACCAGAGAATATTTATGTTCAGCTTCTTTAAGTGTTCTTGAGGCAAACCCCACCGTAAATAACTCAGAGTCACTCTCCTGCATAAGGACACCACCCAAACCATAGTAATTAGCACCCACAAATAACATTTTTCTTTAATTCCACAAAACTAGCCAACACAGGTGCGTTCACTACCGCTTGCTTGAGGTCTTTAAATTCTCCTTCACGTTCTTCATTCCACTCAAACTGTGCCTTTCCTAGTGAGATTCCTCACATCTTGTCTGTCCGACAAGCCTTTAATGAATTTGCTATACAACTCAACCAATCCTAGAAAGGACAACACATCACTCTTTCAGCTAGGAGTTTACATCTTCTTTATAGCTTCAATGGCATCCTCCTTCCTTTTCACTCCATCTCCTGAAATTTCATGACCCAAGTACACCACCTTAGCAGCCTTAAAAGTGCATTTCTCCTTAGCAATCGTTAAGCCAGCCTCACCCAATATTATCAACACTCTCTTCAACTTCTCATGTTCTTTCTCATCACTTGCACAAATTAAAACATCATCTTGATAAAGTACACCTGTTTCTTCCCCTAACAACTTTTACATTGCACTCGTGAAAAACACTAGCAGCGGACACCAATCCAAATGGCATCCTCCTACATCTGAACAAACCTATTGGGGTAATAAATGCCTTAAATCCTTGGATTCCTTATGCAACTCTATTTGATGATATGCAGCTTTCAAATCCAGAATAGAAAATAACTTGGCTCCCGCCACCTGCACAAGTAAGTCATCAATCCAGTGTAAAGGAAATATATCAGGGATCACCATACAGTTTAGATGACGTAAATCTATACATAGTCAGATTGATCCATTTGGCTTCCTAACAATTACTATAGGACTCACCCATTCCGAAGATTGTATTCTCTCAATAATCCCTTCAGTTTCCATTCTCAACAGTTCAACTTCCACCTCTTTACACAATGCTAATGGCACTGTGCACAATTTCGCCACTTTGGCTACTGCACCCCATTTCAATCTCATCTTATGAACAAATCCTTACAAACAACCCAGCTTGTCTCTAAACAACTATTGTACATCCTTTTCCGCCTCTCCACCACTGTCTTCAGTCCTACCATCACCACTTTCAACCTTCTCATTTGCCACCTCCATCACTTTCACTTGTTCTGGATGACTGGCATCCAACATGATTTTCAATTCTGCCTGATCAGTCCAAGACAATAATTAGTAACAAATATATCCGAATACGCTTTCCTCCCTTCAAATTGCATCTCAGCCTCAAAACTCCCCAGTATTTCAATTGGTATACCTCCATAACCATTCACTCTCACCCTTGCTTCCCAAAACGTATAGCACTTAAATTGGGCTCTCCATACTGATCAAAGTGTAGTCAGCACCACTATCAATCAACATTGAAATCAAAACTCCACGAACTGAAATCATAGCATATGGTTTTTGTCTTCTTCACTTTTCCAGAAATTGCATATACTGAGTTCACAACCTCTCTTCCCAAATTCACAGTCATCTTCCAGCTTACCATATGTAACTTCTCTGACTTGCCTGCCAAAATTAAAATTACTACAACATCGAGAAACATGCCCTTTTCTTCCACAATCCCGGCACACAATGTGAACCGCTGTGCACTCCGTCATATTCCAAGTGAGACATGCTTCCGCATCTAAAACATCTGCTCCCTGAGCCTCCCCTGGAATCTCTAAACAAATTCCATTGTCTCCCCACATCCTTTTTATTTCCAGAATTGGGTTTGCTAAAGTTCTCTCTGCCCCTTCTCCTCATAAAACCATTATTAGACTGAGGCATCTGCCTTTGCGCTTGCTTGGAAATCTTTGGCACGCACCTTCCTTCCCTCCCAGTTTGTGAAGCATATTGTCAACAGTTTTTGTCGCCTTGTAAAGCCTTGATGCTTTTTTCCTGTGTGCTCAACATTGTGTTCTATGGCTCTGGCCAACATGGGGTTATTCTCTCTCTACATTTCTTGTCTAACCTTATTACTACACTTAATCATGAGCTGGTCCCTTAAGTATTCTTCACGACAGTGAGTAAACCCACACTTAACAGTAAGTGCCCTCAGAGCTGTTCTAAAATCCTCAATGCTTTCCCCTTCCTTCTGCTCCCTAGTGGCGAACCTATATATCTTCCTAAAATAGTGTTCTCTTCCACCTCAAAATGTTTGTCCAATTTGGCCAAGGTTGTTTCGTATGCTCCTGCCCCTTCAAGTGCAACAGGTTCAGGTAGCTTCTTTAAAATGTCTTGTCCTGCAGGACCCAAGCAATGTAATAGAAGTGCCTCTTTCCTTTCACTGGAGTTTTAGGTCCAAATATAGCAAAGACATATTTTACAAAGCCTTCACTCCAGTCAGTCCACTTTATTCTGGGTTCACCTGGAGTACAGCACGGGGGCTGGTACATTAGCCATCAGTGCAACAACCTAGTATCAGTATGCAACACAAACTCACAAAATTGGGGTTGAATGAAGTGAGGCCCCCACTCAGAGTATGGTGTCTCCCTTGGATGACCCAATTTAATTCAGTATGCTCAGTAACACTAGCGTCCCAGTAATGCACTCACCGCCAGAAATCCTACATAAGTCCCCTTCTTTTTCTACCTTTTTCTCTTGTTTTGCTGCTCCAGAGCTCACCACACGCTCCTTGCTCTCAAGGCGTCCCCAGCAACTTTCTAATTCGCTTGCCGTGCCGAGCTGTAACGTGGTGAAATGCCGGTCCACTCGGCTTCCCGATTCACGTAATGGTTGCTAAAATGTCAGAGCAGTACACTGTTGCGGACTTCTGTCCACAGGGACCCGGAGCCATTTTCCAGTCTCCATTCCCACTGGACTGCCAATCACTGGGCCGACAACTCTCGTGTTATAGTACTCATCTCCTCTTCACCAGGACTTCTCGGCAGGGTTACGGAGATGAAACTCCATGCGGAGTGGCAGCCCGCTCCAGCCCCGATGTGACACAACACAGTTCCGTCGTGGCCGATTGGTCCAAGTTCTCCAAAGCAATTTGCAACGCACACACCTCCAGTATCCGGACAGACTGTCACCACACCACCACTGGCTGACCAACGAGCTGTGCTGTTCCCAGCAACGTGGAGCAGAAACCTTTGCCATGGGGCGCTACTCGCCAATCCTCGTTGCCAATTGTTATGAAGAAGAGAAGCAAGTCCACACAGGTAAGATTAAAAGTAACTCTTTGTTGAACTCTCATAGTAGCAACCCCCAGCCGGGGAAACTTCAACAACTGACTCCTCCCAGGCAAGCTGAAACTCCACATTCCAAGGAGAACTCAGGAACCAGTTGTGGTTAAACAACTGGCTGTAATGTACACCAATACTTCATAAACAGTATATATACACAACCTATTAATAAATGCTTAAAACACTTAGCATAACAATAATAAATGTAACCTCCAACACAGACATCCCTGCAACTGTCCCTCAACTAGTGGCAGATGAAAGAAGCTCTTTGATCAGCCCAGCTACTCTCTCAATGCTAGTTATTTCATGGTCAGAATCATCACAGGTGTGTGCATTTTAGAAGCCTTCCTTTAATTAGTACTGGAGTTCACTTTTGAATCTGCAAAAATTCGGAATCTGATCTAGGGACAAGTGACAAATCACCAACCCTAGCCACTTTATCTTGCATTCCTCAGCAATGTATTGCTTTTTGGGGTCTTTACGGGCTTACTCACAGCCGCAATGCCGCCAGGCTGTGAGTCTTCACTCCCTGTCCTGTCTTTGCCCAGTGGACAGACCTTGACATAAATGGCAGGCATCTTCCTACTGAACCCGATTATTCCTCAACATTTTTCTTTCCGTAAATATCTGGCCAAGACTACAGCAACTGCAAGCAGCAACATTTCCAATCAGCAGCCCTTTGAGACCTGGCACAGATTGCCAGTGAGATTCACATAACCCTCCCTCCCCCACACACAGCCAATATTAGACGGCCAAGAGTGGACAACAAGAGGTTACTCTTCCAATGGACGGAGAAAAAATAAAAGGAAAATGAAACCAAGTCATCACTGCATGTGTTAAAATGGCCTAGCTGTGCGTGTTGTGCAAAGGAGGCAAAGGAATCATCATGATATTTTGTTTGTATTGAATCAACAGTAGAGTGGTTCCAAACCGTAAAGGAGGGAAGGTTTAAAATAATGTAAATATATAAACAGGAGTGCTAACTTAAATCTATTACCAACCAAGCGGAATGCTTAAATGCTGCCAAACCAATCAAGATGCAGTTTTTATGGCCAACATTTGACAGAAAAGCCATGGATCCCACAGCTTGGTAGGGTTCCAACATCCACTTTGTGTTTCTTTCACGGTGTCCTCTCCTTCCACCATCCTTCACTTGCCTTTGTGTGTACCATTGTCCCTGCTCTCCAATCTTGGCCAGTGTTTCTTACCCCGCTGGCCTGCTCATCCGATTCCCATCGTTGATGTCTGCCCACAATGCACTTTTCCCAAAACCAGGTAGGCCACACTTCCAACCCTGGTCTAGAATGTAAAAATTACCTTTTCAGTTTCCAATTGTCCACCATATAGAACTGGTTCATTCATAACTGCTGAAAGTGACATTCCAGGTAACTTGTATCAATCAACATCAATGGGCTCCTTTTCCCACAATCAACCAAGTACTGGGATGAGGAAGAAGGAAAAAACAATGCACAGAAGAGGTAGTCTCAAGCTCAATGAGCATTCTATTTGTTTTCGGAATGCACCTGTGAGCGGGACATTTAAAGACTGAAAGCAAATTGAGGCTTTTGGAGCTTGGAAGCACGAACCGCTGTGGCGGAGTCGAGCGGCTCGCCAGAGAGAAAGTAGAGAAACGCTGCAAGGACTGGGCACGCCGCACACTCTCCAGGAGCCAGTGAAAAACCCATAGGTGTATGGCAACCGAAAAAGGCAGCGTTTAACCTACTAGTACCTGGATGTAAGCAGGTGTGCGGAGAAGAAGCTGAATGACCGGAACAACGAGAGAGCAGTCCAGAGTGGAAAGCAGGAGGCAAACCTTTACTGCATAAGCACGAACAGGGCCGAGAACGGCAAGCAAAGCTGGTGAGTCAGCCCAGGCATAGTGGAGACCCCAGGGCATTTCGGCAACTGCACCAAGTATAATGTAGAACAATTAAAGCGAGAGACACAGACAAAGAATGATTGAAAACCAAAAAGGCATATTGCAAATAAGGAACCCAGCCATACATGAATGTATGGAATGCAAATATGGGGAGAACCCAAATCAAATGATGACTCAAGGAGGTGCGATAAACCAACAGGGGTATGCTTAACTGTGGAAGTAAAGAAGAAACCATGTGTAATCGAAGAAGTCCTGGCAAGCGAGTAAACCAGGCAGCGACAAGTGTGTGTAAACAAGAAACCCTAGTAGGAGAGTATACCAGGCCATCACAAGTGCGTAAGAAGTCCTGGTAGGGCAGTATTCCAGGCAGTGGCAAATCTACAGAAGATAGGAAAATATATAGAACTGCATTTTCTAAACAAGAAGGAACTTTTGAAAGAAGTGGAAACCACAAGGCTAAGCTGCCTTGTAAATTACGGTATTGTTGTGGGTCAAGAAAGAAAGAATTTTTAGACCAAGAATTATTTATATTGTGGAAAAATCCAGTGTAAGGGTACCACTCTCTGGAATCAAGAGGTTTTACCTTGGTGAACTGAGGTATTCATTTCCCTTTATACACTCTTTGTGCAATCACCCAAGGTTAAAGACATTCCCCTTTTCACCTTATAATTTAGTTTATACTGTGAGGGTCAGTATGGAACTTTGGACACAAGGACAGGTATGATTTTGACATCCGGACAGACAGATCCTTAATTTTTGGCTTTAGGTAGGGAAACACGCCAACATGTGTCAGTTTCAATCCCGACTCTTCACACTCAGTTGTAAGAAACATCACAGTTTCCTTACTTTTGCCATGGCTTAGGGCAAATCAGAAGCAGTAGATTCCTCCACAGCAGGCAATGTAAGTCCTTGGTGGCTTGTCACCCCACAAATCCCCCTTATTGTGAAAAACAGAAAAATCCATTCCTTTTTGTCACTCTAGACAAAACTCCATGCATACATACACATGAAACATCTTGTGTTTGACATTTCTTCATGCAAGATTTTTGAAGACTAGTTTAGAAGACCACTTAAATCTATGGACGTCAACTGCCATAAAGGCTCAAGTATTCAGGCCCAAAGACTAACATGCAGACTAGTTGTTCTGTGGGAATTAAAGTGCCTGTGACCTTTAAAAATGGCATCCGCAATAGCAAGGCAGGCAGTGTTGGAGAGACCTGTGAAGGAGAAAGCCGAAAGAAGGAAGACGGCACAACTGTGCCGCGGCTCGCAAACATGAGCTACACAGGCTGGTGTAGCGCAAGGGAAGGAGAAATGCAGCAGACATACCCAAAGGACTGTGTGCCCACCAAGAAACACGTTAGTGCTCTTGGAGGTGCAGTCATGATGGCGAGGTCGAGGCCACAGAGACAAGCAGACGAGTAGGCGCAGAGCCACAGGAAGAGCTGCAGAGATGTCTGCAGTCTGTAAGAGGCCAATCCAGAAGAGAAGCTTAATCAAGGAAGCACGCCAAACATCAGAGACACCGCAAGCAACCAGTGAGTCTGCCCAGAGCTATTGGGGGCCCAGGGCATACAGACAACCATATAATCAAGTGAATGAAGTATGGGAGCTTGATATTGCGGGCAATGCTCAAAGGCAAATTAACTACAGACAAACTCTTAGATGTTTGAAAGAGAAAATCGATAAGAGAAAATGAAACAAAGGAGAATAAATACCTATGCTTGAGATGTCAATGTGGGCGAGAGCTGACAGCACTAAGCAGATATTTATGTGGTAGATTGCAAAGGACAGTGAATCCACTAGGAAGTCTAGGTAAAGAGACGATACCAGGCAACTGACATTTAGGGGAGAAAGATACCTGGCAGGGAAGTATAACAGGGGATCTATGAAACCCCAGAACAGGACTCTTGGCAGGAAAGTATACCAGGTAATCAACCAAAGTCGAAGATAACCAGCAGGGGAGTATACCAGGGAATCTGAAGAGCTCAGTGAAAGGATACTTAAAGGAGTAGATCAGGAATCCAAAAAAGAAGGAACTTGAGTTTGACAAGCCATGTAAAATATCTTTCAGTCAAACATACCAAGCATTTGAACGTGAAAGAAGTTTGGATATGAAAATGCACCAAGGTTTTGAAATTGTATCAAGACTTTAACAAAGTGTAGGAATATTTGGCCTGGGAGCATATCAGGAAGTTTAGAATGCCCGTAAGAGGATCTTTTGTAAATTAGTCCCTGACGAAGGTGGTGTGGTGACCTCCCAGCCAATGATGAGGCTCAGAACGGGGCATTACCAGATAATAATCCCTGCCGCTCTGAACCTCCTCAGGGCTGGAGGCGGCCCTCTTCTCCGCTGGGGAACAAGTTACGTGCCCTAGACCTCCCACCCCCACCCCTTTTTCCACAGATTTCCCTCCCCACTTAGCTTTTTGGTCCTTTTCGGGAGCAGACGCCCGGAAACACTTCTGTCCCCAGAGCATCCACTCCCGCTCTGCGACATGCCGCGATGGAAAGGGAGAAGCCCATTTGTTTACTATTTTTTTACTCTTCAATGGCCACCATGAAAAGGAAGAACGGGCTTAGTTTGCCCTTCCAGGGAGGCAATTTATTTATTTATTTATTTTTAAAATGTATTTACGAAACGCAAGAGCGTCTCGCAACTGAAGAAAGTTGCTTTTAGTAGCCCGGTCCAAAGGGTCGGTGGTACCAACAGCAATAAGCGTCTTGTTGGGGGGAGCATTATCGAGTCCAGTAATGCCCTGGGGCCTTCACTCAGGCCTGCAACTATGGGCCCTGGGACATTACCCAACACCCATAGCCTCAAGCCCCCCTGCACGCCCCTACTCTTAAGTTTACAGACCAAAAGCCTTCAGGGTCAGTTTAGAATGTTTTGGACACAAGGACGGTTTTCTCAGAACTACTTGACACAGATGGATTCTTAGTTTTAGTTTCCGAGGCAAGTAACCCCTTCATTTAGGATAGTTAGGAAAGTGTTATTCTAACACATTTTGTGACAAATAAAATGTCAATTCGGAGATTATTATAAACTTGTGTCTGCCTCATTTCTGACACCCCTCACACCCTCCTCAAATTAAAGCTCTGTCACCCATCTTGATCTTTCAGAACTCATGATAGAGAGAAATAAAGTTAAACAAACCCTCATAGGATTACAAAATGCAAACCCCCCGCCCCAAAACCCCCTCCTCACTCTTCTGTGTGGCCATGGTTTAAAAGATTTTTGGGCTCTGTCCCCAAATTGCGTTGAAAAGAAAATAAATGATCTCTAGGACCACTGTTGTACCTTGAAGTATAGAAATACAAGATAAAGAAAACACACTTTTTAGTACTGTAAATAACAGACATATGATTACTCAAAAGGCATACATTTTAATGACCACAGGAGGATCAAAGACAGTCAATCAGTACTATAGGGATTCAAACCTGCGATTCACAGATGACACCAACCAGTGCTTTACTCTTAACGATCGGGCTTGCTGCTACTCTTAAACATTAATGCTTTTTAAATAGGGCCGGAATGGTATTATTGTTCTCACTCCATGCATGTATTATCAATGTTTTTGAAGGTTACGTATGGCCCCCCAAGTGCCCAAAGCTTGCAGAAATATAAATACAACATTTTAAAACTGACAAGAAACATGCACATATAAACATGGTTTCCAAACTAAGCACTCCAATTTAAGAGTCACAGAAACACGGAGATATACTTAAATGCCATCTTAAAAACAAAAAAAGTGTTGTCTAGTGAACCACTTGCCAAATAAAAAAAGATGTTTGAGTTTTACTTTGAGATTTTACAAAATAGATGGGGTGCTATGAAAGAAGGATCCATGGGCTTGATTCTAGCAATCAAATCCAGAATTTGGTTATTCCTTCTTGCAACGCCATCTGATGTTAGGGAGTCGATGTCTAGGTCACCACACAATATTATGTTGGGGTTCAAGGACGAAGATTTCAAGCAGTCAATCAATGTAGTTATTTGGTCAATGAAGCTGGAACTGCAAGCTCCCTTATGTTGCCAATAAAGGTTCAGAATGGCAATCAAGTTATCCGTCGCTTTGGCTTTTTGTGTTGGTTCCATCATAGTGAGTTGTATGCAAGGGCTTAGATTTTTCAGATTTAATAACTCGGAGCCCACTTTTCTTGTTTATTAGTGTAAAGCGACCTGCCATTGGAGGCCCCTTTTTCATTTTATTGCTGGATTTGTAGCTATATGAAAGCCTTCCGCAATTGGTGGGGAAGACAACCATATTTCCTGCAAGCAGATGATGTCAAAACTGTCCAGGTTGCACTGTTCCAAGATCCAATTAGCTATGGTGGGTGTTGGCGAGGTTCCGAGCGTTCACTTGTTTTCAAGGCACAGAGCTTTGGCTAACCAGCTCCATGTTGGGGCTGTCAAATTCACCACGTTCTTTTTATTGTCGATTTTTGGGCACTTAATTTCAAGTGGGTCTCATCTCGATTACAGATATTGCGTTTCATTACGTTAGATTCTGTATTCTGCTGTGAGATTTTGGCTGCAAACTGTTACTGGGCTCAACCTTTTGTCACAATCGGTTGCAGAGGATTTTTGTGCTCTTCTGCTTACATTTATTTGTTTGCCCTGCTTTGTCTTCGCTTATGTTTTTTTCTTTTGTTGAGAGTTAAATCTTGTCAGCTTTCCATGATGTCAAATGCCAGAGGTAACGATGACGCAGCACCTAACACTAGGTCGCAAATCATTCGGGAGTGAATGTGCAATCGCACACATTGATGTTGTGGCTCTTCAATAAATTCCACAATGGCAAGATCATCAGAGTCGTTTGCTGTAGTGCTGGTACATGGTGGAGCAGCCGTAACACATTGTGACGATTCAATATCAGTCCATCATGGACTGATGGGATGCGCTCCAATGTTACTAGATGGTTGGCGATAGGTTTGTTGCTCGTCTTTATTTTCTCGATGGTGAAATTGCGACTTCCCAGTTCTTGCAAGTTTGAGTCCTTTTTGGATCCACTACAATTCTGGGAATGAGACTCTAGTTGCTGCCCTTTGTCTCGATGTGTCCAATCTAGGACATTTGCTAGCTCGTCTCTGAACTATGTATTGTGTTCATTTTTTAACACCAGCCAGGGGTTTGTCCAGGGGCCGTTCTAGATTTGTGGCTTCAATTTTTTTCCCCTCTTTTCTGCCAGCATGAGGAAGGTAAACGTGGGATAATCTTTATTCACGAATGCTACTCGTTGATTCTTCAGGAGAGGTTGTCAATTCTACATCCACCGCGAACAGCTCTTCCTGCTCTTGCCATCCATCTCTTTCAGAATTGGTGTCATAGGTTAGTGCGTTTGAGTAATTTTGGGCTTGAGAAATCTTGTCTTCGAGATCAGTATCATGTGTTAGATTCAACAGCAAAGACACATCAATTTACGTGTTTGGCATGGGATGCCATCGTTTTTTGTTTAGATAATTCGCGTTTGTTTTTGCATAAATTTGCCACTGGGGTCATCAGTGTCACGCTCTTTGTTTATGTTTCAGCCACAAAGGATTTAAGATTTCAAAGGAATTTCCGTGAACTATTAGTTTTGGAATATTTTCCTTTAGGTTGATTTTTGGTCTTCTTGGCCTGACAGCTCTTAGCATGATTGCTGGACTGGGTTCCGGCTTTACCACACTGAAAGATTGCATATGTACCCATCTTGATTAGTTTTTTTCGTTTTATGCCTTTGAAGTACACAGATCTTCCATGATCCCTTCTGCATCAGCAGAGGTGGAGGGTTTCTTTACCATGTCCTCCCTTACTGCTCGACTACTTTTGCGGTTTGGAGTCATTTTCCTAGTTTTGATGTCTTAATGGCAGCAATTCCACATTATCACGCGAGTGACCTGCGATCAGCGCAGTTAAGCATTTGTTGTTCGAGGCATCCCCTTCATCGAGCACTATTTGTGCCATCTCTTTCTGGATGCCTGGGTTGTTCTTTTGTCGAGGAGCAGACTTTGCTTCTCGGTGGAGTCTTTGGCAAGTCACTCCAATGTCCGATTTTGCAATGTATGTGTTTTTGCTCATTTTTAAGAGTAATAGCGCCTCATGGGCAACCAAATAGTTTTTTGTCTTCACTATTATTTTTCAATTGTTCTAGAATTGAGTGATTGTGTTAGATCAACCCTCTGTCGTCAGCTGCTTTTGTTTGAAGCACAAGCATGGATGTTTCAATATTAATGAGTCTAGAATGCATCATTGTTGTTGAGGTGCTTTGGTCTTTGTAGTTTTTGTTCATGTGTTCGTTCATCTTTACAAATGGCACTTGAGCTATCGTTAAAGCTGGCATGATGTTTGGATTTAGCTCGTGTATGACTTGTTGAATTATCTTTTTGGGGCTTATCCCTTAAGGTGTGGCACCCAATTTTCATCTGGGCACGTGCCTTCGCACTTTGAGGAGTCAAATAAAGATCCTTCTGAAGTGGAATGTTTGGCTCGGTGTGCGCTTGCTCTCCCTAGGGCAGGCGTTGCAGCATGGTGGCAGCTTATGTTGGTGTAGATTGTCCAACTTGGTTTGAGTTGTGAACATCTGATGCTTTGGGGGAAGAGTTGGACTTAACTCTCCTCCGCTTGTGTGTCCGGTTGTTCGTACTGATTTTATCACCAGCTATAGATTCACCTTAGATAAGGTTTCTTGCCTTATTTCTGTTGGCTCACCCTTGAGAGGTTAGTTCTGCTAAATCACGGAACAGCTTATCGGCCACAGCTAAGGAATGCCTACGTGAGTATGTAACCTCCTCATGGGTTTCTGCTTCATTTGTCGCTTCGCTCAATATTATGGGCAGGCAGTTAGTCAGCGAAGCAGGTGCTGGCCCTTGACACCGTGCCGTTAACGACATGAGCGACATGAGCCTAGGAGTTGTAGAATTTGTTGTTGGCAAGTTATTTGTGCTACCTCTGTTAGATTCAATTCAGTGTCATCATTATTGCCAGAGGCACACACTATGCTTTTCCCAATCATTGTGGGCTTTTGCTAATGGAGAGGGGATAGGAGGTGTTCTGTCATGTAATAATTCCTGTTTGCTCTCTGTACAGCGTCCTGCAAGAGATTTGTATACTCGCTAGCTGGTGTCTTGCCACCAAAAAAAGCAAAGCGCCCTTTTCCATTTATTTTGTTTGTGGGTTGCCAAAGAGCTCAATTGGCCCATCATTTCTCCAGCATGAAGTTGTCACAACTTTCAGCGAGTTGCTTGTGGGGCACAGATTAATGAGTCTGCTGTTTAGCCGCTTTAATCATGCGATCGGCCAATGCTGTGAGTATTGGAACTACTCGCTCTGAGACAGCAATGGGCTCCGCAGACAGTTCTGCTGAAAACAACCTTTGGTTTGATAAGTGAGGGAGCCTGGGGGAGGTGTGCCAGAGATTTTCACTGGAGAGGTTAGCCTCACTGACCTCGTACACTGGGGTCACTTTGTGAGGGATCGCAGCCGGGCTCATATGATCGCGGGTGGGCATGCGCAGGACTACAGGGGGCAGGATGACCCGCGCTTACCTCATTTAGCATTCTCGGGGGTGGACTTGCTTCTCCTTTGTTTGTCCTCAGAAGGGAGTCTGGATAATTGCAGTATCCCACGGCGTGTCTGCAGCTATGGCATCGAGTCGTTGCTCTAATCACGCTTGGTTGCCATGCTGGCTGGGGCGCAATTCTTTCCATTCATTCGACATTACAGTAAACGCTCCTGACACTTTGCATCGTGGAGTGACTATTTATGGATTAACCCCTCCTCCTCCTTCACGGATCACGATAGGCAGGGAAGAAAGACCTTGAAGCAGCAGATCAAGTCCAAACCAATACGCCAATAGCCTTCACACAGGAAACACTCTGCATTTCTGGGTGCATTTCAGACTCTCACAACTGGCGTTTGGAAGGGGGCAACATTTATTTTGTAGGATTTGGCGGGGGAGGACCACAAGAGGGCATTTTCATTATTGCAGTTAAGCATTTGAGGCCTGCCATGGTCGAATTCTGGTAGGGCAGCTAACTGATGTTGCAGGCAGCTCTTAACCAGCAGATTGCACAGCCTCATCCATTCAGCATTTTCCTGTTTGGGACAAAACCCAACAGTGTTGCAATCCCCACTTTGTTCGGGATTCAAGTTTAAAATCAGATAAAAATGTAGAGATTTGTTTAGACGACACCTCCAACTCTAATCCCACGCTACACCATAGCAAGGAGTATATAATGCAACCACCGTTGGCTACATAACACCATTAAACTTATAACTTCCAATGTCTGGGCAATAATAGACAACTCAGGACATTCATAATCTGCTAGTCATCCAGCCTTTTAGCAGTTCCCACGATAGTTTGACTGAATAAAGTGAAAAATGCTGATGGACATCCGAGTCTGTTATACACACTGAAGCCAGTTGGAAACACCACTGGCTTCCTCTGTGGGAGTAGGGTCAAAGTAAAAATGGCATTTCTGGTTGACAAATGTCCCAATCTATTGGCACTACTGGGCCAGAGAAGGCCAATAAAATGGTATTTAAACAGAGCTCTATGATGTCCCTTTGTGTTTCCCAAGTTCCGGCCTGTGATGCCCCAAAAGTCTTTGATGAAGGCATCAATGTTCTGGAATAGTTTGGCAATATCTGGTATGAGGAACTTGAGCATGTTTATGAAATACAAACTATGTAATTCAGTCTCATTTTCCCACCTGTACTTATTTCAGGTGAGATTTTTTGCTTTCTTTCCGCTTCCAGGAAGAAATTAACTAAATTGGAATTGGACAGTGCCTAGAGACAGAATGATGTAACGTGTGCCATACAAATCTTACTTCGGAGGATTATTTTTAGCAGTAACTCAGATAAACAGACTAAAACAAATTGGGTACACCTTTACAAACATCACTTGCCCCCATTTTTCATTCGTTTAGCAAGAATTGCGTCAAGGAAAAAAGTTAAAAAAATAAACGACAGGTGGTGCTTTTCTAGCAGTCACTGGTTTCTCAGAGAAGGTTTCAATTTAGCCTAAATCTTTTGAGAAGCTATTTCTTTATTAAATGTCGTCATGATCTACCTCGAAGAGAATCTCATTCACATGACTGCCGTCGAAAACAGTTAAGGTAAAACGTCCACATCCTACAGTCTCAAAAACACTGTCAACACTCACGATCCTTTAAAACTTTGCATCGAATGAACCCAAATCTTCAGCACAGTAAGTTAACAGGAAATAAGCCATTTGACGTCAAGGAAGAAGCTAGTCGCAACATAACCGGCATGACATTCAGCGCTCTGAAATATCTGGATAGCATGCAGAAATCAGACCACTGTAGAAAGCAAAATCAGTCTGCAGAATACGACACAGGCATTTCCGAAGCAGCCAATAAAAGCAAAATCCCTCAAGCACTGCATCAATGCTCTAACCAAGATGAACATCCGCAATCTAGAGAAACACCACAATGCCATCAACAATGATATCTGCAAGAAAATTGACAAATGCAGACAGCACAAGACCGCAAATAAGCCTTAGCCACGTCATTGCATCGACATTCGCATGGACACTCGCAACATACTGCTCTGGACAGACATCGTAGACAATATTGTGAGCAGAGCGTAGACAAAACAACCTTAATTCCTCAGTGCCACCTCATATCACAATGACATACTCCCATCCTCCCTCCTTAAAACCATCCAAGCGGAAGCCTTCATCTCACTTACACACACACCCCAAAATGACTCAAAGGCATCTTTCCTAACAAACCAGAGGACAGACTGCGCTGTTATGGAATAAATCACCAGTACACCTGAGCGATTGTGCCAACTACTAGCCCATTAAACACATTACCTTCACTGACCAATTATTTATAAAAAAAAAATGGATTACAACTGCTGAGATAAAATGGCACGGAACAGAACATAAGAATTTGGAAAAAACGATTGGCTTTGCCAATGCTAGTTGTGTGTCCTGTGGTCCCATTCTTAAAAAGCAATGCCAGTTCCAGGGAAGTGAGTTAAAGGGAACGAATATTAAAGTTGTTGTGGGGAATAGTATACTCCAAGTCTCATGCAGTGTGCAATAGCCATGCAGGCTAAATCTCCGTCACACCGTTATTAAAAGTTACTAGCTATACCATGCCTATTATATGTTGATCTAGCCTCTCCCTTTCTCTGCGCATGCTCGTACTGCTTCACTATGTCGGCAACTCTCTCGGGGGCCGGTGCGCGTTTGCTAGTGCCACTCTAGATGAAGCCAACATCGAATCTTGAAGGGATGGGGAGTGTCCTTTTTATGACTGCTTTGCTGAAAGCAAATTATTTAATTACCAACTTTGTAAATTTTCTCTTTAAAAATCGAAATGTTTATTTTTTACTGAGCGAAGTATATGATCAAAACCTAGAACAACCACATACTGGGTCGGAATAGCTGCAGTATAAACGTACACGATACAGGCTTAACAGAAAGCTCAGATCAGGTGCAGCACTTCTCTTCATTCCAGTGACAAAATCAACAAGAATAGGGGGTGCTCTACTTTCTGAGTCTAAGCACCCACCATCTGGAACTCGATCACTCCAACCATCCACTGCATGGAAGATCGCCTTGCCTTCAGGAAGGCTCCCAAACCTGGCCCTTCCCTTTGACAGCCTGACAAAGACAGCCCATCTCCTGGATGAATTATTACTCACCCCCTGACTAAAATGCTGGGGCACCCGAGGAGTTAAGGGGCAAGGGGGACATATCACCACCCCCACTCAATGCTTTATAAGCTCTGCAAGATGTGTCCCAACCTGGTGTCAGTCTATCTTCAATGGAGCATCAAGCACGCCATTGCAACGAAACACAACCGTATCCTGCACGGGATTGCACACATGCAAAAAAAGCATCATCTCATCCAGTAGAATACAGCTGAGACCAACGCAAAATTCATCCCACCCCCCTGACAATTTAACAGCAACCATTTTTCACCTGATAACTATGGATTGCTGATAGGGAACTAGCCACCCGAACCGCCCACCCACCCACATTCGTACTTACTAAAAAATGCACAAGCTTTTTAGAAATCCTTTCATCATCTCTTCAGTCTCGGTATCCGTTCTTTCAAAGGGCATTAAACCCCACAGCGCTTCAAGGCCATACCAATGGCAGTAGGCACTATACAAGTGACATGCACATTTTCGGTTGGAAAATTCATTAAAATCAAAGAGCATTTTGGGAACATAATGACCACAAACCTCAACATCTGACAAATCTTCCCCGTGATGAAAGGGCTGCATTCTTGGGTGACTAAGTAAATATCCGTCCACTAGGGAAAAGGAAATCTGGAGAGAATGTTAAGGGGGGGTCAGGGTAAGGATGGTTGTCCATATACTCCGTTCCGAATGTACAGACAAGCAATATATAAAGGATGCCTTTAATGGATAGTTCATAACAATGAAACCCAAGCACAATACATTGGGAAAGAAAATGCTACAAAAACCAGGTGTGACAGGGTCAGTATTCTGCCAGTAGACTAATGTGAAACCCAGAATTATTCCTACCCCAGAAGGGACGAGAAGGCAGTTGGGAGAGCCCCAGTCTGTACTTCACTTTGTGCCCCCTCACTAGTTTTCAATGGGTGTTCCACTCTTGATTAGCCCATAGCTCTGCTGACCAGTCTCTTTCCACTTGTTTGAGAAGTACATACAACAGCATTCCGGGTGGAACACCATCAATAGCAGCCCACCGGTTTCCAGAAAAATGCTTCTCGCCAGAATTTACCCACTGCCAACAAAGAAAAAACTGCGATAAGACGCAGTACCTACTTTTATAACTAACGTCAGAACGGATCGCTTTATGCCGCTTGTATACAAGAAGTAGCTCACCTCTGAAAAAGCAGCGTAGCAGCTCGCTGTGGACAGCTGGAACTCCAATGACACGAACTGGGACATTTTAAGAGGGGTTCTGCCATTTTCAAATAGCCACCTTTTTATGTATTGCCCAATTGCGACACCTCCCGGGCAGGGAGTGCAAGGACTGAATTGACCTGGGAAGCCGCAATGAGAGAAAGAGGGGGATACAAACTGGGACAAGAAAACAGGAAGGTGTGGGTTGTTCGGGTTAGGCCAGCAGCAGAGGTTGCAGACTTCGAGACAGGAGGAAGGATGGTGTGGAGGAGCTTTTATTAAAATGCTGAGGTATTGGGTGGTGAATCAAGGTGGTACTGTGTTTAAGGTATAGATTGAGTGAAAGGGTGACGGCAGTGAGGGTGACCGAGTGGTAGAGTGCAGGCAGGACTCGTAGTAGTGTGGAGGGAGGAGTGGTAGCAGTTTAGAGTGAGGAGTGGCAGAGGGGAAGAGTACTATCTGAGGGGAGAAAAAAGTAGCGGAGGGGAGAGTAGTATTGCAGGGGACAGTAGCAGAGAGTAGTAGTGGAGAGGAGAGCAAGTAGTAGAGGGTAATATCGAAGGGCAGAGGTAGACCATACACGGAGAACAGAGGGACAGAGGCCCTCAGGGACATAAAAGGAAAAAGCAGGGGGGAGAGAGAGGAATGACAGGGGGAGGAGAAATGGAGCGTGACAGAGGAAGGTCTTAGTGCAGAAGGAATAGAGAGGGTGAAGATGGATAGCAGGAAGGCCCACTCCTTAAACCATATCTTGGGGAAGATTCCTGGCTAGGAACCCTAGATTGTTCAGAGGGAGGCTAGAAAAGGCATTTCCCTTTAGGCTATCAATGAAAAAAAACTTTAAAGAAATGTTTAAGATGAGAAATTTAAACGCAACAAAACCCTTGAAATTCAGGTGTAGCCACCTAAAATGTGCACCCCGTATTGCGCAGCCTATGACCACAATGACGGCATCACTGATAACAAATGATTATTTAACTAATGGCTTCATACATAAGATCACTCTAGGTATTTGCACATATTTAGACCACCCTTACGTTTCTACATGTGTGATATTTGCTTTTTAGAATAGTTCGTAACCATGAGGACATTGTTTAAAACAATAAAAGCTACACATGCATCATTTCACTTCTTGTAAAGCGTTCCTTTGTAGTACTTTTATAATTCAGATGTCTTTTACCAATGTAATTTTTACAAATATGTTTGTTTTCTTTTAATAGCAATAAAGCAAAAAAAGTACACTGCTTGGAATGTTCCTGTTCGTTCCAAATATATGCAAGACATGGTCACTATAATATATGTATATACAGTTACAATAATAGTAGAATAGAAAGACGTTGAATTCCATTTACTACATTTCAAAATATATGCAAATACTCAATTGTTTTATTGTAAGAAAAATGTGTACACGTTATTTTCTAAATGACTGCTTTGAAACAAGGAACATGCATTGGATATATTTTAAGATTTCCACATATTGTTATTGAAAATGAAAAGGGAACTTCTTTCTATACATAAATTTAGAGTAAAGCTTTAAAATTCAACATTTGCATGAAAACATGTACGTAGATGTTTGTTTCTTTCAGTGTGTCTTTTGTAATTAACATGTTAAAACTAAAGTAAAAAACAATGTAAAAAGTAAAAGTAACATTTGAATAGTATCCAATTTTTTAACACGTTTATTTGTGATTTCATCATTGTGGCCATATGGTGCGCTACAGGAGGCAGAGTTTAGGTGGCTTTAGCTGAATTTCAAGGGTTTTGCTGCATTAAGTTTCTCACCTTAACTGTTCTTTAAATAAACGTTTTTCATTGAATTTTAAGGGCTTTTTTGTCCACATCACCGGCCGTGGCTTTTGGCCATGGCCGTGCCAACTGTATATTTTACAACACTACGAGACCACTGTCTTAGGTCATGGCAGTAGCAGGGGTGGACTGGCCTATAGGGAATTCTGGAGATTTCCCGGTGGGTCTCCGCACCCTCGGCCTCTTGGTGTGTTAGTTCCAAATTGTCTCATAGGCAAAGCATTGGGCTTACTGAAAATATGTCATATGGGGCCACTTTTAACATTATTTCCAGGGCCTCTCTGTTCCCAGTCCACCCCTGGGCAGTAGGCATTTATTTATTTTTTTAAACTAGTGGCCACTATTCATGGCCTTCGGCGCATTTCCGTTTATTATTATAATAAAGCGCAAAGTGTCGCCCATGGGCATCTTGGCGCTAGAGAGAAAGGCAAACTGTCCATATAGAAAGGTAAAGCCAACAGGTAAAAATTTTAAAAAGAAGGTTCTTTATCCTTTTCCTAAAAGCTAGATGGCCAAATAATTTCTTTATAGGAGGTGGCAGCTCGTACCATGCAATGGAAGCAGCTACGGAGAAATAACTACCTCCTATCCTGGCGCGTTTGTATGGCAGTACCACATGCAGATCAGCAGTGGCAGAGTGAAGCTGGAGACTAGGCTTGCAGAAACTCTGCTCCCAAATTTTGTTATCGCCCGATGAACGATACAGAGCTTTGAATCTGATATGCTGATAGGGGAAATGTGTGCTCCATAAGGGGAGCCAGGAGCTCTGATCTAGCTGCCAGATTTTGTAGGAGCTGTAGTCTCTGGATGAGGCCCCTCGATTGGGCTAAATATAGAGAATTACAATAATCCAGCCGTGATAGAATAGGGTCAGTTACAACCGAGGGACGAAGATGTTCAGAGATTCAAGGCACCACTTTCTGAACTTTCAGCTGCATATGACCAGTTTGACATACAGTAGCAACCCGACTCTCCATAGAGAGAGAAGCTGTTAGTGTAACACCTAGGTTCTTTACCTTCCCTGTAGGAGTGGTAAGGTTGCCCAGGATACAGGCCAGAAAGAAGACACCCAGAGTCACAGATCAGGGTGGACACTCCACCACCAGGACCTCAGTCTCATCTCCGTTCAATTTGAGCCAATTGTGGTTCATCCACTCACCCAAGGCCGTCAGGCATTCTCGCAAGCACGACACTATCTCAGCCTCATCTAGATATGAATGAATCAGAATGTCGTCAGCATATGAATAACACCTAACGCCGATGGAGCGGATGAGACCAACTAATGGCCAAATATAGATGTTAAAGAGAATCAGAGATAGTGAGGATCCCTTCGGCTCTCTACTGCTAAGAGGGCATGGAGTAGATAGAAAAGGAGGCATGTAGAGAGGGAGTACGATCCGCCAGGAACGAGGTGAACAATGCCAGTACTTGACCAGATATACCCACCAGGGCAAGACAGGACAACAGGATGGGGTGGTCGACAGTGTTGAAGGCCGCTGATGGATCTAGTAGAATCAGGGCACCCACCCCACCCGTGTCCACCCACCTGGCCATATCATCCTGGACAGAGATCAGAACACTCTGTGCCTCTGCCAGGTCTAAAGCCGGCCTGCACAGGGTCGAGAAAAGAGAGGATTCCAAGTAGGAAAAGTAAAGTAGGGACCAAAGATTCCAGTAATTTAAGAAAGAGTGAGATAGGACGGATATTGGCCAGAACCGTGGGGTCCAGTGTGGGCTTGTTTAAGAGAGGAATCACTCCAGCAGCTTTCAAATCTGGGGGAATAACCCCAGATTGACAAGAGTTGTTAATAGCTGCTGTAATTTCCCTTAGAAGATCAGCAAATAGTTTTCATGATCGCTACCGGGATAGCGTTGGAAGGGGAAGAGGATTTAATCTTTTAAATGGCTGCTAGGACTGCTTCTTCCGAGAATAGAGGAAACGCAGACCATTTAGGCATTTCAGATGGTGGGGCTCCACGATTAAGGTCACTGTTACTATCAGCAGTGAGGATGGTCTTGCTAATGTTATGGCGGATGTCGCTAATTTTGGTAATAAAGAAATATGATAAATCGTCACACAGTTTGTGTCGGTCTAACACTAGAGGTCAGCTTGTCAGAGGAAGAGAGCGCCTTGACAGCAGAGAATAGGACCTTAGGTTTGCACAAAGCGGTTTCAATTTCTTATAGAGTTTTAGCTGTTTTAACAGCAGCAGAGCAGCAGAGTAGGATGCTAATTGCCGCCTAAATAAAGCTTTAAGATGAGGATCATAGGCTTTGCGCCAGTCTAAGTTTGAGCCTCTCTGCCTTAACCGAGTCGGAGAACCAAGGCTCCGATGCTACCCTGCGGGCTGCATGAGTCTAAGAGGGGCAACCTTGTCCGCCGCCTCCTGAAAGGATAGAGCCAGTGTAGACAGATGTGAGGATCCATATTGCATTTGGCTGCAACAAGGGAGACCAGATCCTGTGAGTCAATCGAGCGACAAGAACGGTGCCAAATTTTAGGGACAGGTATCTTGGTACCAGGTGTCATTCCATTGAGCTTACATGTAATTAGGAAATAGTCTGTCCATACCATAGGCTCAACTAGTGATAGTAGGGCATTAGCTACAAAAACCAAATCAAGTATATTCCCCAACTTGTGTTGGAGAAGGCAGAATTTGATGCAAGTCCAAATCAAGCATACTATCAAAAAATAAATTGACAGCAGGTGGCCTAGGTAGATTACATTTTAAATTAAAATCACCCAAAACTACTAATGGGTATATCTCATCTGTAAGACAGCTAGAGGATTCAACAGGAGGTCCCCAAATGTCCCTAATGGGCCATGGGGGCGATATATGAGCAGAAAATAAGAACATGCCAGGGATACAGTGCATTTGAAGAAACAGGCTTCCATATCTAAGTCATCTGTAAAGCTAAGTTGAATAATCGTCAATTCAGATTTATAAATGACTGCAATACCGCCACCATGACATGGAGGGGGACGGTCAAAATGAATAATACGGTAGTCAGGAGGGATGGCCTGCACTAAAGCAGGGGCTGAGCTGGGTCAGTCAGACATAACAGAGCCAGGCTACGCTCTGAAATCAGATGATGTATTTCGGCTGCATGCGCCGGTAGGGACCGGGTGTTCAGTAGCAGTATAGGCTACAAGGAACTGCCTGTGTCCATCACCAGAATCGTAACAGCAGGCACAGATGTTATATTAGAAATTGCATCCTCCCATCCATGCAATCCAATCGTATTAGATGGAGCCAGTGCCATCAGCAAACTCTAGGTGTAGAGAAGACAACCCTCTTGCACAGCCGCGGCACGGACGGGCACAGACTTGGCTTGCATCAAGCACGCCCTCGGCGCATTGACAGCACACCCGCGGCACCTGTCCGCTGCACAGGCGGTCTCCACGGCACAAATACCAGAGCCGGCACGAAGATGAGGCAGAGAGCCTGCCTACTAAAAATAGAAAGAGGACTCGCTCATTGTCATATCTGCCATTGTTAGGGAGATTTATCGTTTTCATGCTTCATCCCCCTCCTAGTGAGACCCCCCTCTCCTAGTGAGACCCCCCCCCCCCACTCCCTAGCCCTTTTTGCTTGACTTCTGGACCTTTTTCTTTCAATCCTGAATGAGTGGAGCCTTTTTCCACTCATTCATTTTTGTGGAATAGGTCTTTTGGAACATTATTCTTAGCATTCTACTTGTACTATGGAGTCTGTCTGCTCGATAGCTCTGAAAGGCATCTGTGTTTTACCGATACCGTAGAAGTGACCAAATCCAATGTTTGAGGAAGAAGTGACTGAATGGTTTTATTTTTTTACCCCAAAAAAATAAAAAACACGTTTTAAATAAAATATATGAGGGGGTGGGGTAAGGGATAGTAATAAAGGTAGGGGGGCTGCAGGGCATCTACCCCCAACCCCTGATTTAAATATATATATATTTTTTAAATAAACAAATTTAAAAATACGTCACCCACTTCACTCTTTTGAAAACATGGATTCGGTCAAATCACCTTCATCAGTGTTTTACTACTGCAGCACACAGCTCCCTGTGGGCAGTGTTGCTGGGGACCCTTAGGGTCCTCCTTTAAGATTCTTTTTCTAGATCAAGTAACTACAGTTCTTAGAGATAGAGAGACACTTGCCATCTCTCCCAAAATTCTATAGTCTGAGAGATTGGCACACACCACCTTCAGTGGAGTGCCAAATGGATACTTCGTATTCCCCTTCCCTCTGCTCCACTGACTTTAGACACATAGACAATCATCCAGTTATGGTTGGTGGCAGTGGACATGTTCTACCAACTAGTGCATATTTTGAATAACGAAAGCTATGTCCATAGCCTCTTTAGTGCAAAATGGGGGGAACCCAAGTACTAGCTGGGGCCTCCCTTCTTTTTTCGCAATTGCGAGCGTGGTTGTTTTAGTTCGCTCTTCTACTATTCTCCGAGGGGGTGGTGTGTGCGTTTTGCCTTAGGCGGGAAACAGTAGGTATGCCCGCTTGGCTCCAGAGTATCTGGGCAGGAAGTGGGTAAGTAGTCTTGCACCTCCCACTGTCCTTTGTCTGCCAGAAACCATGAATAGGTCCAGTCCCGAAAGAGGGTCGGCTGTCCTGATTAGACAACAACTCCTGTCCTGACCCAGCTTTCTATGCGACAGAGGAGCTCAGAAGAGGACACCTCCTTCCCTTTGGCTGGAGGGAACAACCGGTCCCAAGACAAACTTTGAAACCAGCCATCTCCAGAGGTCCAAGAAGCTTCCAGAGCTTTGTAACCCCAATACCAGGAGACCTGCTGCCCATTTCGAGTGCATCATCCATGGAAAGGCCAAATCCACCTAAATGTTTGCTGAACCTGTAAGGACACTGCAGAGATCCAATCCAACTCGCTCAGACCTCCTCAGAGTGTGGGACTGCAGGAAGCAAAGACTGACCGGGCGATCAGTGTCCTTTGTTGCTGCTGCTGCCGAAAAGGCATCAAAACTGCAGAGTGAACCAAGAAGTTGCTGAGAGTCGTGTTACAGGTCCTCTCTCGAGAGACTGCTGCTGAGAGACACCGTTGATTGTCCTGCCCTTCGTCACCAGACTAAGGAATTCGGAGGTCATGTCCAGAGCTGCCACATCTCAAAGAAGCCAACAAAAACACTTTCTTCAAACCAAAAGGTACTGTGGGAAAAAGGGTACTGCTTACCAGATTTCAAGAAGTCGCTCCAGAGCATTGGAGTGCACGTAGAGGTGTCCAGCGCAATCCACGCTTACCTCTGACCCAATCCGCTGCTTGTGCCCACTTCTCTCGTCTGTTTTAAGGTCTCCTTTGTTAGTTGCCAACTTACTGCTTCAATAATTTTGACACTGGAAGAAATCCTCAAGAACTCTTTATAATTTGCTATTTGTGAAGACTTCAAGGCCTCTCTGAACTGCATCTAGCTAGGGTTGTGTTTTTGGACAAAAAAAGACTTGCCAGGCAAAAAACAATGTCTCTAGAACCTTGAACTAAGCTCATGTTGCACTAAACACTTATTTCCCCCCCTTAAGTAACTTTTCTGCATGTCTTTGCAAGAGTAAATGCATTACCGTATGACCTGTTGAAAACTGCACAAGTGCACAATAACTGATAATACAATAACCTTGTCTTTTCCCTTTTTAATGTGGCTACAAATGTAACCACGAACAAACACAAAAGTGAAAGTGCCCTTTGAAGTGCATTACCTAGTATTTCTAAGTGTTTTATCGTAAACGTCAGACGTATTTAAAGGGATTCTGGTGTAAATATAATAAATATATATCTTTTATATAAATATATGTGTAAGTGCTTCTTTGTTGTGCCAGTCTAGCTAAGATTCAGTGTGCTTACCTACAGCTCACATCTTCCTCTTAAGGTAAGCCCGACTGCTCTGCCACAATACCAAGGTCCTGAGCTAGTACAGACTGATACCAAGAGTTGGGGGGGGGGGGGAATCCACAAAACACTGGGATAGCTTACTTAAGTCTTCCTGCCAGGAGGACTTTAGGAAAACACCACTAACAGCCGTTTTGTATGGCATTGTAGATTCCTTCTCTTATAATATAGATGTTCTCTTGGGCTTTACAACCGGAACAAGCAGAGTTAAGCCGGTCCCTAGTTTCCAAATGCGCTGAATTTCAAGGTGTTTTTTTGTTATGTTTCTCACCGTAACTGTTCTTTAACTGAAGATTTTTCCCTTGAATTTCAAACGTGTAATTTTTAAATATTTGTTTTCCCGTGCCAAGCCATGCCCACTGTACATCTTAAGACACAAACAGGCCACTAGCCATGCCCTTCGGCTGTACCCACCTTATATTTTTGTTATTCAGTGTCCTTGAACACTGAATACTGGTAGATAATGTTATTGTAGGAATACAGCTCTAAGCACAGCAGTTGAAGTGGAACTGGTGGGAATAGGCTGTGCTGGGGGTTGCTATCTGAATCCTTCAATAAATCAATTGTAAAGCTTACTGGTGGTGTGTTTGCGCTTCATATCGATGGCAATGAGTTAAGTGAGGAGAAAGCAACCCCCAGCATGCTTCTGCTATCTGGAGTGCCTTAGGTGCGGTCCTGCAGAACGATCACTTTGCGATGAGAAGTGTGGCTGCTCTGCTCCAGTGTGGGAAGGCTTCCCCGATCCAGCACTTGGCGTGGGGCGGGCTTTGGACCCTCGCCTGGCGAAAGGGAGGACATTTTGGAGAGCGTCCAGCTCTTGAAAAACCAAGCCGGCTTATATAGTTAGCCTGCTATTCAGTTCGTAGCTCCCCAGCATTGCCCAGTGAGTGACTCCTGCGGTACGGTGAGAGGGCTTCATTTATTTGGCAACACGATCCGCAGCATCTGCAGTGAAGAAAAGAAACCAGACGTGTGGCTTGCACTAAACCGTGCGTGCAGCCTAGTCTCTGTTGGTGCTTGCAAAGACGACGCATTGCATCTGTTAAAGGATAAGACCTGACGCTGTTCGGTACGTGTGGCAGCCATTTTGTTTAAATTGTCAGTTGCCAGGACAACAGTAGTAGAAGTGCCGTGCTAAGGCTGGGAAGAACACAGCAGCGATTTCAACCAAGAGGAAGTACAAAGAGGGAGAGATCCATCATAATTAATGCAGCTATCTTACAACTAGTAGTTCGTGAAACAGCACACAACTGGTGACTTGTGCATGTGTGAGTAACAAAAGTTCATATTTGCATAATAGTATTTCCCTATGTGGCACATGCTCGTCCCAGTAAAAAAGGGGTTGTGTCCTTTTGCAAGAGTTGTTAGCAGGATGGCTATCCATGGGGTACCTGGACCGGCTGTTTTTATGGAATCTCTTGGACCTGTCAAGATGGAGTGGAATCAGTGGAAGAAAGGCTTTTTACAGTACATCAAGGCAGCCTGTGGGAACTCATTTTCCAATGATAGAAAGGTATCCTGGTTAATTTAATGCATTTTCTGGGTTACGAAGTGCAATGTATTTTTGACCTCCGTTAGTTGGGGATGGTGGTGGCAATACCGCGAATGAACTGAAGTGGCTGTCCTCAAATTGGATTTGCATTTTAATCCCAAGACAAGTACCATCCTGGAGCGATATAACTTTGGGGTGCATGTGAAACAAGGGGAGAGTCTGCACTTCACCACCTGGCATTATCCTCCAAATTTAGAGACTCCTTTGACGAACATATCTGACCAATTCATGATATACTGCAACAGTAACAAGATTAGGGGGGGAGTTGTGGTTAAAGGACAAACCTTCTGTAGATGAGGAACTGGATTTGAATCCTAGTTATAAAAAAAAAAAAAAAAAAAAAAAAAAAAAAAAAAAAAAAACACCGACAAGATTGAGATTAGGGAATTTTGATGGTCAGTTTGGTTTTAAGGGAAGATTAGTGTAACAAAGAGGGGCAACCCTGTTGAGGTGGCATGATAAAAAAAAAGACTATGGATAAGTCTTGACCCTAAAACACATGAACACGTGCTGCATGGGAATACCTCAATGTGTGAGGAATTGAAAAAAGTATTCAAGAAGGGTGAGAAGAAGGTCACAGGAATGGTGCATTAGATTATATTGAAGTGTGACCATGGCTGCAAAATTACATTCCATACCATTGGTATTGAAGGACGGTGTAAAGAAAACTTGATAAATTGCACAGCATGTTTGCTTGCGGTGCAAGCGGTGTGATCGAAAGGGCAGGTAGAGTGGAATGGATTTCACTTTTATTGGTTGTAAAGAACCCATCTGGAGAATTGAGATTATGTGTTGACCTCCGTGAGTTGAATAGATATGCTCTTGTGCATAGGCATCCCCTGCCTAATACGAGTGAAATGCTAGCCATGATAGGACTTCAAGGGTGTTTTCCTAATTGGATATGGTTTCAGCGTATCACCAGATACTTTCCTACATTCCTCCTCTAGTAGTTCTAATTGCATTTAAAACGCATGAGCGTATATGCTGATTTCAGAGGATGCCGTTTGGCCCGGTGTCAGCATCTGCGGTTTTCCAAAAGGTGATGGACAAGCTGTTCAAAGGAATGAACGGTGTATTTTGTTTCCAGGATGTGTTGATTTGTGGAGAGACTGAAGTGGAGCATGATATGGTCCTGGAAAAAAGTCCTGAACATTTTGGAACAGAGAGGAGTGACAGTAAGGTAAGCAATGTGTGTTTTAAAAAGTAACAAAGTGGTATGTTTGGGTCATGAAGGGTCAGGATGTGGCATAAAGGAAAAATGTGAAATGGTGGATGCGATAAAGGTTGAGAGACCAAGAATCTAAAAGTGAATTACGCTAATTTCTAGGCATGCTAGAATGTTACCAAAAATGCGTTAAAGTTTGCAGATAAGGGAACTGAAATGGGAAACTTTCTTAAGAAGGGAGAATTGGTCTTGGATGAGAGGTGCGAAAGGGAATTTTGTGGAATTAAATAAGAAATATACTTAACACGTGCTTCGAAATGTTTTGATAAACACAGAAGCATAATCACGGGGGATGCAAGTGATAATGGCACAGGAGCAGTCTTCAGATAATGAAGGATGGTGATTAGGAGATTATTGCGCTCATGCTTCAAGAGTGTTGAAGGGGGCGTGGCTGGCCAAGGAAGCTGAAGGATGCAGCTTTGGTGAGCTGCCATACGTGATCTGATCCATTGCCCAATCCCTCCCCATTATGGTGCAAAAATATGAAATAATGCCAGACATTGGCGGAAAGGCAGGGGAATCTCCGGTGCTGTGTTAGAGAGGATTGGGCCGCTGTGAGCTACGAGGGACAGGACATAGCTTGTTGGGAGAATACCGACGCCACAGCAAAATGCTGGCCAAGACACGCAAGACTAGCGGGGCAGAGAGGAACAGAGGCGTTGTTGGCCCGTGGGGCGCAGGCAACTAGCAGAGGGAGAAGTGAGCTCCGGCAGCCGCAGGCAAGTGAAGATAGCGGGGTGGCTCCGCCCAGGATGACTGGTCCCAGTAGTAAGACTGTTGTGTTGGGTTCCCGCAGTTGTGGAGACTAAGGAGTGGAGCAGAGCAACACTGTGGCAAGGGCTCCCACAGATAGAGAGAAGGAAGGAGGAGCAAGCTGACCACATGGAAGCGTGGCGAGACCAAGCTTCCTGCGAGCAGAGCAGCAAAAGGTGCTGCGGAGGAATGGGAGCCTGAAGGTAGGGACCGAACAGTGTGGTGCCCCATACAATGTACGCTGCTGGTGTTGCAGAGCGGGGGCCCAGGGAGCATGTTACTTGCGCTCCGATGGCCTGCCATTCCTCCGGGAGGGAGTGGACCGAATGGAAGCGCGGCGGGATGCCCCGAAAGTGGAGTGTAAGAAGGCGGCCTTGGGGGAGGGGGGGGTATAAGGCTGTAGGCTGAAGCAGACAGTGCAGTGTCCCCTGCAGCGTGAGCGGCGGGTGCCTGGCGGAGAGGGGACCCGTGAAGCGCATGACACACCCCTGGTGGCCTGTCTCTCCCTCCTGCCCCCGGATTGTGGTGAGGTCCGAGCTCGATTTGGGCTCAGTCTCCAGAGGGAGGAAGTGGATTAACGTAGGCGGCTTGTGAAGAGGGGGCCCAAGGGGGCTCCAGGAAACTACACAAAAGGAAGAGGGGCTTTGTGTCCCACCCTCGGCACAGTGACCCAGAGGGCTATTCTTCATAGGGGCTAAGGGCACTGCCAGCCAAATGAACGAACCTACGCAGTTTCATCCGAGGGGGAGTGACATCTACTGAAGGAATTGCACATTACAGCCCCTCTACTGGTATTGCCATTGGGAATGGAGGAGGTTGTTTCCTCTTGCGGCACATGAGCCCTTAAGCCAGCAGCAAACGGTAGCGCAGAGGTACTCACCCCCTTACCAGCACCTACAGGAAGAGGTTTTAAAAACACATCAAAGAGAGCGCCTCTGATGTAGCTAAGTCAATCTCGGATCTAATAAAACTGTCCTGACAATAGAAAGAAGATTAGATGAAGTGTAAACTACAGTGGCAGAACAGAGGCACGAGCATGATGAACTCTCCACTAGAGTACAGCAGCTGGAGCAACAGATGGACCTGGTGCAGAATAGACAGGAGAATGCAGAAAATAGGTTGCAGCATAAAAATATACGCATCAGGGGGATCCCCAAATCTATACCAGACACAGGCCTACAACAATATGTGATGGACCAGTACTGTGCCCGGAGGGGGACAAGGAAATTGTCCTGGATCGCACACAGAGTATACTCTTCCTATCAGATATGCAGAGACCAGATTCCAGGCGTGCTGATTAGGGTTCACTTATTTCAGCTAAAGGAAGAAATTATGCGGGCAGCCCAGAAGCCAGTAACGGTTTTCTTTCAGGCAGTATTGATATCACTGTATCAGGATCTGGCCCAAGCAACCTTGCTAAAAAGAAGCCAGGTGAATTGGAGCTTGCTCCCAACAATAAGAGTCCAGTGAAAGAACTTGGCATTTAAAGTTAATGGAAATGGGGGGTTGGTAGGGGGGGGGGGACAGAGGGGGATACGTAGGTGAGGGTGGGAATTGAACCCTACATTTCCCTGGTAGGAATCAAGACCCAGTGAGTTCTGTTGTACAATAGTACATATTTATCAAAATGGGGGAGTTAAGATAGGGGAGGGAGTTGGGAAAGAGTTTCCAAAAGGTTGAAGGGACTCACCATGGATTTCAAGATCACAAAAGAAAGGAGGTGGTCAGTCTTAATAAGTTGTAATGCAAGCAAGTCAGACTATGGCTATCTTTATTACCTTGAATGCACAGAGGTTGAATTCTCCAATGAAGAGTAAGTCACTCCTGAGGAGGTTGTTAGAGTTGCAGGCATCAGTGGCGTGGGTACAGGAGACGCATCTACTTCCGGGGGATGAACATCGCCCAAGACATGTGGCCTTTCCCATACAATATCTGGACTCCAGTGGTACTAAAAAAAGGGGAGTGGGGATACTGTTTGCAAAAAGTGTGCGTTTGGAGAAACAATTTATACGCTGAGATCCGGAGAGATGATATCTGGTATTGGGGCGGAAACCTGATGTGCCAACTGGTAACTCTGATTGTGGAATATGCACCTAATGAAAAAAGATCACTTTCTGTCGAGCTTGCTAGCTAAGGTGGATGGGTGGTGTGTGGGACAGGTCCTAGTTGGAAGAGACTTTAATTGTGTGATGGACACCTCAATGGACAAGACACTCCCTGCCAAACCTAACGATAATAAATGTAGGCAGACCCTAGCTTGCTTCCTTAGGGAGCTGCATCTTATAGAAACCTGGCGGTTCTATTACCCACAGGATAAAGCATTTACCCATTACTCGGCAGCACACAGGGGCTTTTCACAGATAGACATGATCCCGATCTCACACTGGTCCCATAGGTCACTGGTTTGGAAATAGGGTTGAGATACCCATCGAATCATACACCGGCTCTGCTCCGGGTGGAACCAAGGGATCCACTCCCAAGTTCCCGGAAACCATGGAGCCTAAATAAGCTGATATTAAGGGACCAAGCCCTTAACACACACACATATGGAAAAAAAAATTCATCAGGACTAGACTGGGGGACAATATGGGATGCCAGAAAGGCGAAGAATTTATCGCCCAAACCACAATGTTTTTGAGGGGGGAAAAGGAATTGTACGTCAGATTGGCCGGAGAGGTTAGAAACGCTGATGTACAACACAGGGTAAAGGAATCACAAAAGGCCTGGCGGGAACTCATGAAAGCAAGGGCAAAATTAGAGGCACATATGATGGACAAGTCCGCGCATCTCCTCCTACAAACGAAACAAAATGTACTACATAAAAGGGGTTAAAGCCAATAAGTTCCTAGTGGCCAAACTAATAAAGTCCACCTATATTAGCCAACTTAAAAATTCAGTGGGGGAATTGAAAGGGGGAGGACTCCGAAATAGCAGAGATCATGCACTCCTTTGTTGTGCATATTTTAGTGGGAGAGAACTTGGAGGAGGCCCAACGGGAATACTTGAGGAAAGTGGATCTGCCACAGATTTCGGAGGTTAAGGCTCCAATATCAGAGGAGGAGGTTGGGTGGGTCATAGGCTCAATGAAAGGTAATAAATCCCCGGGCCCAGATGGTTTTGGAAATGCATACTACAAGGTCTTCCAGACCTTACTGGTGGGCTCCCTGACCAAAATTTTCATCTAAGTGGGACACTGGACTAGTCACTCACACAATTGTACACAAAGATAGAGGCCAAAGGACAGGTCAACATAGGTCTGTAGTGATTCTGGATGCCTCCAGGGCCTTCGATAGCTTAGACTGGAACTTTTTACATTTAACATTGGAGAAGTGTGGCTGTGGGACAACATTTTCTCTCATGGTTTTGGCCAACTATGGTATCCCAGCTACTAGACTTCAGGTTAATGGTGATCTAACAGATAGCATCCCCATACATAAAAGGGACTCGTCAGGGGTGCCCATCATCTCAGTTAACATTTACCATGGCGATCGAGCCTCTGGCTCAGGTGACCAGAATGGACCAAAGGATTCAAGGGCTATCCACGGCAGAAGCTGGCGTGCAAAAGAAGGTATTATATGCGGATGATGTCCTACTGTTCCTTAAAGGCACAACACACTCCTTTCCTAGGGCCACTACATTACTGTATACATATGAGAAGGTCTCAGGGTTCCACATTAATTCTGCTAAATCAAAAGCGCTTAACATCAGAGGACCCCACACGGGTAAGAGAATGGGGCACATGCTATCCACTAAAGATATCTGGGGGTGAACTTAACATCTAAATAGGAGAGGTTATATGGGGTTAATATTCCGGTGCAGTTAAAAACTCAGATTGGGGACCTCAGGAGGTGGAACATGCAGGAGTTGGAACATGCAGGAGTTATCGCAGTTTGCACGGATAACCGCTATGAAAATGTTTATACTGCTGTGGTTCCTGTACATGGTAGGCTCTCTCCCAATACAGATTCCAAAACGTAGCAATTAAAAACCTGCAGAAAGAAATTATGCACTTTATCTGGAAAGGGAAGAAGCCGAGAGTACCCAGAAAGGTCCTTTTCGCCCTCTGTCTCTGATGGGTTGGGGGTGGGGGGGATTGGGAGTCCCAGACTTTAGTCGATACATAATGGTGGCACAGGTAGCCGCCATTCTTCAGGGGGACCCAAGGGAAAACTCAAACGGGTGGTCCAACATAGAAAGAGGTGCGACTAACTTACCACTCGAGAATCTCAGCCTACTGACACCAAAACACATGCGAGTGGGGGGCACGCTGCTAGATACTACCAATGCCACCCTCTGGTACTGGGACAAAGCGGTGCAGGGAAAGAACGGTAAAGTGGGGGGTGGTCCACTCACAACAATGGCTCATAATCCGGACTTCACATCCAGAATGCAACCCAGGTTTTGGACTCAGTATGGGGCGCAACATCCTCGGACAGAGACTTAATCAGGCGGGAACGCATTGATGTTCGAAGATTGTAAAAAAATATTTCAGATTCCAGAAAGTGAACGGTTTCTTTACACACAGATCAGACTTTGGATCTCAAATAAAAAAGTAAAAGAGAGACAACAGAACTAGTGCTGAAACTCACAATAAAAGACAGGATAGGTGCCAAAGGGGTTTCGAGGCTGTACCTGTTCCTAGGTATGTCAAGCCCGGGAGAGGTCCTTCCGTATATGCTAAAGTGGGAACAAGATGTTGGGGAACCAATTACAGAAGAAGTGGGATCAGAATTGGTGCCGGGCATTGAAAGGTTCCAAAAGTATGCCAATCCAGGAAGAAGCTTATAAGAGATATGTTTTAGGAGGTACATGATGCCACAAGGCCTACATTCCATCAATCCAGACTATCCTTTTTGATTGGGGATCTGATACACATGTGGTGGGCATGTCCTCTGGCAGAGGTGTACTGGAAATAAATTCTAAGCCACATCAAAAATATTATAAAAAGGTACAACTTCCCTTTAATGGTTCAGATTCATTCAAAACCTTCCACCCATCACTGTTTTGTTTTCAGTTTGTCTCACTATCTGAGAGAGGGTATGGGTCCCTTGCTCACTGTGCCATAGGGAACCAAGCTCCACCTCACCAACGAGGCCCAACAAGGCCGAAACATGTCTGGGGTTGCTTGTGTTTCTGTGCCCAGGGGACCTGGCCTAGCAGTTCAGGCTGGGCTGCCACCATTGGTGGCAGTACCAGACTGATTTGCATATGGCTGGACCCCTTTTGCAATGGCAGAGGGGCTAAAAAACAGTGGTTGTCAGTGGTTCAGATTCAAAAACTTCCACCCGTCACTTTTTTGGTTACAACTTCCCTTTAAGCCAGTAGTGGTACTATTGGAAGCCACCACAGAGGGCAGTTACGCTGCCACAGGAAGTAATGCCACACCATATGTTGAGCACGGCCAGGATCTTGCTAGCGCACACTTGGAAGAAAGAGCAGGGGCCGATGGTAGCCATGTGGTTTGTGCGGCTATGGGTTGTGATGGCTATGGCAAAGGTGACGGCTCTGGCAAGTGGCTCATATCAAAAACCTAGACTCACAATTCAGCCACTTCACCATCGACACCATTAAAATTCGTGTCTCAGATTCTGTCAAAACTCTTGGAGTATACCTAGATTCCAGCCTATCCATGGACAGACAAGTCAATGCAATAGCCTCAGCAGCGGCTTATCATGCTAAACTAATTAACGCAGTCAGACCCTTTCTCTCCAAAGAGAACTGCACCAACATAGCCAGAGCCATCACCGGCTCTAGGCTAGACTATTGCAATGTACTCTTTCTAGGAACCTCCAATAAAAACCTAGAGAGACTACAAGTCATACAAAACAATGCTCTCCGGGCAGCCCAAGGCATTGCCAAAAGAGAACACATTTGAGGCCAGGAAACTAGCCCACTGGCTCCCCATAAAGGAAAGGATTGTCTTTAAAGCTCTGACACTGACCCACAAGTGCATTCACCTCACTGCTCCTGCCTACCACTCGAAAGGAATCCACTCCCTCTCCACTACCAGGCCAACTAGATCACTGTACACCAACATGCTCTCTGTGCCACTAGTAAAAAAAAATCCAGAGCGGGACGATCCAGTTTCCCCTCTCTCGCACCCACTCACTGGAATGCCATACCGCCCACGATCCGAGGTGAGGCCTCCCTCGCCACCTTCCGCAAAGCTATGAAAACCATCCTCTTCACATAAGGCCCCGCACTTTAGCATGAATACTCACCACAGGACCCAATGCATAAGTTGTAACACAATGTCCAAGTGCAATGTCTGTAACAACAGTATGATGTTCTGTAGTATTCACAATGTATCAACGACCGCTACCATGCCTGCACCTGTGTAACTAAGTTCTTGCAAGTAACAGCGCCTCAATGCCCCCGAGATGCTTGCGCGCTATATAAATATAAATATAAATAAAAGGTTTGACGGTTTGGCTTCCATTTCATGAATTTGTTGCAGAACGAGAGCAGGTTTACTTTAGGCCAGCATTGCTTCGTAATTTCTCTATTCTATGATAACAGGCAGAGTTTAAAAGCAATGGTTCCGTTAGGTAGGGATGCCCAATCGCACAAGTAAAAGGAATTTGTTCTCTTCAACCTGTGTTAAGAAGTTAAATGGAGGAGGGAGGTGCCCTGACAGGAACTATTCCATTCTGGAAAAAGAGGCCTTAGCATTCCATTTGGCTGTTCAGAAATTCAGCTATTTTGTATGGAGTACAGAGTTTGTTATATGGACAGACCATAAACCTCTGAAAAGTATCTTTGAATCGAAGGGTTTGAGTAAAGTTTTGAGGCGTGTGGCAAGTTGGGTGACAGGGATGCAGAGTCAAGTTCTACCGGGACGGGAAAACATTCTGGCTGATTGTCTATCAAGGTTGGGTGATCAAAAAGAAGAGCCAAGTGATGCAGATATTTCAGACATTGTTTTTGTGAACCATGATGGCTTTGTGAGCAAGGAGGAGTGGTTGGAGGCTGGGAATAATGATGTTTTGATGCGCATCAAAGGTTATGTGGAGTCATCATGGCCAAATAAAAGTTAAATCAGGGTGAAAGGCCTTTCTGGGAGGTGCGCAATGAATTGTGTATCGTGAATGGCTTGTTGTATCAGTGGGAGCGCCTAGTTGTTCCCTTAGCTATTCAGAAGATAGTGATCTGGCTCATGATGGGCATGTGCGTGTAATCCGAACCAAGGCAGTCCTTAGAGGTGAATATTGGTGGCCCTGTTTTGATTGAGATATGGAGAGGTTTTCAGATTGTCAAGTGTGAAAAAGGAGGTTGAGAATGTTATTGGAGGAATACAGCTCTAAGTTCTAAGCACAGCAGTTGGAGAAACAGGGCTGGTGGAGACAGCTGTACTGGGAGTTGCTACCTGTATACTTCAATAAATCAATTGTGAAGCTTACCGGTGGTGGGTTTGTGCGTCATATCAGTTTTAAAACACAAACGGGCCACTAGCCAAGGCCTTCGGCCGTGCCCACTGTAAATTAAGAACACTAGCAGACACCTAGCCATGGCTTTTTTTTTTTTTCTTTTTAAAACTAAAAAAAAAAAAAAAACACAGGCCTTCAATGTGTGCACTGTGTATTTTAAAGACACTTGCAGCCCACTGGCCTTTGGGCCCCCTACCCCCGTTTGTTCAGGTAGTACATGGCTGTGGTACTGTCTGAGACCCCGAACGGTCTTCCCCTTGAAGTGTGCCTGGAAGGCTTTCAGGGCTTTGAACACTGCAAGCAGTTCCAACTGGTTGATGTGATTGGACACAACTGATGGGGACCACAAGCCATGCACAGTCTGTTGAAGGAAGCAAGGGTCCCCCTGCACCTCCACTCTGACAGATGCGTCTGTGGTGAGAGTGGCCTCCATGTGGGGGTGGTAAAGGTTTTCCCCTGCAGAAGGTTTTCCCTGGACCACCACTGTAGGGACTGAACGAGGGCTGTCGAGACAACCACTAGATCGTCCTGCTGGCTTGACACCAGCTTGAGAGCCACACCTGCATGGGGGCATGCGCACACGAGCATGAGGAACTAGGAAGACGCAGGAAGTCATCAACCGCAGCAGCACATGGCCTTGCGAGCGCCGATGGCTACATAGTGAGGGATCTGGAACAGCAGGTTTTAAACCCACTCGGAGGGGAAGACAAGCCCATCCTCTGTCCGAGTCAGGGCCCCTAGAAACTGTTGGTCTTGGCTGGGGACCAGATTTGATCTTGTTGATCGAGAATCGCAAGCTGAACAGAAGATCCACTGTTGCCTGGGTATTTGCGATGCAAGTTCTGCACAAGTCCCCTGTTATGAGGCAGTTGTCGAGGTAAGGATACACAGGGACGGCTGCTACTGCCAGTACCTTTGTAAGCACCCTTGGGGCGGAGGCAATGCCGAAGGGGATAACTGAACTCAATCATGGCAACATTGAAATCTGAAAGTATGCATCTTTCATGTCCAGTGTGGCCTTGTAATCCTCCTGGCGTAGCAGCGAGATTACTTCCTGAAGAGTTGTCATCCAGAACTTTTGAGGTTTGACATACTTGTTCGCAGATCTAAAACGGGGCTTCCAAAACTACTCTTCACCTAATCCTGACCATCTGTGATTTTGTATACCCTCATCTGTATACAACGTTATCAATATGCCTGCCTGAAATATATGTATTAAGTTCACATGTCTCATGTAACTAAGCTCATCACTTGTAACAGTGCCTCGATGCCTACGGGCAGTTCGCGCTATGTACATTTAAATAAATAAAAGGCGAGATCCTTTTTGGGTACAAGGAAGTACATTGAATAAATACTTGTTTAACTCATGGTGGGGAACAACTTCGATGGAGCCCTTTTCCAGTAGGACCTGGACCTCTTCCAACAGAAAGCGCAGATGGTCTGATGGCAGGCGTCTGCTTCTGGGCGGATTGTAGCCGGAGGAACTCTTATGTAGTGCCAGTGGGCGACTGTCTTGAGTACCCACTGATCTGATGAGATTCCCCTCCCAGGCGTGAGCAAATGTTAGACGCCCCCTGCACCCTCCGCCCAACCGGAGAAGTGTGGGAGGGTACCCGTACCGACGAGCCACTTGGAGGCAGTTTCTGCCCCTGCCCTTACCCCACCAAAAACATTTGTTGGGATTTGAAGTTGCCAGAGGAGCCCTGTCCAGAAAAACCCAGTTGGATCCTCCCAAACTGTATTGTGTATGGGCAGAGCGGGAGAAGGACTGCCCACGAAAACCCCAGCGGGAGTTGGAGTTGCCAGTTGGACAAAGGGTTTAGCCGAGATCGGACTCAGCGACTTGAGCGTCTCATGCTCCTTTCTTGCAGTCTCCAGGGCTTCCTCAACTGCTTTCCCAAAAAGGTTGGCCTCCTCCACTGGCTTGTTGATCAAGGAGGCCAAAGTCTCTGGCTTGAAACAGTTTTTTTTTGTTTACCAGGCGTGGCATTTCAACAGGTTTCCCTGGCCAAGGGTACACCGCAAGTCAGCATAGTCCAGAGTATTCTTGAGAATATTCTGGGCGACTGGTATACCCTCTGCGACCACCGCGAACAGGCGGCTCTGAGTAGGTCCTGGGACATCTTGAAGGCCATCCTGAACAAGGCCCCATTGAACATCACTGTAGCGCGCAAGGAGTGGTTTTGTTGGCAATCCAGATGGAATATGCCGCAGGAGGTAGCAACACCCTTGCCCAGGGCATAGAAATTCTAGCAGTCCTTGTCAGGAGCAGATTTTGACGAGGACAGTGGTGCCCCAACCATCTTGCGAGTTTTGGGATAGCGTGGCCCCCTGATACCGAGCGAGTCTGAGGGAGCCGTGCAAAATTTCTTTTCCACACAGGGGTTTACAGCGCATGCGAGTGCAGGAGTGAGTAAAGAAGGGGCCCGACGCTTCTTGATTAGTTCAGCTAATGGATAGCTTGGCTTACTGGGGTCTTCTCCTAAGAAGATCTTCCATGAAGTCCGAATTAGGGGCGGCTTTGTGGGTTTATTTTGAAATGGTCAGCAGCCTTCTTTAGGGGGGTGTTGAACATCTAGTCATCTGGTGGCAGTAGGCGCATCCAGAAAGATGATCAGTGTCATGTGGTGGGGTTCCAGTCTGAGTCCTGGTAATTGGGATCCTGCTAGGAGCATAGGCAGCATCCTGCTAGGATCAGAGTCATCCACAAAAACGTCCACTTGGGGGGTCCTGATGGGATTCCTCCAAGGAGGGAAATTGGGCAAAGGGAGAGTGGAGCCTCTGGGGCTTAGTAGGGATGGGTCACGAGTACATATACCTATGTCTCTTTAAAATGTCCTGGCATGGATTCCAAGATGGCCGCCGGAGCAGGGAGACGTGTATGTCTCGCTCCCGCTGGGCCACTCAGCTGCACCACACCAGGCAACGAACTGGAGGGTGGCTGTTCCATCACCGTGCACCACTCTACACCCAGAGACACCGGACGTGCACGGGAGGCGAATTACCCCGAGGCCCGACCTCCAGCGACGCGGTGGAGTGGAGCGCCCCTCCCCCACCGTGACTACGAGTAGTTCCACGCGGCGCAGTGATCAGGGGGGGCGGCGGCGCTTCGTGGGCTGCGGAGCAGGGCGAAGCTGAGCATCCGGCCCCCGTGACACCCAGCGGCAGCTGATAGATCGGGCCGTTCTGGACGGGGGAAATCATGCCGGGAGCCTCAGCACTGCAGTGCCCTCCGGGGCGAACATTAAGTCGGTGGCCCGCTGGGAAGGGGCTGGCGCCAAACCGACTCCCGCGATTCCACGGAGGGAGCGGGGGAGAAGCCGGAGACGCACCAAACACACACCATGGCCCCGAGATGGGGGGCACCAGCGGCAGTCCCCGGCCCGTAGGACCGAGAGGCCCTCCCGCTCCCTCCCTCCGCATCCTCCCCCACGGCCCCAGAGAAAAAAAAGAAAAAAAAAAGAACGAACCCGGGGAGCCTCATGCTGGGGGGCGGAGCGGGACACCCGTGAGCCCCACACAGCTGCAACGGGAAGTAGGATTCTAAGGAGGCCCAGGCAAAACTAGCCCCAACGAGGGAAGACCCTACCCCCTCCTACACTGCGTATAATGCGGTGGTCGGCCTGGGGACAACGAGGCACGGAGGGGAGGGATAAGACCATTGGAACCCCCTCCTCAAGAACCAACACAGAGTAACATTACCAGGGGCCTTATATGAGGTGGAAGATATGATTGAGTGACTGGGACCTGTGGACTATCAGTAGAACCATTTCAAAGGACTTGTGCTAAACGCTCAGAAGGAGAACACCAGGGGCACCACTTTAGTGAGCGCTGCGTAGCCACTCAACAAGTGAGTTGAGGACTCAGGTCTGAACAGCGGCTTTGGATCATTGAAGGGGTTATGTCTAAAGCAAAAGGGAAGGGGGGGGGCCCAACAGAACCCACAATCTTCCAAAGAGGACCCCAGCATTTTACAGATGTGGGCAGCGGAGACCCCAGTAGCAACCAGAGGAAGATTGCAGGAAGACTCATCCGTGCCGACGATGAACCCAGGTCACACTACCTCTGGCAACCTACTCCCAACAAAAGAAGATATGCACGCCTGGTTTGTAGAACTACAAGAAAAGCTCATGTCGACAGTTCAGGACCAATTTGCCGCAATTAAGCACGACATGCAGCAGGCAATCCAAGACGTTAAACACAACATTGCCAATCTGGAAGAAAGGACGGACACCTTAGAAAAAATAGTGCAAAATGCAGAGGAGGCGGCTCTACAGAATAGCGAAACACAAGAGCACTTAGTACGCCTGACCCACAATCTGGAAATACAGTGTTAAGCCCTTGAAAATAGGTGCCGCAGATCGAATATTCACATAAAAAATATGGCAGAATCGGTCTTGGACAGGAACCTAAGGAAAGCGGTGCAGGAAGTCTTTAGGGACATCATAGAAGCACAAGACGGGGATGCTATTGGGATAGACGGCATCCATAGAGTGGGCACTAAACGCACGGGGCACCAGGGGAGAGACCCTGAGATGTGCTGGCAGCTCCATCTTCCTATCCGCAAAAAGAACTTATACTACGGAGAGCTAGGCAGCTGGATTAAATCAGAATGAACGGTGTGGATATTCAGCTCTTTAAAGACCGGCCCCACTCATAAGGGAACTGGTCGCGAGAGAGATAAAATACAAATCGACATTCCCATTTGGTCTGATGTTCGACTGGGAAGGAAAGCAAAGGAGGGTGACCACCAGGGAAGAGGGGCTAAGTATCATGGACATCCAGGCAGGGGAGACTTCGACCAGGAATGTGAAGACGAAGGAGGAACAGCAAAGCAGACCATGGGGGTGGGAAAGGGTCCACCAGAAAAGGAAACGGCTTGAAAGGGGAAACGATAAGTCAAATACAACAGAATAGAGGTCTCGACTCTGCAAAAGCTTAATGGGTTCAGGGTCCTGCTGCTAAACAAGGTTCGCGGAACGGTAGCCAATGAAGAGACTCGTATTCAACAGATACTTTAGGCCCGGTGAAAATCAGGAATGACTCACATCAAGGCCTGAGGAAGACGCAGGTTTTAGGACACCCTGCAAAGTTAGCCTCGAGTCTACAGTGGGCAGGGAGAGATAGGCGGTATGCCAGAGCTACCATAGGTACCATAGGTACCCGGGCCCTCCTCGGGAGCAAAGTTGGAATAAGGTTAATGGTTGGGGGAAGTTTGGGAATTTGGGGGGGCGGGGGGGAGGGAGGACTATACTGCCCGGGCAAATGGGGCACCCATAAAGGCAGGCTGAAATGGGAAAGATAAGAATTGTAACATTGAATGTTCGGGGCCTGAACTCCCCTGTAAAAAGGAAAAAAGTGGAGCATATGCTTTGGAAAGAAAAGGCTGATGTGCTACTGTTCCAGGAGACCCACATTAAAGCCCAATGATGGGAAAGTCTATAAGAGACAAGATCGCAGAATTCTTCGATCACAATGACACAGGAGAGGACTCCCTGGGCACAGTATGGGAGGCGTTTAAGGAGGTAATCAGGGGTCACATGATCGCCCTGAAAGCTACGAGGGACAAACCAAGACAACAATGGGAAAGTGAACTGGAAAAGAAACTTTCGGATATCCAAGAAGAACTAGTGGCAAACCCCACCAGAGACTTAAAGAGGACATTAAAATAAACACTGGGGCAACTTGAACTCCTCCGTAACAAAAAGGCACAGAGATCCCTCCTATACCTTAAGCAAAGATACTACATCAAGGCAAACAAGGCTGATCGATAGCTTGCAAGACTACTCTCCTCGAAGCAAAAATCAATGACCATCCGGAACATTAAAAACACACAAGGTGACACGCTATCGCAAACAAAAGATATAGGGGACTCATTTAGGGCGTTCTATCAGAACTTATATGCTACAGAGCAACCAGACGAAGCAGACCAAGATAGATTTCTGGAATCGATCCCCTTCCCAAAAATATCGGAAGAAGCCAGAATGCAACTAGATGCCCAGATAACGGAAAGTGAAGCGAAGAAGGCTATAAAGGATCTCCCATACAACAAAGCAACAGGCCCGGAAGGGCTTCACAGCATCATTTTATAAAAAATATGAGGACCTCCTAACACCCATCCTTACTAGACTGCTGAACTCCTAAAGAGACTGTGGGAATGTCACCCCATCCATGAATGAGGCTAAAGTATTGGTATTTCATAAACAAGGGAAAGACCCTTCCCTCCCTGGCTCATACAGACCAATTGCCCTGATAAACCTAGACTAAAAAATCTATATGAAAATCCTGGCAGCCAGGCTTTCCCCGCTGCTAGCCTCCCTGATTAACCCGGATCAATCAGGATTCATTCCGGGGAGGCAGACACATGACAATTTGAGGAGACTAATACACCGGATTGAAAAAATAAACATATCCCCAGCAGTGTTACTATCACTGGATGCCGAAAAGGCTTTTGACCGGGTAGAATGGTCCATGCTTTTTAAAACCCTGGTGTACATGGGATTTGGGAATCAATATATAAATATGGTCAAGGCCAATTACTCCTCCCCCTCGGTTAGGATAGCAGTAAATGGGGAAAGCACGGAGAGGGTGCAGATCTCTAGGGGAACGAAACAGGTTTGCCCGCTCTCCCAACTTCTTTATGCACTATTCCTGGAACTGTTACTAATTAAAATAAGGGAAACTAACCAAATTAGGGGGGACTGTGATGGTGGGTAGACAACATAAGGTGATCGCCTACGCGGACGACATGTTATTAGCACTCGAAGACCCAATACACTCTTTGCCTGGGGCTATTCAACTGCTAGAGTCATTTGGGGACATAGCGGGTCTAAAAATAAAGAAGAAATCGGAAATCTTACACTTAGCAGAGAACAGAGATACACTGAACAGGGAAGCAGGGCTATCGGGCCTAAAAATAGCGGAGGAAGGTATTAAATACTTGGGCATAACTCGCACGGATAAGGTAGATGCCTTATACAAAAGGAATTACCCCCCCCCCCACTACTGTCCAGATTAAAAAAAGACTTAGAGCGATGGTGCCCCCTAAATATCTCCTGGTGGGGAAGAATCCAATCGGTAAAAATGAACACCTTTCCTAAATTGCTGTATTACTTTCAAGCCCTCCCGATAACAATCCCCAAGTCATTCTTCAAAACTTTGGCAAAGACAGTCTCTTCATTCATATGGAACGGGAAACCCCCAAGAGTTTCCAGAACAGTCCTCACATCAGAGAGGGGGGGCCTAGCGCTCCAACACTTTAGGAATTAGCATGCAGCGCAATTATGGATCTTGAAAGAATGGCTAGGGGACAATCGGAGAACGATCTGGGTGACCCAGGAAGGGGGGGGGTTGCAAGAACTCAGCTAGAAGATCTCTTATGGAATCTAAAGCAGCACAGACATCCAAACCTACACATTAGCGAGATCATGAAAGCCACATTGAATGCCTGGGATGAGCAGACACGGAAAGGGATCACCACCACGGCAACGGCCCCGTTCACTCCAATATGTAGGAATCCACAATTTCCACCAGGGCTAGAGCACGGCGCCTATGAGAAATGGGAGGAAGCAGGATGTAGGAAAATTGGGGAAATGTTTTTGGATAAGGAAGTGAGATCTTTCGCTGACTGCAAGTCAATCTGGACCCTCACAAATGCGGACAGATACAAATATGAACAGCTCAGACATTGGCTGACAACGCCCGCGATAACACGTGGCGACCAGGGAACTCAACACCTTCGAAAAATATCTTCTTACCAACTCAGGGGACAAGAAGCTAGTCTCCACTCTTTACAACTTCATAAATACACAGGAAGAGGAACTAAAATGGGCATACATGAAAAAATAGGAACAAACACTGGGAGAAGATATCACAACCCCAACAGTGGCAAACGTTATAGGCAGACATCCCCAAACTAACGTGAGCGGCCCAGACCAGAGAAACGTGGATCAAATAGTTACACAATGGCACTATACACCAGAGAGGCTAAACAATATGTACCCGCAAACGTCAAACCAGTGCTGGAGAGGCTGTACAGACTCGGTACATGGAGACATCTGGTGGGACTGCCCAAAGGTCAAAGGCTTCTCCTCAGAAGTGATGTCGGAAATGGAAAAAATATTCCCAGAGGTGGATCAACTCGAAGCGAAGGTCTGGCTCTGCGGACTGAAAGGGCAACAAGCCAAAACATTCACCAAGGCGCAATGGAGAAGTTTCATGGGCCTAGTCATCGCAGCTTGGGCCACAATCGCACAGGGCTGGAAGAAACAAGACCCACCACTACTATTTACATGGTTACGAAAGGTCTGGTCGCAAATGACCATGGAAAAGATTACACATAATCTTCAAGAAACTCAGGACTCCTTCACTAAATAATGGGGAGGAGTAGTAGCATATCTTCAATCAGACTATATGGCTCAATGGGGCCCACATACCATTAGAATTACGGACTTATTCACTTCATAGTAGACCTGGAGAACAATTGAACACTGAGTTCTTTTCCGGAAGGGGGTGGGTTGGGGAGGCGGGAGGGGATGTTTGGGAGGAAATGTTGGGTTATGTAACATGGCTAATTTGTGAAATCAATAAAAATAAGTTAATTTTTTATTTTTTTATTTTTTCTTTATTTATTTTTTTTAACATGTCCTGGCATGAGAAGTCAATGAACTCTGCCATCTTGCTCATACAGACTTCAAACCTACCCCCAGTCCATACAGAGGAGTCTGGTGGTTCAGGAGGGAAAGGGCCATGCAGGAGGGGGTGGGCCATAAAAGAGTGCCCTAGAGAAGGGGAGGCCGGAGAATAGCCCTTAGGTGAGGAGGAGGCCTTTCAGGGGTCCAAAACAGGCGAATCAGCCTTAAAAAGCTTCTCCTGAAGCTTCAGGAATGTTTTGCCAATTGGATACGCTTCAGCATGTCTTTTGGTGCTGCTGATGCAGTCGGTGCTACTGCGTCTTCAGCGCTACTGCACATTTAGACGGTACCACGTCGGAAGTGGAAGATTTTGAGGGGGCGCCCGCTACAGAAGTAGATTTACGGCCTGATTCACAGACTGTTTTCCAATGGGATTGCGCCATTATAAAACACTTCCATGAATCAGCCCCTTAGTCCCATGCGCAGGCCCTAAATGCGGTTGCAAAGAGGGTGCCGAACCGCGATGTTTGGAAGGCCCAGTCAAAGACTTCAAAGGGCCCACGGGCATTGACGTTCCGCAACTGATCCACAGATGATAGTTTGGGGGTAGTGTGCTTTGAAGCTTCATGTGGTGCATGAGTGTCCCGGTTGCTGGGGTTGGACTTCCTCATAGAACTGCCGGCGGCATGCCTATTGGCACCAGAGATGGACACGTGGAAGCACAAAGGCTCCACTGTAAGGTCAACAGCCTCCGGATCTGAGCTGTGGCTGCAGACGGATTCCTCGTCTGATGTGACAGCGACTGACACTTGGCCTGCATGGCGTAGGCCGCCCACCCTTTTCTATGCCTGTCTTTCAGGGTCTCGGGCCGAAAGAGCTTGCATGCTTTACACAAGCGCTCGTCTGGTCACTTAGGAGACACCTATTGCGCCAGCGATGGGTGTCCTTCCAGGAAAATTTGCTGTTGCAAGACGGGCAAAACTTAAAAAGGAGTCCCCTCTATAGCAGAGGAAGTGGCAGCCAGACCAAGAGAAGCGGTAAAAGAAAGGTATTCTCAAAGGAGAAAGAACAAAGAGGGCCCCACACTCCCTACCGTGACGGCCGGCCCAGAGGCCAAGGCCACGCGGTCAACAGTCGCTGAGCAGCCCAGGATGCAGCGTCGGCAAACGGGACCAAGTGTCAAAAGCAGTCGATAAAGTCATTGAGGGCAATCGAACCACCGACAAGCAGTGCAATTACCTACACATAGGAAACCGCAATATAAACTCTTATGAGCTCTGCAACATGTGCGACCAACTAGGTAGGCAGAAAAAGAAAAAACGTCTGGTCTGACCTCGTTGTGTGAGTGATTTTGGGTACACTACACATCACGTTAGGAATAGTGTTAGTCACCCACATGTCAGCATCCCTTTTCGATCTTTGGAAAAAAAGATTAAATACTCTGCGATTACCACTTTTTCTGAGTTTTAGTTTCCCCATACCCTGGTTTAACAGCAGCCATCGCTCGCATAGAGAGAAAATTTTTTTTTTAAAAAAAACAATGGCAAATGTTCATTTATAAACACCATAAACACTTGGATAGTCAGTCAATGTATCCGGACAGATATAGCTATTTATTTTTTAGATGGGGCACCCCTTCTCCAATTATTTTAATAAGTACTGGACGGAATAACCCCAAACCACAAAAAGATCACCAGTCAACACTTCATGCCCAAGTTGTTTCAAATCTGTCCAGTGGTTTTTTACTTTGCTGTAGAGCAAAAATTGACTTTTAACCATGTAAATTTTTTAAAGAATCGCTCCCAAAGTCCCAAATTCTCCAGTTAATATGGGGGAGAGGCAGGGGGGGGGGGGATTTGGGGAAGAGTTGAGATACAAAATTGTCTGCAACATGTCAGCCAAATCCATTGCACAAGTCAAAATTAACTGTTATTTTTTCGATTTGCTACGTTACGTCGGTTCACCTTAACTAAAGGGTGGCGACTGCCTCTGTATAATAAGGATTTCAAAATTAAAAGCCTAGTTCACAAATACAGGCACGATCAGCAAAGTGTGGAGGGGAAGAAGTGTTCTGACAATACGTCATTGCACCTGAACAAGAGGATATGGAGTTCTTTCCCCAAGCACATGATGGAAGGAGCCCATCTAATAACGATTGGTAAGCTTTTTTAGCTTGGAGGCGTGCAACAAAGAAAAGACCAGAAAAACAGTGCTTTTGAGTTTATGATCGGAGTCTTGTGCTTCACTGCCAGGTGGGATGGGGCAAGATTGCCTTCAAAGTGAGGCATTGTGTTTTGAAGGTGATGTATGCTTTAAGTGGGTGCACTGTACCTCTCTTAGAATCGTAGTGATCCGCCATCTATGTGGAAAAAGATTAAAATTTGGATGGCAGTACTGTAATTGTCCGCAGGGAGAAACAGTTTAATTTTTCAGAGTAGTGCGAGCTGGTAACAGGCAGTTTGGGTTTTCTTCACGATGGGATTATGAAATGGAAGTACGCAAAGCTATCACATTTGGTCGCAAGATATTTATTAAAAATAAAAAGTGTAAATTATAAAAGTATGGTTTTCAGTCCTCCCTTCATGTTCTTTATAACAAGTTGTAAGTCTGTACACACATTCAATGGTTCCAATTCCTTAAAAGGAGAACATTGTGATTCCACCAACGTGGATATGGCCCTTGAAATGGTTCTAGATTTACAATTAATTGTACCCTCCAGGTTCCCCCTTTCCCAAATGTACTTTTTTTTTTAGGACTCCTCAAAGCATTGTGGCCCTCCGATTTACTTAATTCAACAAGGTCTCTCGGACATATGCCCATGTCCAGCAATCTGGTTTTTGGGCTACTGCAACCCTTTGGCTTATCCAGCTTCTAGTCTCACTCTTTTGTCGAGCCCTTTTTGCTTTAGATTTGCTTAACCCAGGGACATAAGAGTCTGTCCCTCTCCCCTTCTCTGGAGCACTCTCATCCCTTTGCCAGCCTGGCTCAGCAGTCACAATACTTCTTGCATGTAGACCAGGGATTTGGTTTCCCGGTTGCATTCTGGGGTCGCTCAACAGGGCATAGGGGCACTACAGCTAGAGTTTTGTTGCACCACCAGGAGAGCCAGTCTGTCTCCATTTCAGCATTGTCTCTTCAGAACACCAGCCTTCCAGCATCTTTCTCTCATTATGTGCACCACGCTAGCAGAGGCTGCACAGTGTAGCGCTGCTCCAGCCCTCCACAACACCCTAATGTCAGAGGCTCACCATTCAAGATCCTTGTCCCTTTATTCTCGCCGCAGTATTCAGACTGGGCGTGTTGATCGAGGATCCCTGTACTGCCTCGAGTCATATCTGGGAGCAATGTCAGTCTGTTGGGTATGCCAATCCATGTACACAAACATCTATACCAAAAAGGTATATATGAACTCTCATAGCATTTAGTGGACACTCTAATATAGGAATTTCTTCACAAAAGAACAAACCTTCAATTGTTATCACAACATTCTTTATTGTATTTGTACATAGAAAAAACACAATGAATAAAAAAATAAAATCATTCATTTATAACATTGCTAAATCCGTAGTTCTACAGTTATTGCAAATGGAACACACATCCATCTGTAACCAATATACAAACCATTCAATCCAAACCACACTCATTCCCATACATTATTCATTCATACAGTGCAAAAACAAACCCAATTTATAAAGAAGCTAGGTCATGAAAGTTGACCTAAAGTGCAACGTGCTACATTGACAATAAATGCCAATCCACAGCAATATGATCAGTCTTTTCAATTCCCATATATGCAGGCACAGTATTTTTTGTATGGAGTTCCTGTAGGAATGGGTGTCATTGTCCCCTAGAGGGGACTCACTCCCAGCGATGTCCCACTTTCCTAAACTGCTAGGGAGGGTTTAGCTTAGCAGACTGACATCCCTAGCCTCAAAGGGGGTGGCACTGCTGTCTGAAGAATCCTACGGATCCCTTACTGAAGGCCTGCCAAAGGTCTCCTCCCAGATGGCCAGGGAAAAACAGACTCGTCCTGATCCTAACCATGGGAGCGGTGTACTGCGGGCGGATCACCTGGGAGGACACAGGACCCAGGGTGGTGAAGAGATTCCGTAGGATGAGACCATATTTTTCTTCTGACAGGAAGATTCTTACCACTGTACCCCAAGGTGGTTATGGCTTACTGTCATTTTAATGTCTCTCAACCACATGGTATATCTGAGGTTGTAAACCCCAAGGTTATAAAACCAGAACAAACTATACTGAGAGAAAGATCCTTTTTTGGTATCCCAAACTAAACACCTTCCTAAAATCCAAGGGTACAATGTAAAGGATTATGGAAACGTTGTCTTTACTAAACCATCTTCCTCTGACAGCCAATTCTCAGTCCCCCCTGTTAAACGCCTTCAGGGAATAAAATCTACCCTTATAAAATTAGGTTGAAATGGAAAACCTAACTTTAGTGGAAGAAACTACAAGTCCCAGAATGGTAAAGGTACTGAGATGAATAAGAGTACTGAATTAAGCCTAGTAGCCATTGTAGTAGTCAGGCACTTAAGGCTAATGGCCGACACCTGAAAACAATTGTTAAACTGAGACATAAAAGGCCCCAGCAGGAGAAGAGTAGAAGGAGTGGAACGAGAACTGGAAGGCTCGCTGTAGTAGAAGAGAAGCACGGGAATGGCAAATCACGAGGTAGTGGAAGAACAGAAGGGACCCCTGAACGTGGGGACAGCAGATGTCACCTGCAAGTTCTGATAGAGTTCTGTTCTCCCAAAACCTAAATAGGAAAGGCTGCACCACAGAAGATGTGCTGGAGGCCTAGAATTGCCTAGAATTTCGGTGCTGGAGTGCCCAAGGGCAGGACAAAGACTGATCTGTTTTGGATATTTCTCCTCTGTGAAAGATAGTGAGCTAAAGACTCTGGGTAAGTCTCTCGTAACCAGGACTAATGTCTGGCAGAGGGACTCCCAGGACTCCCCCCCCCCCCCCCCACCCCCTTGTTAACAAGCATCCAGGCAGACACCAAAAAAAAAAATCCATGACTTGTAGTCTTATTTACACTTTCAAAAGTGAAAGAAAATATTGTATTGAAAAAGCAAAATGACTGTTTGACCTATCAATTTCTAATAAAGAACTAGAATGCCAACATCATACACCGGACTATAACACAAAGTGAGGCAGCAACGGACGCCACCCTGTTGGAATAAAAGCTGTACATTCCCTAGTATATCTTTTTTTAATAGTGTAGGGGAGGCATGGTCTCACAAGTATGACACCAACACAAAAAATACAATTTGTAAAACCTTTATTAACTTTGTGGCATTTGAAAAAACGTCTGCGTTGCCCTATAACTATTTACCATCAAATAAAAGTCTTAAACGTGTCTGTCAAATCAAAACTGCCTATGCTAACAAAACTGAATGCCTGCCCCATCTCTTGTACAAAAAGGTGTGCAAAGGAGGTATGCCTATAAAAGGAAAATCAGTGTTCTTCAACAAATACATGTGGCAGAATCGACTCTTCTCCCCATGTTTAGACAGCATGTTTAGAGGCAGTCTCTATAGGCAGGATGGCACTCTGGCTCAGGATTTAACACTGGAACAGTTTGGAATGTGGAACGAGGTCCAACCGCCCGGCCTGCCACGTTAAAGACTCCTGCTCCAGTCTTCCCAAATAACGAAACAAAAAGTGCACACCGGTCCCCCCCTCTGCTGGTCTCAGACCTTGCACAGTTCACCAACACTTGCTTCCTCCGCACCCACCCATCCCCCCTCCCCCCAAGCTTTTAGGATTCTTTTTCAGACCACCGCAGGACCACTGACTTCGGATTCAATTTTCAACTTTTGCTCTCCCCTTCTCTCGGGGTCAGCTTCGTTCACTTTCACTTTTCAGTTCTTTTACTTTTATCACCTCAAACAATGCAGCTTTCACAGAGACTTTCGAGTGGGCTACTCCTTTTCGCATGACCACTCCATTGCGCAGTATCGCTGATACCACAGCTGTTCTTGCTTTAAAGTTAATTCGCAGGTCTGCCTTTCCTCGCGTCTCATCCAGCCGTGTGCAACGTTCACTTGCGATATATTGCTGCAAACTTCAATCTTTCTCAGCGCACACCAGGGTCTCTCAGGTAGCTTGCAAACTCCAGCTGTGTGCAGTTCTCTTACTTTTTTGATGTCCAATTTCACGAGTTAAGGTTAGTACCAGAGGCTTGGCCTCGTCTCCCCGACTCAGTTGTTCACCCGGGAGGGTCAATGGCGTCCTTGACACACAATGCAGTATTCAATATTGGGATCTGGCGTTCTCCACGTGCCTTTCGTAGCCTTGTGGAGGCAACAACCTAATGTAGGGAACTTTTGGGGTTTTCAGCCTGCTGCTCTCGTCGCTCGGCTCCTTTGAGGAGAGTCCACCCAACAAGAGGTCTGGGCAAGTGGGACCATCCTTTTCAGAGACAAGAACTCCCATTACGATAAATAACGGTCAGTCCGAAGAACGTTGTCTGCATGTATGAAGACTGAGAACACATACTTCTGTTTTGAATATTCCTATTTTGAAACCAAACAGACAACATCCTTCGCATTGCTTTCAGTTAATGCTGGATCTCGCCTGAACGCCACTGTCAAAGAGCATCAACAGAACCCACCTTACCCGTGATATTTTGGATTCACCGAATAGTGAAGTTTCCTCGAACTCTTTAATTTATTTCTTTTATGGCGCAACACGCCCATAGGCGTCAGGGCGCTGACAAAACAGAAAACAGTGTCTTTTTTGTATTAAGAAAAACCTAGGAAGCAAACAATCCGTCGATGCAGAAAGAACAATACCGGGTAATCTAAGAATGTACAGGATAGTGTAAAACAATCAATTCACAAAGAGTCGTAATTTGGTATATGGAGACATGTTCTGCAATTTTGTGCTTTTGTTCAAAAACGCAGGTTAACTACTTGATCCGCATCCAATGATATTGCAATCTGTGTTGTCGAGGGAGCACCAATTGTCAATCTGTAATCTCCGAAGGACCCTCAGATCTTGAGTTCCAAAACAATTATGGCCCACTCTTTGATGGAGCCAGGCTAGAATTTTGTTTTTAAGCGCCTCCCTACACTTGTATTCCCTGGGTTTATCAACATTGGTGAGAATAATATTTCTGGAACCCATAATAAAACTTCAATGAGGGGTGAGCTATTCCTGCCATACAAGACTTAAGGTGAACATCCTTTGAAGGTAGAAGAGCTGGTAAAGTGACCAATTTAGTAGGCATAAAATTACTGCCAGAAGAGATTTCACTCACCGAGTCAGCAAAGGCTGCAGGTTCGGGAAAATTCTTTTCTTTAAGAGTAGGCTCTTCTAAGATAGTTTGGCAGCCTTGATGAACCCAATTCTGGGTATGAGTGGTTTGGCAGGACATTTCCTTGCCAATGAACTCGAATTGACAGAATTTATTAATGCTAGACGGATGTACCATGGAGGTTTTGCGGGCCAGAGTCCACCCAGGCATGAAAATCTTGAGCATGCATCAAGATCCCGCATTATATGCTCCCTGAAGAGCAGCCAGTTTGCTGGGTTCTTTAAGTGGCCAGACAACCTAACAGGGCCTTCCAGGGTAATTTCCCCTGTTTTACCCAACAAAGGTGAGATTGTTGGAACTCGCCCAGGCACATGACCTCCGGCACTGCCTATTCCCGTACCCTTTGACGGGTTCTTGGTAACCCTCGCATGAACTGTATAAGGGAATGTTACCAGGTTCAGTTATCGCGTATGCATAGGGGAAAGGACAACACAGGTGAGAAAGACCCTGCCAAATCAGCATCTTCTTAAACAGCATCACCCCTAGAAGCTTAATTAGCAGATAATTTTTCTGCGGCCTTGGTCTCCTTTTTTCGCTAAGGGCCAGAACTTTGGACAATCGACTCCCATTTCCACAAGGGGCCGGAGATGCAGGCTGTGGCTGTAGGGAGGGTTCTGCCATGCCCAGAGAAGCAGAGGGATTAAAATAAGGCAGTGTAGCACTAGCATCCACAATTCGTGGATGCATGCTGTTTGAAGCATTCGCCCTTGTGACTTGCTCTATGATCGAGAGGGGGTGGGAGAAAGCGCCGTAACAGTGAGGGGCAACAAGCTTACCGGGTGTGCAACAGACTGCTAGGCAAATGCGGCGAACACAGCAACCTCTGGCTGGGCACTGGAGGACAGAGCGGGCTTCCCATCTTTACCCCAACAGCCGTCACAGAAGAGCAGGGAGTAGCGCCAGAAAATGTCCAGATGCCACAAACGCTATTACCATACTCTGCTCTTCCAGTTGTCCTCTTAGAGGAAAGGACCCAACATCCAGACACAGCACCAAAGCAAGCGAATGTCAGGCCGCACAGTCAGAGAAACGCCCGCCTCCGACGTTCTGCACTACGGGCGAGTTCGGTATTCTATCATCTGAGTATTGGTGGATGTGTAATGTATTGGCTTCAGGCAATGCAGAACACAGCCCGAAGGCCTTTGTCAACGAAAACGGACACTGTTCCATTTATCCCTGTGACGTATATAAGAGGACGGATTGTAAAGTAAGGTGAGAATCCTACTGAGCAATGAGAACTGCTCCACATATGCGAGCCTCTGAAGAATTGACGTTTTGAAACAGTAGGGTCAATTAGTTGGGTATGGTTCATTTTGGAATTTAGCATCCATCCTTACTTTGGTTTTGCTAGGTAGGAAACAAATCGGGCAAGTTAAGTGTTTGATCCATTTATTTTTTTTAATAAAAATCCTTCAGCATGAATCACACTCATCCAAGTCCTTCTGGTTCGCCACAGTATCAAACCAATTTTAAAAAGTAGAATTCTGGGGGACACTCCTGAGCAGCACAAAAGATGGCTACCTAACCTTGTGACTACAACCCATCCCGGAGAGGATCTGTGAACATTATCTGCATCTGAACTTTGTGCACATCTAGACAGAGTACTTGACAGGGGAGACGCTGATGAAGAGATTACACCCAATAGAATGATAGTGCGATTATTAGGAGCCAGAGCTCAGGTTACAGGATTGGGTGTGGCCTTGGAGACACAGGGAAAGCAGTGATGCAGACCACGGGCGAAGAGTGTGCCCACAATTGGCAACCCGTGCCAGTGGCAATACTCACATGTGTGGACCTGCTGGTGGTGCCCAATATTCCTGCAGATGCTCTGACGTCAGACCGCAGGGTGTGCAGGAGGAGAGGTTGCCCTGCCAAATGATATGTCAGCCAAAACTAAAGGCCTATGAGGAACTCCTGGTCATCTCCGCAGATGCTCACAAAGCGTTCGACCTCGTGGGCTGGGAATATATCAAAGACACACTTACAAACATGGGATTTGGCTACATTATGAAATGGATAATGGCGAACTACCACTATGGGTGAACGGAGGAATCTGAGAATATATCCATAAATCGGGGCACACGACAGGGCTGCCAGTTATCCCCCATGGTGTTTGCATTATCCATGGAACCTTTCACTGGAAGGGTCCAACAAAACAGACCTACAAGGAATGGAGGTAGGGAATACAAAGCAGCATTATATGCTAATGACGTTCACCTAACAATAACCCACCCGAGCACATCCCTAGAACCCTTACTGGAGGAGCTTGACACATTCGGAAGAGCTTCCGGATTTAGGGTAAACTATGATAAATCTTCGGTATTAGTGGTCAACCTTACAGAAGAGCAGAAAGAGCTCAACCTTGAACTCCCCATTCCATGGGCAGACGCAGCAATTGGATACCTGGGGGTACACATTCACACAAAAAAAATAATAAAATCACTCAGATATACCAGAGCAACTTCCCGCAATTGTTCAGGGACCTGCAGAGGGATATACACCACTGGGATAAACAGGAGATCTCGTGGTTGGGCAGGATAGCAGCGGTAAAAATGAACCCGATTCCCAGACTAATCTACTACTGCCTAGCTCTCCCGACACATATCCCATAGAGTGAACTAAACACCCTACAGAGATCCATTTTAAAATTTGTCTGGAGGGAGAGGGGGTAGAAAATCTGAATAGCGAGACGGATCATGATACGGGGCAGAAACTCAGGGGCACTGGGACTCCCAGATGTGTCCAGATATAGACAAACAGCACAACTAACCCACACATTCACATGGACACAAACCTCAGATCCACCATACTGGAAGCAGATAGAGGAAGCATGGCGCAAATCCACCCTAGCTCACCTTCCGCACATGCAGGCTCTGAAAACCCAGCTAAACTCAGGTCCCCTCAAAGCAACACACAATACGGTGGCAAACTGGAAAGCAGCAGCTCAGAAATGGGGATGCACAGGAACCTTGGACTCTCACACCATCTCTCAGAAGGGGAGAAGTACAGATACTCTCAGATCCGTCACTGGCTATCCCAGAGAATGGTTAAGGAGAAGGGCTCCAGGGACCTCACAGCACTGAAATAAACATCAACATCCGCTCCCCCCAGAGGGAAAATCTCCACAATATATCTACTTCTGGGCCAGTCAGACCCCGCCATCAAAGAAAGATACATGATCAACCGGGAGAACGACTTGGGCGAACAATAGACGTTGAGGCCTGGGACAAGATCTGGGCGAGAATGCATAAAAGTACCCAATGCGTCACCAACAGAGGGTGGGTATAAGTTTTGTTAGATACCTCACCCCAGCACAGCTACATAAATCCAACCCAAACATTCCAACGAGCTGCTGGAGAGGCTGTACAGCCGAGGGAACACTATTCCACCTGCTATGGACATGCCCGCAAGCTGCAAACTACTGGAGAGGGGTACTAGACTACATAAAATCACAAAAGTAGAACAATTATAGTAAATAGATAGCAAGGCGCTGGTTAGGGATAATAGAACACCACTATTGAACTAGAGAACATGGCTCACCAAACATGGGGTAGTTGGCCAATTAATCTGCTAGAACCAGCCACGGCAACAGTACAGAAATGAGACAATCAGTAAACCAAGAGAAAGAATATACCAACCCAGTATGACAACTTGATACATAAACTAAACCTCAGGGATTAGGAGACATACAACCCACTAACCAAAACCTCAAATTTCTGCTTACTTAATTCACACAAAAACCCACACAACCACCTCTCTCTCAGCAAACCGCACAGACTTCAGCACACCGCAACAACACATAGATCACAACAGAACGAGAGGACCTGCTTCGATCCTATATGCACACCCAAGCTCAGCGCACGGTGAAGACCAAACTGAAGCTGCCAACAGTACACCACCTCTCACCTTCCTACGCCCTCTTCACCCACTAACCCACCCCCCACCTTCTTGGTTTACAGGTGCGCCCAAGCGCCTGGACACCAACTCTGTTGGTGAAAGTGCGCTATATAAATACCTTTAACATTAAAATTGATCACAGGTCTTGCAATTCCCTGGGACCCAGGGATAGTACTGTTGGGGGACACCGGTGATGGGGAATTCCCGCTGACAAGCCACACAGCTCGCCTATGTACCCCACCTTTTGACAGCAGCCAGAATTGCACTAGCAAGGTTCTGGAAAAACCCACAGGGCCCCTCAATCCCGATATGGTGGTCAAAGTGCTGGCCGAAAAGATCACATTATTACGAGCAGGTAACCTGAACCACTTCGAACACATGAGCTCCATTCATGGACTACGCAGTCTCACCCGAAGGCCCCCACTAAACCGCTGGCTGGCATGAACTTGGAGATAATACCGCACTCCCCACCTCCGAAAGGCTGTACAGATCTCATGCCCAACCCCCCTAATAAGACACTATGCTAAGAGCGTGCTAATGTTGTATTTCTTCAATATATGCATGGTCTGATGTTCTTGTCAATTCTTAAAGTGCTAATAAAATGTTGAGTTGAAAAAAATAAAAAGCCGTGGCATCACAAGACTCAGATTTGTTTTTTTAATTGAGATTTGGTGTTTATTAAATTAAACCTTTCACAGATTTAATTAATACAGCCAGATTTAAAAGAAAGGGTTTTTTTCTAAATATCAATGTAAAATGATAAAAGAATATAACAAATAAAAAGTATCCTAACGGACGATGTAGAAAATAAAGACATTTACAATCATCATAAAAATCTTCACGATCATATCCTTAAGTCATAACTATATAGTGTAAATGTAGATCATACAATTGCCTTATTCAATAGTACATCCCCACACAAGAGGCAGTAATTGTTAGAATTATTGACGCCTTGTATGCCATTACCAGGGCTTCTTCAATAGATCTGCCCCCATGTTCACAAAGAACCTTCCTAATGGCTAGCCACTTGCCCCATGCTCTCGTCACTATCCGGTCCTCCATATGTGCTAGGGATGAGGAAGCCTGCCAATGTACACCAAGGTTCTTGTAGGTTTGGACTCGTGTTTGCCAACCGGGAGGTGGGGTGTTCAGGGGGGAATTTGTGTACAAGCTTTAAAGCCAAATCCAGGTCTGAAAAATATAGTTTCTATAAAAGCGGAGCTAACCCGCAACCCTGCCTGAAACCCAGATTGGTTTGATATTCCCCAGTCAATGCTGGGAGAGTCTAACACGGACTCTGGTATCACCATAAAAAAGTTTTATAAAGAATCATCTAGACCCCATGTTGTCCACTTATCCCAGAGTCGGGGACGAATCACACTATTGAAGGTCGAGCTGTAATCCACGAAGTAGAGACAGCGGCACCCCCAAATATTGGTATGCATCCGAGATAAGTGTCTGAATGATCGAGAATGTGAGGTGAAGCCCTTGCGGATGCCCGACTGGTGAGGGTGTAATAACTGGGCCCTCGACGCCCATGTTGAGAGCAGCTGTAGAAGTAATCCAGCAAAAAGCTTACAGCGGCAATCTAACACGGTGAGTGGCCTCTAGCAAACTGGGTCAGAGCACAGACCAGGTTTAAAACACAGACACCAAAAACTATCCCCGCCAAGATTGAGGAATATCCCCCCTCCTCGCAGATGTGCATTAAATATCCTTCCAGCAATGCACCCCAAAAGAGGGTCAATTTTTAGGACTGCATTGCAGAGTCCATCCAGCCCTACTGCCCTGGAGGTCTACGTTTTCCTTCTCATCCCTTCCAGGTCCAATGAGGGCACAAGGGACCAGACTAGCGTACCAATCATAGAAGAGGGTGGTGGGATGGCACAGACATCAGTGGGTGACCAGTAATGTTCAGTAATAAAATTACCCCAGTCAGCTTCGGTAACACAATTTGCTTCCCTGGACTCTGGTTTGGCAGGAAACAGACAAAAGCATATGCCAGAACGTCTGTGTCATACGTTTTAATCCAAGAATGGACTAGTTGCCAACAGGCAGATATATGGCTAAACTTATGGGCCTTATGCCACATCTTATACTGGTTTTCTACCATCTTTATTTGGGCCATGATACCTCAGGGATCTTTAGCTATACTTTTCTTAAGCTGGCATAGGGCAGCCTTAACTTCCCTCTGTTTGCCTGCAATCACAGCATCGTAGGGAGCACCAGGTTTAGATTTGTTTATCCGCTTTGTTAAATGGCTCGGCCTCTGCCCCAGGCCAGATGACATCCCTCAGCTGACCCAAATCCCAATGACACCATATAGATTCTGCCGTCCTATTTTCCCCATTAAGAGCACAGATAAAACACTACATTAGCAGAAGTCCAAAGCAACATGTTCCCCTGTAAATTTACCTTCAAATAATCCACCACTTTCCCATTTTCAGCATTACATTTGCAAAGTTGCATTATCACTCATACAAAAAACATGTGCAGTGCTAAGCTGTGGTAATCTATACATAACGGCTACATTTAAAAAAAAATGAAATCGATTCCACAGTTATGTCCCATTTGACCAGGTATGCCCTATTTCCGCTGGGTTAACAGACAAGGGGAACAAATCAAAGGTTGCCAGTAATTCGCAACATTCCCTTGCGCGTTTGATTGAGGCATTGTCCATCTGGGCCCTGGTTATTGCTGTCCCCTCCACCGTACAGTCAAAGCTGAAATCCCACTTTAAGGATAATTCGACCCACCCACCCCACGCCCCATCCTCTGATTGCCCCAACCATGTCACCATGAACCATGTCCATGAACTTGTAGGTCTCTTTCCCCTTAGGAGTATTGTATAGCGTTGCTACAAAGTGCCCTGCCCTTTGCCAATAGATCGGCAGTATGGTTATCTTGACTGTTGCCACACAGAGCAGGGGGTTGGAGGTGGGGAAAGGGGGGGTAGTCGCATCAGGCTCCAATACAAAGTCCGCCTTTGGGGTGCCCAGAAAGGGGAGGGGCGGGGGAACAGAAGAACAAGATATAACCATCGAGAGAGAATGGGGAAGTTAACCAAGTTTCCAGGAGACAGAAAATATGAGCCGACAATAGTTCCTCCAGTCCCAAGGAGTTATACATAAGTGAGCGATGGCCACAAGTGTTCGAGGAAAGCAAAGAAAACGATGGCAGTTGGGTTTCCACTGATCGATCTTGGTTGGCTGATACCAATGACCAGATACCGGTCACTCTTCTTGGCATGAATAGCCCAGATCACTATCCCCTAGCCCTCTATCCCTAGCCCACCCACCACCCCCAACACTAACCATGGCTTCACCTTCAAAAAAGTAACCGTACTAGAAGTGCAAAAAATCATACCCTCCCTCAAGCTGTCAAACTGCACAGGGGACAGTTGCCCCACACAGATTATAAAAGATGCAGCAAGAGACCTTGCCCCCTTCATTTCCAAGCTCATAAACGGGTCCTTCAGCACCAATTCGGTACCCAACAATTTGAAACAGTCATGGGTCCTCCCGCTACTAAAAAAAACAGACCTTGGATCCAGCCATCCCCACAAATTACAGGCCTATCACAACCGTTCCCTTCCTGTTAAAAATCCTTGACAGAGTTGCTTACTTGCAAATTCAGCATTACCTAGAGTCCAACCAATTACTCGGATTGCGTCAGTCTGGCTTCCAGCCTCAACATGGAACAGAAACTGCCCTTGTTGATCTTAAAAGTCAGATTGACGAAATTAAAGATAAGGGCAAGGCTGCCATCCTACTCCTCTTAGATCTCTCAGCGGCCTTGGAGTTGGTCGACCATAAAATACTCTGCAACCACCTCTCCTCTGCCGCCCAACTTTCCCCCTCTGCCGTCACGTGGATACAGTCCTTCCTGGCCAATAGAACCATGAGAGTCTCCTCTCCGGTGGCGGCAGCAGACCCTATGCCTATCACTTGTGGTGTCCCGCAAGGCTCATGTGTTTCACCCACCCTATACAATATCTTTACAAAGCCCCTTTTTGATGAACTGGATCGTCTGGGTGTCACCTACACAAACTATGCGGATGACACCCAGATACTCCTGACCATCTCGAGCAATTACAATACTGATGTAGCCAGGATCAATGAAATCTTCTGTCATTTAGGCATGGATGGCCACACATGGCCTCTGCCTGAATAACGAGAAGACTGAACTGCTCATTTCTGGTTCACCGAACAACTTACAAAAACTAAGTCCCAACTACTCCAACATCATAATTGATGACAATACCATCCCGGTCGCCAAAAACGTGAAAACACTTGGCTTCTATCTCAATGCCAATATTAACCTCACTAAGCAAGTCAACTCGACCGCTTCAGCCACTGCCTATACAGGAAAACTAATTAGAGCCTGTAGATCATTTCTATCCTCTAACAGTTGCCTCACGCTAGCTAGAGCTCTTATACAATCTAAGTTAGACTACTGCAACAGCCTCTACTTAGTGGCCAACCAAGCGATAATTAGTAAACTCCAAGTCCTTCAAAATAATGCGCTACGGGCAGCGCTAAACATTCCCAGGCATGAACACATCCCGGCCACTAGAACTACATGCAAATGGCTCACCATCCAACATAAAATCGATCTAAAAACCCTCTGCCTCACTTACAAAACTCTCACCCATCTAGCCCCCCCAACTTACTAACAAATTCACCTTGAAATCTTCCATCAGAACCATGAGATCTTCTAATACCTTATGTCTCACAGTACCTAGATTTACCTCTAAAAGAGCCGGAGGCTCAAGCTTCACTGTCCTCGCCTCCCAACCCTGGAATGCCCTGCCACTGAATATTAAGTCATCTAAATCCTTCCAGTCGTTCAGGAAACTTGCCATTGGGTGGCTTCTGACAAAAAGTCAACCTTTAAGTTAGACTTAGCTATAAACTGTACTTACTGCACATGTCTCATTTATGTCATTATTGGTTGCTATCACCTCCACTGTCTGCATATTCTGTATATAAAACTGTTGTCAAGTATCACTGCTTATTACCATGTACTGTGCCTTGTAACTTGTACTAGGCGCCCTTTTACTCCCGGGTCCGGAGCGCTATAGAAATAAAATAAACAGATGTCAGAGCCAATCTCTGGTGTTGCAGCCCAACCATGGCCCCTGTCCGCAACATTTAACTCATTCTCCATGGAGACAACATCTGCTACGGGATGAGAGCAAAAACTTCAAAGCCCATGTCTCTCACAGGCGTTTTTACAAATATGCTCAGACCATGAGGGGGGGGTTGAGCGGGGTTATATGTTGGCAGTTCCAAACTGGAGATGTCCTGAGAAGTAATACAAATTAACAAGGGGCGTCCTGGGAGTCCCTCTGCCAGACATTAGTCCTAGTTAGGAGAGACTTACCCAGAGTCTTTAGCTCACTATCTTTCACAGAGGAGAAATATCCTAAACATATCAGTCTTTGTCCTGCCCTGGGGCCGTCCAGCACAGAAATGCTAGGCAATGCTCCTCTGAATAAGAGTACCAACAGCAACCCCAGTCCCTTGTTTTTTGCAGATTTAAGTAACTTTGGGTCTCACCCTAAGTTACTAGGGGAATCCAGATGTGGACCCCTTGCTCACTATTCTTAGAGAGGCACAGCTTCACCCTACTGATGAGGTCCAACCAGAATGAAACACGTGTCTGGGGTTGCTATTGGTACTCTTGTTCAGAGGAGAACTAGCATTTCGGTGTCCAAAGGTGCCCAAATCCCGCACCGCGACCTCCTCACAGCCTCCAGCTATCGACAAAAGCAGCAGCAAGGGTGGCCGGCAGATGAACGCTCCCCAGCGTCAGCGATCCTAGCAGAGTCAGTCCTTGTTCAGTGCTCAAGCGGCATCCAGGAAGCTAGAGGAAAGGGCATAGCAATGCAGCAGCGTGTCAAGCCGCACTGCGCCCGCTCATCTCATCACACAATGCAGCCGCTTTCGACACACACCGACTTGTGCAAGAGCAGAAGCAAACTATTTGGGTTTACCACCAGGACGGATGGTTTTGTAATAAAGGGAGGGGAGCCATTGGGAAATGGTTACTATGTATTTATGGGGTAAAAGATACTTCATTGTTGTGGATGCGGGCGAAATGTGGGGTGGTGGGAAGAAAGTAGGGAAGACTGCTGCGTGGGGAGGGGGATCTGACTTTCATAATGTATGGTTGGGTTCTGAATGTTGGGACACGCCATGCTCACAAGAGCAACACTGGACAGAAGGGGTACATTACTCAGCAAATGAAGTGCATATGGCTGAGCTGCACACAGATAGGAACGTGTGATCATTGGCACGGGTAGTGTAGCTCAGTGGCAACGGGCTCGTATTGGAAACAAGACGCAGAGCAACACAGGTTTGAATCCAGCATCTGTGCTTAGAAACCTCTTTGGTATTAAGCATGTTATAAATAACCAATAATAATCATCCAACAATTAAACGCATATCACGAAATGTGAATGGGCTGAATGACACAATCAAGCAAAGTGCAGGTTCCAATATTTATTGCATCATGCTTCAGGAGACACCTCATGTGGGCTCATGCACTCTTCTAGGGAGGGCACCATACAAATATGCAGTACATGCAGGCTTCAAGGGGTTCCAGAGGGGTGGCAATACTAGTTAGAAAGTCACTGAACCTACACATAAGTGTAGTATGGGATTGGGGCAGATTAGTGGTCATTACTCGGACGATGGGGAGGTATAAACATTCATGGGTATATACGCTGCACAACGCTCGACATACTCTATTGGTAGAAACCCTAGAAGAGCAGAAAAAAAAAAAGTTCAAATGGAAGCCCCCCGAGATTCCAAGATGGGCGCTGTGGGATAAAGGTGCGTTTCCCGAGCTCCGGCAGGTCGATGATCAGCAAGCCTGCAGGCCGGAAGAAATAAATGGACGAGACGTAGAGGAGAGTGATTTATCCGTGCTTCCAGCGGAATGACCCCAGGAAACTGCGGTTTGAAAGGAAACATCGCCGAACAGCACGTAAAGTGTGGCTTCTGCACGCACGGCTGTAGCCTAATATTGGAAGCAGTACAGTGGATTTCTTTGAACAACTCTGCCACCCAGCTGTGGTGGGGTTACAAAATCGGGACAGGTGCTGATTAGGAGGCCGCGACCCAGTGTTCGAGAAGCATCAGAAAGGAGGGAGACAGTACAAGGGTGTTAGTCAGTGAATGGCGAGACATCAAAACAGCAGCAGCCGAGAGCAAGCAGGTATATAAACAGTTCACCAGCTGACTAACGTATAAGAAGCTGTCCCATTGGCGTGAAGTAGAAACACAATATCCTGGCAGAAGTGTGTGGCTGTGCCCCGCCTAGGGACATAATACGCAGCACTCCTGGCAGCTGAAAGGGGTGCGACAAAGCAACAAAGAGCGCAGAAGGACATTTCATCCACAAACAAGGAGCCCTCCACTCACATTGGTGATTCCATAAAGGGGGCAGATATAGGCAGCAGGCAGACAGTATGTACAGAAATGAAAGGTGTTGCACCAATGGTTTAAGCCCCTTGAAGGAGTGTTAAGGTGCACTGCCACCTATGGGCTTGATTAAGTGACTTTACCCTGGTCAAAAAAATCTACAATAGACGGTTGATGCGGAATGCGCCTGAAAATAGTTTAAGATATAAAAATATAATTAAGATAAATTGGACTTGAATTCACATCTTTTGACTATTAACAATTCTAATAATTCAGATTGGAGTTGCAGGGCCAGAAAGTTGAAGGTACCATTTGTAAGGTGAGTGGGCAGCGGCCAAGATTTATATTAATATTGGAGTAGTGGTCTATTGGTATATTTAGTTAATTAAATGCTTATTTATATAGATGCCACATCCCCAACTCAGAACAACAAAGACTTCTAGATGCCACGGGGCCAAAAGGGAAAACGCCCTCCTCGAAAACTAAGACACCCATCGCTGCCCAAGGGGGTCAGCTGGAACGTTGTTGGAGGTCCTGCATGGGCGATGCCTCTCTGGGAGATGAAGCAGCATAGCAGGCTATAGGTGAAACGATAACCAACCAGACCACAATGGCCTGAAACAAGGAAGACCTCCAGGATTGTTGGAAAGTAATGGAAGAAAGGATGGTGAATGCCCTTCAGGCTCAACTGGGTAAACTGACGGAGGACATGCATGGCTCACTGACAGAAGTGAAAAAGGAGATCAGTGAAATCAGTGCCTGGGTTGATAGAACGTAACAGGGCGTGACTTACGTGACGACTGAATTAAGTTAAAACAGAAAACTCTTAGATCAATTGGCTAGTGCCACCCATAATCTGGAAATACAGATGAAGATTCACTCTAGGAGGTCGAATATACGTGTGAAGGGCCCAACGGAGGACATAAACGATATGGACTTGAGAGCTATTATACAGCAATGCTACGGAAATTTGCAAGGCTTCAGAAACGTACTTACGGCTACGACATCTGAAGATGTGGGAGATTGATAGGGTACACAGAGTGGGCTCCAGGAGATCTGATCCAGGTGCAAGACCGAGAGATGTGTTGGTGGCCCTGTCCTCGTATACAATGAAAGAAGTTCTTAGGTTGGCAAGATCGCAATCGAATGTAACCATCAACGGAGGGCAGGTATCTCTCTTCCAAGACTTGGCCTTGATAACTTTGCACAAAAGGAGGGCCATGAACACAGTGACTAGAGAATGAATAGCCAAACACATGCAAAAGGAAATGGACCTTTCCAGTCGGTCTGCTGTTCACCTGGGAAGGCAAGCAACGCAGAGTTACGACATTCGAGGAAGGTTTGTCCATTCTGAACAGAGGAAGGTAGATGATCTGATGGACAAATGCAAAATTCCTCTGCCCTGGAAGGTGATCCCCGTGGTCTTGGGTTGCAGCCATCTGGCAGGCAAGGCAACAGACTCATAAAATTGAGAGGACCACCAGGCAAGATGGACGATTCCAGGTCATCAGGTGCCATTTGCGAAATTGGTTCAACTTGGTAAACAATGTTCAATTTTGTGGTTTATTTGCTCAATGCAGGCTGGATAAATAACAGTAATAAGTGCAAGTGGTCACGTCTCAAGGGAATGTTAAAACGGAATGAGACGGGACTTGTCTGGAGGGAGGGGTGAGGTGACGGCATTAAGGAATCACTTGGGGGGGGGGGGAGGGGTGTTCGCACTCTATAGGGTTGTTCCTGCGGCAGCTACAGGATCAGAGCCCCAGGGAGATATCTTGTGGTTTTTCATAGGAACTCTGCTTCGGACCAGGAAAGGGTTGGAGGGTGGGGGGGGAATGCTGCAGGAAGGGCGGGGGATGGGGGCATTTGGGGGATAGGATTTAGTTTTGGTTTGTTGATGTTAAGGGGGGGTTAGAGGGGGAATGACTTGACCAGTAACCATGAAATTAAGTTCAGTTGCCATTGGGGGGCAGGGGTTAACATAAGATAATATTTTAGGGAGAAGAGAAAATAATTTACTCGCATAATGTAAGGGGAATGAACTCCCTTGGTGGTATGTAAGAAAGTTGAGGCGCAAATCAGACAGCTCCAGGAGGACAACATAATGTTGCAAGAGACCCACATAAAGAAAGCGGATAGGTCAATTCCTTGCATTCAACAATTTACCAAGCCAATGCATCAGGGAAAATGGTAGGGGGTGTTGATAGGTTAAGGATGCCTTGACAAGCATGGTTGTTACTTGTTCCCGCTGATCCTTTTGGGACACGTTAGAGTGACCATGGGAATGATTATGCACCCAACTCAGGACAGGAGGCATTTTTAAAGGCGATGTGGTCTAAACTAGAAAGATTTGTGGTTGAGGAGATCGTGCTTATTGGTGATTTTAATATGGCTTGGGGACCCAAGCATAGACCAGAGTGTTAGTAATCAGCATAGTGGTTACACCCACTCAAAGGTCCTGAAGGGGAAATGTGCCCATTTATCCCATGTAGATGTTTGGCTAGCAAAAAGGGAAAATGAGAGTGGATATACTTGTTTTTCCCCACATATATCAAACATTCTCTAGAATAGATTATGTATGGATGGAGGCAACCCTGCTGGGGGAGGTGGATAATGTGAATATACGTGCTATATCGACGTCAGATCACACCCAGATGATCACTGAACTGAAGGGAATGGGGTACAGTAAGCGGTTATAGGTTTGGACATGCCCCCGGGAAGTGTTATTCGACCTAATATCAATAGAATTGCTGGGCAGCAAGTTAAATGAGTACACCAATATTTTTGTGGCCGGTTGTTGCAGAAGATAAAGGGACAGGATAGGGATCGACTTGAGGAAGTAACAACGGTGAAAGAAGTTGAGGCCAGACACAAAAGATTACTTAAAAATAAAGCCCCAGGTCCAAATAGATTTACAGAGAGTTTCTATCAGAAATTTAGCAAACAGCGGAGTCCTATGCTTGTGAGCCTCTACAATTCTGTTGTGAAGGAGCAGGTGATCCCTAATATGGCATTTTACTATTCGCAAAACCTGAAAGATTCAACTACATGCGAGTCATACTGGCCCCTAGCTCTTTAGATGCAAAGATCTACACTGGCATTTTGGCAGCCAGGGTCACCTCTCTTCTTCCAGACATTATTGCCACGGATCAGTCGGGCGTCAGAAAAGGAAGACAAACTGGGGATAAGCCTAAGAAAATTGGCACATAGAGAAAACCAACATCCAACAGCTCCCAGCGCTATTGGCATTGCTCGACCCTGAGCAAGCTTTTGACTGGGTTTAGTGGCGGTTTGTTATAATATATGGGCTTTGGGCCCAGGTTCACTCGTATGATACAGGCCAACTACGTGAATCCCTCGATTCGGGTGCCCATCAATTCCCACTTATCAGAACATATACTGATTACAAGAGGGACACGGCAGGGATATCCATTTTCCCCACTTTTAGATGCTATATATTTCGAACCCTTATTAGCAACAATTAGACACAATCTAAACAAAGAGCATAAGGTTTAGGGCGGAAGAATATAGAATAACAGCCTTCACCGATGGCAGGATGATGTCCCTGACTGACCCAAAGTTATCCATCCTGAGTGTGGAATTGCAAAGATGGAGAGAGTGGCAGCGCCGAGGATGAATTTGACTAAATCAGAACTAATGGAGATAGGATTTGGCGCAGGTTTCACCTTTCGGGAGAGCTCCATAGGCTTCTTCGGGGGTATAGATATCCTACTTAATAACTTTGCTGTATGCAACAAATTATCCCAACATGATTCCAAGATGGCCGCCGGGGCGATGAGATGCGTTTAAATCGCTCTCCGCCCGGGCCGCCAACATAAGCACAATAAAAGCAGCTAAATGAGACTGAGAGGTCGGAACACTCCCTCCACATCTCCGCGACCCCCGGCGTGGCCAGAACGGTCCTTGGATACAAAAACGCAGCTGGACGGAGACGTGGGAAGCGAGGCCGCCCCTCCCCCATCCGGGAGGCGGAGGCCGGAAGCAGGACGAAGGGAGTCAATGAGCCCCCCCACCCCTGGCGAAATAAACACAACATTTCAAGCCCCGGGGAGGCAGCTACGCAGGGAGACACGAGGCGGCCCCTTCCCCACCAGTGGTACCTGGCGCAGCGCCAAAGGAAGAGTCCGCCGCAGGGCACAGGCAGTCAAGAGGAGAGGCGCAGACAGACAGCAAGGGGCCATCCCGCCTACCCCACACACCAGCACACTGGCTGAGGCGTAAGGCACCTGAGGAAGAGACCACAGCTGGACACAGGCAGAGTGGGGCCCTCCCGCCTCCCACACATTCCACCACAGGCAAGAGAAATCCCTGGTAGGGGGTGGGGGGGGTGGGGGAAGCGCCCGGCGTGAGAGCCCCCATATTGTAACCAGCGCTGAAAGGGGCAGCAGAAGAGCAACACACCTGCAAGATCGGAGGTTGGAGCCCCCCCCCCCACCCCACACAAAGGCACTCAACGGTGGAGTGGTGCGACACAGGCCCCTCATCAAAGGTGACGCTGAGGAGGAGCAGCGGGCAGGTGGGGGGATAAAGAATGAGAAGCCCCTCGGACAACACACCACAGCGGCTGAACAGATACCCCTGCAACTCACATACCCCCCCACCCCAAGTAAAATTTGCTGTAAAAGGAAGGTGGGCAAGGCCTTCCTATCGACAAACACATACAGAGGGACCTGTGCAGGGGAAAAGGAGAACAAGAGGGAGGACCGCCTCTGGGAAAACAAAGAGAAAGCAAGGAAAGGAGACCCAGAGCAGACCAGCAAACACAAGACTGCAGGAGGTGGTCCACAGCGGAGGGCACACTCAGTTCAGAACTTATAATCTGGACAACTCACCACCCCCCCCTCTTCCTGTAGCCCAAAGAGAACACAGCGGCGGGGCGGCAAACGAAGAGCACATAGTCGCCAAGGGCACCCCAGGAAGACCAAACTAACAGGTCAAAGGCTAAAGGGAAAGGGAACACCACACAACAGACCCCACAGAATACAAAACAGGACGCCAATATCCTGCAAATGTGGTCGGCAGACACCATAATACAAACTAGAGGAAAGAGCCAGGAGGACCCCCAAGGCGAGGGTAATGCCCCTACGCACCACCAACAGCTACCCTCGAGAGAGGACATGCAAACATGGTTTATGGAACTGCAAGAAAAATTCATGTTAACAGTACAGGAACAATTCACAACGATGAAGGATGACATGAAGCAGGTGGTTCAGGACCTGAAAGTTGACGTGGCCAAACTAGAGGAGAGAACAGACATACTTCAAAGATCAGTCCAAGGCATCGAAGAGGAAACATAACAGGTCAGCGTAGCACAGGAACACACGGTGAGACTCACCCACAATTTAGAACTCCAATGCGAGGACCTAGAGAACCGTTCTAGATGGTCCAACATATGCATAAAAAACATGGCAGAGTCTGTTCTAGACAATGACCTCAAGACTGGGGTGAAAGGTGTTTAGAGCTATCCTGGAGGCTCAAGAGACAGAAGAAATTGGGGTGGATAGAGTACACAGGGTGGACCCGAAGAGATCTGGAGCGCCGGGAGAAAGACCACAGGATGTCCAGCTAGCCCTCTCCTCATACCCACTAAAATAGCAAATCTTGAGGGCAAGCGAAATGGATCACATCAGAATGAACGGAACAAGACCTACAATTATATCAAGATTTAGCCCTGGAGGAACTGCAAAAGAGAAGAGCGATGGCCCCCCTGGTTAAGGCATTAGTGGCGAGACAAATCCACTATAAATGGACCTTCCCATTTGGGTTGTTCACTTGGGAGGGAAACAGAGAAGAGCGACCACGTGGGAAGAAGGCCTCAGCATAATGGGACTCCAGGAAGAAGACGAGGAAGCAGGAGATCCGAAATCAAGGGGAGAGCAAATGAGAAAGCAGAGAGGATGGGAAACGATCAAACAAAGTAAGAAAAACACAGGGAAGGAGGGCCGCAGGAAGTCGCCATAAAAGGAACCAAGTGATCATTGGCTGACTAGTGTAGACACTCTGTGGGGACCAAGCATGGATAACTCCCGGGGGTCCGGGTGGAAGGAACTTGGCTGCATCGAGAGTCATAGGAGATGGCGGCTCGGGGAGAGGCCCCGGCTTGGAATCCGGTAAGGGCCAACTGAAATGTGGGGTTTAGGTTCCCCTGCGAAGAACCCCCCCCCGCCGAGGTTAAGGAGGGCAGGGAGCGATAGGTGCAACGCCCTAGCAACCTTAGGAACCCTTGCCCTACTCTGGGAAAAGTTGTTTGGTTTAATGTTATTTTTTGGGGGGGGGGGAGTTTAGGGGACAGGGAGGGGGCACGGAAGAAGGCTAACGCATTAAGGAAGGGGAACCAAGGGCAATGGACCTGGACATGATACCATGGGGAAGATCCGCATTCTAACAAACAATATCAGGGGCCTGAATCATCCACAAAAAGGGTAAAACTTGAGAAGCTGCTTAAGAGGGAAAAAGCGGATATATTACTACTTCAAGAAAAGCACATCAGAGCCCAGGACAAGCAGAAGATACGCATAAGGGGGTACAAAATATGGGCACAGGCAACACAACCGAAAAAAAAAGCGGGTGTGCTGATAGCGATAAAGGAAGGGGGGAGATGCCACACTAGAGGACAAAAACACGGTTAAAGAGGGGAGATATGCATTTGTCAATGCGGTGATAGAGGGACACCGCATCACCCTGGCATCAATTTACGCTCCCAATGTAGGACAAGATGGCTTTCTTAGGGATATGCTAGGGAAACTGGAAGACTTTGCCAGGGGGGATGTGATCCTGAGAGGAGATCTCAATATGGCATGGCACCCACAACTAGACAGAAGCACAGGGAGTCTCCACGGCCAAGGGTCACCATCGAAACACCTCAGATGGATCAATTGGCCCTAAATGATGTGTGGAGGGAACTGAAGGGGGAACAGAGGGGTATACATACTTTTCACATGTTCATAACGCCATGTCAGGAATAGATTACTTATGGGCATCAGTGGGACTAATGGGTAAGATTCAGGGGCTAAATTTGGGGTCAATATCTTTGTCGGACCAAGCTCCGCTGTGGCTAGAGTTGAATCTACCGGGGAAAACAAATGGGCTATAGAGGTGGAGGTTACCCCAGGACTTAATTCAAGATCCAATAATAGGGGAATCAATAAGGGAGATGGTAGAAGAATACTTTGAACAAAACGACACAGGGGAAGTCTTTCTGGGGACAGTATGGGAGGAGTTTAAAGCAGTAATCCGAGAGAAGCTGAAAGCGCTGAAGATTACGTAGTAGACACAGAGGTACAATTGGGAAAGGGAGCTGGAAACCACAATAGCAGACATCCAAGAGAAAATCTTCATTCAACCCACAAGGGCATTAAAGAAATCGTTGAAACATACTCAGGGACAATTAGAAATGTTGCGCACAAAAGGAGCAGAGAGAACACTGCTTTACCTCAGACAAAGATATTATATTAAGACAAATAAAGCAGACAGATTGTTAGCCAGACAACTTCGTGCTAAACAAAAAGAAACAACGATCAAAAGCATTCGAAACACGAAGGGGGAGTTACTGACGCGCATACAAGACATGGGGGAAGCATTCAGGGAATTCTACCAGTAACTATATTCCACGGACTTCCCGGATGGGGACGCACAGGACACCTATTTACAGACCCTACCCATCCCACAAATTTCAGAGGAGGATAGACTGGCCCTGGAGAGCCCGATAAGGGAAGAGGAAGTAAAAAAAAAAAAGCAGTAATAGATCTCCCGCTAAATAAAGCATCAGGTCCCGACGGCTTCACGGCCACCTTCTATAAAAAGTATGCGGACATACTAATCCCATTTCTAACTAGGCTCTTACACTCCTTCAAAGAAAGTGGCAACGTGACCCCAACAATGAATGAGGCAAAGGTGCTAGTCTTCCACAAAACGGGGAAAGACCCGACATACGCGTCATATCGGCCAATATCCCTGATAAACACAGATGCAAAGATATACACAAAGATCCTGGCAGCAAGACTATCCCCGCTTCTTCCCAACCTAATAAACCTTGATCAATCAGGTTTTATTCCAGGTAGACAAACACACGACAATATTAGGCAGCTCATACACTTAGTGGAAAAAACAGGTATCGCGCGCACTCCGGCGATACTGCCCTCGGTGGATGCCGAGAAGGCATTCGATCGGATGGAATGCTCAATGCTATTTAAAATCTTAAAACGCATGGGATCCGAGGAGCAATTTATTGCAAGGATCAGAGCGAACTATAACTCCCCAACGAGCAGAATAGCCATCAATGGAGAAATTACAGGAAGGGTAAATATCTCAAGGGGAACTAATTAGGGATGCCCGCTCTCTCCGCTTCTATATGCTATCTTTCTAGAACCTCTCCTAATGAAAATAAGGGAGTCCACTCATATTAAGGGGATCAAAATGGCGGGAATGCAGCACAAGGTAATTGCCTATGCAGATGATATGCTAACAGCCCTTGAAGACCCGGGGAAAACATTAGCGGCAACTGTTGGGGAACTAGAACAGTAAAAAAAAAAAAATTAAAAATTATCAGAAATCTTGATACTGACGGGAGATTGAGAAGCAATAGATAGGGAAGCAACATTACTTGACCTTAAGATAACAGAAACGGGGATCAGGTACCTGGGAATAGTGCTAACACACAAGGTACGGCAGCTGTATGAAAAGAACTACCCGCAGCTCCTCACAAACATACGCAGAGACTTGGAACGATAGAATCCATTATTGCTATCCTGGTGAGGCAGAATTCAATCGGTCAAGATGACCATCCTCCCGAAGCTTTTGTATTACTTTCAGGCGCTCCCGGTGGGGGTCCCCAGATCATACTTCAAAACATTATCCAAGGTGGTATCATCCTTCATATGGAAAAGAAGAACCCCGAGGGTAGCCAGGGCGAACCTCACTGCACCAACCCGGAGAGGGGGGGAATGGCTCTTCCCCATTTCCAGAAATACTATCACGCGGCGCAACTAAGGGTGCTTCGGGAATAAATGGGGGAAAACCTGCAGCCAATATGGGCAAAACAAGATAGGGCAGTGGCTAGAACCCCACTGGTGGAACTGCTCTGGAAACCGAGACAACACAGACACCCCAACCTTGGTATAAGTGAAATTATGAAGACCACAATGGAGGCATGGGACAACCAAACACGTAAAGGTATAAGGACCACGGCGGTAGGCCCTTTTACACCCATCTGCCGGAACCCCCAATTCCCACCAGGAACGGAGCGAGGGGCATTTGAGAAATGGGAAGAGGCGGGATTCACGAAAATAGGGGAAATGCTCATGGACAATGAAATCAGATAATTTGAGGCTTGCAAGTCCCTTCTACGCCTCACAACAGGAGACAAATATAAATATGATCAACTCAGACACTGGCTGAAATCCCCAGAAATAGCTAAAGCAGCAACGAGAAACCTCACACCGTTTGAGATGTATGTCATCTCCAACTCAGGGGCGAAGAAATGGGTCTCAACACTATACTTCTTCATAAATTCTCATGACGAAGAAATAAAATGGACATATATGATCAAATGGGGTACAACATTGGGGGAGGAGCCAAAAAAAAACAAAAAAACTAAAAACACAGTGGCTGAACCTGTGGACAGAGATCCCCAAAATGACCCGCTCATCACAAACACGGGAAATGTGGATCAAAATAGTAACCCAATGGCACTATACCCCAGAAAGGTTACAATGTTCCCCCAAACATCAAATCAATGCTGGAGAGGGTGCGATGTGGTGGGAACATGGAGACATACTTGGTGGGAATGTAAGGGGGAATCAAACCATTCTGGGAGGAGGTAAAAGGGGAGATGGGGAAAATGTTCCCAGAAGTGGGGCAACTGGAGGATGGGGTATGGCTTTGCGGAATAAGAGACAAAACAGCCAAGAAATACAAAAAGCCACAATGGAGAAGCTTCGTAGGCCTGCTCATAGCGGCATGGTCAACAATTGGCCAAAACTGGAAAAAGAAAGACACCCCACTGACATTCACATGGCTTCAGAAGGTATGGGCCCAATTGGCAATGGAGAAAGTTACCCACACAATCCAAGGCACAGGTGACTTATTTGCAAAGGAATGGGGAACGGTCCAAGACTACCTACAGTCAGACTTTATGGAACCATGGTGTCCGCATAAAATCAAAATAATGGATATTTTCAGCGGATAAAGGGTTCCCCAAAAGAAAGACGATTATGCCCCAAGGGGGAGGGTGAATTGGGGTGGGGGGATGTTGCAAAATGTTGAATGTATGTTGACATGTGAAAAAAAACACAATTTAACCCCTTAAGTGCCATCGACGAGCCGGCTCGTCAGTGGAAACCGCTCCAGGTTGCCACCGACAAGCCAGCTCGTCGGTTTTGGCACTCTGCTTTGCTCGATCCCTGCGTTGCAGGGATCGAGCAAAACTGTAATCCAACCCCCGGGCTATGTGAGGGGGAGGTCCCCCCTCACTGCCAGGGTGCTGGATTACCTTCAGTTTCACGTCAGCGTGAAACAAAGTAAAATCACTGCAGCTGCCATTTTCGGCTGCTGAAGTGAAGAAAGAAGGTGAGTGCCCTTGTTTCTCCGTGTCGATCTCCGGCTGTATTTCAAGCCGGAGATCGAGGCGGGTATCGTTGGAAAGGGGAGATTCGCCCCTTTACAACAAAACCCATTGTGTGGCATTGCTGCCCGCGGATCAGGCACAGGGCGCGCGATCCGCGGGCAGCAATATCACCGGATCAATACAGATCCGTTTGTGACGCAGGGGGGGGGGCTGCTTACTAGGTAAGCGGCCCCCTTCTCCCCGTGGCCCCAAAGCATGGGGCCACAGCGCCAGAGACCCCTGGGGGCAGATGATCACTGCCCCCAGGGGTGAACAGGAAAAAAGGGGAAAAAAATCGAGGGAAGGGGGGAGGTGGCAGGGGGTTTGGGGCCCTGAGGCCCACTAGACCACCAGGGATATGGCACAAAGTAGTGTCCTTGGAACGGGGAGGTTCTCCCCTTTCCAAGGACACCATCTACATGAGGCATTGCTGGTCACGGATCGGGGCAGAGCGCTCGATCCGTGACCAGCAACCCACTGGAACACCATGGATCCGTTTGTGAGTTGGTGGGGAAGGGGGCTGCTTCAAGTAAGCAGCCCTCTCCCCCCTCCCGGCCCCCAAAGCATGGGGCACATGCATGTGAACCCTGGGGCAGATGGCTGACGATCTGCCCCCAGGGAATAAAAAATAAATTTAAAAAAATGAAATGGGGAAAAGGGGGTGGGGTTAGGGGTGGGGGTAGCAGTGGGGGTGGGGGGCCACTAGCCACCATGGATTTTTTACTGAATGAAAGGGGGGGTGCCCCCCAACCGAAGTATAAAGGGGGCACCCCTTGTAACCCTCCCTGGGGGCAGATATCTGCTCCTAGGAAGGGACATCTGACCCCAGGGAGGGATGCATGAGGTGGGACCCTCCATTTGGGGTGGGGGGGGAGCGGGCCACCCCCGTTACAGTAGAACATTTGCCGGCAATGTAGGGGCCCCTCAGCCCCCCTAAAAAGCAGCCTACGATTTTGTATTATTTTCTTCGTTTACCCAACTTCGCTTGCCGCAGATGGCCACATTAGTGTGCCAATCTGCTCCCAGGGTGCCCAAACCCTACCATCTATTGGGGGGCCTGTCCCACCAATTGTGGTGGCCCTCTCCTCACCCACACCCAACGGAGGGGGGGGGCACATCATGCAGCCCTTCCTAGGAGGCTCAGGGAGGGCTGCATGAGGTGTCCCCACCAGTGTCCCTCTGTGAATTCCCACGGGTGTCCTGGGAAATGCATGGGGTTCCCGGTTTTCCTTGCTGGCTTCGACATCCTAGGCCCAAATCTGTAGGTTGGCCACATGAACAAAATGGGCAGTGGCGAAAGGCTTGGGGTTACCAGTGGGTTACCCTTTTCCTTTTGCGCCTCCGGTAGGTGCACCCACACATGTGAGGTACCGTTTTCATCGGGACACGTGTGGGGACGCGGGACGGTAGGCCACGTGTTGTTGGCGGTGTGTTTCGGTGAATTTCCGAGACATTTCCCTGTGTCCACTCACCGAAACACGTCGCCAACAACAGATGTCATAGCTTCTCGCGTTCCCACAGGTGTCCCGATGAAAAGGGTACCTCACGTGTGGGTGCACCTACCGGGGGCGCAAAAGGAAAAGGGTAACCCGCTGGTTACCCTACCTAGTTGTTGCCTGACCTACGCAAATCACCCCTTCCTAAACTTGGAATTTTCTCTACTTTTCAGAAATGTATGCCTTTCCGTCCTCCAAATCGGCTTTCCTACCCTTTTCTTTCATTCCGTCCATGCATGTCCAATTGGCAGAAATGGACAAAATCGCCTACCTCTCACAAAACGGTTGATAACCACATCAAAATAATTTTTTTCCGTCTCCACTCAACCTGTTCATGAAAGCCAGGAAATTGGGGAATTCAGCACAGCAAACCATTCGTTCCTAGATCTTACAAGGAAAAAAAAAAAACACAGGCTACTTTGTACATCAGTTTATTGGCATTTTTTGAAAAAACCCAAAAATGTCCCCCTATTTGGTTATTTTCTCTCACCCCGCTACAGCAACCTAGGATTCCTGGGTGGCGTTACGACCGCCTACATGTGGCAAAAAAGGAGCCAAATTTGGCCGATATATCTCATGTAACAAAAATGTTACAAGCTATTGAATGGCCACATACCGAAATCACCAAAAAAGGCCCTGGCAATGGGGAGAAATACCCATGGCACTTAAAGGGTTAAAAATAAAAAATAAATCCCAACATTAATAAGTAGAGTCAAATGAATAAATTGACCCCTTTGCGCATATCGTGGTTGGTAAGGTTAGCAACAATAACAATGGTTACGTTATCCAGACTTCTATACTATTTCCAGGTGCTTCCGGTATTGCCATCATGCTCGTTTAAGACAGTCAATAGGTTATCATCATGTTTTGCCTGGCAGAATAAGCAACTGAGGATGGCCCTGGAGACAATGATGGCATCAAAACAGAACGGAGGGGGAGGGAGTCGGGGAAGGGGGGGGGGGGGAGAGCAGTGTGAACCCCCCAATATTTCTAAATATTCTAAGCTGTTCAATTACTGGTGATAAGGGAATGGCTGCTGGTAGATATGACAAAATCTTGGGTAAAAATGGATAGGGCGGTAGCAGGCATTTCACTGAAGGGATTGTTGCGGCTAGACCAAGACAGACCCTGCAGTGCTACTATGAGCAGGTTACTTTCAGTAACATGCAATGCATTGGATCGTTTATTGCGGCAAGCACATATTTGTACACGCTGTCCCATTTACCCCGCTATTTGAAAATACCAAGTTCTCACCAGGGATGGTACAGGGTTCATTCAATTAAATGAAAGGGAAAGGAATGCTGCTGCAAAGTAGGTGATATGCTAATATAAGGGGAGGTAAGAACGTTTGTAAACCGAGTATAGAGCTGACGGAAAGGGACCAAATGGATCATCATCAGCTACGGCAGTGGTAGAAGCAGCCTGATCTTAAAGAATATCAAAGGGTCTGAACGCCATTTGAACTTTATTACCACTCATAAGGGAAATAAACAGCTGGTGTCCAAACTCTATTTTAGTCGACCTGCAAAAAAGTGATCTTATATTCCGAGATGGGACAGAACCCTCGGGGGGTGGGCGGGGGGATGAGGTTCCTGAACCCTTTTGGGGGAATCTTTGGGTGAATATACCAAAGCCGACTAGGTAGATCCTTGTAAGGGAAGCTTAATATACAATAATGGTGCAACGGCACTTCACTCCGGAAAGGCTTCATGATAGGTTTCCCAAAAAGACACAAGAATGCTGGAGCGGATGTTCGGGAGGGTGGAAGGTGGACTGGAAGCACATTTCGTGGGACTGCCCACGAGTTGAAGGTATTTCGGAATGAAATAGTAATGCAGGTCAACCACATGGACATCAACAAGTGAAGGATGTACGATGCTTCGACAAGTCAGGGGGCTGGGGGCGAATGGGCGGGATTTCTTTATGTTTTGCACCCCTTTGATATGGAAATTGAAAATGGCGGTTAAAAAAAATAAATGACAATAAAAACGCAAGCCCCTTGTGGAACATTCTTTATTGGTGGAGATTTCAATGCAGTAGTAAACCAGTTAGACTGATGGAAAGAGGAAGACGCTTGAGGGGAGGGGAAGGAGCGAGCCGTTAGGGGAGTTTGAGGTGAACCTACTAGACATATGAAGCGAAATGCACCTGGGAAATAGAGAGTACTTGTTTTTAACAGCCGTGCATGTCCCTATCAAGGATCGACTACATGTTATGGCAACAGATTGACACATTTCGGGTGAGAAGTGTGGAGCAGCTCGCCAAGGTGGTTTCCTTTCATGCTCCTACGGTAATGAGGAGATCTATTGACGGGCAAATGGGGAGTGGGACGTGGAGAGAACCCATACCATTTATTGGACAACCAATTGATAAGAGTTAAAACATGAAGCTGTGCAGTATTTTCAGGTCAACCAGGACTTGGTGGTGTCGCAGAAGAGTGGGAGGCATATAAAAAGGGGTGATGAGGAGCAAAACAATGGCGATTATCTCAGTTAAGGAGAGAGGGAGAGAGAGAGATAGTATGAGGAGAAGGCCAAGCGATGGGCGGTGAGATGGCAGGGGAGGCAAAACCAAGGCGTATGGAGGAAAGGGACAAAATAAGCAGTGGCATGAATGAGCACAGATATGGAGTGATCAGCCCTTAAGATAATGCACGCATTGGGCATTTTTACGCACAGAAATCGGTCAATATGACCCTTTTAATTATTCCTTGCATATATATTACACAGGCTATTTGTAGCAGCACCCCCATAAAAACAGAGTTCACCAGTGACAGCCTGGCAAGGGGCAGCTAGCAAATCAACTTTTTACTTTAGAAATCCACACAGTTCCTTGAAAGAAGAAACTGGGATGAATCCTCTTTATATTTTAAACACTGTCCTCGGTTAATAATTTTATCAAGATAATACTTTAAACAAAACACAAATTCACTTCTGTACACACTTTGTTCAACTGCCTGCATTTTGTAGGTTAAAGTGTTAAAGAATTTTGAATCATGAACATGCTTTTTACATTGCTTTTGGATACATGTAGTATTGTGTAAAATGAAAATTGTCTTAAACTAGGGCTGCATTTTTGCATCATTTTCCTCTGTTTTAATCAGTTTTAATAGAGGCAGCACCGTTAAAGCAGCATGGGTATTTCATACTTTTTCTTTTCATCACGAAAGCACATCAATTGCATTTAATGGCTTGGCGTTCTTGATGTCAAAGTCTTAGGAGAGCCTCCAAGCAAACAGTTTTTTGGCATCTGTGAAAAGGAAAAGCTTTTGGTGTTCTATAGGAAGATGTAAATTTTAAGTCTTAAGATTCCATCTGTTTGTGTGCATGCACATGCATGAAAGGGCAACGTACTTAGTTGGTCGTTTTAGAGAGCAAGGAATAGCTGGGCATGTGGTCTGGCCTTTACTTTAACTCGCTTTCTGTCCATCCACCGCATGCCAGTATAATGGATGCAGGTAGAAGCAGTGCTGTATATATTTTCAGTGGCACGGATTGTACCAGTACCTCTCAACAGGACTGCTGTATATTCAGGCAAAGTAGCCTAATTCATCAGCAGAGCTGCTATACGCACATCATGTCACAATGCCAATTATTCACAGCAGGGCCGATTGCATCATGCCCACATTTCTTAGCAGTGCTGCTATATTTTGGGACAGTACCTGAATTTCTTAACATAGCTGCTGTAATGACCAAGCACAAACATGTTCGAATTTTCTGCAGCAAGCTAAGGTACTGAGCAAGAATAGCGTCTGAGCTCTTCCCACCGGTATCACTATAAAATATTGAACCCCATTATTGCAATAAAGAAACCCTTGCATGGAAAACAATGTATTTCTCCCAAATAAATAGATGTGGGGGAAAGGGGTTGGAAGAGAGGGTCTTTCCCTGCATTATAAATTCAGAAAATGTATGGTTTTATATGCAAGATTTTCAACCACACAGTAAATAATTTGCTATTTTCCCCACCATCCTCCTGAGCTGGTATGATACACACTGGCGAACAGTGTGAGAAGATGGAACTGCTGTCATACTTCGATCCCTCCTACTCAGTAATGCGCTTTAAAAAACCTCTGCTTCTCCCGTATCGGATTACGGAGACCCACTGCCAAAAATCTAGCACATTTCAAAGCCTCATTATGAATCTCCCAACTCATGTAGGATACTCCAAAGAGGCTGAGAACTTTTGACAAGCCAGTTAGGTCAAGCAAGTCTCACATGGAACTGCTAGTGCCCTATCCCCAGGTGCCTTTCCGAGTGTACAGCGCGATGAGAAAGGTAGCTCAATGGGTCATTAACCCTGCTGTAGAGATCATCGTTTAACATGTTAGTTCAAATCCTGCCGATAGAGGAGTTAATGCGTCTGCATCAGACGGATCTGTTTAAGATGCAGGTAACATTCAATTGCAACAGAGCCGACAGCTTTTGACTTATCAAAAGGACAACTAAATGTTCAGTGATTCAGTACACATTTCATCAAGCCTGCTATATTTGTAATGGCTTGTACACACCTCTCATCAGCACTTTTATACCTGTAATGGCTCTGAAAAACACCCCATGAGGGCGGCCATACTTTTAATAGACAGAGCTCGTCTGGGCTCTTATACGTGTAATGGCACACAGTGCTGGTAAAACATCTGCATTCAAGCAAGTGCTGCATCTGGTAAGAAACATCTATAATTACCAGTCTAATGGCAAGAAGAAGGTTTGCACACATCTAAAAAGCACCCAATGGTAAAGCTGCACTAGATTTATAAATGGATACGGCATTTTCTTGCTTTTTGCATATTTTTGGAGCTATGACAAAAGACAAAAAAAGAAGAAGAGCAACTCTGCACCTAAGCAATACAGGAGAACAAAGAGGCGGGGGGAGGGGAGGAGTCAGAGAGAACAGCGAATGTATTACACAATCCAAAACAGGAATTCAAGCAACAGGAAGAGACCAATGAGCTACATAGCAACAACGAAAGTGAGAAGAAAAGGAGCTAAATGATAGGAGACACACACACTAGGAGTGAGGGACTGAAGCAGAGCAAGAGAGAAGCAGAGACAGTAAAATAAGAAACCACAGATCAACAGCAGATGGGGAGAGCTGGAAATAGAAAATCCAGTCTAGAGCAAGGCAGGCCAATAAAGTAAGAGGCGGTGCAAGAAATATAATCACAAGGAGTAGCAACCATAACAGAGAAAATGAAAAAAACAGCTATAGCCAGAGAAATGACATGAGAGAGGAATAGGAGCTATATTAATCGATACACAAGATATAGGCGTGAACCAGCCATAATAGAATGCAGGGAGGGAAGAGGCAGAGTGACAGAGCAACAGACCACAAAACGTGGCATAGCAACACTTAAGGGTAAAAGGCAGAGCAATCGAAGTGACAGGCAGGGAAACGGAGTAGCAAAGGGAAGGAGAGATGACGCAAAAACATAGCGTGTCTGTCAAGCAGATTGTTCCATGCAGCCGCAGTCGGCCCAAGAGGCAGGGAAGTGATGCTGGTAGAGCGAGAGACTTTATTCATGATGTAAATAGCTGGCATATATAGTAACAGACTTAGTGTCCAAGTATAATGAATCTGAATCTGGGAAGTATGCATTGTTTTTTTTCCACTTATGTTTTCTAACACAGTTTTAATTTTACACACAAATTGGATAGTGGTCAGACACTTTTGTACTCTCTTGTGAAGGAGGAAACACATGTTTACCCTTGAAATTGGATTTACGCACCAATTTTAAAAATTGGGAGTAAATTACTACCACACCAAAATAATATCTGGAGCACTGGGGGTGATAAAACCGGGAAACTACTGGCGTGGCTGGCCCATAGAGAGGAACAGGGCAAGATGGCAAGTGATTCAGAGGGAAGAGGTGAAGACAGTGAAGGGAACCCTGGGACATTGCACAATCTTTTGCCACCTTCTATAAACAACTATGCACATCATAAACAGAACAAAGTAATGTGGAAATATGGAGCTACCTACAGGACATCCATATCAAACTGTTAGCTGAAGACCAGCAGGGTACTCTAGAAGGGGATGCAACAGTGGAATAATTTGGGATAGCGCTAGGACAACTTGCTAAGGAGAAATCTGCAGGGCCAAATGGATTCCGCTAGAGCTGTGGTTTGAACTAAAGGAGGAAGGATTGAAATCAATGAGGGACATGCTCTTGGAGAGCAGGGAGAGAGGAGCCCTACCGCCAGACTTAAAGGAGTCAGTAATCGTGGTGATGCCAAAACCAGGGAAGTTACCGGACCAATGTGGGCTGTAGAGAACTATCACTTATCCATATAGAAGCGAAAATCCTAGCCAGAGCACTGACGAACAGGCTCCATAATATAATTTCAGACATAATTAATGAGATCAGTGTGGATTAATCATGAATAGGTCCACTAGAATGAACATTAGGAGACTCCCATCTACCGATGGCTGATGCCAAACGCTCCCGAACCGCAGTGGATAGCCTATCCCTGGATGCTCACAAGGCATACAACTTAACTGAATGGACCTAAATATTTGAATTGATGGCCAAAGTGGTATTTGGGGAGGATTCATGAAATGGGTGACGCTGCTCATCAACCCAAAGCGAAAGCAAAGTTGAGCGACTTCCTTTCGGATGGTACGGATCGTCACCTCTCCTATTTGCGATATCGCTGGAATCATTGGCAGAAAGGTTTCGTATAGATCAGGGGCTAACGGGATAGAGAGGTATGGCGGGATCTGAAGAAAGGCTCCCTTTATCCAGATGATATATTGATCTACTTGACAAACCCGGAAATATCGATACCAAGGGCGATGGACATAATGGAAGAGTTTGTCAGTTATGCGGGTCTCAAGATAAACTGTGAAAAGTCTATCCACTACCGATCACATGGGAGGGAGACGTCAGGAGACCAACTTTGGATGGAAACAGCCGCTACAGGGTTGCAGTACCTGGGGATATTTGTCCAGAAAGAAGAGACCCTCTCCTCTCTGATGAGTGGAACTGATTCGCGACAGACATTAAACATTGGAGTTCAGTGCCCATGCCCACGCCGAGAAGGTCGTAAATGTACACAATGATTATGCTCCCAGACTGATGTATATTAACCAATATGCATCGAGGTTGATATCATCGGTAATCTTCGATACAATCGACAAACTTCTGCGAGTATTTATAGATTGTCATTTATATAGTGCTCTATATATCATTGGTATGTCCTCAAAGTGCTGGTAGGCTGAACGCCCGCTGGAACCAATTGAGAGTAGGGCGTCATAGGGTGCTTGGGCGCACTGGTTATGTGTGCAGCTGATGCATTTGACGGATGGTAGCTGCACCCTAGCATTAGGTGTGGTGGTCGGTTAAATATGTGCAGTCTGGCGGGTGGACATCAAGACTGGGCTCTGGCTGTGTTAGGCCTGTAGGATGCTTATGTGTGCAGCTCAGCCGGTTTGTCAAGGGATATAGCTGCGTTTTATTAGAATGATGAGGTGTTGATGGGGTAATGTTCGCATGCGAGCAGCTGTGTCGAACTGATCGAGGGGTGTAGCTGCACTCTAATTGTGTGACGGTGTAGAATAGAGAGTGAGCATAGTAATATGGGATGAGTGTGTTTGCATGGAATTATGATCTAGGGAGATGAATATTCTGCATTTCAGGCATGTTGTTGCTTAATAGCAAATTAATAAGCATATTCAGTGATGACTAATGCTCAATGAGATCCCGAAGAATGTCATCAGGATGCTGGGGTTCAATCGCTTCAGAAGGTCGTGGCTGGTATTATGGAAAGAGCCACGTTTTTAGAGCTTTGCGGAATGTCAGTCTTGGGTGTGTCGAATATAAGGGGGGGGCGGGGGAGTGAGTTCTGCAGAGTAGGGGCCAAGACTGAGAAGGCAGATCGTCCGATCCAGACAGAGTTAGAGGTTGGAATTGCTAGAAGGAAGGCAGTGCTTGATCTTAGGGGTCCGGGATGGGATGTATGGTTTTATCTTTTTTGTAGATGGATTGGACTGGTCTAGTGCACTGCTCGGTGAGTGAGGCATAGGGTCTTGAAGGTGGCCCTTCGCTCGCCTGGGAGCCAGTGGAGGGGTCAGAGAGCTGGTGAGATGTGGTCTCTTTAACCAAGGGCAATGAGCAGGTTTGCAGCAATGATTTGGGCTCTTTGGGGTTTCTTGAGTTGGTATGCCGGGGTTCCTAAATATAGGGAGCTGGCATAGTCCAGTCTCGACATCACAAAACACATAACTGCGGCAAGTCTGTTCAGGTAGGATAGGTAGGGGAAAATGCGTCTGATAAGTTTGAGGTGGTAGGGACAGCCTTTTGACAATTTGATCTGATGGGAGAGGGTCAAGGCCGAGTCCATAGTGCAGCCTAGGTTTTGGAAAAATAAGATGCCTAGAGCGAGACTGGGCATCCTGTACAACTAGCAGTACGAAAGGGGGAGGGGATAGGGTTGCCAAACAAAGTTGTACTAATGAGCATTGCAGCTACAGACGGCGAATGGGTGGAAATACTATAAGGGCACGGACAGCGAGGGTGACAGTGAGCAAAATGGCAACCATTACTACATCAAAAAACAGAGTGCTGAGCCTACCACCAGTCAAGCGTGGTGGGCAGGGCGTGGCTCCAGGCTCAAACATCTGGGATGGGCAACTCCGCCAACGTTGTGCTCACCAGTTTGGGAAAATTGACTAAGAAGGGGGCCCGCATCTGGAGTGGGAGTGGGCATGGGAATGGAAGAATAGAGTAATCATAGGGGTGGGTATGGTGTTTAATGGCCCGCCAATTAAGAAATTGCAAGAGTTAGGGAAGAGAGGAGATTAAGCAACAAAGTTTATTACAAATACTTGCAACTACGGCATGCTCTGGGTCCACATACAAGGGGTGGAGAACAGTTATCTCAAGGCTCCCCACTAAAGAGAAATGGTCTTGATTGGAGAGATAGTGACCAAACAGATTTCAACCATATGCAAGGCCATTTCTTTCCAGACAGATGGACAAACTCAAACTAAGGTGAAAAACGACCATGGGGAGGTTTGGGGTGTGGACAATGGAGGCGCGAGAAACTGGGAGGGGAAGAGAAAAAGGAATGCACAATGTTACTGCCATGCACTGTCCTGAAATGTTTGCATTGTTTACTAGTTATAAGTTGCAAATATTAATTAAAAGTTCTAAAACAATCTTTTGCTTTTATTATTCAAAAGCAAAAGGACATGAAAAACCAGGGCTGACAGAACATGTCCAATCTGACATGGACCAAGAAAGGCACTCTATTTCTGTATTTTGAGAGAATGGTGTAAATGAAAGAATTACGTACTATAACAAACATGGGCTGTTGCTTGTTAACATTACTAGGTTTATTAGCTTTTTAATGCATCAGTTACCTTGCATTGAGACAACTATTGTGTGACTAACAACGCGAGGAATACCGCTGATCCACACGTTGTGAAGGCATCATGAAGCAAGACAACAACAACGGATTCAAAGTTGAAACAAATCTATTTATTAACTGAAATATCAGGCTGGTGTAAGGCCTAATTTGCCCTATACTAAGGTGGGATTTCCCTACCTAAAGAAACCAAGGACAGTCCCAATCAGTAAGTTCAACTTAAAAGTCTGTGTCCAAAAAGCATGCCTGCCCTCACAACTAAACTATACCATGAGTAAGGATCTCAGTAACAAATTAAACAAATGTTCCAAATAATATTCTGAGCTTCTTCCAACTCTAAGCTTACTTTGCAGTTCCCCTTCCGCAAGTTCAAAGCAGTTCTAAGGGGGCCTTAGGGTTCCGTTTAGCTAGCCAACGTATAATTCCAAGTCTGAATTCTCACGAACAGTTCCAGGTCACCTTGAATACCCTTCAGATTCAGGTATTGCAGATTGCTAATGTTCCCATTCACTTGAGCAATCTTAGTCACCAATAAAGATTATTTATGTTTACTTTGCCACAGTTTCCTCATCTAGGCACAGTTGTCGGACCGCACGGTCCACCCATTACAGGTCACGCAACCGATAACCCTAGGTTTCTTCCTCACCACGCCTGTGCTTCAGCTTGCATTCACTTGCAATTCTTGCCAGTGTGCGTGCGCACACACACACACACATAACTGTTCATCACTTGCTTTATACTTTATTCATAACGTTGCATTCTTTGCCTTTAAAATGTTCATTAAGTGCGTTTTGCCTTTGTTCCGATTCCATTCATAAGCTTTCCTTCAATTCAATATTCAATAATACTTACAAAGCAGTTCAGGTCAAGATTCAATATATCACATGCTTTGCATTTAAATTCCTCACTTTAATGTTAAGCATTCTGTTTGTAGCACTCAAAAACCCTTTTTTGGGGGGTTTACGTCACTTGCACATACATTACCTTTCAACTGGCATCACCATATGCCTCGCCGTATTCCCTCTTGGCAGCGACTCCTCCGCCCGCAGTCGGTCGCTGGCTTCCCCTCGGATGCTGTTGGCTCCACCTTTTAAAACACTTGTGTCTCCATAGCAGGTTGCAGGTGTAAGCCTTTGTGTACAATTGCTTGACTATAATTAGTGGCGTTCCCCGGCCTCTTCCTTGTCTCAGTTCTATAGTGATATGAATGAGGGGCAATGAAGAGAAGGGATTGGCAACAGCCTATAAAGGTCAGTGGGAGGGCAAGGGCGGCTACCACAAGGAAAAGGGGGAATACCATGTCTTGCCTACAGACATCCTCTTATTCAACGTCTTCCTATTTCTCCTACTTAGGCGGCATTGCCCAGGGACACCGTGGAATGAAGAAAAGGGAAAAGGAAAACAAGATCCCATAAAGGCTGCTAGGACTGAAAGTTTATCCTGGAATGGAAATGGGGGGAGGGGGGGGAGAACACTGCGTCTCACCCCCCCACCCAGGTGATCCTCCCTCGCATATCCACCCCCGGGGTCAAGATCCAAAAGCGATGGCCCTTCCCTGGCCAACCGAGTAGAGGATATTGGGGCACGGGGCGACACCCTCAGGTTCCTCACATCATCTAGTTAGGGCATGTCACCCAGTTTGTGGCTATGATATTCCCCATGCAGCAGTTTCTCTCCTTCATGCGTTTTCGTACCGGCTCTAGGAGATGCTACATTGCAGAATGTAAGCCTTTTTCTGCTGTACAATAACATAATATTTTCCATTATAAGTATCTTTCAATTATTTGTTGGCTTTGCATTTCATTAAGAAGTCTTCGTACCAGCACTTGTTTATTTACTTCAGAAAGATTAAATACCAGGTCAGCCATAACATGATTAAAATCTGGGACCTAGATATTGGATCCCTCTGCCTCAAGTCCTCATTCACTCCACTGGGAAATGTTATCCTTATCTTGAAGGGCCATGAGGATAGCTCAGGGGCAACACGTTTGTCTTGGAAGCAAGAAAACACAGAGCAGAAGGTTTGAATGCCAGCCCCGTGCTTAAGAGACCGGTTGCCTTTTTAAACACATTTTTAAAAGATGAAACAAAAGTTATATGCTGTTGAATACTGTGCATACTACACTATCCAAATGACACGTGAGTGTTTTTTTCGGAAAGTGCGACAACTTTTCAAATTGTTACATTACTCATAAATCAATAAAAAGTTAACCGATTTTAACAAAACAGTGGTTTTACCTTTGACAATGTGCTGTGAAGTACCAGAGATTCAATTTGAATCCACTTTGCAGCATTATTTTGCAGACATTTTTCATACATCTACGGTTCACTGTACTCTTCTGCTTTTTCTGAGTAAATGCATCTTTTTCTCAACATGTTTCTTTGATTAATTCATCCCACACATTGGGGTTGCCATATGTTTTGGTGCTTTGCAAGTCCCTTTTACTGAACTAAGTACTTGGTAAACAGGAGAAGCATTGTACATTCAAGAAAAACTAATGATGGGACTGGAGGCAAGGTAGTCGGTTGCCTAAATTGGACATTGAAGAGGCCGAAAACCTGGGCTCAAATCGCAGCTTTCGCTGGAACATACATGTGATCCTGGCCAAATTACTTACCTACCAACAGGAGGATCTAAAAGTGATCATTTTAAGTATGCGCTACACAAAGTTTCACTTGTACATGGTTATAGACTGCAATGTCGCCATTTATATAATACTGACCATTTATTTAAAGCATTTCTTAAAACGATTCTTAAAATCACCTCAAGGCAACAGCAATTACTACCCTACCCCTAGTGCTCTCCTCACTACATTCAGTTATAGTGAATGGGTGAGGTGACGCCTCAAAATGTGCCCCTATCAGGACTGCAGGACCCCAGTACTGGGAGCTTCCTTCAGATATACATTGGCAATGCTTTAAAGACTTACACAGCATACGTATGTACCGGAAGAAACACTGCAAGGCTATAGCCGTAAGATCGCTACGGTGGCAATGGGTGCAGTATAAATGCTTAACATTAAAACGTGGAATTGTATCCATTTAGTGCTTGAGCCCCATCTAACCATGCAGCAGTATCCTAACGGGCATAAAGGACCTCAGCAGTTTAAACTCTGCCCATCAGTGTACTCCAGCCGTACAATAACCATACTGTAGACTCCAGTACAGCAACTCTTCTGTAGGGGATTGCACGAAAAGATTGCACCTAAAATGCCGAATGAACGTTTAGAGTACATTCGGCATAGTAGATACGATCTAAGCCCAGAATATCAAACAGGGGTGCGGGTGTGTCACCCACACCTCCAGTTCAGTATTATGGGCTGTGCTGGTGCCCCCCCCCCACATACATTATTGGCAGTGCGAGGGACAAACGGCCAAAATCCCAAAAGACCGAAATACAAAATGCGGGCTAGTGGGCTCTGCTAATTTGTAATTCTGTCTTTGGGGATATAATATTATAACGTACATCCCTTCTGTAGCAGTGCTCCGTCATGGCTACTTGACCACCACAGCGTGCGATTTCTTTCCAGCACTGCTGTAAGGGATAAATAACTCCAGCATTCTAAGCAGCTTCCTTCAGAAGTGCATAGCAGTGCCCAATCAGTGCGAGCTTCCTACATATATACAACATCAATGCTAAAGAGGCTGGTGTCGCTGGGTGTATGAGCTTATTAGAGTTACACAAAGCGTCATAATTACCCATTTATATAGGAGCAAGCAGATGGGTCTCCAACTCGGGCAGCAAGTCTGCAATGAATGGCTCCTGGTCATCAGTCATTCATGCCTAAAGCAAATCAAACACAGCGCTAGGGCTTTGCATCTTCGTGCCCGACCCTTTGTGCCTTTAGCATGACTAAACCAATCAAGAAATCATATTGAGTTAACCACCCTTTTGTCTGAGATGACAGCTCTGACTTGTTGCAGAAAATTAAAGACACTAGATACGAGGATATAAATAGATGATGTAGTTTAATGTACCCCTTTATCTCCTAATTGCATATTCATTTAATAGACAAGCAGCAAAAATATAACATAACAAGCCATCACTCCCAACAATAAACCGATCATACAAGCTATATACATGTTGGGTAAAACAACGAAAAAGTATTCTAGTTTTGAATGCATGGAAAACACAGGTCCCTCGCACTCCACGGCCAGGCTAAATGGAGCCTAAGCAAGCGCAATTGTACTCGCATTGAATGACAAATAGCTCCAACAATTCTTCCTCTCTACGATCTCTGTTCTACTACAAGCCTTATCTACGTCTCCTCAGACCTTAATGAGGCTTGCGGCTTCTGCGGACCTCATGTGCGTGTCGCTGGCTCTTTGCCTGGCACATATATTTAATTGCTAACAAAAAATGGCGTCTAGCAAGTTGGAATATTTCAATGTCGGTTCTTTTTAGTGCACAGGTCACTTTTCCACTCTGTATCAGAGTTCGAATCCGTGTAACCTGAATTTCAACTGTTACCTGGTGTGATATGAATCAGAGCTCTGCAGGAGAGGAGAGGGAAGGGAGGCAGACAAGTGCAGGCACACGTTTGAGGGCTATTGTTTCATTATCTAGGAACGCAATTGCCATAATTCTGTTGATTTTGTGAGGAGAGGAACCCTTTTGCAACCAGCAACCCAGCAATGCGAGCGGAGGAAAGAACAACGCTCTTGCTGGCCTTCGTGTGCCCGGGCGCTTCCTGGAGGAGGCGGGGCTTGGCCCGATCAAGTGACCTATCACGTGACTCCAGAGACCCAGAAGAGGCCGAAGCATCCACCCTTGCGGTGTCAAGCCCGGTGGAGTAAAGCCCTTAGGCTGTTGTGCGGCTGTTCGGCGAGTGAGCGGCGTAGTGGGAAGCAAAAGGCTCAGCATGGACTCTACATCACACATGAACGTGGGCGATACGGTAAGCATTCAAGTACCTAACACCCGCAGTTGTACGAAACTGCCCGGCACCGGGGGCTCTATGTGGGGGGAAAAAAGTGAGGCACTGAGTGGCGCACATGTCCAAGACAGGATATGTTTTCAGCCCCCAGTTGCGCCCACCTGCCCCACTGACAGTATGATCCACACAAACAAAGCCGCTGCCTCCCTGATCCCCCCCTCACCTACCCCTCCATTTTCCACCCCCCCGACAAACTCCTTACTTATCCTGGACAAATTCCAGTTCTCACCTTTATGCAGTTCCTCTATTAGCCACGACGGGTCGCAGTCTGCTGCTTGCAACGATGCTGATGGAGATGTGCTCGTGCATGGCGATGATATCATGATAGCAGACTCAGGCAAAGTATGTGGAGCAGAGCAAAGTATAGGAGTGCGATTTCAAGATGGGGAGTCACTGCTTGAGAGGGGTGGGGGTGTCGGTGAGGGTAGTAGCCAGGAATGAAGGCTTCCGTCTACCACAGCAAGAAGCCTCTTTCACCACAAGGAAAAAATGACTAAAGCTAAAGCACCAAAAACATTTATACCAAGCATTCTATATGAGAGCATTGAAGCAGCAGCGTATGTGGATGGCATGGAAAGCCCCCAAGCCACAAAAACAAAACTACCAGCAGCAAAACAAAATGGATACAAAGTGTGTGAGAAGGACAAGTCAAATCTATCGCCCCCCCAGAACAAAGAACCAATGGGTTTTCCAGAAAAGAGCCTTGCACAGTGCAACACCCAAAGCTCATCTAATGTTGAGGCACATGAAAAAATAAATGCAAGAACAAATTTAATTAATGGGATAGGTGGCCCTATAAAACAAATTCCTATGCGGAAACCCAAACCCGCGTGCCTCATCCCTTTCTGGAATAAAAACCATAAAATGGCACTTTAAAAAGAAAGACTTACTTGCTCATCAAAAAGATCATACTTTGGGAACCAGGGTCATGGACTCCAAACAGCAGCAAACTGAAATGGAAATGTCAGATCATGACCTTATTCTAGCTTCGGGCCAATGTGAGCAAATAATGTCTCAGGACGAACAGCCCGAAATGGAAAAAAGCGGTTCTACCAATATACTTAATGACAAAATAATCAGAGACCGAAGGAAGTAAAAACGTGACCATAAAAAATGCAGCTTTTAAACAGAAACAAGCTGATAAATTGGAGGAAGTTCAAAGGACATCTTTAAATGAACCTATAAACTCCTCAACTCTGCAGACAGTACGAACAAAAAGGCAACACGGAGAGGTGGAAGGAAATAAATCTACTGCGTTTATGGACCAAGAAAAAAGAAAAAAAAATGAAAAAAAAAGTGCCACGAGTGCAGAAGAGGTAGTGAATAAAAAAATCACTACAGAACTGCAAGACAATGTCTTTCTTCCATCAAAAATGACCAATGAAGACGTACCCCAAGAAATAAGTAGTAGCACGATTTCAGCCACACAGCAGGATGACGAAGAACACATCGTGCTAAACCCCAATAGTTTGGAAGCGAAAGAAAAGGATCTTGGAAGAGAACAAGTTCCGTCACAAAACCCATGGCCATCAATAGACATCTGCGCAAACATGCAAGCAGCTGTAGGGTCAATGATGACGATAGCTCTTGCACCATATTTAAAGCTATATGAGGCACTACATGAAAATTGTAAGGATCAAGCATTCGTACTGGCTCAAATCGAAACCAAATTAACAAAGGTGGAAAAACAGCTTGAGGAAGATAAAGAAAGAAAGATACAAGAAAAAGAGTCAGAAAAAGACATAATCAAGACCTTAAATGACCTAATTGAAGAGGTGCGGCAAGATAAGAGATCCTTTTTGCACTGTCTCAGTGACACCATCAAGCTACTTAAATCAGAGCCAAAAAAATCACATCCAATCTGAGAACAAAAGTACCCTAACAGAAAAATTGGACACAACCCTAAGGTCGAGTGAGGAACAAAAAAGGGTAAATGTGACGGACTTGCGGAGTAGAAAAACAGAAACAGCAAGCTCTTGTGTGATAGATCAAATGGATAGTCGAAAATTGCCAATAGGCAATCGAAGCACTGAAAGAAACTTGTAAGATGCCGTGAACAATGGCCAAATGGTACAGACCTCACAACATAATGATGGCCAAAACCAGCATAATGGTATCTATCCATTATTCTCGATCGAAAACATAAAAGAATTAAAACGACCAGACAAGGCCAACAAATCAAAGGATGAGTCAGGAAAAGAATACAAAAGACAGAAAGAAGTCATAGAAAAATCAGACAAAAAGTCTAAAAATATGCCAAACCAAAGAAAATTGACTTACGAAGGAACACGGCAGTTCATCAGAAATCTAAAGCCTATAGGACAAGAGACACCGAATCCTACTCAACAAGTGCAAATAATGAAAAAAAAGGGAAGATCCACCACAAACAAAAAAACAAGATCGAGAATATATCAAAGATGTGGAACTAGAGAGTACTTTAGAAAGTTCCTTAATGAGTCAAATAGGCAAGAATCCTTACTACTCCTATCAGTATAAGAGAATGAAAGCTCGCAAGAGTCAATGGAGGACAGTGAAGTGCCTGGAAATAAAGAAAACAAATCACCGGTAAATCTAAAAGACCCGGCCTCGCCCTTTCAAACTCTGCATGAAAAAAGAATGCAAATTGAAAAGAAAAAGGATCAGGAAAAAAAGCAACAACATTTGCTTAGCGCCATGATTGAACAATCTAGCAAAGGACGAGTAAGAAAGAACACAAATGAAAATAGGAGCTCAGGACTGAAAAGCTCCTACGATCACGATGAGACAAAAGATAGGAGTGATAAGAACAAACTAGAGCCCTTCAACAACCAAACCCATTTATACAAACTAAGAATAGAGAGCGTCCTAAGAGCAAAGGATGGCTTGATCTTAAATAGATCAAATCTAATGAAACTTATGCATAACGTCCCACAACTGAGAGTCATTGAACCGGAAGATATAAAAATTGTAGAATTCCTGAATAAAGAACATTTGGACAGAATATGCATACATTTAAAATCAAAGGCGGTCATGAACTCAATATGGCAAGCAGCAGACGACCTTAGAGTACTGGGCTTTGATGTCAAAACAGAAAATCAACAACAGAGTTAAAAAGATCAAAAAAAGAACATACTAAAGAAAAAAAACTCTGAAGAGCCAAAACAGGCCCACAGAGACCAAAGTGAAGATGAAGTGGATTATAGACCAATACGGTTCTCTCCAACAGTTCTACGGGGCCCAAATGCTCTTCGGATGAAAATCAAAGGAAATGAGAAATTGAATCTGGCCTCCGAATCGAACATTGAGCATGCCATTGAAACAAAAATTGATACAGAAAGCTCATGGGGATGGCTAGCAGAAATACTGGTTATAAAAACAAAAAAATAGATCGGAGTCCAGGATTCCCGAAGAAAAATAAAATTTGCCTCCTGGAACACAAGAGGTTTTCATCATTTTGTTGAAAAAATTAACAACGAAATCTTGACCGCAGACATTAGTTGTATTCAAGAGTGTTGGCTACAAGAAAAACCATACTTACATGGAGCGACCTGCTACCTGCAAAAAGCGCTCAAAGGAAAAAAAGGTAGACCTTCTGCAGGCCTCTTAACCATTATAAAGAACACGTACAATGGAAAAGTAATCCGTACGATTCAGCCATCCTCTCAGATACAAATAATAATTCTGCAACAAGAAACAGAAAGAAATGGCAACCCAAATGAAAGAGCGAAAACAAAAACTCTGATTATCTTTAACATGTATTGGAATGTCAAGGCCAAAGATGGACAAACTTTTCTGGACACGCTTACCAACTATCTAGATCAACTGAGATCAGAATACGACAACCCGGCACTAATTCTGTGTGGTGACCTTAACATCACCTGTGATAAAAACAACCAGGCAAACAGGACGAGTCATAATCGACAAAAACAATCGAGAACAAGAAAATGGCAAATGGAAATGGAGAACTGTGACATTTTACAAGTGAATGGTAATGTTCAAGGAGATTTAGTAGGACAATCCATATGGGCATCGTACAATTCAAACGCAACTCTGGACTACTTCTTTGTAGATCGAGAAACTTTTGGCACTATAATGTCTCTAAATATTCTACCAACAAAAAGTAGTGATCATAACATTCTAATACTCACTTGCTTAGAGACAAATATCGCTAATGAATTTGACACGGAAAAAAAGAATATTTGGCCAACTGAAGTTGATATAAATGAGGGTCGAAATAGACTGAGAATAACAACGAAAGTGATTCCTTTGCTAACCAAATCGATAAATAAATGGGAATCTACAACAGGAAAAGACGTTGAGTATGAAACTTGTCTTACCATCTTCAGAGTGGCCACCGCAACTAAAAGAAGAAACACAAAAAACAGGGTGCACCACTTTAATGCCGAAGTAGCGGAAAAAAAACGACAGCTAGCACGAGAATTAAGAGCCCTGAAAAAACAGAATATTGCTTGTGATGATATGGCAATAAAGCGTAAGGCCCTGAAAAAAGGGCATCGAAATTGGGTCAAATCCCATAGGGCGATACTGTTTCAAAAGGACTCTGAACAGATGCTTATGGCAACACGAAACAAAAATGCAAAATACCTATGGTCCTTGCTAAATCAAAAAGGAAATCGACAAGGTGAAGAACAACTTAATCCCATACATGAAAGCAAATGGGAACAATACTTTGAAGCAAAGTACAACTGAGTTTACAAATGATTTATCCCCATAAGTTACCAACAAGGAAAATGGCTGGGATATCAAATTTACGCAAAGCGAAATCCTAGCATTGATCCTCAAAGCAAGCAAATCCAGAGCCCCAGGGCCAGATGGCCTGACAAATGAAATACTAAAGCAAGCACCGATGGTATGGTCAAACATGTGCTTTGTACTCTTCACAAGAATAATACAATCAATGCAGATTCCAGAATCTTGGACAACGTCAATCACTATTCCGATACACAAAAAAGGAGACAGAGCATGTCCAGAGAATTATCGTCCAATATCTCTTTTGGACGTCATAGGCAAACTCTTTGCCGGTATATTACTAAAAAGATTAAAGGAATGGTTTCAAACCTCTGATAATTTCGATCATAGACAAGCAGGCTTCGTAGAAAACGTAGACTGTAGTCTAAATCTCCTCATTCTACATTTACTAAAAGCAAAGACCATCCAAGAAAACCAAAAACTCTTTATTGCTTCCATAGATATGGCGGCTGCTTTTGACAGTGTGGATCGACAAACTCTAAGGGCCAAAATGACAGTCAAAGGCTGCCCGAGAGACCTGATAGAAGCCATCAAAATTCTCCGCACAAATACATCTATGCGTGTTAGATTGGATCGAAAGGGAAATCTAACAAAGGCAATCGTAACGAAGTGTGGGCTCAAACAAGGATGCCCACTAGCGTCCATACTCTACAACTTTTATATCCTGGACGTTAAAGACTGTCTGGAACCACCAAGAGCTTGTTCTCCTAAAGTAGGAGAAACAAAAATATGTCATCTACTATATGCAGATGATCTCATAGTGTTGGACAAAACCCCAATTGGGCTACAGAGGAAACTGGAAGCCTTAAACATTCATTTGAAAGAAATCAAACAAAAAATTAATCCAGAAAAATCAGTCATAATGATAATCGCAAAACCAGGTCCTATTACCAAGAAAGTTCTCAAATGGCACATCGAGAATGAAGCAATAAAAATAGTGAAAGACACAAAATACCTAGGAGCAATCGTGAGTCCGAATTGGAGTGAGCAACCCTGGATTGATCATCTACAGAGAAAAATAGATCAACATCACAGGCATTAATATTAAAAAGAAAGTTCTGCAAATTTTCCATTCGCCCGATTGCAGAATTTTACAACACTAAAGTAATCCCTACCGTTACATACGCGGGAGAAACAGCCTTGAGGATCCCGTGGGAAACGTGGGACAAACTTGAAGCCAGATTCTGGCGTACATTGCTGAAAATCCCTATATGTGTACCAATAAGCATTATACGGCACGAGCTGGGATTATATTCTATGCAAGCTCGAATAGTCTGGAAAACATTGGCCACCTATAGAAAAATCTCAATAGAAGATTGTCCAAAACAGTATCAAATACTAAAGAAAGAAGGAGGAGGAATTTCCTTTTGGCCTTTGGACGAATGGAAACTAAAATGCAAGGAACTATTGCAAAACATGAACGTATCAATGAGTGCCCTATGTCAACATCCGAAAAGAGTAAAGTTTCTCCTGCTATCAATTGATTTGGCAGAAAAAGAACGTGCGAGAGTGAATTCGAGTCATCATACCTTGTCCAAAAACATAACTAGATGCCCACAGACACTGCCAGGATATCTGCAAAAAAGCGCCAATCAGAAGCATAAAGACCTAATCATGCGCTTCCGTTTGAACATCCTAATAACAAGGACAAACCTGGTCAGATACGGCCAGGCAAAAGAAAAGCTTTGTAGATTATGCAAACAAGAAGATGACAACTAATCATGTTTTGCCAAGAACTCACAACCGAAAGGGGATGCCTATTACAACCAATACTGTCTCCAGCATGCAATCTAGATTCTGACCTATGGTGGTCAGCCCTACACGACAATCCAAATAGGAAAACTACTAAAGCCTTGGGGATTTTTCTTGAATCAATGCTAAAGAGACTTGAAATGGTGCAAAAACATAACGGACAGAATTTGGTTAACACACAGCCAAACCTGGATCAAATCTGATGCAGAACTAAGAAAGAAACAAAACAATAGGTTTGGCTTGTTTATGTGGATGAAGGAAAAATTTGTTTATAAGCAAAAGTTTGTATTTTTTTACGCTGAAAGCTTTAAATAAAAAAAAATGAATTACTTTTTATTTATTCTTACACAATGCATGTTCCTGCTTACTCGTTAAGAGACAGCCTCTACATTGAATTACTGTGCCTTCACCTTTTAAACGCCAAAAGCGGTAGTCGGGAATTCATTAACTTACATGTGTGTGCTATGTCTGCGGTAGAAGAAAACGCCATTAAAGCAGAACATGCCGAATGCAGCCTTCTGATCTGGAAACTGCTTTTATATCACTTCCTCCATTTGTGTAGCAGTCGAAAGTTGGAGACTTGTCCCTCAACCTTTTCAACTTCGTTCAAGTAGCAGTTAAGAACTTAGCATTTCCACAAAGCCTTTCGGGAAACAGATTTCTTTGCTAATGTCTGTGCCGTTCGCTTTCCCCGATGTGTAGATATACATTTTGATTTTAGAACTTGGCTAACTGAGAATGTACTCATTACAGAGCTTTATGTGGACCATGCACATTCGAATGCGTTGTTCTGATGGCGATTCGTTTTTACACAACATGACGTGTATATGCCTTGTACACATTTTACAGCTGTTACAATTGTCTTAGTCCCATTTATTTGAGTTGATGTCATTATAGACGAGGTCATAATCATAAGGGCAGGTATCATGTCAACCCACCAGACAGCTGGAATAGACCAAGAAGTGGGCATGTGGCAAAATAAAAACCACCAAGGACAACAATTAGATTTGTGTTGTAGCACCTACAAACCCCTATTCACACTTGAAGAGCTATAAGGTAAATTGCCTATACTGCTGGAAAAAAATAAAGCATCAACATTTTGATCTACGTTTCCCAAGTAATAGCTGCATATACAATTATGTAAAGGTTTTGCAGAGTGTGTAGGTAAGAGCGTAGAAGCATATATGTAGGTGCTGAGAAAAACAAAATGAATAAAAGGTATTTAATAAGAAGCATTCAGATTAAATTCCTACCACTGGTTATGGCGTCAAAATATGAAAGTGGAATTTTGTAAAACACATTTCTGATTAACATACTGGATTTACAGACCCAACGTCCAATGGACTTCGTGATCTTTGGCTTTTGAGCGCATGTGTGGCTCGTCCAAAGTTTAAACTGCTGGTCTTTGATGTATACATATACATATAAATTCCTTCCATGCCTACAAGGTGTAGGGTTAGAACCTTTAGTGTGTTTCATGATGTCTGCTTGCACTTGGGCCTTGAGGTAAAATGCTGTACAATTTCAGTTCACTGAAAGCAGATTGTGGTTCAAATATAGGCAGCTCCAGGATTATCTCAGGCTCTCATGCGTTCAATCTTTGCTTGAGGCGTGGCAACAAAATCGAGTTGCAGGTTTTTGCAAGCCAATTTGATAGCCGTGTCCTCTTCTGCATTCGATGGGGAGCCTTAGGTCAACCCATACTTTCCTGAAAGGAGGCGACACTTTAGCCCGCACAAAAGTTTTGGGGAGGAAGTAGGCCTTTCAGCATGAATCAGGCTTTCTGAGCTGGGCATCCATTCCACATTGTTCTGCAACTTTGCTGCTGAGACATCTAGACATATTCTTTGTTTTCATCGGGTGGGCGATTTGTCTCCAGACACAATACCATGGCGAGCCTCAGTGGTTGGCGCAAGGTCTATAAAGTCACAGTAAAACAGTAGAGGGGAAACATCTCTGGGCTTGAAGAGTGCGAGAATATCTTGCAAGATGCAACTGTTGTGTGCAACTCTGACCTACCCCCACCCCCACGTTTCTGGCCAGAATTAACTCCTTCAAGTGTACCACATATGGCCGTGGCTTTGACTATATATTGGTCTCTAATGAAGGAGAAACTAAAATGGTGTTCTTATAGAGAACACTGCGCAAAGCCAAGACGTCTGCACAGTGCAGCTCTGAAAGGAAATCAATCAGCTTCAAAGCGCTGGATGAAGTGACCCCTTACGATTAATCACAGGAGCGAAATTAAAGTATGGCAAGTCTGGTCCGCAAGAATGCCACTGTTCTAATAAATGTGTTGAACGCTTCCAGGCCCTTTTAGGGGGATTTAGTTGCAAACACTGACCACAGAGAAAGCAAATTGTATGCCTGTGAGCTGAGAAGTGTCAGTCAAGGCGATGTCATCCAGAGAGGCTAAAAGCAATGCAATCTGTTGACCCACTTGGAGTGGGTCTCAAGATAGACTCCTCAATGCTACACACTTTTATGCAAATGTGCCAAATACAGGCTCGGTTTTGGAAATTGTAGAGGCTTTAAGTTGAGTTGGTCAGGGTAGGAATGTTAATAGATTGCATAGGTGGATTGAAAATAAACCCACATTTAACTTTTGTGCTCACAGTGATCAAGGTTGGTATCCCAACCTCAATGTAACAGCGTGAGGCACTGAAATGCACGAGAGGAACCATTGGATAAGCTGAGTAACCGACTGTGGAAGGTTGTAACAGGTGTAACATGGAGTGCGCAGCCAGTGCTATTCTCACAGCTCACTTGCACACTATTCGAGAAGAATCCTTGCAATCACACAACGAGTACATTGTTACTTCAGAACTTTAAGGTGAAACACACGTGCGGGTCTATGGCATGACATTCATCAACTGCACATTTCTCCAGGGATGTAGTTCCTGAAACCATGGAAGATATGGTTTGAAGGGGTATATTAAAAAACATGCAAAATCCAAGCGGACACTTCAGGTACCCAGAGAACGCCACAAAACCTCTGCTGAGCAGAAGGTCCGTTTCACCAACTAAGACGATGAAGACCATTCAATATGTAAAATCATCATGTCGGGTTCATCAACTGAGATGAAGATCATCCGAAAAGCAAAGGTCAACCCAATGCAAGTACTGAGAAGAGGTGGCCCCAAGCAGCACAGGAGACAGTCCAGCCCGGGAAAATCAAAGGCGGAGAAGAGAACACTCGGGGAAGGCGAAAGCAGTCATCCGCTGGTGACGGGAAGCAGGCAGCAAGAGTCCTTTACCCGGTGGTGTGGAGCTGTCGAGGGCATGGCCAAGGAGCGGTGGCACGACCTGGAGAAGTTAGACAGCGCGGTCCAACAACAGCACCTACACCGCCGGGCCAGCGAGCGGGGGCGAAGAATGAGGAACAGGAGCCACGGAAGGCCCATGCAATACTCCCCAAACGAAGCAAGACGCCACGAAGATCCGGCAGAGCGTACCGAAGCCAGCAAAGTTAACAGATGTAAGGCGGGACCTGGTAGGGGCATAAAGCTTGAGAATGAACAGAAGTTTATTGGAAATACTGAATGAGTGTTAATCAAATTTGATGCAGAGTAATCTTCCTCGTGGCAGTCATTGGCAGGAGAGGGAACCAAGTGGGCCTGGCGAAAAGGGTAATTAAGTTAAGGTTTGGAACAGAAACAAGATAAGGTTTGGCACACGAAGCAAAACCAAATAAATGCCAGAGAGACGCCCCAAAGACAGTGGCAGAAATAAGTCCACTGGCCATCAGGGAAGGGTCTGGGACCCTGTCCATCGCAGACCATGGGGAAGAGGAAAACCCTGTTGATACAAAAGGGTCTGGGGCCCTAACAAAGACATTAAAGCAGGAAGGAAATCTTCCTCATCATAGTGGCAGGGATATGTCCCCTAATCACAAGAGAAATATCTGGATCCTAAGAAGATTCGGGACATTGTTGACAGCAAGTTACAAAGGAAAAGGGTGTATAAATCTGAAAGATCTGAATATCAGGTGATACAGAGAAGGGAGTCATTTCCTGGTAATAGAGCAGAAGTAGAGAGACTCCAGGGGAAGTGAGTAATTCCCCCTGGCTTTGTGTGTCAAGAGCAGACCAAGAAAAGGGAGGCATTCTCTTGGTTCTGAAACAGAAATTAAGTTGATGATGCCAGGGGAATGGAGTCATTCCCCTGGTTTTATTGGAACTTGTACATAATCACACCAGCAGAAGGGAGACCTTCTCCTTGTGAGAACATAGTCTGAAGACTGTTTTAAAACCTGCAAATTAGGGAAAGTCTCATTCCCCCTGGTATTTGAAGGAACATTTTGGTTGAGCAACAAGAAAGGAAGAGTTAACGCCCCTTAAAGAAGGAACTTTGTGCTGGCTTACGCTTTAGTTTTATAGTATGAGGTATAGAAGTAGGTTTTTGACACAGGACAGTGTTTTTTATTTGACAGACAGCCTAACCACTGACAGACCCTTTCAGTAGTAGTTGTGAGGCAGGGAAACCCCTTTTAGAAATTAGGGATAGCGAGGACCTCTTCTTCCATTTTCTAAAATAAATGTCTAAAACCAAAATCATTCCACCATTGTGTCAGTCTCCTTCTTCGACACCCTTCCTGTGAGGAACCAGAGTGCCTTCTTTCCCTTGGTCCTCCCCAGGTGACCAGGGAAAGGCCATTACTTTTGGATCCTGACCCTGGGAGTGGATATGCGAGGGAGGATCGCCTGGGTGGAGGGAACTTGGTGAGTGAGAAGAGGACGTCTTTGGTTGAGACATGGTACCGCCCTTTCCCTTGTCAAAGTGAACCCTCTATTCCCCATACCTTTATGGGCTGCTGTCAGTTCAGTATGTGCCCCTTTCTTCCACCCAAAATGGCCAACAGACAATTCACCTTCATACTGGGATGAGGAAGAAACCGGGAGTTATGCACACTTCCATTCATTCAGCCTTCCCTAAACATCAGGAAGAGGGCCTTGGAAGAGTTCAGTTGTAATAGCCAGGCATGTCCAGTTAATAGGTTTCACCATGGCCAGGAAATTACAATTAAGGCATCGCACCTGCAGTCATTTGCTAAGACCCAGGTGTATAAAAATGGTGACCTCCCAGCACAAGTAGAGAGAAGGACACAGTCTGGAGAAGCGGAGCAGGCTGGAGAGGAACTGGCTTGAGAGAAGCCGTGCAGAGCAGGAGTGAGACACGCCGGACCACGGCTGGAAGTGAGCGGGTCCGAGATCCTGCTGTCCTCCCTGTTCAGCGTTCACAATAGGAGCGGAGGAACACCAAAGCCTGCCGAACGCTGCAAGTCTTAGAGAGCGAGGAGTGCTCCCAGTAGCTTCTGCTGGGGAAGAGCGCAGCCAAGTACTACAGCATTCCATGACGGCAAGCAATGCTCGTTCTGGCTCCTGCAAAAGGAAGGCAGAGCGAAACCAAGCCAGGAAGCAAAGCAGAGAAACCAGAAGGAGTCGCTGCATACCACTAGTGAGTGGAAAGAATGGAACACTCATACCGGGGAGCTTCGGGGGCTGGAAACAAACGTGTATGAATGATGATCAAGATGAGAACTGTCATGGTACTATGGAAGGCCCAAGCCAATATATTTGAATACCAAACAAGCCGCAAGCCATTACAAGCGCTTTTGATATATTTTATTTGTATTGCGCTCATACACAAGTGTTTCAGAGCGTGACGAGGTAAGGGAGAGTAACAAGGGGGGGGGGACAAAAAACGATCTTACTCGGCCCAGTGACATTAAGAACACACAAGTGCAAGGGAGAGGGGAGAAATGGAAAGTGCTGAGCAGGGGATAACAACAACAAAAGGCAATGCAGCCAACAAAGTGGCAAGTGCAGGTTTAGAGCACAGACAAGGGGTGCCTGATAAGTGCAGGCAAGGGGACTGTAGGGTTACATATACAGAAGCACGTGCAGGGGTTGCCAAGAGGCAGTGCAGGTGTATGGCTGGATGGGCATGGAATCAGAGGGTAAACCGAAGCAGACAGATCAGCAGCGGAGAGAAAAGGCAGAAGCAAAGAGGAAGGTCTTGAGGTGCTTCCGGAGATGGTTCTCCCCAAGTTTCAGAGTGGCAGGGAGGCTGTTCCAGAGGGAGGCCCCAGCAGAGAAAAGAGATCTGCCACCAACTCATTGCTTGTAGAAGCGACTGACCCGGTGGGAGTTGGAGGAGCGAAAAGCTTGAATGGGAAGGTATTTACGGAGGTAGAGTTGAAGGTATTTTGGACCCAGGCCCCAGAAAGCCTTGGACAATGCAAAGGGTCTTAAATTGTATCCTTGCAGCCACTGGGAGCCAATGAAGAGATTTCAGGGCTGGAGAGATACGATCCCCGGGCTTGTGAACAGGGACAAGTCTTGCAGTCCTGTTCTCGATGAGTCGCAGAGGGCGAAGAGTAGAAGCAGGCAGATTTAGAAAGAGGCTGTTGCAGTAGTCCAGCCTGGAGAGAAGCAGAGCTCTAACTTCTCGGGCGAAGAGGCCATGAAGTAAGACGCGTCTCCTGCCGATCCGTGAAGATCCCGAGTAAGAAACTATATCAGCAACGGGCATTCGTGCACAGAAATAGGATGACAGGAAGGTGAAATGGTGGCGCACGTCCTTTGGAGTGAACGTATGACCTGAAGCGGGCTGCCGCAAGTTTGTAACCAGCAGTGAGGAAATCGGAACAAGATGGCCGGCGCCGGAGAACAAAGGACAGCCCAGGTGGCTGCAGCGAGTGCGGAGTAAAGAGAGAAAGCAGCTGGGGCTTGTGCACATCATTAGCGGATAAGGGTAGTGCCCGCCCGCTACAACACTGCATCAGATAATCAGTAACTGTCTTGAAATGAATGTTGCTACAGTTAGTGTTTCATAGACCTGAAGGGAAACCATGGGACGATGAAACGAGCAGTGTGGAGCTTCAGCCCTAACGGTGGGAGCGGATCAAACAGGAGAGCTGCTCAGAAGGTTTCGCCGGTAAAGGCCCCCAGAGGATGAGTTGTTGGTGGACTGTACGGCATTGAGTCTGGGACCTAATCAAGTAATCGCAGCTGCAAACACGGGGGAGGGTCAGACCCCGACATTAGATACACGGCTGCACTGCGGGACATAAACGGAGCTCTGGACACCGAAACAAAGGGGCCCATGTCATTATGATGATATGAGGAGCAGTGCAAGTTGAAAGTCGGGCTGGTACGATGGCTGCAGTAGGAAGGGTAATGATCCACCGGTGGCCAGAGACACAATCACCCAGAGCGCGTGGCGTGCCTGAGAGCCATCAGGAGGAGGCTGCCAAGAAGCGGACCCGTAACAAACAGGGAAAAGAGTTGTATGCACATTGCCCTCCGAGCGTACAGGGCGTATGACAGTAAGAGTTTGTTCCTGAACGTTGCAACAGACCCGATTTCAGCACGAGCAGCTCGTAAGCCACTGCTGCACGCACTCCCAAGCACATGAAAGCCAGGCAAGGCCACCAAAATATGTAACATACAGGTCAAGGCAGCTGGATACACTGTAACCACATGCTAGTGCCACAGTAAAGCCAGAGGAATAAATATGGGCTCACAGGGGTCGCGCTGCACCCGATGCACCCAGGCAGGACACATATGTGGACAGAGCTCCATAGAGGTGAAACACAAATCAGTAGGATCCAGACGCTCATAGAAAATTGGAGCGACCACGTGAGCTGTAATTGAGCGGATGCGCACCAAAGGACGAGGAAGAAGAGGACAGGCCTGAAGAGACAAAGTGGTGAAGCCCAACAGGGCGAAGGGGTGTCGGCACAATCACTTGCAGCAGGGAAGTAATGCCAGAGCGCTATAAAGGCGCACAGGAAGTAGTGCCTTGCTAGTGATGTGAGGGAGAGATCTTAACGACCAGAGGCCTCAACCTCCCAGGAGAAGCTTAGGAGCCAGGTTAGGTACATCATCGAACACGGCGCCGACACTCAAGCTGCAGCGATACTCATACCAGTCAGAGGAGCACAGTCAGTCTGGTGGACACCGAAACGGTATACACCCCAAAGGTGCATGTGCCTCCATGTCATGGGAAACGAGGAGTACTCCAGCATAATGTGGAAACGGGCTGTGGAGGGTGTCCCCAGTACAGAAAAGAAGGGCCTATACGCCAGAGGGCGCCAAGTTTGAAGGCATAACCGAGAGCGCAGCCCGCTCACAGGTGACAATGGCTACCAAATTGCCCAAGGTCAAGGGGAAGCAATCCACCAGAGGAGTTTGCCAAGTCACCGGAGGGAGCCGGCGGGAAAGGACAGAGCACTAGAGAAGGTGAGAAGATGGAGCAAAATAACCAACAGATACTGGATGCTATAGCGGAATTGAAAGTATCGATGGGAAGTAGGACGGATACAGCCATTTCGGACTCGAGGACCGCGATAGAAACTAAAACTGACGCTGTGAGTATAAACGTGAACTTACTGCGGCAAGATGTACAAGAACTGGCTGAGTGCACAGGAACCTTGGAAAAGGAAGTGAAAGAGAACACAAGTTCATGTAAGACTAACGCGTCAGATGTCCACGTGTTGCAATAGATGTGCAACCTCAAAAATAGAGCTGAAGAAGCGGAAACGTGCGCATTTTGGGGCTTCCGGAGGGAGGCGGGCAGAGGGATCCGCCCTGACTAATTATGTGGAAAACATGTTGCAGGAGATTACAGGCGGAGCACTAAGCCAAGCGTTCATAGGGGAACGAGCGCATAGGGCCCTAGCAAGGAAACCATCGCCGGGAGCCCCGCCGCGGCCTTTCATCACAAAGATCCTGAACTATAAAGGCATGGAGAAGGTCCTGGAACACTTCCAAGCAGAGCATCAGCGACAGTCATCGCGTACCCGGACTACACACTCATGACACAAAGGCAACGCCTGAATTATGTGGCTGTGAAGAGGAGGATGCGTGAGTCAGGCTACAGATATATGCTGCTATACCCAGCAAAAATGAAGGTGCTCCTAAAGAATAAAGCTCTGTTCTTTGAATCACCGGAGGACATGACTGCATGGTTGGATTCGAGGAATTGCCCGACGGGGGCGGAAGACCAGAAGGAGAGTACGACGGAGATAAGAGCCGGAGGCTGGCAGGTGCCGTACGGAGGTATTAACCGACTTTCTGAAGTGAGAAGTACGACATGTATGATGACATTGGGACTAGACTATAGCAGTTGGAACGTGGGATTGTTGAACTAGATTATATGGCTTACATTACAACATGCTGTCAGCTCATAGCAAGAGGTAATACCAGGAGACACGCTACCAACCCCCCCGGTGGTCGTTTGGTTGGGATACTTTTAGGGCAGTATCCCCCCTGCTGAGTACCGAGTATCGGTTATACCGAGCAAAGGGCTAGATGCAGGGTAGCCTGAAATCCAGGGATGGAGCTGGGCAACAGTTGGGGTCGGGTTGGTGGGGGGAGGGGAAGTTAGACGGGGAGTTAACGGAAACGGCTTGCACACATACACCATTACACATGAAACGGAGGACAAAGGGGGGGTGGAACAGGATACGGATAGGATGGGAGGCCTGAAGATAGTCACCTGGAATATCAGGGGGCTCAATAGCTATTTGAAGTGGAATAAAATAATGGTGTATTTAAGACGGCAGAGAATGGATATTGCCCTACTACAGGAAACCCACCTCGCAAAGGAGAAACTGGAGACAGTAGAGAGGCATTACCATAGGAGCAACATACTCCAGAGGGGTCATTACATGGATAGCACCGCATGTCCATGTTAAGCAGTTACAGACCACTATAGAGCCTGAGGGGAAGATGGTACTGGGTAACGGTCTGGTAGAAAATAGAGCGGTGTGCATCATCAATACATATGCCCCTAACCAAGATACAGTGGGATACTCAAGACCCTGTATAGTAAGATTGGCCCTTACATGGGAGGAGAGGTTATATGGGGAGGCGACTAACTGTACGCTAGATCTCAATGTCGATAGATCAGATGGTAAAATGGTTAAGCCTGCCCCCGCAGCCAAGGCCCTAGGAGTCCTACTGAGGGACCTCGGACTAGCGAACATATGGAGGATGCACCATCCGAAGGACAGACAATACTCGCACTACATATTTGCTACATCGGACTTGACAGGAGAGTTAATGGGCTCGGAATATAAGGCAAAGGTCTTATCGGACCATTTGCCATTGATCGTAGAGTGGCAGCACTCCCCACCTAGAGTACGGATACCGATGTGGAAACGGAGGGCAGAGGCCTTGAAAGATCTAGGGTTCAGGGAAAGACATGAGAAAAGAGATTAGAGAATACGGGAAGTGTGAATCAACAGGTACACTATGGGAGGCATTTAAGGTGGTTGTGAGGGGAGCGGCGATATCTAAATCTAAAGGACTAAAGGATGAGATCACTAGAGAGTTACACGCAGTGTAGGAGAAACTGGAAAGAATCACGCTTAATGGGGGAACACTCCACGGAAGAGATTGAGAATATTGGCAGACTAAAACAGGATTGTGAAGGATTATGGGAACGGCTGTGTAACTTAAACTATAAAAAGTATGTTAGAGAAAAATGGGCATACACTAGACACTCAAAAAAAGTGAATGATGGCTTTACAGAGTTCTATCAGCAGCTGTACGCTGACACAGGAGGGGAGACAGACAAGGATATATTAGACACATTGGAAGATATTGGCCTTCCCAAACTGGGGACACAGGAGAGGGAGGACTTGGAGGCCCTGATCACCCTAGAAGAAGTAGAGGCGGTGATCAAGCTCTTACCCACTAGCAAGACCCCGGGGGCAGATGGACTCCCTAGCAAATTTTTTGAAACATACAGGGTGGTGCTGCTCTCCCTTACCCCTCCCCCCCGATGCCGGCAATGTTCAACGATGCACTAGAAAGAGGAATGCTGCCAGTATCTCTGAGGGAGGCGATCATTATCCCGCTCCTTGAACTTAACAAGCCCAGTGTGGAGTGCGGGTCATACAGATCATTGTCCTTGTTGAACCAAGATAGCAAAATATTAACTGCGGCGCTGGCGAGCAGGCTGCGGCAGGTCATTAATAAACTCATACATCCTGATCAGATGGGGTATGTCCCTTATAGGAACATATCGGATAACCTCAGGAGGCTTTATCATGTCGTAGAACAGACGAGGGAGGACTCGAGGTGGCAATAATATCATTGGATGCGGTGAAGGCCTTTGACTCTGTCAAATGGCCTTGGTTGATGGCGGCTCGAAGAAGCTACGGGATAGGACACATTTGTTATATAGTGCGCCACTCGCTTGGGTCAAGACAGGTGCGGTCATCTCTGAGCGCTGGCAACTTGCTTGAGGTACCAGACAAGGATGCCCGTGGTCCCCGATGTTGTTTATCCTAGCGTTAGAACCCCTGGCGATACACCTGAGGCAGCAGTATGGGGAAGTGGGGATCCCTACGAAGTGAGGACTACATTTGATACCATGTATGCACATGACATTTTGTTATACCTGAGCTACCCTGATGAAAACCTAGCATATTTATTGGAAGTGATGGATAGGTATGCATCGTTTTCCGGAATAACTGAACCCCAAGTAGTAATGTATGTTCACCATGGGCCGATATAAAGGGATACTACGAGATGAGCTACTGTCACTCCAAATTGAACGGGCTATGGAGACCTTTAGATACCTGGGTATCGATATATATCACACACCAGAGGTTGAACATACACGCAATACAGAGAGGGCGGTGGCGAATATCGAACGCAGCATGACATTTTGGGCCAAGCTCCCCCTGTCCATGATGGGGAGAGTAGCATTGCTAAAAAAAGGTGGCGCTGCCTAGGTTGTTGCACTTTCGGGAATATACCACATTTGATACCCAAGTGATTCTTTGTCAAGCTCCACAGCCTATGCAGAGGATTTATATGGCACAACACTAGAAATAGGATAGCACTGTGGAAGCTGCAAAACCCATAGGATGGGGGGGGGGGCACCTATTACTTGGCCAGCCAACTGCAATATATTGCAAGGTGGCTCTCGGACGACCCGACACCAGAATCTAGACCACTAAAAAGCAGAATGCGCCCAGTTCTTTCTGAAAGAATGGATTTGGTTGCCAAAAGCACAACGGAACTCTTACGTTGGAACTGGGAGGGAAGATATAGCAAAGCTTGCCAGGCTATCGAGAACCCAGCCCCATGCTTCCCACAAGTACCGCTAGTGAGTGGAGGAACAACTGCAGAAGATAATCCGTAAACATTGGGAGCGGAATGGTATTGCAACAATCGGGGATATGTGGCAAGAAGGGCAGGTAATGGAATTTGACGCGCTTGTGCAAGACACTGGGCTGCCGCGGGGACAATACATTACGTACACAAGGCTGGTACGGATAGTTAAAATACATGGGCGGACACAGTATTAGGGTGAGCCCGATACGGTCATTGAAACATTCTATGATGTGTCAAATGGAGGCCATGAGATCTCCCGACTTTACGAGCTGCTTATGTCCTGGGTTGGCAAAGAAAAGAAGTGCTCCAGTTAAGGAGGGACTGGGAGGATGAGGGTGGGGAAACCTATGAGTGACAAGCTATGGGTAAGAGCCCACAGATATCATTAAAAAGTATCTAGAAATGCGAGGTTGCAGCAAATCCAGTTGTATATAACCCATAGGGCATATATGACCTCCTACAAAAGATCGCGCGATTTAAAGATGCCGGAATACAGACATGTCCTAAATGTGGAAAAGTAAATGCGGGAATGAATCACATGTTCTGGGGGTGCCCAGAAATAATGCGACTTTGGCGGGAGGTGGCGCATTACCTGACAGAGAAAGATATTAAACTGGACATAGAATCCATATGGGCGTGCATGATATTGGGGGGGGGGGGGGTTCCCAGGCCGCGCAAGCTGAAACACGTATGCAAGCTCAAGGCTCTGGCCTATATTCTTGCTAAGCGCAGGATCGCTATGTGTTGGAAAGCCAGCAGAAGGCCAAAAGGTAGCGATGTGGTGGCACGACCTTCAAAAGTGGGTGGAGACGGTAGTATGGGGCGAGGCAGCCAACAGAGGGGGTGATGACACAGGAGAGATACAGATAGCTTGGAGGCAACTAGTGGCAATGCTGTTTGTACTGGCTCAGACCGAAGCATGAGACAATGACTCAGCGACAGGCGAAGTACAACTCATACCCTCAGAGTAGTTGTTGGATTGGTGACATGGTGTAAGCTCGGGGAATGGAGAGGGACCCAGGATAAAATGGTAATCATGTTACTGTTGCATTGTAAGAAATGGGATTGTTTTGTTATTTGGTTGTTTGTGATGTTAAAAAACAAAAAAAAAACAAGCTTCTCAGGAAAGGAGGGGAAAGGAAGGATAACTCTAAGGAGGTGCATTTCAGTTGGTAGGTTGACTTATTAGAGATGTCAGAGATGGGAGGAGAAAAGGAGAGTGTAGAGTCGAAGATGACACCGAGGTTCTTAGGCTCACAGTTGGGAGAAGGAAGAGGGCCAAGGGATGCCGGCCAGAGAGTGCCTGGAAAGGAAGGTGCAGGTGTGCCAATGAGGAGAATCTCGGTCTTACTGGTATTAAGGCAGAGATCATTGGAGGCATGCCACTCCTATCATCTCTGAGTGTATGCTATCCAGAAGAGGTGGCAGAGGGAAGTCTAAAAACGAACTGAGTGTCAACTGCATAGCACTGAAAGTTGGAGCAGAGAGGCAATGCGGTGGGAAAGGGGTGCTAGGTATTGGTTGAAAAGACAGGAAAGAGGTTAGAACCTTGGGTAACACCACTGGTAGAGAGTGAGATGGAGGAAAGGAATAACCCAAGTTGGACCTGGGAGGGTCGATTAGAAAGGAAAGCGGTCAGCCAGGCCAAGGCCTGATCAGTGATACCCAGGTTATCACGGAGACTGTTGAACAGGTTGGCATGGTTGACTGTGTCAAAGGCAGAAGAGAGATCAAGTAGGATGAGGACAGAAGAGAAGTTAGAGTCAAGGTTGGCGAGCAGGTCTTCACGGATGTTCAGGAGAGCAGTTTCTGTGCTTCTGGCAGCTCTAAAGCCAAACTGTTGGTCATGGAGGAAACCAACAGTCGGTGTGAAGATTTAGCTGGGAGATGGGCAGCTTTTCCAGGAGTTTGCCAAGGAAAGGCATGAGAGATAGGGCGATTTTTAGCCAGGCATGAGGGGACGAGAGGGTGGACAGGATGTCCTGGGTTTTTTAGATAAAGTGAGCTTCAAGGGCACTGCAAAAGGCATAGGAGGCAACAGGAGAGGTAGAGAATGCAGCAGGGTTGGCCAGCTCCTTGCAGATTTGAAAGAGTTTGGCCGAGTTGTTAGATGATGCAGAGAGACGAGCTTGGATATGGGCTCTCTTCTTAGCTTGGATAAGGAGCCAATATCGCCTTTGGAGTAGGCGGCAGGCCAGTTTGTCCGAGGATGCACAGGAAGACGGCCATTTCCTCTCGGCCACCATACACTCGTGTTTAAAAGGTAGCAAGGTCAGAGTAGTACCAAGAATTATACTTAGCTTTGGGCTTCAAACGGAGCCACATGACAGGGGTCAGAACATCCAGAGTATCAGAGATAGAAGAATGGAGCAAGGAAAGGGCTGTGTCAGGGTAAGAGTCAGGGGGAGGGGGGAGATAAGGTGGAGGCGAAAGCCTCAACTGACACACGCTTCATGGTTCGGATGACTGAGGAGGTAGGTGGCAGTGTTGGAGTTGGCTTGACCTGAGCGGTAGAGAGGGAAAGATAGGAGGAAAGGAGGGTGTGATCACTACAGGAGTAGCAGTCAAAAACACAGCTAGGTTAAAATTTGCAGCAAAAGGTGTAAGCCACAGTGCAATAAAAGGCTGTATGAGGGGGGGGGGGGGAGGACAGAAAGGGTGGAGAGTGCTGGGTTGGAGGAGACTATCAGGTTTGCCAATCTGAAGTCAGGGAACTCTCGACGTGTAGCCGTAAAATTCTCCCTGCCAACGTCTCCCTTTGTATTTCAAAAGGATAACTACAAAAGGTAGCAGTTAGCTGAAAGACAGGGTCGCTGCAGCAGCCGATAAGCAGGAGCCGAAAGGTGGTTCCTTGGACACCCAGCAAACAGCAGCAAGAAGTAGTGGGGCATGGATGTTCCCAGCTGGCTCCCAGGTTCTGTCCTCCGGCCCGTACCCTTTCCAGTCCACCAGATATAAACGGTTCCCATAGCGAACCTTAGTGTCCACAATGCGTGATACCTCATACTCCTCCGACCCTGCACGTTGACAGGTAAAGGGCGCAAGGCAACCTGGTGGTAGGCAGGCATGGCTTCAGTAAGGAAACATGGAAAACCGGATGAATGTGCCAATCCGCAGGCAACTCCAAACGTACGGTGACAGGATTAATGACAGCAGACACCCGGTAAGGTCCAACAAAGCGTGGTAAAAGGAATCTGCGGCCTGGTATGTGTAGATTCCGGGTGGCCAACCAGACCTTGGATCATACATGGTACCTGGGTGGCGGGGCCCTACGAATGTCTGCATGGACTTTATGTTGCAACTTGGCCTTTTGGAGTTGCGCAGACACCCCGTCCCGAATCTTGATCAGATCCCTTACACAAGCAGTAACAGCTGGGTTAAATGGGGTGGACAGTGGTTGCAATGGAAGCATGCGTGGGCGCTGTCCGTACATAGCATAGAATGGCGAGGTCCCGGTTGAAGTGTGGACTGAATTGTTATACGCAAACTCTGCCATGCCTAGGAGAGATAACCAGGATTCTTGATATTTTATCGTAAGACATCGCAGATATTGTTCCAGTGTGGCGTTTACCCTCTGTTTGCCCATCCGTCTGGGGATGGTAAGCGGTGGAAAAACAGTCTTCTATACCCAGGGAGGCAGTCAGAGCGAGCCAAAAACGGGAAGTGAATTGCAGTCCACGATCAGAGACGATAATGTGAGGTAAACCATAATGCCTGAATACATGGTGTAGGAAGAGCTTAGCTAGCGCTGGAGCCGTCGGAAGTCCTTTACATGGGACAAAAAGATAACTTTGAAAAGTAATCTGCTACCACCCATATAGTATCGTGTCCATGGATGCAGGGTAAATCAACTATGAAATCCATGGATATCATTAACCATGGTTCACTGGGTAATGGTAGGGGTTGCAAAAAGCCAACAGGTTTGGCCGAGAGAACCTTGCACTGAGCACAGACGGCGCAAGAGGCTACAAATTCCAAGACATCTTTGGACATTTGTGGCCACCATGACCAACGACGGAAGAGCTCTAACATTTTCCTACCACCAGGATGAGCGGTGAACTTGGTGTCATGACACCAGTGCATGGCTGCAGATCGCGTTCCTGAATCGGGTAGGTAAACTAAACCGTTGTGATATGGAATACCCCGAGACAAAGTCAGACCCAGGGCCTGAATCGTGGTGGTGTTCTCCTTCGCCCACTTGATAAGGGCGGAGCGTAGAGGGTTTTGTATTCCGCATGCACAGACCACCTGCGAAGGAAGCAGAATGGCACGGTCGTTCAGAGAGGGTGGTGAAGCACTATGCATCCTGGAAAGAGCATCGGCTTTGGAGTGCCGAGAACCCGGTTGGTATGATACCTGAAAGTGGAACATGGAAAAAAACTTGTGCTAACGAGCATGTCTGGCGGTGGTGCACTTCACCGACTGCAAGGCCAATAAATTCCAATGGTCAGTGTAAACACGGACCGGAATTGTGGTTCCCAATAGGTGATGGCGCCATACTAGGAATGCATCCCGAATGGCCAGAAGCTCCTTTTCCGTAATAGTGTAGTTGGTTTCATAGGCCGCGAGTTTTCTAGAATGGAAAGCTACTGGATGTAACTCCCCGCTCTCCTTGCACTCCTGTCACACTATAGCATCAATAGCCACATCAGAGGCATCTGCCTCCACCACAAACGGGAGGTCAGGGTTCAGGTGCATCAACACAGGGGCGGTTGTGAATGAGGATTTGAGATGTTCAAAGGCTGCCTGGGCCGTTGGATTCCAAGAAAAACGAGACTTTGAACTGGTGAGCGTGGCGAAAGGCGCCACAATACTAGAAAAGGCTTGAATGAACCGTCTATAGTAATTGGCGAAACCCAAAAAGGATTGAAGTTGTTTCAGGTTTGAGGGTGTTGGCCATTCTAGGACCGCCTTGACTTTAGCATCCTTCATTTGCATTCCTTTGTCCATAATGTTGTAACCCAAGAATTCAACAGATGTCACATGGAATTCACATTTCTCTAATTTGGTGTACAAATGATTTTCCCTGAGTCGTTGAAGAACAGAGGAGACATGATCAACGTGGGTCTCATAGGATGGGGAATATATGAGGATATTGTCTAGGTAGACCACCACATAAGTATCCAAAACATCTCGAAATACATCGTTGATAAAATGCTGAAATGTGGCAGGGGCATTACAAAGGCCGAACGGCATGACGCAATACTCAGAGACCGTATTTTGTCTTGAAAGCCGTCTTCCACTCATCCCCTGGACGCATCCTGATGAGATTATAGGCACCCCTTAGGTCCATGTTCGTGAAGATCTTAGCCGAGCCTAACTGATCCAAGAGCACAGAGATCAAAGGTATAGGATATTGGTTTCGTATCGTGACTGCGTCAATACATGGGCGGAGGTCCCCTTCCTTTTTTGTAACAAAGAACATGGGTGATGCCGCCGGGGACTGAGAAGGGCGAATGAAACCCATATGAAGGGCTTTGTCGATATATTCCTTCAAGATGGCATCCTCTTTGGTAGTTAAAGAATACACCCTGCCATTAGGTATCTTAGCACCCGGAATTAGGTCTATCGGGCAGTCATATGAGCGATGAGGTGGCAACGCCTCGGCACTCCTGGCATTCAAAACATCTTGGTACGAAGCATACACTGATGGCAATGTCGTAGTCGCCACCGCTCCCACCATTGGTGTGACCCCAAGAAGGGCTTGACAAGGAGTCGCCTCAGGCGTGCGGTTGGAGTAACAATGTTTTGTGCAGTACTCTGATGGGAACAACACAGTACTCTTGGCCGAATCGACACTTGGATTATGTTTCTTTAGCCATGGTAAACCCAGAATGATCTTAAACTGGGGTGCAGCAATGACATCAAAAACAATGATTTCAGTATGGCCCGTATCTGTCGTCATGGAAAGCGGTTAGGTTTGTTCCGTAACCAACCCTGACAAAAGCGATGAGCCATCCACCGCACTAACCATTTCCGGGGTACTCTTAGCATTGAATACGACCCCTTTCTCATGGGCGTAAGAAAGGTCTATGTAATTTCCAGTAGCTCCAGAATCCAGAATGGGCTCCCCAATCCAAGTCTTGCCAGAAACCAGTTGAAAGACTGCCGTAACCGTGACTGGAGAAACGCAGAGGGCTCTAGGTACGTTGGACTCAGTAGAGGAACCCCATCTACTACAGAGTCACAGCGTTTCCCGATTTCTTGGGTTTCTTAGGGCAAGCCTTGAGGAGGTGGTCCGAAGACCCACAATAGAAACAGAGGTTATGCAGTCGCCTCCTCTCTCTTTCACTAGGCGTTTATGGGCCCTAAATGGCTCTGATTTGCATGGGCTCGGGTGCATTAGATGAGACCGCAGGGGGGTTTACCAAGGCAGGCATTGATTCCCTCTTTTCGCCCTTCCTCTCCGCCCGTCGGGCATCTATTTGGAGAACCAAATCCAACAGTTCATGAAAATCTGTCGGTACCACCGGAACAGTGGCTAGAACATCCTTCAGATTCTCTGAGAGTCCTCTATAAAACAGAGAGGACTTCTTATCCTCTGGCCAGGCCGTTTCAGCTATCAACTGGTTGAATTTAGCTATATATGACAAAAGAGATGAATCACCTTGTTTAATCCCCAATAATTCTAACTTGGTAGCTTGAGTTCGATAACGGGTATCAAAAACACGTCCCATTGCTTCCAACATGGCGTTGCAATCGAATAGCAGAGGGCTACAGGCTTCTAGTAAGGGATTTGCCCATGTGGCAGCGTTACCCGCCAAATGGGACAGGACAAAGGCCGCCTTGGTGGCTGAATCGGAAAGGCAGATGCCCTACACAGAAAGTGCAGGCGGCACTGATTCAAGAAGGTGCGGTAGAACTTGGGATCCCCATGGAACCTTTCCGGAGGCGCCAAAGGTTGAAGCAAGGCCATGACCAATGAAGGCTGAGCCGAGCATGAGGAGGCCGCAGCGGTTGAACCAGAGGGAGTCGCAGGAGGGGGGGTGGATGGACTAGACGAAGCCCAGGCCTGTAACTCATCAATCCTGGCTTGGGTGGCACCAGGCTCATAAATATGCCCAGTCCCAGCGCTGGAAGCGCCGGGCTCATAATGCTTGGGTGGACTTACCTGCAGCAGACCATGCTGCTTACTTGCCTGCCAGTTGAGCCTCTGATCCTCTTCTGTTTGGAACTACTTTTCCTGTTGGGTGGGGCAGGAGCCGCTCCCTAGATTCAGAACACTGGAACTCTTCTGGAAAGCAGGAACTCTTTTCTTACCTAGGCGTGGCTGTGGAAGGAGACACCTAAGCACTACAGGAGGCTATTTAAACCACACCCGATGGATGAATCTTGCTTTGCGTTATTCTGCATCCTCTGCAGAAGAACGCTCATCGTGTCTTCTGCATCTGATCCTGGGCCTAAGGAAAAAGGCTTACCATCCTGAATCCAGTCTTCAGCAACACCTATAAAGACAAGAAAGAACAGGTTAGCATTACGGTCTTCAGTGACAGCTCTTCACTTACCTGGTCCATCGCCTGTCACCAACGCCTCGCGCTGCATTCCGGCATCTGAAAGACAAAAGCTTACCAACTCTTCGCACGCTCCGGAGGCCTTCGGCGCTGCATCCCGCATCTGAAAGACAAAACAAGGTGCGTTTAAAGACATTGGGGAACTTTAATACTCACGTGCCATTACTCCTTTCCACATCTAACCCAGTGGGTATTCCGGCACCCTGCAGCCGCTCCGAACTTGTACCTGCAAAATAAAAAGACAGTTAGAGCGCATCGTGAAGCAGGCAACAAGCGCTTACTTACGTGCTTCCAGGCGCTTCTATTCATCACACGGGCTCCATCTTCAACTCACTTCAGCCCGTCATCCGCCATCGCCGGAACCCTGCAAAACAAGAAACATCATTACTAAAGACTTTAAAGACATTAGAATTACTCGAAACTTACCGTTCGTGCAGTAAACGACGGACAGCAGTCCTCTGAAGTCAAGAGGCCTGCTCCCCTTATCCAGTGAAGAAACTGGTTACAGCACCCTGTCCCGAGGCAGATGGAGAGCACGGCGTTCACTTACCTAAGGTGAGAGCGTTAACCTTTGGGGTTCTACAGGAGAAGAGAAAGGGAAGAAGAGAGAGACATTCAATAACCCAGTTCCTTAATCCCATATTTTCTATCTGCAGACATCTTACCCTTCGAGTCAGACATACAGTGCACAGAGGTCCAGCCCAAAGAGCCAGCCGTGTGTTACACATCACCTTTGAAGATACGGTATACGCCCAGTCAAGACCGGCGCCTCTACGGGAATCAGGTGAGCGTTACAGATGACAGATGTTCCTTGGACACCCGATGGATGACAGATGAAGACCCCCCGAATGGAACTCGGGAGCCGGGCTTCAGACACAATTTCACAGATGCAACTTCACAAGAGTAAGAACAAAATACAATCAACTTATGGACTAGAACTAGCTAGGAAAGAACATGACTATACATCAAAGGACATTAACTGAATGGGTTTGGACACTTACCAACAGCTCTCCGATGAGACGTTATGGAGGAGCTCTGCAGTACCCAATCTACCCTATACCCGACGGCACGAGGACGCCTAAACGGTAAAATAGGCAGTCTCTAGTCCGTACCTGTCCAGCCGAAACGAGGACGCCTCACAAACTAAGTGCCAAGTGGAAGTCTCTAGTCTGGGCGCACAGTATTGGGCAATGCAGGCTCTCTCTAGGTTCTGTATCAGAAAGCTTGACAACCTTATGACCAGTTGTGGGATTTTCCAGTTGCAGTGTAGAAACGAAGTCTGAGTCAATGATGTGCGGACACAACCAATTCGAGAGGCGGGGCAAGTCCAGATGGTGTTCCGAGTTGGTAACGTGCAAACAGCGAAGTACAGATTCGGCAGGCAGTAGCATGTAAGCTAGCGTTCCGAGTCGGCAGCGTGTGAGCAGTGAGGTATCCAAATCAGCGGGCAGATGCAGCTAAGGTAGCGTTCCGAGTCGGCAGTTTGTAGAAGGCTTTCAATGAAGGATCGAGGATACTAGGAGGATTGGGAAAGGAGGGGGAGCAAGGTAGGGCAGATCAGAGGAACACTGGCCAAGGACAAAGGACAAAACAAGAACAAGAGTTGGTGCAAACCAGCTAGCGCTAAGATTGAAACAATCAGAAGCGGCGAGTGCGGTCACCCGGAAGTGTTTTAACGGGTGGCCGTACGAGCGTGCGACTCCTCCCCCATGAAGCACAATAGCGTTGTTTGTGGAGCGGCAGCCAAAAAACGTCATGGTAACATGGATGCTGAAGCTTTGCGATGGTATTGGCGTTGTGGGGACTTTTTGACCTTATTTGTAGGATAATGGAGAGCTTTCCTCGGGGTATTCCTGACAGAGACTAACCCATATCTGTGGTGGAGAAAATTCAAGGCAGTTCAGGATCCACTGAGAAGTGTGGGAGAGGCATCCTAGTTGCTTCCGTGAGAGGGTGCAGGAAAACCTCCAAGAGCAGACAGGGGACTTAAGGAGTGAGCCTTGTTTGAATGGCCGCCTCCCGGTTGCAGTGATTTGCTTAACAATCCATGAGCAACCAATACGAGGGGGCGGGGGGTTAAAAAGGCCAGGCAAGGCAAAACAGTTAGGTGGAAAAACAGGCGGCCATGATGGAAAGGCACAAACAATGGCCAAAGGAAAGCTGGTAAAGGTTTTTAAAATGCCCAGAAAGGACAAGCAATGTTCAAAAGAGGATTCCTCGTCGAGCGCTTATGAAAGCTGGTAATTTCTTTGTCTTTGTTCAAATTCACCCAAAAGGATAACGCCACAACATGCACTCTGCTAGAGACAACCAGGCTTACCGCAGAAGTACGAATGAGCTGCACATGCAAAGAAAGCAGCAGGAGAGCCTCTGCGTCGCCGGTCCAGAGTTGAAGAAGGAAAGTATGAAGTAGCAGGTAGAAAGAGCACACTGACCTGCACTGATGTACGGCATTGCAACAGAGAAGGTTAGCAGATGCATGCTTTTGCTAGTGTGCTGCTACGATGCTTGGGGATAATTTGTTGAGGGAATTTGCTCAAGAAATGAGGAAGACCTTTCACATTAAAATAACACCATGTGTGAGAGCAGGGTCACTAAAGACTCCCCACTGGCAAAGTGATTAATCCCACTGGTTCTTATTCAGAAAACATCACTAATTTACTGCTTTGATTACTACTCATCACAGGTTGGGGTGAAAGACTCAATTCTTTTAGATCCCTGGGGAGGTAACGTGCTCTCAGCAGGGCAAGTATGGTCAACAGTAAACTGTACGATATCTGGCCCTACTGCACATTCCCAACAGGTGGTAGGTCACCTTGAGTACTGCGAGACAGGCACGGTATCAAGAGAGGACAATGACAAAAGATTGATAAGCAAATCCTTTATAGAATAACGGGTCAGTGTAAGGCCAAATCTGCCCTTTAACTAAGGTAGGATGTCAGTCCAAATCAAGTCTGTCTGTGTCACAACCCTATGTTTGCCCGCACATCTAGAACTAAACACTATAGGGATCTTCTCAACCAACTAAAACAGTGTTCATACATAAAATATGCTTGCAGCTTGAGCTCTTCTTTGGCTCCCTTCCCCAAGTTCAATACAGTTCTGTCAGTCCAGAAAAACCAAACACCCCTTGAGGGTCCAGAAATTAATGATAATTGGTTGGCCGAAGACCAACCGCCTCATTTACAGTGTTAAGAATATATATTCATTAGTTATTACGTAGCTATTAGTTCAACTACAGTGAGGCCATTTTAAGATGACCAGAATCGCCATTTTGTTTTCTGTCTCTGCTCTCTCCAACGTTGCCACTTTGCCTCATGTAAAACGGCTTTGCTGTAGATATTATTTTGCTTCAATGGTCCAAGGCTAAGAAACACGTTGAAACATTACACCGGAGACCCAGACAGAAATGCCCAATTCCCTCCCTCACATATCCTTGAAGACAGGGAGCAAGGCATTTAATCAGTACACGAATGCCAGCGAGTCTCCTGAAAGAATAGCAATGGTCAGTGTAAGGCCAAATCTGCCCTTTAACTAAGGTAGGATGTCAGTCCAGTTTAAAGAGTTAAATTATGCTCTTCTTTACGGCCCCCCTTTCTGAGCCCAGTGAGGCCCCGGAGAGTTGGCTGACCTCTAGAGCGAGAATCGAAACGAAGAGATAGTGAGGTCTGGTATGTGCCAGTCTCCTAGGCGTCTGTAAAATTGAAGATTGCAAACCATTACTAAATATGGTGGTATAAGGTGTCATATTTATCAAACTGGTCAATCATCACCTCTAATTCAAAGGGAAATGAATTGGGGGCGACATCAAATGTGTCATACTATGTAATACTGTGTCATTGCTGATTGTAAGGTGCTTGGTTTGTATATATGTAACTGATGTACGTTTCATTCTCTCTTGCGTCCCCCGAGGTCTGTTAGACACACGTCGCGGGGCGTGGGACCATTTGGCCAACTGGGACTTCTTTGTATTGCAATAAACCCGAGATTTTGGGAACGAAACCGTGGCGTATATTCGAGTGTGGTGACTGTGCCTTGTTTCCTCATCCGAGGGTCCCTCAGGGGCCCCTTCAAGATGGAGCCCGAACAGGGACCCTCCCCCACTTGTTCCATCGTGTACGCTGCAAAATAAGGAAGGCGGTAACAACGGCGAGGACGGGAGCGATCGAGCCGGGATCAAGAGGTGTACGGGGCGCCCCTGCGAAAAGCGAGGAGAGACTCCTTTGCAGATCTGCACACTGCTGATCCCTGATCGACGTCCCTGGCCAGCGAACAAGGAGGCGAGGGTCCCGAAACGAGGCAGAGCCAAGATACGCAGACACAACATCATTGGTTGCGTCAGTATATGGACGAATTGTGTCTTGAAAAGACAAATTGACTAATTAGGCGAGTCGTGCCCCGATTCGTAAGAGATCCTGATATTGGTTGAGAGTTGATTTTGCAAAATCAAACACCCAGAGTAAGTTTGATTAGCCAAGGGAAAGGTTAAAACATGCCTGGGGTATTGTCCACCTTAGCGGGATTTTTCCGCTGCGGCGAACAATCTTTGGAAACTGGCCAGGAAGCACCACCGGGAGGAACGCCGGTTTATGATATGTACATAAAGTATGGTATGGGAGCGATAATGTTTTGTGAAATTTGGCATAAGCAAACCAGAAAACAGGAAAATCTTCAGTGGCCGAGAGGAGTTTTGAGATGGAACGTATAGATAACCTGGAAAAGGTGTTGATAAGTAAGAGAGCACGCCCTGGGACACTGGATATCCTTAGGGACTGGAGGAGGGAAGCAATGCTCCGATTTAGAAGTAGAGAGAAACATGCGCGCAGGCATAAGTCAAAGGCGGAGAAAGCTGAGGAGAAGGAGGAGTAGGAGTGGAGTAATAGCTTGAGAAAGACAAGACAGCGCGATGAATTAAACATAGAAAAAATATATCCACAAAGAGAGCTTCACTCAGACGAATTAAACAAAATTTTAACTGAAACAAAACAGGGCCAGAGGAGTGAAACGACTACGTCGGTAGCAGTCGCTCAACCCCCTCCCGTTGCTCAGCCCCTCCCAACGCCAGCACAGCCACAGGTTGCATCAGACCCTGCACTGCCCACTAGCCAGCCAGCCCTGAGTGTTTCGCAATTACCACAGCCCCAGCAGACGTATCCCATGCTCACTGCCCCCTCCGCACCTCCTGATTAAGAGGGTGCCACTGTTCCGACCGCCCCTCCCATGAGTGGAATTGAGCAGAATGAATGTACGAGAGTAACTTGCAGCGCGATCAGTAAGGAGAGAAAGCTTGAGCTGCAAGAACAGGCGGAAATGTATATAGACGAGAATGATAAGGCATCCACGCTAGCGTCCCTATATGACTTCAGAAGGAACAACGAAAGACAGGTATTGTTGGAATGCATGGGGTAATATTTGTCGGGACAATGGAAAAAGTTAATTGGGAAGTTACCACCGCAACGATTGGTGGATTTGAATGCATTAGCCCGTTGTAGAGGGAGAGATGAAGAAATAGAAGAGCATGTGAAGCGACTGTTTGAAATAAAGAATTAATTGGATGAAGAGTATTCTGAAGTACTCGCCACACCGGGAAATAGGAGAAAGAATATTGAGAGAGGCAGGAAGAAAGTGTCAGGACTGTATATGCAGAAATCTTTGCCGCCACCGGGACAGATAGGTGATGGACAAAGATTGCAGGTGTGTGTGCGGGAACCGATGAGATGGATGTCAAGCCCTAGGACTTCGGTGGGGGAGATAAATGAGATATGTAATGAGTACCCTTTGCAAATAAGAATTGAAGCTCTGCGGACGATAGTAGGGGTGTTAATCCAGCAGGTAGCAGGACACAACAGGGGAAGGGGAAATGCACAGAGTAGGGGAAATTTGAATGTGCATGGAGGGCCTTTGGTATTAAACCAATGTGCATACTGAAGAGAGGAAGGACACTGGCAGGCACAATGTCCGCATTTGCAAAATAGAGGCGGATATAGTCAGAGAAGGCCTCACAGAGGGCACATGGGAACAAATGGTCACATCAGAAATCATATGCAGCAGCACCAAAATAATTATGGGAATGGTGCACAGAATCAAGGCCAGGCTCCGAATCAAACTACTCAGTCAAAATCAGCAGGGTGTACAAACAGGAAGTAGAGGGAGAGGGGGGAACATTTTTGATAATCAGATAACTGCATACTATAATAACAGTGGAGACTACACATCGGATGATGTGTTACCCCATTAGGACACAGGGGTCGGAACCAGTGTCAATTCCCGTGAATCAGAAAGGACCCTACGTAGAGATGAAAATCGGGAATGAAGAGCATAGATTCCTCGTAGACACGGGGGCACAAAAGTGCTCGATAGATCATCACTTGGTTCCAGACATACCTCTATCAGGGCAACAGAATATTTCAGTAGGGTTCGCAGGTACCCCAGTCATAAACCCCAAGTCCAAATCAGTAGCAGTGACAATAGGGCCTTTCACTGAACATTGTCCATTTCTTTTAACAGAGCATTGTGGGGAAAATCTTTTAGGATTGAATCTATTGAAAAAACTAAGTGCAGTTATTCATTGTACACCAGATGGGGTATTTTTGACTATTTCTCCCCAGACTATGCCGACTTCTGAATTTGTGACAGAATCTTTATCAGGGGAATTGAGTAACATACCAGCTTGCATTTGGGCCGTGAATTACAATGATGTGGGATATTGAAAATAGAGCCAGTAAAAATTACATTAAAAGAAGGAATAACACTACCACGTATTCCGCAGTATAAAGTTTCAGCAGAAGGAGAAAAAGGATTGAAAAGCATTGTCTGATTTGGTGAAATTGGGAGTGATTCAAGAGATTACAGGTAGTGTATGTAACAGTCCCATTCTTCCCGTGTACAAGAAAGGGGGTAATGAGGTACCGTACCGTTTCATAATTGATATCCGTGCACTGAACAAAGTGGTAGACCCCCCCCAATTCCCGTTAGTGCCAGATGTCACTACGATTTTGACAATGATCCCTGCGTCAGCACAATACTTTAGTGTTATCGATTTAAAAAACGCTTTCTTCAGCATTCCAGTACACAAAGAAAGCAGGTATTTATTCGCTTTCATTCTAGGAGGACGTTCATTCACATTTACACGCATTCCACAAGGCTATACTGAAAGTCCGAGTATACACAGTAGAGCATTGAAAGAACAGCTAGACATGTTAGAATTACCAGCCGACTGTGTGTTGCTACAATACATTGATGATTTACTAATCGCTGCTGACACGGAGGAGATATGTAAAGAAGGTACGGTTCTATTATTGACTCATCTAGCTACGCATGGCCATACGAGCTTAAAGAAATTCCAGTACTGTCAGAAAGAAGTAGCTTATTCGGGTTACCTACTTTCAAAGGAAGGGAGAAGATTAACGCGAGAGGATAAAGAGTATTTCTGGTATGCCTATTCCAACAACACAGAAAGATGTGAGAGCGATAATAGGGATGGCTTCTTATTGCCGTCAATGGATTATAAACTTCGCTTTAATTGTGAAACCAATGGTGGAATTGACAAAAAAGGATGCTGTGATGCCTTTGCAGTGGAATGAAGAACGTCAGAAAGCATTTGATTCGCTAAACACCATTTTGAGTTCTGCTCCAGTTTTGGGCACACCGAATTATGAAAAGGTTTTTAGGGTATTTGTGCATGAGAACGAAGGATGCGCGTTGTCTGTCTTAACACAGGAACAAGGTGGAAGAAATAGGCCTTGCAGCAATTTTTCTTCAGCGCTGGACCCTGTAGTGTGTGCACTACCACAATGTTTGCGAGCTGTTGCAGCGGCTGCTGCGTCAGTGAAACAAACAGAAGGGATGGTTTTGGGGCACACCTTAATTTTGATGGTGCCACATGCCATAGATTTTCTACTCAATAGAACGCAGACGCAACACCTCACCTCTGCTAGATTGACTAGATATGAAATTGTATTGTTTGCGCCCCACGTCCAAATTATGAGGTGTAGCGCTTTGAATCCAGCAGAATTCATGCAAATGCCCAGGGAAAACAGTGGTGGGACGCAATTGCCTCCCCATGATTGCCTAATGGTTACTGAGGAAGAAACAAAAGGGAGAATTTATCTGAGTGACACCACTAAAAGAACCAGAAGGGGAACCGTTTTGTGACGGCTCCTGTTTTAAATTAGCTGACGGCACATCAACTGCCACATATGCTGTTAAGACATTAAAGAGCGTTGGAGAGTAAAGGAATTCCTTATAACTCTGCCCAGGCAGCAGAGATAATTGCCTTAACAAGAGCTTGTGAAATTTCAGAGAACTTGAGCGTAAATATCTATACTGATAGCCAGTACGCCTTTGGCGTAGTCCATAACTTTGGCCGATTATGGGCCGAGAAAGGTTTAACATCCCATGGGGCTAGAATTCAACATGGTCCCCTGATTGTACGATTACTGTCTGCACTTACGTGTCCAAAGCACCTGGCAATAGCGAAATGCGAGGCGCATAAAAAGGTGAATGTAAAGTGGGAGAAGGAAACGCATTTGCAGACAAGATTGCGAAACAGACTGCCACTGATTTGAATACAAAAATGTTGACAGTACAATCGGAGGAAGTGCCCTGCATGATAGAAAATGGAATTGTGACTGTTAAAGAAATGCAGGCGGAAGCTACCGCCGACGAAATACAGGGATGGGCCAAGGGCTCTGCAGAATTGGATTTGAAGGGTGGCTGGGTGGACAAGAAAAGCGGGAATTGGATGTTGCCGAATGCTTATGTAAACGCAATGGTTACAATGGCTCACAGTCCCACACACATCTGTGCGAAGAAGATATTCCAACATTTAGCCACAGTCTGGGAAAATCCCCTCATAAAAAAAGAATGCCGAAAGGCTGGTACAAAACTGCATTACATGCCTACAGCACAATGTGGGAAAGGGAACGGTGACTCCAACAGGAAGTTTTGGACCTCCCTCTATGCCATTCGAAGTGATCCACTTTGACTTCATAGAAATGGAGAGATGCCAAAATCTGAAGTATGTTTTGGTGATCATATGTGCATTCAGCAAATGGGTGTAAGTATATCCATTGAAAGACTGCACAGCCATGAGCATGGCGAAAGTAATGCTACAAGAGTATTTCTCTCGCTTTGGTCTGCCCCGTGTCATATGGTCGGACAACGGTCTGCACTTTGTAGGTGCAGTGATACTGCAGATTTGTGCAGGACTGCAGATCGATAAAAGATTCCATTGTTCGAGACATCCGAGTTCGGACGGTCTTATTGAACGGCATAACGGAATCTTGAAGTCCAAAATCAGTCAGATCAGTGCAGGCAGCAAACTAAGTTGGGTAGATGCATTACCAATAGCGTTACTGTGTATGCGAACGTCAGTGCAGGCCAGAACTGGGCTCAACCCCTATGAAATCATAATGGGGAGATCGGCGAATGTGTGGTGCGCACCCCAGCCTAAAAGAATGAGAGGTAGAATACCCTGTACTCTGCATTTATTGTAATCTGTTAGTAAAAAAACTGCGTTTGATTCATCAGCAGGTGCAGGAGGCATTACCGGTGCGGTATACTGGCCCAGGACATGCATTGGAGCCAGGAACCTGGGTACTAGTCAGAAACTATGAACGGAAAACATCACTGGCACCCAGGTCGCGTGGGCCGTATCAAATACTCCTGACCACGCAGACAGCGATACGCATGGATGGACGCAAGGCGTGGATTCATGCCACGCATGCCAAGAAAGTCCCATCGCCATTCGACACGTCAACTCATCGGGACAAAGACCAGAAGGAGACAGCAGCGGTTCCACAAACGAAAAAGGTTGTTGCCAGTCCTTTGCCACAGAAGTTGCCTGATTGTGAAACAGAGCCTGATGAGATTGCCATAAAAACGGAAGAGCAAAGAGTGCCTCAACGTTGTCCAGCAGATTCTGCATCTCTGCTGGCCGACATCAAGCGCATACCTCTGTGGCCCCCACCATCTTCTGTTGCGCCACAGCCTGCATTGTCGCCTGGGCACCCATCATCATCTGCCATTGTGCCCCAGGCTGACTCCAAGCTCGAGAGAATTATACTCTTCTTTACGGCCCCCCTTTCTGAGCCCAGTGAGGCCCCGGAGAGCGGGTTGACCTCTAGAATCGAAACTAAGAGATAGTGAGGTCTGGTATGTGCCAGTCTCCTATGCGCAGCTTGCCCATGAAAAACAGAAACGCTGTGTTCTCGCAAATAAAGAATGGGGTCTGTAAAATTGAAGATTGCAAACCGTTACTAAATATGGTGGTCCAAGGTGTCATATTTATCACACTGGTCAATCATCGCCTCTAATTCAAAGGGAAATGAATTGGGGGCGGCATCAAATGTGTTATACTGTGTCATTGCTGATTGTAAGGTGCTCGGTTTGTTTATATGTAACTGATGTACGTTTCATTCTCTCTTGCGTCCCCCGAGGTCTGTTAGACACACGTCGCGGGGCGTGGGACCATTTGGCCACCTGGGACTTCTTTGTATTGCAATAAACCCGAGATTTTGGGAACGAAACCTCGTGTCTGGCGTATCTATTAGAGTGTGGTGTTTGTGCCTTGTTTCCACATCCGAGGGTTCCTCAGGGGCCCCTTCAGTTCCAATAGTGGCTTGCTTCGAAATGTTCCACCAGGACTTGGGGAGTCCCTTCCCCAAGTTCAAAGCTCACTTGTTCAACAGGAGCTCAGGGTTCATTTACCCAAGATCATAACCACACTGGTTCCCAATATTCAACAGGGGCCCAGAGTTCCCTTCCCCAAACTAAAAGCACTTGCTCACAATGTTCCACTGTTACTTGCTTTCAGAGTTCCTTAAACAACTCATGGGTTGGTTGGGGCTCTCTGGTCTGGGCACAGCCCGGTCCACCCACTACAGGTCACGCAACTAGGGTCTCTTGGCTTCTTAATTGCTCAAGCTTTCCTTCACCTTTACTTGGCTTCCTTTACTGAGTTTACTCAAACACAAAGTGTACTTGTAGGTGATCTGCTTTCTTCGTCACCCCTTTTATAATTCCACATCGAGTTTACTTTGCCAGCTCCCAATGATAGCCTTTTAACACAATGTCTGCAGGCAACAAATGCAACATTAGTTTGTTCTCTCATTAACGCTTCAACAGGTTCGGAGGCTTTTGAAAATGTACCAACTGCACACGAAACCTCCAACACAATGTAGCTAGCAACTTCACACTTTAGCACTGGGTTAGTTGTAATGCATGAAACTCACTGGTCGTATTCTTTGCTGGCGCCGCTTCTCCATTCACACAGCCTCCTTTGCTAGAGGTCAGGGTCTCGCCTCCAGCCTCGTAGGCACTCCTGGATCAGTTTCTTCGCCCAGGAGAATGAGCACCTTGCAACTACGATGAAGGGACCACACAGCTACCTTCTTCCGAGTCAGTAAGCTCCCTGGAGGCACCACTTCGTCACACCTTCGCGGACCTTCGCTCCGTAATTCTCCAGCATCTCAGCGCTCCATAGGTTCACCACCGATTGGGTCAGATCAGACTCCCTATGGCTCCCTCTCTTCTCTTGCGTGTTCCACCCTTTATACACCCGACCCCTATTAATTACGGGGTCTCGGGTGTCAGTCCTTGGCTTGTCCTGCCTAACTGCATTCAACCCAATCAATGGGACATGTCTCATACTTGTATTCCTCCAAACCCCTCTTCTTCGTCCCAGTACTAGAGTGCCGTTTTCTATAGCAAGTGTTTGTTGCTCTTCGCAGTATCTTCCTCATCTCAGTACTTTGTGGGAATAAAGGGGGGGATGGGATAGGATTGGAAGTACCCTATGAAGACTGAGGGAGGGTAGGTCAGCGTTAGGAAAGGGGAGTGGACCCCATGTCTCGCCTTCAGGCACCCTCTCCCTAATCCCCAAGGACCCTCCACTCGATGATCCTCCCTCGCTTCTCCACGCCCAGGTTCTGGATCCAACAACAAAGGCCTTTCCCTGACCCCCTGGGCAGAGGATCCAAGGAGAGCAACTGCAAGAACGCACTCAGGTTCTCACAGTACATGCATAAAATAAGATTTAAACTGACTAATGCCCATAGAAGCCACGTGATTGTGGAAAGGCAGGAATTTATTTAGCTGATGAGGAGTCATTTGCTGAAAGGTTTGAAACACGAGTAACTTTAGTATGCAGAGGAGCATTATCAAGATTGGGGATGTGTAAGTAAATTGCTTTCTACCCTCTGCCGTTCCGACTATACAATGCTGTATTCTATTGAATATGCAGAGGGGTTATTTTGGCAGTGCCGTTATAACAGCAGTCCAATTTTGCACATACTGTGGCTTAAAGAATAATGAAATATAGCTCTGAGAAATCAAATATTGGAACCACTGGCAAACTCTTATTTTAGAAATTGATCATTCCGATCACCCAAATAATTTGTCTTTCTAAAAAACAGACTTGGGTGGGTTTTGAAGTGTCTAAGATAAAACGCAAACAGAGAAGGTTGGATTGTTATTGTGACATAATGACTACTCTACAGGAGTACAGGGATGAGTAGTGGCTACATCACATAGTCAGTCCTGCACTACTAATAACAAGGAGTGACCCAATCACAAAAAGGTGAAACAAGCTCAGCCTGACCAGTACACCTCCTTCACCTCGTCTGATAGTGCTGGCCAAGCGCAGGCTATATCTTCAGGAGGGTGCAAGTTGATACAGTTGCTACACAAACAATGGTATGGTGGTGGTAAAATTAAAGGACAGCCAATCGAGGATCTATAAAAATAGGCCATGTAATAAATCAATGCAATCAACTAATCAAAAACAGTAAAGACCCATCCCTGTAAGAGAAACGTTGCGAATGCATACTGTTGAAAGTAAGGAGCACGTTGTAAGCAAAGGTGTTCTGGCAAAAGTATTGCATCAGCAAAGTCAATGGTCCAATATATATGTCTTTAAAAAGGAAGGGAAAAGTGGTTTTAAAGTGGCCCAGGGCCACTTCAAATACCTCTGTGTTTACTTTGCTTCAGTCAAGCCGCTGTCAAGATTGTCCACTCATTTTGGGCCAGCATTAAGTCGGCTTCGAGACTGTGCTCTCTGCGTGCAGAGTCTGCATTTGAGGTGGATTTTAGCCAAGGAGTCCCAGCAGCTCATGTCCCTGGTTGGGTTGGGTCAAAACAAAGTATCCGCTGGGTTAGATGGCGTCCGAAACAGGTGACTCAATGGTTTCCAGTGGGTAAAAATCATCCTTCGAGTCGGGTCATTGAAATGCTTCTGTTACTTTCAGTCAGTGCTCGGATGCAGAACGTTTGTTGCGTCCACAGTGACAAGCCAGTAAGCAAGTTGCATTAGTGATGCAGTTCATTGAGATGAGGTGCCGTCGAGCCAGCTTGAAAAAGCAGTGAAGTTGAGTGCCAAAAGCAGCACTACGGGGCCTACAGCAGCTCAAAGTGTCTCAAGTGTGGTTGAGCAGGCTCTGAGGTCAAGGCGATCAACATGAATCCAAGCTGCTTCTAAAGTTCTGGGTTGTTGGGAGTCCCAGTCCAGGGTGTCCTACATAGCTTTTGCAGAGACACCTAGATCAGGTGGCTAATACACATCCCTCTCAGAACTGAGCGCTTCTCACCTAGCGGTCACCATTATGAATTCAAATTGCTGTGACTGTATAAGCGTGTGACCTGTAAGAAACCCGAGGGTATCCTCACACCTATTCCCCTTGGATCATCTTCTCAGGTGGCCAGGGAAAGGCCATTGCTTTTGAATCCTGACATTGGGGTGGAGATGCGAGGGAGGATAACCTGGGTGGAGGGTCCTGGGGTGAGGATATCTGCATTTGAGACATGGTATCCCTTTTCCTTAGAATAACCAACCTCCCTGTACCCCTCCTTCTGCCCCTGCCCTTACACGAAATCATCTCCCCTCAGTCAAACCATTAGTAGTGCTAGTATGTCATTTCACCACTCAGTACTGAGACGAGGAAGAGGCCTGCAGAATGTGTTGTACGGGTCGGGCATGTTCTGAGTGCTCCACTAATTATGGCCAGGCAAATTAAACTGTGGACTCACACCTGCAACCGGTCAAGTAGTTGCAGGTGTATAAAAAGTGGAGTCGACAAGTGTGTGAGAGCGACCAGGAGGAGAGAAGCTGGCCCGATCGTTGCAAGCCTGAAGGGAGAATACTCCGTACAAGGAGGCAGCCAAGGTGGGTCCTGCAGGAGAGCCACAACGCTGGCAAAAGACCCCAAGAAGCTGCGTAGCAGAGGTCCGAATGGGTGGCGAGAGGGACAAGAAGTGGGAGACTCATTGATCTGGTGTCAACAGCCAGAGATTCGGACACCGAAGTGATCTGCAAGCTGTGAATCCCCGGCAGCGTCCGTGGGAAAGAAAGCAGAGCCGTCGGCAACACACAAAATGCGAATTGGGAGCGGGGCTCGCGGTCAGAGAAAAACGTGTTGGTGGAGCAAAAAAAGAGAACAGCCACCCGGAGTAGACGCCAGGGACTGGTGAGGGAAAAGGGAAGAGCACTCAAACCAGGGTGCTGCTGGGGGCTGTTGGGAAGCCAAAATGGATGCCCATTGACTGCTGAACGAATGAAAAAGTATTTGCAGATGCAATAAACCCAAGGCAACGGGTTGTGAGGAATAAGGACAAGATAAAGTGTGAGCAGCAAAGTAAAAGATCAAAGTTTCTAAATACCGAACTAAATGAAGGCTTTCGGCAAAGCCATGAACAGATGTTAAGTTGGTGTGAAATACATGAACAGTATATTGGCAACGAATCACGAACCGTATGAAATACAGTGGAAAGCAAGTATGGAATATTGCTGAAAAAGTATGAAAGCAAGGTGGTCAAGGAACAAGAGCACTACAAAGTGAAATGTATATGAAAAGAACACATTGTGGCAAAGTCAAGCACGGAAAAGCTAAGTGAATGTGAATCATTACACATGCACAGATACAGAAGAGCCTGTGTGAGCTAGAAAGCCTAGGGGCCTGTTCGCGTGACCTGTAATGGATGACCGTGTGGTCCAACAACTGTGCCTAGACCGGGGGCCCCATTTGTGAAGACCGAAAGTGAAATGGAAGAAAGCAAGCTGAACGAACTGTCAAGAAACCAAAAGGAGTGTAAAGTTGACCTGGAACTGTTTTTGAATAGTGAGAGAGTGAGATAAATTGGCAGGCTGAAATCTTGGAAGGGACATCCGAGACCTTATGAACTTTGGTTCTGTCTTCAGGAACGGAACCTCAAGATCCCTTAACTGTGCTGTCTTGAACTGCGGTGAAGGGAACCTGGAGATATTGTGGAACTGTCTTGAACCCGGAGAAGGGGAGCTGAAAGTAAGCCCAGAGCTAGAAGAAGATCAGAACACTATTTCTCTGGTTACTGACATCCCTACACATTGTTTAGCTTCATTTGTGTGGGTGACAAGTATAGGTTTTGGACACAGACAACTTCCTTACTCAGAATTACCGTAGTTTCTTTAGGTAGGGAAATCCCACCTTAGTATAGGCCAAGTTAGGCCTTCAACCATCCTGACATCAGAGTTAATAAACCATTGTTTTTGTTTGAAATTTTAATCTGTTCTGTGTCTTGCTTCCGGATGCCTTCACAGACCCTACACTAGCTACCATTCCACAACCCGGAATTACTTACATTTACAGTTTAACGTGCCACCAGGCTGGCTTGGGTACACAATTATGTTTGAAGTCAGAGGTCGGGAAGATTAAAAAGCCACTTCTGCCTGTTGAAACCTTGTATTCTAGAAGCTGACAGGAGTGCAGACGTGACGTTTTAAGCTGCACTGCTGCCACCGCAAAGCAGATTCTGTGGATATCCGGAGACAGACACAGTAAAGGCACATGAATCCACTATGCTTTTGGAATGGACCTTTATGAAAAGTGGGGACGAGGGGGCTCTAATTAGCAGACCTCCCTTCCAGAAACGACATGGTCTGCATCATTTTATCTAATAAACAAAAGATCTTTGGCTACCCGCCTTCACCAGATGACATTCTATCATAGTAATGATGCCACATTTGGATTTATTTTAGTTTTGTCTTGCATGGATGCATGGAATTGGCAAAACAGAAATGCTCATGAATAGGACACATTATTTACAAAGCCTAACCATGCAGTACAATGTTAGGGCTTCCAAAGGTTTTGATTTTCAAATTTGTGTGAACTACATAATATGTGCTTTGCTTGAAATCACACTTCAGCCACAAGTGATGTGCAACACAACAAGCAATATAGAAAATACTAGGAAATACAGATATTCTTCACACACGGACTCCAAGCAGAACACTTCTTTGGAAATATATTGCTGATATTGGCCAAGGAGGGCAGGCCATTAAACATTGTGAGCCTTTGTCTGGTGTGCAGAAAGGGACTTGGTCGCTTTGGATCACCTGTGAATGCCTTCAGAAGGCACAGCGAAGTTTCAAAAATGTTAGCAGCAAACCCCAACCCAAACAGCGACGCTGCATTAGCAAATGAAATTCTTTTAGTGCGTCATAAATTGACATGCAGGAATGCACATGCATTGCAGGCGAGCCTGTGCTTGGCACCATGGCTAGCATTATGTTGTTTAGACTGACAAATTAACCGCTGTACTTTGCTACTCTAACAGTAATAAATGAGGCACTTAGGGTGGATGTGTAAGGTGCGACAAGGAATAATTGTATTCATTTGGCATGCCGTCATTCAACAGACGACCCTCGTTCAATTCTCCTTTATATTGAGCTGATAATATAAAAGCAATGAAAAACTACCTTTATGTGTCAACGGATTAATGATCCTTGCTTTTCATTATTGAAAATGTAAATGCTTTAATGTGAGCACTAAACTACATACAGTCGCATCCCATGCTCACATTGCACACGCACATCAAAGCACAGCACACCATAATCATCTGTTCAAACACTGTGCACAAATGCATTGTATGCATAACATTCAAGCATCACAAGCAATTACTTCTCTGCAAACTCACCCTTGAATTTTTATGGGGTGATGCAGATGACCTCTCTTCAGTTTACTCTCCCAGGGTCTGGTGGATAGCCTTCAAGGCAGCAGAGGTTGCAGCAGAAGGTGGAGTCGGGTCTTTAAGGGAAAGTGGTTTTGGGAAAGAATGGGGGAAGTGAAGTTAGGTTGTGTGATGAATCCTGCAGAGCCATAACAGAATCCAAGTCTCCTCCAATGTGGCCAGGGGAAGGCAGCCGCTACCTGATCCTAGGGGAGTTCTTGTTATTGTAATATACCTTTTATATGGCACAACTCGCCCGAAGGCCTCGGTACGCAGCACATTAGAGGAAGAGTGAAGAAGAAAGGTCAAACCAGGGAGTCCTTAAAGGGGTAGAGCTACCATCAGCATCAAAAATATACATTTTAAGAGTTAAAAAAGAAATGTTAAAAAAAAAAAAAAAGTAGTTCATCACAAAGGCAAAGAGGGGTAGGGAAGAGGTCCCAGAGGCGCTGGGCCATGGAGTCCAAACTAGTGCCACCATAGCTCTCAAGCTCAAATCTAGGGGAGATCAGTTTCAAAGTATGATTAGACCGAAGTGAACTGACAGGATGAACACGCCTGATCTGATTAAGGTATTCAGGCGCTTTCACATGAAGACATTTGTGGGTGAGGAGTAAGACCTTGTACGTTATACAGTGTTTAACAGGGAGACAGTGCAAGGCAACTCGGGCCTCAGTCACATGTCTTCTGGAGAGGCCACTTACAGCACGCATTATTCGGAGCAATCTCTAGCATTCTCAAGTTGGATTTAGAAGTGCCCGCCAGAAGGAAATTCCCATAGTCAAACAGTTAACAAGGGCAACTGCAAGAGAGGCAGCGTTGGCATCGGAAAGGAAGGGTTTCATCTGCCTAATGAGACTAGTTGTATAGGCACATGAGGTTTTTACTTGACTGCCATGTTTCTTCATAGTAAGTGAATAGTCCCTCCAGTGTCTTAACCCAAGGGCTAGTCTTGATGGAAGAACCCGCAGTATCAAAAGGTGGGGTATCTAGGATCAAGTTTTAACGGACACTGGAGAGAGCCGACTAGCATGAGCTCCGTTTTGTTACAATTGAGAGCCAGAGAATGGTTTATCATCCAGTTTTCAATCAGGCCAGAGATTTAGTTAATATTCAGGATGTCTTTATCGTAGTTGCACTAGAGTTTAATCATAGGCATAGTTGGTGTAGTCTATGCCGAGGCGGTCCAGGAGTTGGAAGAAAGGACGAATATACAGATTAAAAAAGGTAGGCGAGAGACAGGCTCCCTGTGGGAAACCACAGGTAAGACGTTCAGGAGCGAACTTCAAGCCATCAGAGGCCACCCAGGCAGATCTAGTGCCCAGAAAAGAAAACCGCCATTGTAAAGCACTGTGGAGCAATTAGCAAAACTCCTCAGCCTCTCAAGCAGCAGAGATTAATCCACAAGGTCAAAAGCTGCCGAGAGGTCAAGCAGCATAAGACCCGCAACAAGGCCAGAGTCAGTTATTTGACATAAGTTAGCCTTAAGGTCAATCAAGGCATCTCCGTTCTATGAAGAGCTCGAAAGCCAGACTGAAGAGGACCAAGTAGGTTATTGCTTTCAATGTGTTGAATTTGAGAGAAGGCAACCCTATCAAGAATCTTCATTGGAAGAGTAGTATTAGTTCTAGGACGGGCCAAGGGAAGCTTTTTTGATCACAGGAGAAAGCCATACCTTCGAGGGATTCAGGAACTGTGGAGATAGCAAAAGATGTATTAATCAAGTGTGTAATTAGAGGGATCATACAGGCAAATGATTCTTTAATTTTGGTAGGGGGCATCGGATGGGTGGATCACATGGGCGGAGAAGGCCATCAAGAGAATGTGGTGACTCCGTCAGGAGAGACACGGTATTAGTCTTCCTCCGAGGATGAGGGGCTTCCAATTCCGTAATATTTGATGGCATGTTGTCACAGTATGGCCTCCCCTTCCGGCCCTTCTCAAGCCGATCAGTAGGAGATCCTTTTTGTAAATATGATGCATATAGGGAACAGGGAGATCATAACTACTAAAAGTAGGCATTATTAAACTTTAGGTCTATTACTTCCTAAAACCTTCCCTTAATATATCCTATAAAGCATTTAATCAGAGTGGATTAAAGTATTTTAAAACAACCAAGAACATTAATGCTCTTAGTATGGAGACAAGCAATAGGGGCACAGGATCACTAAGCCGTAGTAAACAATCTAGTTGTTCTAATGCCCCACACCCGAGCAGGGACCTTTAAATATTTAAATACCTGTCAAGTGCAGGTCCGTGAAGCAGCAGCAGGTGGCAGCAGAGGCTGCAGTTGCCACATTGCCGTTTGCGTGACAGCTTGTGAGGAAAGAGGTACAGGTTGGAGGTCCAGGCCGATGCAGAAGACGTGCAGTGGGAAGCGTTGTGAAGACCAGCTGTCCCAGAAAAGAAAGAAGCTCTCCACCTTCTGCCTTTCACTCCGAAGGTTCTCCGGTGAGAACATTTCACTGGAGCAGCGAGTGCTCCACTGACAGCCAGCGCGGGAGGAGAGAAGCTACTCTGAGCCGTCATAGTCAGAGGTCCAGACGTGGGAAAAAGCTGAAACAGCGCGTCCCACTGAGACGCAAGGAGATACCCATGAGTTGGCCCATTAGAGGTGACCCCCGTGCGCTCCAAATATATTGCTGGGCATAAATATACCTTTTGAATAACGAACCTTGAAAGCGAACAGGCGAATATTGTAACCTACATTGCCCAAGCCAAAAAGGGCAATAGCTGAGCAAAGCAAATGCAATCCCCAAAAGGGAGATTCAAAACAAGATATAGTAGCCCGCAATGTCCAAGCAAAAAAGTAACAATAAACAGACCCAGTGAATACCACTTTCCAAAAAAAGGGATGTCTAACAAGGGGACAGTACAACTAGTTTTGCCAAAGTCAAAGAAAGGTGAAGACAACATCAAGGAAATGGGAAAGTAATTGCCCCAGATAACCCTGTGGAAGAAAGTTGTACCTTATATTGCTGGTAGATTATGCAGAAAGAAATCCTAAAACGTCAGGAGAAAAGCCATCCTTGTAGAAAGAATCAATGGGGCGGGGTGGAGGAATTGTGACCTGCATTGCCTATGGCAAAGAGATCAATGTGAGAAACGTTGTCCTTTTGTACAGCATGGTTGTGAAAAAAGTTGTCCAATTGTGATGCAAGTCAAAAGATCCAAGAATCTGTTGCTGGTTAAGGAGTTACGTGTGGAAAGTTGAGAACAAGCCTCAACACAGAGTACAAATCACAGTAGTAAGAGTTTAATCCTGGCAGGCGAGTACATCAGGAAAGAGACAAATGGTAGTTAGTCCTGGCAGGCGAGGATTTGAAGTACTGCGACTGTGGTAGAAGATTGTGGTGGAAAGGAGGACAAATCCACTACTGTGTTTTGATGAACTGTTGTATAACCATCCTTACTAAAACATAACCTTTTGAATTCACTATCCCCGATGAAAAATGTGCTGATCAAGAAGAACTGCAATGCGATAGAAAGTGACTGGTCTTTTGAGAAGGGAACTTTTTATATTGACTTTTCAACTTGATCTATGGAGAGAGAGTCTTTATAGCTCTCCAAGCGGAAGGTTGTGAAAACGTTTTGTCTTAATAAGAAACCTTTGTAGTCACTTTGCCAAGTGAAAGACATAATGGAAAAATAATAACTGTATTGTACTCAGAGTGGAACCTTTCTGCAATTGAACTTTGGTTTTTGAAATATCCTGAATTGATCTTGGGATCCAGCCCTGGTCACAAGGATTCTAGTTTTCTAAAGGTTATCTTATGAAGTTACAGCCGCCATATAATTCCTGTATGAGTTTTGTTGTATGTATTAGTGTGAGGGGCAGACATTTTTCAGACACTAGGTAATTTTCCTTTAGTTTGGTTAGGGAAAGTCAGGCAATTGCCTCACCCTTTATTTAACAATTTGCAACAAAATTCTGACATAATTCTATCTATGTGTCCATCTCCCATGTCCGACTCCTCACAGCGGCCAGAGGGAGCATATAAATCATGTAGACTACATGGACGGAACATCGTGCTTTCAATACTTTTTATCAGCCTCTGCTGTCACAGCAGGCGCAAGTCCAGGATACGCACTCCCACACAACCCAGGGGGCATGTAACAAAAAAAGGGTACACACTGATGCTCACCTGGAATTTGCTACAAGACCTGCGACCTGGATGCTGTGGTGTTGGGCCTGGAATGAAGGGAGGGTGTGGCACCATACAATAAAGGCAAGACACCTTTCAGATTGAAACGAGACATTGCAGGCAGACATCTTTTTCCAAGGGATGTTTTGGCACACATTTATAACTGATCTAAAGTATGTTTCTCATTCAGTTGCTGGGAAGCAGATGGTTGCAGTGGAAGGGGCCCCAGCCGACCCCCCCTTGCCCCTCCACTGTCTGTCCTCAACCCAACCATCTATTAGAGTTACCTTCCGTACCACTACTGCACGTTCTACCATATTTGCCTCTCCGACAGGGTAAGCACTTCGATGCCATAACCTATGGCAGGAGGCACTACACAACACGCCTTTGAGAAACCTGAAGGAGTCTCCCCGACTAGTCCCCAGGGAATCCTCATCCAGGTGGCCAGGACACGGCCAATCGCTATCGGATCCAGTTCCTGGGGGTGGACCAGTGCAGGAGGATCACTTGGATGGGAGATCTTCGGGGAGTGGACACCGACGAGTGAGACGCTGTATTTCCCCTTCTTTTAACACCTTTTCCCCCCAATCAACCACATAGGATACTCAGACACTATACCCCCAAACCCCCCTCCTTTCCGACACAAACACTTTCTTACGCCAGGAACGATAACGGATTAATACCAGAGCCGTTTACCTGACATGTCCCAATTCAAGGGTCAGGCAATTGACCAGATCACACACCCGACAGCCCTTTCCCTTCCCCACAGCGATAAAAGGTGGAGCAGGAGAGCACATTATGAGCAAGGCAGACAGCACAACGAGACAGCTATCCAAGTACAGCAGTTCAAGAGGAGGAGAAACGTGGCGAGAACCAAAGGGGCGAGAAGGAGAGAACCGACCTTTCCCTTTCCGAACCAGACCCACGAAACCTCTGTGAAAAGAATCATAAAACCGCGAACAATAGCCAGCGTGTGTGGCAACAGATGTCAAAGGTACACAGAGCCCTCCACCGCTGATAACCAAGTCAATTCTTGACTCCAGAGACGAGAAAAGCCAAGCAGTTCATCACAGCCGGTGAGACAGAAACCGAACTGTGTTGAACGAAAGTTGCAAATGGCAAATTGAGGGAAGTTCAAAGAACTGTTAACACTTTACGGGAAAACCAGCTGCAGAGGGGTCTGGCACCACATGGGTGCTCAGTCGCGAGACCCTGATTCCCCTCATTTGTTGAAACTATCAATACCAGAAGGCTTTAGGAGAGCCACAAGGAAACGGTCAAAGTGGCTATACAGAGGTCTAGCAAAATCCCCTGTGCAGTCGAAAGTCTGACAGACCGAACCATTGAAAAACGAAGGGGAGAATCCCACATAGTGAGAAAATAGAAGTAACTACGAGGCTGGCAAACAGGAACCCGAAAGAGGGCTGCCTGCTGAATGGGGCACAGCATGATGCCCCAATGAACACTGTGTTGACAAGAGTGAACCCGACAGAGGGAGGTCCACCGTGAATTGTCTATAAGGACATTAAGACTTGTGGAAAAGACGTAGTGAACCCGACAGTGAGGCCAACAGTCGCAAAGGGTCTGAGCCCAGAAGAGGGGGACCCTGGGTGAAAAGCCATCACCCAACGTACATTCGGAAAGGAACTTTCAATTCTGAACACATCAGGTCCTCGGAGGCCAGAGACTTTATGTAGAAAAGAGATGTAACCACCGAAAGTGCTGATACTTAAGAATGTAACTGTAGACTTGTGCTAGGAAATCGCGAGTGTGTGCTGTGCTCAGGAGTCCCGCCTTGTCCCATGGTCAAAATGTGGGGGGAAGGGAGACCACCAGCTGCCACATCCCGACTATCATTTGTGTACACCTTTCTTGTGAACAGTAATTAGTTGTAAGGATTGGCATTATGTTTTTTAGCATAGGCCCTTTTATTTGACAAGATGCCACTAGGACTGCCTTATTAATTTGATGGTCATAGTTTGCTCCCATCTTAGGTTTAGATTAGACGTTTTTCCAACCTACCTATAAAGTTTAATAAACACCCTTGAACTGTGATCACTTGTGTCTGTCTTTATTTTTGCATTTATTTCTGCGTGCAAAGCCGTCAGGCATCTAGGTGCTAGTTACAGGAACGTGCATGATACATAAGAAGTGCATATGGTTACATTCATATGCAGGTATGTGTACACAGACTGGCAAAGCCTCGCTTCATGTTACGGGAGGCTACGATAGTCAGATAGGTATGGTAGGGCAGCATCTCATGTTAAGGTGGAGTTAATGCAAGAAGGTAAACAAGTCTCAAAACCCTTAACGCCTTAATACCCACGGTACAGTAATAGCTAGAAGTGGGATGATTAAGCAGATAAGGAGTGGTTAGATGCAAGATTTACCTAAAGCATTTTAGGGCATGGAAACGGGAAGTAAGTTTTAAAGAGCACCAGCAACATTTAAATAAAGGCACTCTGAAACATCCAATCCTTGTGGAGATGAATGTTGTACTTGAGCTGCATCAATCAATAGGTAACTGGCACAAGTGCGCAGTGGTGGCGAGGATAGGGAGAGCGTCTAGGCAAGAGGGTGGGGGTGATGCGATTCTTTGTCACTGCTTACCAGTGCAGGTGCTGGACGTTCTTGATCCGAAGTTGTAGGAGGTCAGGAATAGTGTTGTAGCATGGAGGAGCCCCTCCATGCTACAACAGGAACCTTAGTCAGGGCCTTCGGGAGAGGGGCCGGCATCACCTGCCGGCTACGTTCATCCAGTCTTCTAATAGCCCAGCCAATGCAAAGCCAGGGAGGCGGTCTTCGGGCCTCCATAGTGCAGGCAGCAACATCCGAGGCAACCCGGAGACCATGATGGAAAGCCACGCCGGGATGCTAACGAAGGAGCACACAGGCTCTACAGCAAGCAGCCTCCTCTGAGATGGAGGGGGGACAGAGAATGAGGGATGAACAAACAGGCCATAAGAGGGGGGCGTTTACTGTTGCAACCATGAGTTCCTTAAAGAACACTTTTTTCCTGATGAGCCGGTATCAGCACATGCCATTTGCTGATGTGTCTAAGTGGAGGAATTTTAAAACACAGAAGTACCATGTCAAGACAGAAACTGTATGCCCTCTTAGGGTGGAGTCTTCGTTTCAGCGCAGCGCTTTGGGCACAGGTCCCCATTAAACAGGCCCCGTTGGCCTCAACAAGCAGGGTGGAGGGACCTATCCGTGCCCAATAATATGTTTACCTTAAATATATGGTCATCCGAAGCACTAATAAATGCAGTATGTCTGGTAACAAATTTAAGGAATAACAACCCACCATCAGTAAATGGGAGAGAAAGAAAAAGAAAAAAAAATTACATTTGTTCATGAATGGTTCACGTTCAGCACAACCAGCAGTCGGGTATCTGGGATTTTGCGTAGGTAATGGGCTGGTTCAGCCCCAGGTTAAAAAAAGTCAAGGTGTTAAAACATATACCCCCTCCCAAGACCAAAAGAGCTCAAGGCATTCTTAGGGCTCACAGGATTTAATCACAGATTTAGCTCTAATTATTCAACCATTGTTGCCCTATTAAACTCAAAAACGCTGAACCCCAAAATTGCTATGGGATAAGTAGGACTATGGCTTGAAAAACACCTTATTCGGCGAGCTAGTACTTAAGATCCCCAACTTCAATCATGAATTATACTACAAACTGATGCAGCAAAGGTTGGTATTGGAGAGATCCTTTCACAAGTGTAGGAGGGCATAAGTAGAAATCTTTTCCCAAGGGAGCAAAACACCACCATGGAGTTCGAGGCCTTAGTCATTAAGTGGGCAATAACCCACCTTGGATGCGATATCACGGGATCAAAGTTCAGGTTGGTCACAGACCATTCCCCACTTATATTGCCAAGTCTGAGGAAAGACTAACGCTCGAATAATGCGCCGGAGTCTAGATCTCCAGCCCTACTGTTTTACAGTACAACATAGAAAGGGGAAAGAACAAGGAAATGTTGATTCCTCAGCAGATTCCAGATCAATGGAGAAGGAGAAGCCGAACTTCTAAGGGAAAGAATCGTGGGTTTCAGTCACTTCTCCCCAGGGGGAGCCTTTTCTTGTGAGGCTAGGGAGGTGAAGCCGCTACATGACACCCTCCCTCGGGGAGGAGGGTATCAGGGCCTCACGGGAGAGACCCCTTCCCTCCATGGAGTCAAGGAATCTAGTTCCGATGAGGAACTCCCTTCCCAATTCACTCGGCAATCCAAAATTGTAAACCCTGCTGGGAGAAAAGAAACACATCTGTTACTGTGTTCTTTCATGTGAAGACAAGTATCTGCTTGGTACTGAGATGAAGAAAACCAATGGAGTCATAACAAATATGACTAAGAAAAAGAACACAGACTTCCACGAAAGGCTGGGCAAGCCCCAGAGCAGCATCAAAGTGGGAGGACAGAAAACATCAGAGAGACCCGGGAGTTTAAAACCAGCAGTGTGAGGCACGCTGGTGAACTCTACAGAATGCTGCTTCCCCCAGCAGAAGAGAAGCTGGAAGGAACAGGTGCCCAAACAGCACCATTCGAGGGTGTGAGAAAACCAAGTGTATTCTCCCTCCTAGACCCCTTCTATCCTCTGTGCAGGTAGCCAGGGAAAGGCCATCGCGATTGGATCCTGACCCTGGGGTGGAGAAGCAAGGGAGAATCACCTGGGTGGAGGGTCAGTGGGGACTGGGAGTGGGATGTCCTTGAGCAAGACATGGTATTCCCCCATTGACAACCAACCCAACCTTCATGGGCTATTATAAGCCAGTTCCCCTAATTTCTCCAAAATTCACACCGGACAGTACTGGAACGAAGAAGAGACAACTAGAGGAATGTAGACTAGACTCTTACCACTCTGGTACAGGGACAAGGAAGATGCCCGCTAGCAGGTTAAGGCATTGATTGTGGTCAGGCAGAACTAATTACACAGTCACATCTGCAGCCGGTCAAGGGGCTGCATGTGTACGAAAGGAGACCCGCCCAGCAGGTCAGAGCGACAGGAGGAGGAGCAGCAAGGAGTCTGGAGCAAGCAGCAGAGAATCGTGTTGGAACAGGACGTCAAGACGCAGGGAACTACAGAGAGGCATTTCACAAAAGCGTTGTGTGGGGTTGGGGACTACCTGGAGCAGACTGAAGAGGGAGAAGGGAGCCATGTGGACAGGCTGTGCTTTTCCCTTATGCTCAAGATGCTTGTTCCCCTGTGTGTAAGGAACACAGGAGTGTCGCAGGAGCTGGAGGCCTGAAACCAAATACAGAAGGCGGTGTGATTCACACTGCAGCCCGAATTGTTAAAGCGAGCAGTGAGTTTCTAAAGAATGTGAAACCCGGTGCGCAAGCGTGTGATCTCTTATACACTGTATCGGAGTGGTCGCGTGGGTCAAGAAATGCATTTTTCTAAGGTCTCTGAACAAAAGGCAATTCAATTAAATCAAAAGGAATGAACATTGAACAGCAGATAAAGTGAAAATGAGCCACTAGCAAAACTAATAATTACTGAATACCGAGATGAATCAAAGCTTTGCTAATGAACAGAAAAAAGACATTTTAAATACAAAAAGGGAACAGAACTTAAACGACATGCTGAGTTTTTAAATTAATAGAACTTTAAGAATATACGAACCACAGTATGCCGAAGTGAACAAAAAAAGATGCTGAAGCTTGATTTACAGTGGAACTTAAAAAAAAAAAAAGATTTATACCAACTTTGTGAAAGCTACAAATTACAGAAATAAATATTTGAAAGCAGCAATATTTGAACTTTGGAAATTAAAACTAAGACAATGTTGCTCAGTGAAACTAGAAGTCTGGGGGCAAGTATACGTTTTGCACACAGACAGATTCCTAAATTGAACTCCATTTGAGGGTTTAATTTTAATACTGAATCTGTGGTCTGACTTGCTTTATGACCCCTTCTCAAGAGGCAGACAAGAGAGTGTCAACCTGACTCTAGTTACAGGAGGGTCACACAAGGAAAGCTGGAGAGGAGTTGGAAGAGGACACAGGTGCTCAGGTTGCACGGGTCGAGGGGCAGACTAGGAAGACTCTGTCAAGCCAACTTGAATCCCAGGAGGGAACTGGGAGAGAGCAGTGGTAGCCGAGAAGGGAGAGGAGGAAACTCCTCAGAACCAATAGCACTAACCAAGAAGCACGCTGAAGTGTGTCAGAGGAAGAAAAGGAACCAAGAACAAGAGCCGCCCTGACAAGAGGGAGAGAAACCAACCCAGTGACACAGACCTATTACAAAGAAGGTAATGGGTAAGTGGGACACTCAGCGAGGCGGTTATAACGATTGGCATAGTCATAATCATCACAGTCAGAGAAAAGAATATAATGATTGAAGTAATAGCACTTGTCTCATTAAGAGAACAAGTAACCAGAGTGGGAATCATTACTGGACTCAGTATACTAGTCCCAGCGAGAAACCAAGTGGCAAGGAGAGCGAGAATCTTTCCTGGGAACATCACACTTATCACAGTGAAAAGTCAAGTGATCAGAGGTTTATAACTTGTGCCAATGAGAAAATTGTTTAGAATCCTTGAGTTCTAAGTTCGGTGTCCGAGAGAGAGAGACTTTCATCTTCATATAAGGACAGCATGAAAGAAAAGAACAGGTATCGGAGCATCTATACAGAGGAACTTAAAAAGCCAACAGAAAGGGAACTAAGGGGTGAGGAAATGTCCCATCAGTGAACACCACCTTTTCTAATTGCATTCTAAAAAGGTAATCCGGAGCTTTGTGACGATATTGTTTATTCTATCCTGCAACATAATTGACCAAGGCAGGACCCACGATTCTTTTAAACTGTGGCATGTGGTTCGCATCTATAAAAGAGGGAGATCGCCTGGATCATCAGCAGATTGCTCTGCTAGATGTTAGAAGCAAAATCTTTTCCTCCTTAACCTTAGTGGAATAAGATTTTTTGGCAGTTAAGATGGGCCGTTGGAGAAGAAACCAAACAGATTTCGCAAAATGATTGGCACTACTTTAAACGCTCTTATTAGGAGTATATGACATTGTTAACAGTACCTAATACACCTGATCATTATCTGTGATTCATTGATTTCTCCAATTCCTTCGTTCTTGTATGTCAGGAGAGCTTATGGGCTAAGTTTACAAAATGGGCCCTTCCTACTGGAAAGGAAAGGATATTCATTTACTTGCACACTAAAACCGCTTTCCAAGTTAGATTAGATCTAGCTGGTACTATAACAGAATCCATTGTGGCAGATAATGGTTTAAGGCAGGGTTGCGTTTCAGCCACCTGCCTTTTTAACATCTATATTTTGGACTTGGGTGAATATATCGAAACTCTAGTCCTCGGGTTTAAGAATAAGATGTTTGGCATATGCTGACGATATCCTGTTGGATCACACGCAGAAGGGCCTACATAAAACATTAAAGGGCCTTCGTTTATATGCATTTGCATCCTGGATGCTTGGGGCGCGGGCTGTGTTGTATGGTACAAGCCTACTGTAAAGGTATAGAATTAAGAGATCAACACAAAAAGGTGGCATGTTTGCTACACACTTATTTAAAAATTAAATGAGGAATCCTAACTATCCCCAACTCTAAGAGGAGGTTCCCTCCCTCAACAAAAACTAAGGAGCTGTCCGAATGTCTAACTAGAAAGTCCACCGTCCTGTGTTCCTACCTCTATCCCTTACATTTATAAATGAACTAAACTGGATCGGTCTCAAGAGTCCAGAAGAACGACTCCCTTCTCCTGGGCGAGCGCTGTAGGGGGAAAAGGGTCTCCCTTCCCCTGGTATCCAGTTGTTTCACCAACTGTAATTACTTCGTGGTAATTTACCACAAAGTAATTACTTCGAAATTTTGATGAAAAAAAAAATAGAAAGTGGCTAGGGTGTCGGGTAGGGGCAGTAATGAAGGAGAAGGGGGCATGGGAAGGGGACCATGCTGCATGGGTCCTCAAACCAGATGTGGCTTCCTTATGGCTTTGGCAAACCTGGTTCACCATCTTGCTTGGTATGTAATTGTTATTCTGTATTGTTCCATCTGTGTATGTGTCCCAGACCCATGGTTCTCTTCCTTGCGAATTTGGCAGCCCTGGTATACTTTCTTCCCATGTACCGCCACAAAGAAGACAACGCTGTATGTACGTTTTCAGCGGATGTGGGTCCAACATGTTATGTGGTTTCACTGCCTTTCGGGGCACCCCCCCCTACAACAGTTTTGGTTGTCCCACCCTGTCCCAGACACTTACGGGGATCTTTTGGTTGTCTGCGGGCTTCAGCTCCCCTCTACCGCATCCTCCGGTCGGTCTACAGACTGCAGCGGCTCGGCAGCAGCTCCCTGCCGTTAAGGCTGTGCAGGCCAGGCAGTTCCTCACTCCAGCCTTCTCGTGCAGCTGGTTGTTACGCCTCCTTCTCCAGCCTGGCCACGGCAGGCCTTCCGGGGATGCTTCTGCAGAAAGCTATTTCTCCCGTCTGGTGCTTCTTTCCTCAAACAGGATTTGAATCTCTGCTTCCTCCAGGGATGACCTCTCCCATTGGTGGGTGTTTCTTCCCTTTTTATCCCTCTGCAGTGTTCAGATTATCTAGTCTGCTCAATGTGCATGATAGAACCGATCTACGTGGCTTTGCACCTCTTCTTCGTCATAGTCATAGCATATTCAGCCTCCCCTGGGTAGTCACTACTCTCCCTCGTCTCAGTCAAGTCAAGTAAGCATAGGTACATGTGGGCTTTGGGAGTTCGCATTCCCTGTATTGGGTCGAAGATGAGGGGGTATTGGGGTAGAATATGATCATACCGCTTTCTCCCTGAGAGGTCCGCCCTTGTCCCAAAAGAGGTTCCCCCTCCCGATGTGATCCTACCATTATGCACCACCCCCGGGGTGATAATTGAACTGTGTCTGCACTGCTCTGACCCCACTGGAAGGCCCCCACCCCAGGGCAGAAGGGGCATCTAGATATTAGTCACACCGCGTTCCAAGCAGCCGAGGTGCTGCTGCCAGCACCCCATTCCCAGCTTCCCCTTCCCTTCCCCTCACCTCTTGGCAACCGTGTACGCGGGTGGCCAGAGTGTTTTTTTTTAAAGAAAAAGAAACTTTTCTACGCAGCCCGAAGTCACGGTTCCTGAAGTCCCGTTTTCAATGTGGATGATGTCAGTCATCAAAATTGAAAGAGGACTCCGCGTCAGGCTGCACAGAAAAGGTAAGGTTTTTGTTTTTATAATGCACACCATTAGCACCCGCGTAGGTAACTACACAGGTGCGAATGGCGATATTATCGCCTCAATAGCTAATGGGCTTGCAATAAACAAAACAGACAAAAATTAGGTTTTCACAGAGAAGGGTCAATTTTAGGTGGATCCTGGAAAAAATACCCAACGATTCCGTTGATAACTTATCTTGGGATCCTGATCTTTAGTAGATGGAATACCACAGAAGTGTTAAAGTTGTTAGGAGAAAAGTGGATAGCTTCATTGCAAAAAATGAATAATAAACAGGAAAGATGCAATGTTCTCACTGTTACCTGTAGTTAAATGCTATGAAATGAAGGTGGTCCCCAAAATTATTTTTGGCCTGGAAACTATGAATCCCTGAACATGAATCTCATTACTGGCATGAAGGCAAACTTGTGGAGGACAGTCCTTGGCCTACGTCACTCCACTATGGCTTTGTTCCCTTGAAGGTAAACATGTAATACTTTATTATTACTATATAAGAAGGTGATCTGTTCCTCATCCTCCTCTCAGTCACTGTTTATACATATTAAATAACACTTATCACAAAAGTCACGCAAGAATCTGGTGATTTGGGATAAAAAATGTAGAAGTTGGATAGAAGAGACAGGCTATACGCAGAAACATTTGATTTAAAGACCCGAGTTGGTAAAAAATGAATCTGGGATACTGATTGGACCTGTTATGTGAGAAGTTTCAAATTGTAACAAGATATGGCTAGTGAGCCTAGGAAACAGGGGTATCTGCTTAAATATTTAAACAAATACCTAAATGCCAGACTCCGAGCACTGTGCTTGCAATTCAATTTAAATCTCACTCCGACACGAGAAATACATAATACCGGGGACGTTAGTTCCAATCCTAATTCAGTAGATTGTGAAAATGAGACATTAAGACATCTGTTGATACAGTGGGTGGGACGGCTAGAAGTGAGGAGACGGATATTGGGGGACTTTCCTTCAAGGTGAGTGTATAGAAGATCTTCTTTGGCAACTGTGTTTTCGGGTAGACAGACTAAAGCGGTTTTTAGAATATTAAGATTTTTGAAATATTTAGGCTTTGTGGCGTGCAGGAGCTGTGAATATATTGTATCTGCTTAATGATTTTATTAACTAAGCTGTAAAAGTATGAAATTTGCTGTATTGCTGATTGTACCATTCTAGTGTCAGAGGTCCACCTTGATGCCACTTTCAACATGGAAGCCCAGACCAACTATGTTTATCCACAACATCATTATTTGAAGTTGGTGTGTCGAATTCGCCCTTTTTTGTCAAAAGGGAATTGTGCCCGCCTTGCACGAGCCACTGTTGGATCGCGAATCAATTACTGCGGCAGCCTCTTATAAAATGGCACCTCTCTCCGGGGAACCTAGCTAAACTTCAGACTCTGCAGAACAGTGCGGCCAGGATTGTCAACCAGTTTAAGCGTACTGATCACATCAGTGAGGCTTGTTGTGCTGTTCAATGGCTTCTAGTGAGGGAGCGCCTTGCCTTCTGGGGCATCACTATTGCCCATAAATGTGTGTACGAGAGTGCGCCCTCATTTCAGAAAGTTAGATCTTTAAACCCATTCCTCGCACTACGCTCTAACAATACTAACTTGTTATTTAACCCACGGGTCAAGCTTCAAAGAGTTGGGAGATTGGCCTTTTCACTGCCTCATCTATCTGGAATAATCTACCATCAGAGCTTAGAGAAATAGACCCAGTGCTTTTCTTCAAAAGGCTCCTCAACACCCACTTCACCTAAGGTGGCCATGTGTGTGATGGAACATTTAATGTAAACTTTGACCTTTTGGTTCTCTTGAGCAGCCTACTGTGCGCTTTTTTGCTATGCATATTTGTTGTTGGTGTTAGTCTGTGTGTGCACCACTTTGCCTATAGGCAGTGTGAGAAATCTGAAGGTACTCTCACAAGCACCCCCCAGGGATCTTCTGTTCAGGTGGCCATGGAAAGGACATTGATCTTGGATCTGGACCTAGGGGTGGACAAGCGTGGGGGGAAAAATATTTTTTTAAAATAAAGAAAAACACCACCACCTGGGTAGAGATGGTATCCCCTCTTTTCTAACACTGACTCACCTCCCTTCCCTCAACCTTCATGGGCTATTTTTATTCTTGCCCCATCTTACCCTGTAAATACCCACCAAGTACCGAGAAGAGGAAGAAGCAACTAGGAGTAATACACACTTCCTATTATAAAACACTACTCTAGTACTGGGACGAAGAAGAGGGGTATGAGGATATCCAATACCGAAGGTTAAGCATGTCCCATTAATTGGATTAAGTATGGTGAGGTAGGATAAGCTAACAACTCACACCTGACGCTTCTTAATATGGCTCAGGTGTATAAAAGGGGAAGGCCAGAAGCAGGAGAACGAGGAGCTGAGATGCCGTGTTGGGAAGAGACTCAGAAGTCTGGACTCCGACACGGTCCGGGTCTATTGCCAAATCGGAGGTAGAGAAGTGCTGCCGGGACGTGCCCGACGAATGTGGCAGTCTGCTTCCCCACCACGGAAAAGGTGAGAGAAAGCAACAGGAGCAGCAGCCGGCCACATGCAAGAGCAGAGCGCTCCTGCGACCGCAGGCAAGGGACAGTCCAAGTGAACGTGAACCATATTGAATAGCTACCTGAATTGAAACTACTAATGGAGCATATTAAACAACAAACTGAAGTTAACAGATGCTATTTGAATAAGATCATGGCGTATTGAACAACGACCGAACATTTGAAGTTACACAGATCTATTGAATGTCAGAATGTATGTAACCAGCACTGTGGGCAAAACGGAAAGCATAATTATTTAAGTATTCTAACAGTGCGAGAAAGACCATAAGTATATGGTAAAACCAAGACAAACAGAACAGAGTTACCATAACCAAAGTGCATACAAGTGTGAACGTCAGAAGCCTGAGAAGGGGACAAATAAGATTAAGGGAACTCATGGTTGCACGACCTGTGATGGGTGGTCCAACAAATGCACCTAGACAAGGGAGTTCCCCACTGTGAAGATTACAGACATCACAAATCAAGCCAAGGAGAAGCTTAGGGTTCCTGGTTGCGGGACCGGTAGTGGGTGGACCATGTGGACTGATAACTGTACCTAGACCAAAGCCCTAAATGATGACAAAGTACATTGGAAATGATTGCTGAAGAACTGTGAAATAATTAATTGGTAAAGCAAGTCGGAAGGTGGTGTAAGGAAGACAGGGTATCAACAGTAAGACGGGCACAAGTGACCACAGTTCAAGGGTGTTTATTAACTTTTGCAAGGGTATGATAAATGCCCATCTAAACATAAATCTAAATCTACAACCATCAAAATAAAGAATGCAGTCCTAGTGGAGTCTTGTCCAATCAAAGGAGGCCTATACAAAAACACCTACTGCCAATCTTTACTAATTTACAAATAGTGTGGAGGTGAAGTTCATGCAAAAGAAAGAAGTGTCCACAAGATAAGTCAGGATGATTGGGCCGTTGGCCTCCCTTACCCACATTTTCAGCATGGGGCAAGGCGGGTCACTGTAGCAAAGCACACTGGCACTGCGGCATGAGGCTACAGTTCAGTTTCACAGTTCAGGAACTTCTGTGTCCTAGTCTCTTTGCTTCTTGCAAGTCTCTTAACTCAGAGCCTGATGTACAAAAAAACATGCAAACTTTTTCCTTTTTACCAGTATTCAATCTGGGGGTTCGATCCCCCTCAGCCGGGCTCAGATCCCTTTCTTTCGGTCAATTGTCTCCCTCAGTCAGGCTCAGACCAATTGTGATGTACTGAAACTATCGACGACTTTCAAATATGCACAGGATTTAGCAAGACCCGCTGCATGACCACTTCGATCTCAGTATTTTTTTCCTCACACTCAGCATCAGTTAGATACCAACAGAGACCTTTGAATGAGCGCCCACGTGGCGCCGGACCACTCTGTGTATGGTATCTCGGGTTGCCTCCCAAAGTTCAATCACAAAATATTACTTCTTTTTGGCTTCCAATTATATCTGCGTCGCTCTCTGCAAAGGCCTGGCACACTATTCTCTTTTTACAATGTTGCCACTTGCAACCTTGGTTCAAAACACAAGCTGGTTGGGTATCAGTCTCTATGATTGTGCTGTCTTTCCGGATGCCGCTTTGTTGTAGGAGCAAAGGAAAGTACCACGTGGCAATCGCTCCTCCCCGCCTTGGATATCAACGCGGGAGAGCCCTGGGAACCTCTGACACACTGTGCAGGTTTGATCAGCCTTAGTTCCTGGTCTTCGGTTTCTTACTTTCCAAGACTCATGAAAGTAACCGTCTTTAGAGGTCACGGGTACTTCCCTCCTTGAGACTCTCTGGTCTCACCGTCTTTCTCCTTGTATTAAACTGCCATCTTGGAACTTCTGATTCTTCGTATGGTTTGCCTCGCTCAGAGTATGCTTTCGTGCTCCGCCTTTTATCCATGTGGGGAAGTGTGATAGAAGTCAGGTGTGAGTAATAATCCATAATTGCCTGGCCTTGCCCATCTATGCTGTTTGGACACGTCAGGTATACAGCACTTGTCCGAGAGAAAGGGTTTGCGTCAGGAAAGGAGGTGGTTGAATTTCTAGGTATCCTACCTGCTAGGATGGGGAAAAGGTGTTATTGGGAAGGGGATGCCACGTCTCACCCTCCAGTGTCCCACTTCCACTCCCCCTAGTACCCTGCATCAAGGTGATCCTCGATCACACTGGTCCACCCCCAGAACAGGCTCCAAAAGCAATGGTAGTGTCCTGGTCACATATTCCCAGGGACTAGCGGGTGAGACACCTTCAGGCTTCTCACAGTGGGTCAAGTAGACTGATCTTTTCTTGTATTGAACATTAAGCGGATAAAGCAGTATAAGTGACGCAGTGAAATCTTGGGGAAGGGAACCCCCGAGAGTTAAAGAACTGAAAGCCGCTGTCTTGGTGAACGGAACATTAGGACCTCCTTTTTGTGTGAACTATACTGTGTTGAACTTGGGGAAGGGAACCCAAGAAAGAACACCGACCCAAGAACAGCTGAGAATTTACTTTTGAACACTATTCTGTCGACTAAAATCACATACCACGTTTTTTTTCTAGATGTGAGGATAAGCATAGGTTTTTGACACAGACGGCCGTTTTGATTTGGACTTGGACACAGAATTCCCTTATTTGTATTTAGGCAGGAGCACTCCCTACCTTAGTTATAGAACAAGTTAGGCCTCAACACCATCCTGATATTTGAAATAAAACATTCCTTGAAACTTGGAATCTGTGGTTTGTGTCATCTCTTTTATTTATTTATTTGCATTTTTAAAGCGCTCACACAGCCCGTGGGCATCGAGGCGCTGTTACAGGAATCGTTATAATTGTTTTCTTTTGGTCTTTGTTGCGTATTTATAACACGCTTAAACACCCACAGGTTTCTAAGCGTGGACCCGGGGATTGAACCTGTGTTGCTTCATGTCGTCTTGCTTCCAGGGCGAGCACGTTACCGCTGAGCTATCCTCCCAGGACACAGCAGTAGGCATGTTATACATTTTAAAAATGAATGATTTTTATTTGTGAAAAGTTTAAAGTGTAATTTTTTTAAACCATGACACAAATAAATACAATTACAAAAAAAATAAAAAATAAACATCTAATCATGCACCAGTTTTAGTCAAGCATCCTACCAAAGCACAGATCTGGATTGGCCCAGGAGGGCTACACAGATCAGCAAAAATGGGTTTTGGAATGGAGGTTGACAATTAGCTAGCCATTGACATCTTAATATTTAATATACTGAATATTGAAGGTTCTGGTCTCTCAATTAACTGAAGCGTCTCAGATTAGGAAAGCCAAGTGGCATTTTTGCTGCTCAGATAGGACTAAAAGTCACACGACTCAACCGTAGTCCAGTGGAGATCTTTCATCTGTTGAATCTTCCCTCTACTAACTGTGATGTGTCCGTAGACGTGGTTACTGCTCCCCTAAGTAGAGCGCATTTCCATGAGGACAGGGAGGTTGCGCTGCTACATTATAGTCCCCCTGAGGGTGGTACTCAGCGGGGAGATCTCATGGGGAGGGAAGCCCCCTATGGGATTAGTGATGACCTGGGGAGAACATGTTATCCCCCAAAGGCCACTTTCCTCACCAATCCCATTCCTAATATTGCGTTTTTCCATACCATCAACATAGGAAGTACAGGGACCAGGAAGAGTAGGGACTTCCCAAGTAGAGTCTCCTTACAAAATACTAAGATGAAGAAGAGCTCTGTTGACTCCTGGGAGACTAGTCAATTCAGTACTGTGACAGAGAAGAGGCGCAGAGTACTGAGGAGCATCAGCGAAACCAAAGTGAGCAGACCAGACAATCTGGAACAGCCAACTCCAACTACAAAATAAAAACAGAGGATGGACTTTACCAGGGTCAGCCCTCCCTGGTATAACTGCGTGAATCGGTTCTGCGTGCACGAGAGGAGTGAAGACTGGGATGCCGGTAAAGAAGCCAGAAAGTCCAGAGCCGATCCTCAGCGAGAAGAAGGAATGGCGGGCTGGCAGACAAAGGCTCCAGGTGGTCTTGAAGTCTGGATATCGAGACTGCTACCAGGAGGAAGATAGGTGCTGCAGAGCCACGGCAAACCAAACTAAGCTCACAGGATCACCACGAGTCCTGCAGCCGACTGCAGGTGCTGGAAAGGAGCCGGAGCACATGACGAAACAAGGTATGCAAGTGGGAAGAAAGGCACCGGGGACCAGAGGAGGTCGTGGCAAGCAGAAGGGGGCGAGGCCAGCCCGAGTACAGGGCCTGGGGCGTGAAACACAGCTGTGAAGAGACTTTTCACATATATGGTAGTTCTTGGCTGGAGAGTGAACCAAGTCTACCAGGAAAGAGCTACCTGAGAAAGGAGAGTTTGGAACTCGCAATGCTAAAACAAAAAGATCGTTAGTCAATCTTCATAGTCACATTACCTGGCAGAAAGGCAAACCAGGTTGGCTGTGAAACCAAGAGATGGAGGGCAAGGACAGTATTACTGCTGGCACGGTGTTGTGGACATTGATCTCCATAGTCCCAGTACCTGGCCAAGTGGTATGTTGACACCAAGCTAAGAAACACCAGGGGTAGGGAGTCATTCCCCTGGTGTTTGTGGACACTGAAAGGCCAGGAGAAGGGAGTCATTCTGTTGGCAGTTTGAGAAGCTGGAAGAGACATGGGGAATTACCCCCTGAGTTTTGAACCTTGTGAGTGAAGCCAAGAGAAGTGAGACATTGAAGCCAAGAGAAGTGAGACATTGTCTTGGCCGTGAGAAGAGCTTGTGGGAAACCAGGGAAAGCCGCCTGGTATTGGTGAACATCGTAAAAGAAGGCCAAGACAAGGGTCATGCTCTGGACAGTGTTAATTGCACCGAGAGGCCAGGGAAGGGAAGCCTCTTACCCTGGTATTGGGAAAACCACTTAGAAACCCGAGGAAAGTCATCCCCTTAACATGATGAAGACGCAAGACTTCCTTTTTAGATGCATATTGGTGGAGCCCCAATCCAAGTAACATTTTTGAGATGTTTGATTTGTACCTTTCTGAGAAGAACATTTAATTTACCCTACCCAGAAGCAAATTTAGGCTGCCGTCCAGAAGAAAGAACAACAAAATCACCCCTTTTTTCCTTAGTTAATTTAGAATGTAAGGGAAGGAAATATGTTTTGACACGACAGTTGACCATTTGGATTAGACAAACCTTCTGACGGAATCCTTAGTTTGTTTGAGGCAGGGCAACACCTCTTAGAAATGGAACAGGTAGGGTTTTTGCTTTTAATTCTTATCTAATAAAAGTATATAGGCAAAAGCATTCCACCTGTGTGTCAGTGTCCTACTCATATACCCGTAAATAGTTTATTTTCAAAATCTGTAAAACTGCCCAATCCTGAGCGGCCATCCACACCAAAAGTAATAACCTGAAAGAGAAAAGCAGTGTCTCACCTTTTAAACTTCATATTGGCTGGATGTGCAACAAAAATATTTAACAGTGCGAGCTCAGATCAAGGAAGCAAAATGCATTTTGTGAAATTAAACATACAAAAAAAATAACAGTCAAATGTAATTTTCAACAAATCTAGACAGATGAGGAAATTGCTCAAAATGGATGGATGCCTAAAAAGGACTAAACCATATACATCAAAATCGTATCTGATCACTATGAGCCAGTCATCTTCCCAGCCATTTCGGAACAAAGCACTAACCATGACATGGCTTACGTTGGTGATAAGGGGGGCGGGGGGTTTGAACAGGCCTCTGGCATGGGCTGTACAACCCAAAAAGGGAAGCCAACCCTCCCATAAACCGGTAATGCGAGAGAGGAGTCTTGCTTAATTCGAGGGGGATTTAGGCTGACGCCAACTTAAAATGAGACCACAAAAGTAGAACTGCACACCTGTACATTGGAAATTAGTACAAGGCTGAGGGGTGAAAGGGGGTGGCAACCTCACCCAGCCAATCAGGAGGACCAGAACTGAGTTTTTAACCACATGGTAAAACCCCCACTCTGAGCCTCCTCAGAAGCGGGAGACCGCTGTCTTCCCCGCGGGTACCGAAGTAAGTGCCCCCCAGACCCTCTTCCCTGCCACTCCCAACCCAGTTTCCACATCTCTCACCCACCCCATCCAAACTGACCTAGCACTCCTTCGTCCTTTGCCGGTGCCGGGAAACACACCGTCTTCCCAGCACAACTAATGACAATGGCTGCCATGGAAGGGAGAAGGGACTGAGTGTAGTTTCCTTCTCTGTGATCCATGGTGGCCATTTTGTTTTGTGTCCCCCGCCCCCAAGTACAGAAACGGCAAATGTGGCGTTTCTGAACTTGGAAAAAGAAAACCTATTAGAATCCCGGTACAATGTGCCAGGATACTAACAGCAATACACCCCTCTGCGTGGGGGCATTGCCGAGGCAGGTAATACCCCAGGCTAACATTAAACCCCTCGCGAACTGGCTCGGGGCATTACCTGGCCCGCTAATGCCCCCCCACAATCGTCAGGGTTTATTGCTTTAATATAGATCTTTGAATACACAGACCACTAGCAGTTAATTAAGTACTTCAGTAAACAAAAATTGGCAATGCCAACAGTTTGGGCTTTTGTGTTCAGGCTAATGCAATAGTTTCAGCTTATAGGTGATGCAAAAGTGCCGCCTAATTTCCCAAACTATTTAAAAAGTGTTAAGCACAGGTGCAAGACTCAACTGAAGAGAATGGGAACAGTGAGACAAAGTGTGAGAGAATGATTAAAACTGGGATGTTGCACATACTAGGAAATGTATTGTCCCCCTTGTTGCTTTCACCACCAACCTGGAGCAGGTGGGGTCATGTTATGGTCTCCTAAACAGGTTGGTAAGGTTTATGGCGAAAGAGGGAGAGAGCTTAAACTGGCTAAGTTGCCTCAGATGGTTTTATGTGAAAACTGTGGGTGGCTTGAGCTGGTAGGGGGGTTGCGCCAGTCGGCCAAGTGAAGCCAAATGTGGGAGTGAGCCTGTTAAGTCCACCAGCGAGAACAAGTCTGCGAAGTTAGGCAAGGCACCAATTGGTGGGTGATACTTTTTGATAAGGTGTGGCCTTAAAGGCTGTTAATGAGGCGTGAGTATAAGGGAAAAGAGCACCTCAACGTGCACAACTATGATGCACACACTTAAATGTCCTTTGTGCACGGTTCACCACCTTGTTGGCTCAAGTGAAGTGAATGGGGCATCCCATCATTTGCGCCAAACAAGTTGTGAAAATCGTTGCATGATGGTCTATCCCTACTGAGCACTTATTTACGTTATATGTTCATGTCAGGGAGTTTGGTTCCAGGTGTCAGAGGGGAATTAGGAAGGGGTGCCAGAGGGGAATTGGGAAGGGGAAAGGACACACGGGAAGGAAAGGGTGCATGGTGTGTTTACTGTTTCTGCAGACATTAACCCCAGATTTGCTCATGTGCAGGTATTGTGTTAAATACAATTAGCTCCAGAGCAGATTCTGTGACTGGAACCGTTAGCCCCAGAGTACTTACTGTACATGCCATCATTCTCGCAGTGCAGGTATTGAGTCTGTGGTTGTAAGCCCCAGGGTAGGTATTGGGTCATATGTAACGGATTGGCAGATACTGTATCAAACGTCATTAGTTCCAGGGTAGGTACTGTGTCTGGAATCGTGTACTCCGTCTTTAATTATTTGCCCCAGGGCAAGTATTGTCAAATGTAGCGGATGAGCAGGTACGCATTGTATTGGATGTCTTAGCTCCAGAGCAGGTATTGTATCTGCACTCATTCGCTGCAGCCAAAGGAAAGGATGACCATTAGCGCTAGAAAAGGTAGTGCCTGCTTCTATTCATCGGGGTGTTTCTGCGTCTGCAGCCATCACACCTAGAACAGACGCTGTGCCTGTAGTTATTATCCACTGAAGGGTAATTAAACCCAGAGAAAGTTCCTGATCTGCACTGCAATCATTAGCCCTGGGGAATCATTAGTTTCAGAGTAGGCACTGCAACTGGAGACAGTACACGGCTGCAGTCATTAGCCAGCGCAGGTATTATAGTAACTTACACCAGCCCACGGTCTCTATGTAGTAATTGGACAGCAGTTACTGCGGCTGCGAGCATTCCAAAGCCTGAACTGTCCCGTAAATGAGATTCGGAGCAGCTACGATGTCTAGGATACCAACAACAGGCTACCCTGTGTAATTTCAAAACCAGATGTTGAGAAAGTCACGTAATTACAATTTTCAATTTCAGCTTGTGATGAGTACAATATAACGAATTACAGCTTCAGCAGTAGCCTCTAACCTCAACGTGCGTTTCAAGAGGTTGCGAAAGAGCTCCTCTTACCAATATAACAAGAAAGGGTGAGAGCGAAGAATGCTAAAAGAAATGCATATAAAATTAATTACAAGAACTGGATCATATGTACTCACCTGACACTACCTGGAAACTGGAAATAAGCGTTTGGTAAAGTGAGCCCTTAGGTTGCTTTCATTATCAATTGAAACGCACATATAAAGTCTCTATGAGACCCGATAGCATTGTGTGTTTGTTTAAAAGTTTGCCAACACTTTCTGAAATGCCTTTAAAGCGTAAGGACGTATTTCTGACATGCCTGTAAGTCGTCATGACGTTTTCACGTAGGACGCCTACGTGCTTAGAAGAGAATCATGGAGGAAAAACGACTCGATGCCATGCACGGGCAGGTATATTTAGGTGCTGGTGGGTTTGTTTTGCAGCGACAGCGAATCTTTCTGTATCTTTTTAGCTGGTAAGTAATATCCGTCCTGGGCTCCTTGCGCCCCGCCTCCAAACAGAAGTGATTATTGCCGTGTAGCCAGTGCTTTAAGTGGGGTAAGAAATTGAGGGGGGAAGGCCTCGTTTGGGGGCGTGGCTTTCATTGTGGGCGTGGCCTAAAAGTGCACAAATCATAGTAAGGTGCACAAACAAATATATAAATGTATGTGAGCGTTTATATGTTTGTATGCAAACAAATATATAAATGTATGTGAGCATTTATATGTTTGTATGCTTACTACTATGGTGTGTGTACTTTTCAAACCATATTTTATAAACATAGCAATGTTACATATTTCTATGTTTATAAAAGGTGGCTTGAAAAGTGCACAAACCATAGTATTTTACGCACACTTGTGTGCTTACCTTACTATAGTTTGTGTACTTTTCAAGCCACCTTTTATAAACATAGATATTTGTAACATGTTTCTAAAAGATGGCTTGACACGTAAACAATTCAAGGCATCTTTTATAAAGCGTTGATGACGGGCAAAACAAACCGCAAGGTGGCTTTGTCCGTCGACAAAGCTTTATAAAAGATGCCTTGAATTGTGCACGTTTCAAGCCGTCTTTTATAAACATAGAAATATTTCTACCTTTATAAAAGATGGCTTGAAACGTACACAGTTCAAGGCATCTTTTATAAACCTTTGCCGACGGAGAAAGGCACCTCGGGCTCTGTGATCTATCTGCTCAGAGCACATAGATCACTGAGCCCGAGGCGTCTTTCACCCTCTGTGAACCCGCGGGCTCCGTGATCTAATCTGCATATTAGATCACGGAGCCCGCGGGGGTCACTGACCTGGGGAGGGAAAACAAAGGGACAGTAACTTCCTCTGATGACCCTGATGAGGGGTCATCAAAGGGAGTTACACTAACTGACAGAAGTGCCGCCAGCCTCAGCGTCGCTGTGGCTGGCTGGCACTTCTGTCAGCTTGGCCGACATAATGACGGGCGCATCTCCCGTTGCGGCTGCGGCGGGATAATGCATCCCGCCAATGTTGTGTGGGACAGGGGGCCCCGGCCCACTTTAAGCACTGTGTGTAGCTATACGTTTGAAAATAAAAAACCCTGATAATTATGCCCGGTCCTTAGCTACACAAGACTCTGCCAAGTTACATAAGGTTCTGCCCACATGTTAAAAAGGTAAACTATATTGATTGTGTGGTCGGCTATGTGCACAAAGTTGCATCCAATGAAACTGCGCCCTCCAAAAAAATGCATTTACCATTTTTAGAGTCGATTTTTCATTTGGAAGCATTACACTAATCCAGATGTTAATGTTAAAGGACATTTGTACCGCACACTATCACCACCGGAGTGGTCCCCTGGCGGCTCTGAAAGAGGACGGGAGGGTCAGTGGGAGGAAGCAGGAAAAGTGCAAGAGAGCAGTGATGTGCTGTTGACGGCCACAGCCCGGTGGGTCAATTGGCTGGGCCTGGGGTTTTTGGAGCCGCTAGTCGTTGTGTACTGTTGTGGAGGTCTATGTGTGTTTTTGTTTTGTTGTTGCAGTGTATTGAAGTTTGTATGGTTTGTTGTGCTATAGGTTTGTGTTTTGTTTTGAGTTTGAGAGGTGTGTGCAGAGGTGGAAATTGTTAGTAGTATTGGTTAGTTGGCATCTCTATCCTGAATTGAGGCGCTGGGCTTGCAAAGTCTCTCCTGATGCTCCTCTGTCCTGATCTGGGCCCATCTTGCACTAAGGTCCCTTTCACACCTGGCCCCCACCTCAACCAGTCTCCATCACAACCCCTCCTGTCCTCCTTACCTGCTCTTGTGGCCAGTGCACCTGCCAATGTCCACCACTCAGCTAGTGTGGTGATTGCCAGTGTCTCTGCAATCCAATTGATATTTTGGTACAAGGTAACAATTGAAGTGGAGTGAGGAGGGGATTGGCTGGGAAGTTGACTTTGTCTCAATGGGTGTCACCCGTGTTTTAGTCTATCCTGTGTCACCTGCTCGGCATTGAGGGAGCTTCCCTGTCGTTTCTAGGGATATTAGTGTCCTTTCTTGTTCCGTCATCCTTTTTTCCTGTTTCGTTTTTCAGGATGAGTCTGTGGTCTTGAAGAGCCAGATTTTTAGTAATTTCCTGATTTTGTGGTGATATTCAGTGTTTCTGATCTCTTTTGGGATGTTGTTCCAGGTTTTTGCGGCTAAGTGGTAGAAGGATGTTCCTCCAAGTTTTTTCTTAAGGTATGGTTTTAGTTCCAGGCGGATTTTGTTGCTGGATCGGAGGGGCCTCTTTGGTTTGTAGATTGTTATTTTTGCTGACATGTGCAGACAGGTGTTCTCAGCTGCAGGCAAGGGGATCTCCAAACATCATTTTGAAATGCGCACCCACAAACCATTCCATTCCGAGAAGGCCTTCCAGCCTCTTTATGTTGATTCTGGGAATATACCCATGGTTTCCCTGTTATAGCTACAAGATTACAAGTCCCAGAATTCAGTTCAGTCATTTCACACTGGCATGCATCTTTTTTTATGCATGACGCAAATAAAATGTGCAATGCCTCCTAAAGGGTAAACATTGTTTTCATGTCAACCAAGCAGACAAGGCACAGACTAGTATGCATTGTTAATCTGGTATTTACTTTAGTATATATGCAGATTATGGAACTTTTAAATGCTAAGCCGCACATTCCAGTGAGCTGTGGCTTGACAGAGAAATGGGCCATTCCTAGACTGATAATGCCTGCAATAAGACGTGCCAAGTGGTTTAGTTAAAAGAAACAAAGAGCATGAGGGGAAAACACCTGCTGCCTGTATAGTCCTGCTGAGACATCTCTTTAACAGTTTATCAAGCCCTTCATCATCACTTCACTGGCAGGAACAAATAAAATTAACCATTAATTAGAAAATCACTGACAATTTAAAAGAAAAACCTTTCCAGGAATGCAGGTGAGGCAAGTGCCGCCATAGCCGCTTCAATGTTGACTACTCAAGCCTTTCTGAGGCTCTGAGCTGCAGCAACTCTGCGCCTGCTGCGAAAACGCAGAGATGCCATGCTCTTCCCCGGAGAGGTTAGGCAGAAACGCATGCCCGCACGCCGCAGGAATTTCATGGCAGTTTGGCTGTCAGCAAGTCGGATTTATTGTTTGCGTACACGTAATTGCATGTTTTCCACCTCCAAATGTTGGTGGCTTTTTGCTGTATTCACAGGCTTTCTACGATACTGTACAGTGTATATGCCATCTTTCTTCACCCATATCTGTACAACACAGCTTTCACTGTTTGAACAGCAATGAACTCAGTTGGAAATGAATCCCCATATCGATCCCATTTTTACCACAGCCGCATGCGTTCTTTCTTTTTCTGTACTGCTGCACAGGCTCACGCGAGCTTGTATGCCTCCGGGGCTGCCGAGCCCTCCTGTGTCGGGGGTGATATATATGACGCCACCAGACCTAGGGCAGCTCTGGATGAAGAGCAGTGGCCGTGATGGCAGGGGCCTGGAGCGCTATGGCATGAAGTTCCCTTGCCATGATTTCTGTAACTTTACTGCCTTTATGAGGTAAGGGGTTCTGATTTGAACATTGCAGGGCGATGTGCCTAACTTTACCGCTCAGTGCTGCCAGGCAGTGCATTGAGCTGTGCCGGCCAGAGTCTCTACTACAAGATATATTTCTTGATTTCCCCCCCCCCCGCATGTCTTCCTCTGTCTGTATAGGACAGAGTTCCTTAATTTCCCTGTGTTTTCTCACTTATTAGATGCCTGCATGTTCATGTATACTATGCTAGTATACAGTGAAAATGCTGACTCCTATGTAGTCTTACCAGCAAGATAACAATTGAGTATTTCGCCTTGAAACTGGCCATACAGTAGGCATAGGTCTTCAATCTGTGGGGGGCGTGGGCACATGCCTGGGGGTGTGCGCGATCCAGGACAGAGAGAACAAGTAAAATGGCTGCACTGTTCATGGGGAGCCACTGCCCCCCTGCCCCATGCACATGCTCAGTCAGTGCGGCAAGCTGGGGTGTGGCCACGAAACAGGAAATAAACGCAGCCTGGACGCACGCTTTCCTGCATTTGGATCGTGTCCAGACTACGGTGTTGCTTCCTGCTGCTGCCGCCAGCCTCTTCTTGCTCGGTAAGTGATGCTGCTTCTCGGCTCACCCCCACACCAAGAGTGGAAGGGGTGGAGAGAAGAGTGTTTCAGGCCTTTCCTCGACCCCCTGCACCTCTCTCCCTCTGTGACCCCACCTTGTGGGCCACGGGGAGAGGAGGCGAGCAGGGACAGAAGCACTCATTGCCAGTGTTGTATGATATCTGGCTCCCCCATGGCAGATTGCTGGAGCCCAGCAATCTGCCGTGGGGGAGCCGGATATCCTACAACTCCAGTCCCCCTGCTTTGGCTGCCCCTCTGCCTCATCACCTCTCTGGTCCATGGGCTGCCTCTGGCCGGGTCTGAGATCCGGCATCCGATGTCTGGTAGGATCTCTGGACCCGGCCTGCCTCAGCCCTGACCAGGCTTTCGCTGAGGGACGCTGGCGGCTCGGTGACCTAATCTTCGCTGTGCTCCTTTCCATAGCCGTCACTCACGCATTTCAAGGCTCTGTTTGCTCATCCCATTTGTTTTCTTCTGTTCTGAAAGGGACACAATGGGAATCAATGGGCCATGAACATCGCTGGGGTGGGGAGCAGGAGGGGATCACTGTTGAAAGCGGGCATTCTACATGCTGGACACATTATTCTTGTTTAAATGTGCATTTTACACGTTCATAGGGGGGAAAAAGTAATTTCCAAAACTCAAAAATGCTGCTGAAACTTGCATTCACTAGTTTTTTTAGAAATTATTTTTTCTTTTTTTCTGAGCCCCACACCAATACTTCGTGTGCCTCTTGCTTTGTGTTTTATCACAGGTTATATTTGTAAAGATGCTATGTTTGTCAAACTGGTTAATCACAAATAAATGCTTCCGTTGTGCTGACAGCAGTTATTACCGGTTACCAAGCCCTGAGAGACGCTTCACTCACAAATAACGACACTTCAGGCAGAAACATCAATAGCAAGCCCACTATGAATGGTTTTGGGTACATACAAGTTTCACAAATACTTGAAGCATAATAATGTTTTTTTTCTTCTTCTTTTAGGCAATAATTCAAATCATGGCACTCCATTGTTTCTTTTATCCTGACAATTCTCTGTGTATATGAAAGGATGGGGAATTTGAGCCTTTGTCAATTCCTGGTTAGGTTAATTGTAAATGGCTGACACAGGCTATTAAGTAGAAGAGAAATACGTGAAGAAAAGGATTTCAAAGCAGTACTGTTTTTCCAGTCAGCAGGTAAGCAATGTGTTTTTCCTGTCTGTCTATTTGATGTTTGGGGGATGAGGGAATATCTGACGTCCTATGCAGAGGCATTACCTTTTTTCACACATACAGATGAGTGCTGCACAATGCCCACCACTCCTTTTACAGCATCACTATATCCTCTAGAGTAACTCTCTAAAGTATAGATGGCCTACATGATTTCTCTTATCTCATTGGGCATTTGTAAAGCACCTTTTACCATTGGTATGATCTCAAAGCGCTATGGGTTGAATACCCTCGGGGACCGTAGTTCAGGTCAGAATATGTGTGCAGCTAGACAGAGTTGTGGGTAGCTGCACGGAGAGGGAGGGAAAGCGCGAAGGAGCACAAGAATAAATAAAAATTAAACCAAGGGGATGGATGGGATCACGCTTAAGGGGAGTCACTTACCTCAGTGTACAGCTCAAGCAAAAAGTCAGTTGTATTTATAGTCACATTTTGAAGTTTTAACTTGCCTTTTTCATACCCGCAGCCAAGAAACCGCATATTAAGACACAGAAAACATTTGATGAAATAATTTAAACCTACTGTGATGCAGAGGGACTGATTCAGGCTTTTAAAAGAAAGGCAGAGGAAGAAAAGCAGTTACATTGCAATCGGGGAAGCGCTGGAAAACCTAAGTGTGTTGCATGAACTACAAGAAGAAGATGCAGTGAAAAAAAAAAGAAAACCGAGAATAATGTAAAAGCTGATGGCTGGAAACTGACTATTCCCAAACTTAGTAAAGGCTGTTCACAGTTATGGTCACAAAAGCTGGAAAACCTTAAGTCTTTTGGCAGGGATGGCTAGTGTTCTTCATTCCTCCTACATTCCTGCATCAGAACCTGCCTCTGTTACTTCACCTGGACAATTGAAAGACACAGCAGTAAATCAGCATATGTCTCTGTGTAATGTTGTAGTTCCCAAAGATGTAGCTGCGCAACAACAAAATATTGGACTATCAAGTAACAGTCAATTGTCGGCTACAAACGTTTTGTCAGACAGATCTATTTTGACAAGCTCCACTCTATCACCACATCTTCTCAAAAGTGTGTCCTTGTTACAGTATGATGGTCATGCCTGTTTAGACAGTTAAGTGACACTGGTGATATTTGGTGAATTAACTGTCGGCAGTCTTTCATGCAGGTAAACCTTTAACTAAGTCTGTTTAGGTCACTGAAAGTGTATATTTTAGTGGAGTGATTTGTAATTTTTGGAGTTTATTGGGTGTGATGCCATGTTGGCTAGCGGTGAGAACTGAAATGAGAGAGTTTACGGGTTGGTTCGTGACATTGTGGGGTGGATTTGTAGTTTTGTACACTAAATTGGCGAACTTAGTTAACGACATTTGCGTGCTGTAGCATACAAGGCAAAGATGGAAAATGACGGCTGCAAATTCCTTTGAGGTTTTCCAGTACACTATCCATACCTTATTTAATTGTTTTTAGTTTTTTTTTAATTGGGTCTTTATGGTTTTTACAATTAAAACCTTTTATCAATTTCTTAATGCCCTTCATACATTTGTCATCTCAGACTTGTACAAACGGAAGAATAAAATGCACGTAAAAACAACACAGTATATTTCCATAAGCTATCCCTATTGGGAAACCATCCATTTTTGTTAAAGTTCAGCATGACTCTCAAAGATTGATATGATATATGATATGGCATTTATAACACGCCAATACACAAGTGTTTCAAGCCGCACCGAGGCAAAGGAGGGGGAACAAGGGAAGACCGACAGCGATCTTACTAGGCCAGGTGTCATTCAGATCGTGCAAGTGGATGGGAAATGGGAAAGGGAAAAGTGCGAGGGGGAAGGGAGAGGGGAAAAAGCAGTACATGGGATAGTAGAATAAATAACAAAATTAATGACAAAAAAACAGCCTGCAGACTAGCGTGCAGCACAAAATCCATCAGACCAGTGCTAGCACCAACCGTGATACCCTAAAACCATTCTCCTTCTCTCCCTTATCCACTACTGATGTTGAGCACATCATTAATAACCTCAAACCGTCCAATTGTCAGGGCGACTTATGTCCCCCCACCATTATTAAAGAAGCATCGCACAGTCTAGCTCCTTTCATCACCACACTCATAAATTCTTCTTTCAGTACTGGGATTGTCCCCGATAACCTCAAGGATGCCTGGGTCATTCCCCCTCCTCAAAAAACCCACCTTGGATGCTAATATACCCACTAACTTCAGACCCATTACAACAGTCCCCTTCCTCTTAAAGATTCTTGATTGCGCAGCATACTTGCAGATCCAGGACGACCTGGAAACCAATAATCTCCTGGGACTGAGACAATCAGGCTTCCGCCCTCGGTATGGTATGGAAACTGCCCTTCTAGATCTAAAAACTCAGATCGTAGACCTAAAAGACAAGGGCAAGCTTGCCCTACTACTCCTTTTAGATCTCTCTGCAGCCTTCGATTTAGTAAATCACCAAATCCTCTGACGTCACCTTAAAACTGCCACCAACTTCTCGGACAAAGCCACGGTCTGGATCACTTCCTTTCTGGAAAACAGATCCATGAGAGTCTTTTTCCCCCACCGCCATGGCTGATCCCGCGCCTGTCACCTGCGGGGTCCCTCAAGGTTCGTGTGTTTCCCCGACACTCTACAATGTGTTCACAAAACCACTCTTTGATATTTTGGACTATCTGGGTGTCACATATACCAATTACGCCGACGACACCCAGATACTCATCCCCATCACAGGTGACCACAAAACTGACACTCTAGCCATCAACTCCATCTATCAAGTCATCCAGGCCTGGATGGCGCAGCATGAATTGTGCCTGAAGGATGAAAAGACGGAGATTCTCATCCTAGGCTCTCACCAAAGACTTAGCAAACTAGACCCGTCCTTCAAATCATTCATAATTGATGGCAATACCATCAAAGTGGCCAAAGATACTAAAACACTTGGTATCTATCTTGACGCCACCTTATCTCCCTCGAGACAGGTTAACGCCATCTCCTCTGCAGCATCATACATATGCAAGCTCATCACTGCATGTCGCCCATTCCTATCATCAGCCAAATTTACTACCTTAGCCAGGACCCTGGTCCTGTCGAAGATCGACTATTGTAACGCCCTCTACCTGGGCACTAACCAGTGCAACATCAGCAAACTACAGATTATTCAAAACAATGCCATCAGAGCGGCACTTAACTTCCCCAGGAACCTCCACATCTCAGACACCAGACGGAATCTCCATTGGCTATCAGTCTCCCAAAGAGTTTCTCTCAAAGCTCTATCACTAACACACAAAAGCCTCTCGCTTCAAGCACCTAGTTACCTGGCCAGCAGATTCTCTCTACGCTCCTCCTCACGACCACTCGGAAGCGCCCAAACCAACTGCCTCTCCATCCCCCGCTTCAACCTCCAGAGATCTGGGCGGGAGCAGTTTTCCAGTCATGGCTGCGAAACTTTGGAACTCCCTTCCCAATCCACTTAGAGCAGAACCATCCTTCCTGGCCTTCGAGAGCAAAGCCAAAGCCTGGCTGGCAGCCCAAGAGCAGTCTAACTACTAGCATCCACTGGCACTCCGCTACACCTGCGCAAATCTGCTAGCTGCTCTGCATGATCGTTATTATGTATAGTAATTGTATAATTGTATATAATTTGTATATTTTTCAAATTGCATTCTTTATCATAATTGCCTTTATTCCCTCCCCTTGTTATATTGCTGTGTATACCCTGTAACATACCTGTAACCTAAATCATGCGCCCGGATGCCCTTGGGCCTGGTGCGCTTTACAAATAAATAAAATACAAATAAGATAGTAAAACGGCCAGAAGGTGGCAAGTGCAAGCTAAGTGCAGACATAAGTGCTGGTAGGGGGACTGTAAGGGATACAGAAAACATTCCTCAGGTTCAGGGGTTGCCAGGGAGGCAGTGCAGGTACGCAACTGGCGGGGCCTGGGCCCGAGAACAGAAGGGTGGCCAGGTAACCAGTGCAGTATCAGCCAGGAATTCAGCAGGGGAGAGGGGAAGAAAAGGCAGAAGTAAAGAGGAAGGTTTTGAGGTGCTTCCGGAACCGGAGATGGTTCTCCTCAAGTTTCAGGGAGGCAGGAACGCTGTTCCAGAGGGAGGCCCCTGCCGAAGAGAGAGATCTACCTCCAACTCGTTGCTTTTAGAAGCGACTGACCCTGAGGGAGTTGGAGGCGGATGAGCGAAGAACTCAAGAAGGAAGAGAGAGTTGAAGGTATTGCGGCCCCAGGCCCCAGAAGGCCTTGTGGACAATGCAGAGGATTTTGAACTTAATCCTCGCAGCCCTTGGGAGCCAGTGCAGAGATTTCAGTCTTGGAGAGATACGATTCCTGGGCCTGAGGCCAAGGAAAAGTCTCGCAGTCCTGTTCTGGATACGTTGCAGAGGGCGGAGAGTAGAGGCAGGCAGATTTAGATAGAGGCTGTTACAATAGTCCAGCCTAGAGAGAACCAGGGCTCTGGAGACAGTGAGCTTCTGGGGGAAGGAGAGGAAAGGAAGAATGCCTCTTAGGAGGTGCAGCTGGTAGTGTGACTTCTTAGAGACGGCAGAGATGTGAGGAGAGAAGGAGAGTGTGGAGTCGAAGATGACCCCAAGGTTTTTAGCCTTGCAGGTGGGAGCAGGAAGAGGGCCAAGAGAGGCCAGCCAGAGAGCTGCAGGGAAGGAGGGCGTGGTTGTGCCGATGAGTAGAATCTCAGTCTTACTGGCATTAAGGCAGAGGTCATTGGCGGCACACCACTCCCAAGCTCAGGAGCTTGACTAGTGCAATTGTCAGGCTAATTCGTTCACCTTTGAACAGTCCAAGCCACCATTCATCATATGTTCTGTCGGCATAGTTCTTAGTAATTTCTCCATGAAGTAATCTTCTTTTCTCTTTTAGCTTTTGGCAGAACATTACAGGTGCCGAGCGGAGGACGAGGTACAATAGGGCAAGGTGCACGCACATAAGAAATCCTGGCGACGGAGGTGCTGTAATTCCCGAGTTGCACCGTGTGACAGTTTGACAGAGACCAGGCCGGAGTGTGGGCCGTGCTGGCCAACCAGAGTCCTGGTGCCATGTGCCGCTGACACTCTAGGCTGTCCAAGCATGGACAGGAGGAGCCCGCGGTGCCGAGGCGCGAAGCACTGGCGGTCGAGAGGGCTGTGCTAGAAGGGGACGGATTCCCTCGGTGCCTTAAACCCAGGGCTGAGGCACAGTGGAGCAAGAGGACTGTGGCTGTCGTGTGACCGGGGCTGGCTGACTGGGGCCGCCCTGCGCGAGGTCTGTGAAAACACACCCGGACAGTCGCAGCTGCCAGGGGGCCCGGCTGGGCCGAGCAGGCGCTGCGTGACCCGGGTGTAGCGGATGCCCGCTGCACACCGTGGGGATGCCAAGCAGACTGTCCCCTCCCCCGTGGTGGAAGCCCCCCCTCTCCGAGTGAAAGCACACAGTAAAAGTGAACGGAGGGACACCCAGCCTGGACGAATCTGGACTACAACCCACGGTCCAATGGAGCGTAAGAGACATCTATAGACATCTATAGCCCTCAAAGATCATGATACAACAAATACTGAACAACCCTACATAAGAGTGAGGAGGGAGCAACGTGCAACGACTACGGGAATATGTGCGCAAACTAAATCGTGAGTCATACATGTGCGCCGGCTGCAACTTGAGCCGTTGGTACACCGTTAAATCAAACCATATTCTGGCTGGAATACATTACATTTAACAAGTGCATACGCTGGGGAGCACAGTCCATTTCATCCATTACGCAGGGCCCTGGAGACTAGGCCTACTGGCACTGCAAACAACGTGGTATGACCACAGAATATGCGTGCACACTAAAACGTAATAGTGCAAATGTAAACAGTGTGGTAGCCGTGTGCTGGAGCTATTGAAATACGAGTAAAGTCAGCCATATATTGGCTAGAAAACATTAAATCTGCTGGGTGCATACGTTGGAGGGCACAGTCCATTGGCCCTACCACACAGAGATCCCGGCGACTGGGCCTGCTAACAGAATGAGCAACGTGGACCGATCACAAGAATGTGCGCCACACTAAAACATAGTCATGCCTGTGTGATCAGAAGAACGGCCGCATGTTAAAAACATTGAGGCACTGTTAAGTAAGTCTTACACTGTCTGGAACTCTTCAAATTTGCAGAATACATACGTGGGAGAGCACAGTCCATTGCCCCCATCACGCGGGGAGCACGGAGACTAGGCCTGCCCGCATTGGGAACTAAAGATTCAAGCAAGAGGTACAGGGACTGGAGTGCTAGGGTCCAATTGACCCCCTGCGTAACAATTGCCCAACGGCTCCCGTGCAGTGCGCATTGGCCGGACAACACCTGTCTGGTCTGCAAGGGTTAGGGACCCACTTGACTGAATTGGTGATTTATAGACATTATAACCCCCAGGCAGATTGCGGAGAGGTTCCTGCTGCTGCGGCTGCCATGGGGAACACACGGAAACAAGACAAAATGGCAGAGGGGACAAGCGCCAAGAAGAAGGGGCCGATGGACTCATTCACCAACAGTCAAGCTATGGGTTTTCAACATGAGCTACCAACAGCATCCAGCTCCAACCCCGACGCAGATGGAGGCGGCTGGGTGGAGCGCCTGACCCCCATAGTGTAAAATGGCTTCCTATTCATTAATGTTGAACTGGATGACATTGTTACCACCATTGGGGCATTGAAAACGAGCTAGGACAAGGAAAGCCTGAGACTCACTGAGGCAGAAAACAGGATTGGCATTAACGAAGATACCATCACAAGTCATGACTGCGACATAGCCCAGCTCAGAGAAGGTATGGCCAAGATGCAAAATAAATGCGAGGATCTTGAATCGCGCTCCCGAAGAAACAATGTTCGTATTGTGGGGGTGTCCCAAAAATTTGGCAATGGCGCAACAGGTCGAGTCACTCCTTAAAACTCTTTTTTTGAGCAAACTCCTTTTTGGATCACTTCCTGGTGGAACGGGCTCATCGCACTCTGGCTCCTGTGCTGAAACCTGGGGATCCGCCACGCATGATAATTGCACGGCTCCTCTATAGACAGAGACACGATCCTTAGGATGGCAAGAGAGCTTGGGGCACTACATCGCGAAGAAAGCCACGTTCATATCTACCCGGACTTCGCTGCAGGAGTGTAGGCAAGCCGCAGATCGTACGAACCGGTCAAGAGACTACTGAGAGCACGGCAGGTCCCACACGCACTAGTATTCCCGGCCAAGATGCAAATTCAATATGGAGGAAGGTCACATTGTTTTGAAACCCCAGTCGCTGCCTTGGCCTATGTTGAGGCCACCATACCTCTGCCCCCCAGAGGCTGTGGGCAGGACCGGAACGGAGGACCCTCACCTGCAGCGGGGGGCCAAGACCCTGCTGAATGATCTGACATGCATCTATTTCCTTTTTGATTTGTAACAGTGCTCGGCTCCCTTTGGGGGATCCATGTAACGTTAAAGGCGGGCCGTGAGCCCGATCTGGTGGCCTCGTGATGGCAGCGTGGCACCCTCAGGAAAGTTCCTACAAGTTAAAAGGGTTCATCGTCAAGTTGGGGCAGATGATGCGGATGGGGGTTGGGTTTGGGGTGGTTGGGGAAGTTGTAGACTGTTGGTGTTACTTGGACACATTGGGGTTTTGGAGGGAAGGATGGGTGAATAAAGGTTCTAGGTTGGCAGAAATGTGGTCTTGCAAATACTGCTGCTGCTCGCGTCATGTAGGTACAAGGACTATTGGAAACAATGGTCTGTCACAATGCATATACATGAAGGGCGGGTGACGGATTAAAGATAAACTTACTATCCTGGAATGTCCAGGGGTTAAACAACCCGATGAAAGCTAGAAAGGTGGGGAACTATGTCACCAGGCACGAGCCCCAGATTCTAATGCTGCAAGAAACACACGCACAAGGCTCTGTCAACACTAACATATTGGGGAAATGGGGCAAACTGCGCTATTACACAGATTATTCATCTCAATCCAGGGGGTTATTACACTCATACCCCCCATGTTGGGGTTTCAGACCAAGGGACACAAGATTGACCCAATAGGGAGATATGTTTTGGTCTGGGGGAAATAGCCGGCAAACATGTAACCCTGGTCAGTACTTATGGCCCCAATATAGACAACCCAGATTTTTATCTAAATATATTTGAGGCCCTCAACAAACTAGGCACGACCAACATAATGTGGGGAGGGGATTTCAACTTGGCGCTTGACCCCACACTGGATAGATCCGCTACAGTGACGAGGGCACCCACTAGGACGGCATCAACTTCTCTCACAATTGTCATTGATAGACGCATGGCGTGTGCTGCACCCTGATAGCAGGCGATATACATACTACTCCTCGTTCTCACCCAATCTATTCGCCTTAACGATAGAACCTATGGCAGCGGCCGTCAGACTGCAACACGGGGATAAAGGTATCACAATGAAACACTCCACCCAATTAATTTCACGATACGCAGACGATATATATTATATCAGGGAACCCGACAAAAACATTGCTCCTACAATGGCAGACATAAACGAGTTCGCCGAATACTCTGGTTATACCATAAACAACGCTAAGTCAGAAATATTTCCACTTACCCCCTCTACAGAATGTCCTGATGTGACATGTGGACTGAAATGGTCGGAACAACATATTAGATACTTGGGGGTGCTGGCCTCCAGGAGCAGGCAGACCCTCTATAGTGAGAACCATAATCAGGCACTACAATCACTTAATACAAAATTACAGGTCTGGAGATACCTCCCTATTTCGCTACATGGCAGGATTGCGGTTCTCATAATGATTGTTCTCCCCAAGCTATTGTATTTATTTGTGAATGTCCCCATATAGCCTGGTAGGGATTTCTTTACCAAGTTACGATCAATGGCAGTAACATTTCTCTGGAATGAGAAAATGGCCAGAATAGGGTGGGAAAAGATGACAGAACCTTACTGCACCGGTGGCATAGCTGCCCCGGACTTTGACCTCTACTACTTGGCGGCTCAGGCGCAATTTGTGAAATATTGGTACGACGAAACAGATAGTTTGCCCCATACATGGATAGAAACGCACACCACCTCACCCACGGACATATGACCAGTCATCTTTGACCCACGGCACAAAGACGCATGTGAATATGACCCTGTGAGCTGTACTGTTCGAGCCTCTGGGCGATATGTAAGAGACTGAAATTAGAGACACCCTATAAACCGGAGATTCCCTTGTGGAACTTCCCAAGCATCCTCCCTACATTTGATGCAGGTATGCAGGAAACCTGGGACCCTAATGGAGAAATGAAGGTGAGGGATATGTTTATAGATGGGAAGTTTGCGTCTCTGGCAGACTTTACGAGAGCTATGGGTGGAGGACCGCTCTAGACACTCCAATACTATCGGATGAGGTCTGCATTCCAGGTGCGATGGCCACTCTTCCCTGACAAACCCCTCCAACACCCATGCCTACAACTGGTCACAACTAAAGGAGTACTGGGAATTTCCAAATTGTATGTATTGGTGCAGACCCACCCCCCCACGACAAATCGGGTCAAGGAAAAATTGGAATCAGACATGCAAATGCTTATTCCTGATGTGAAATGGGACATATATTGCGCGCTTAAAAGAAAGGCATTAATCAATGCAGGCCTGTGCCTGATCCAGTTCAAAATCCTGAATAGACTGCACTACACGCCAGCTAAAATGGCCAAATTTGCACCAGATGGCTCAAGCGATTGCCCCAAATGTGGTTATCCGCAGGCAGGACCTTTTCATATGTACTGGGAGTGCCCCGTTTTGGTGCGGTTCTGGGGGATGGTGGCTGGAATGCTTGCGGAGATTACGCAAATACCCCCGCATTTGACTCCTCAAAAGTATTTATTCAGGGATATTGGTAAATGTTCTGAAAAAACTAGACTATTATGCAATGTCGCAAAGAGGTGTATACTACAGACCTGGAAAAGCCCCACGCCACCAAGCATAAACACCTTTTTGCACAAATTGACATATGTTAATGAATGTGAGGAGCAGTATGTTCTGACCCATTCAGGCACGAGCCGATCAATAGACCTCTGGGGCCCTTCCAGGGTGTACCTATGTGAAATGCTTTCGGACAATGACCCCACCATGTAACCTATATATTACCAGTGTAACTATAAGAAGTGATGGTGAGAAGGTGCTATTGTATCTGTTGTGACCACTAATAAAAAAAGAAGTTTAAAAATAAATCGTCTTCCACATCCGACTCCTTACACCAGCGACAACCTATGATCTTTTCTTCTTTCCCCCCATCCTTTTTTTATTGCTCCCGTTGGGAACAAGTTCAATCGAAAGCGGAGGAATTGATCTCTATAAGACCAGTTTGGACATTTCTCCAAATATCTTGGTAGTGTATTATGTTTTGGACTCTCTACAAAGTGTTTACCATAGCCCTTTAAGGGGTATTTTGACACTTGTGTGGCTTTCCAATCAGCTCTATATAATTTGATCTTTATTTTGTCAGGGTTTCCCATTAAGGTTTCTTCGGATTCATCTAAGTCCCAAAGTATGTCTGTACATATGTTTCCATTCTTTAACAGTCTCTTCACCTTTCTTGCTCATTGCATTATATATTGTTTCAAACGCTCTTTGTTTTGGGCTAATGATGCATTTTCTATAAAGTGTCAGTGCTTTCCATATAACAATGCATTTTAGTGCTGTCAAACCCAGTTCCATCCTCAAGGCTTGTATAGGTGTGCTTAGTGGGACCCTCCGCACATTCTTCCAGAGTGCTCCCTCAATTACAGACCAATTTTCATGTTTAAACGTAAGTACCACTTCTGCCCCATGCGTCAGAATTAATACTACTTTTAGTCTGTAAAACTCAATCAGAGGCTTTAATATGAATCCACAATATTTTTTAAGCAATATTTTGCCTAGGTTCACTAAGTTCTTTGCCTTAGCTTTCAGGGATATAAGACGTTGTTCATCTATTCGTGATGTATTTATAACCACTCCCAGGTATGTGAACTCTTGTACTTGGGGAATCTGACTCCCCTCAAGCTGCCATGTGTTGTTTCTTTCTTTCTTCTTGACATTATTTTCACGGAAGACCATTATGTGTGATTTCTGAGGGTTAATCTTTAGACCATTAATGACAGTGTATTTATGAAGTTCCTCTAGCTGCCTCTGAAGGCCAGCAGGTGTCTGGTCTCGTATGAAGATGTCATCTGCATCAAGTAATCTCGGGATCTGTAATCAATCTAAGTTTCGAGGAAAGCATCTTGTTTCTTGAAATGCATTTTCAATATCGGATATGAACATTTTGAAAAGACCCGGTGACAGTGGACACCCTTGTTTTAGGCCCTTATTTGTTTTAATACATTCTTTTAATGTTCCATCGTGATCTAACTTGATTCGAATTGATTGTGAGTAAAGTTATAGGATTGCCTCAAGAATGTATGCTGGGCATTTCCAGTTCTTGAGCTTTGCCCATAGTTAAGCACGATCGATTGAATAAAAAGCTTCACTTAAATCTATGAGTGCAATATATAATTTTTTACCCTGTGTTCTTTCGGTTTGTGCCTTTTTAATAGATTCATGAGTAGTATATTGAGTGATGTACCTATTCCCTTCACAAAGCCGCTCTGCCATATGTCCAATTGCTTAGTGTCTTCAGACCACAAGTTCAGTTTCTTTGCTACTTTGCTACTGACGAGGCAAAAATCTTACCCACCACGTCCAGTAGTGCAATTGGCCTATAATTTTTAGGTTCTGTTCTAAGGCCTTTTTTGTAAATAACAAAAGTACCAATAGCCCATTTCTCCAGGTTTTGCTTCAGTTGAACATTCGTGAGCACATTTGGGCCAGGTGCTCTTGAATTGTTTAGATTCATGATGGCGTCGCACACTTCATCTTTACTCATTTTAAACATTTCCCAGTTGATACTTTTTGGGCTTGTATTTGATTCTCTTCTGCCCCATGTTCAAAAAATGTACAACAGTATTTCACCCACTTCTCGGCAACTGTTGGATTAGTCATGATTACTTCTTTTCTAGCCTCTAAGTTGTTAATATATGTACATATCTCGGCCAAGCTTTTATTTCTGATGTTATATAACATACTTTCATAGTCCATTTTGTGTAGCCATTTTTTGATGTTCTTTTAACCAATTTTCGATATTTTTGTTTTATGTATTTGGCCTTTTTTTAATACATTCCCTTTTTGCGATTGTTTTAACCTTCTCAGCTCTTGTCTTCTCTCTTTTTTCTTTACCAGTACTTTAGTATCGAATCTATGTTTATGTTGAATTATAGGTTTGTTTGGCCCTTTCTTTACTTCGAACTCCATTAACAATGCTGTATAAGCCAGAGTTTTCTTTACATCATCGTTTTTTCCTTGTATTAGGGCCTCCAGGTTCCCTTTCAATTTTCAAATTTGATTTTTATTTATTCTTAGATGATTTCTCCCTGTTGCCACACTCAAATTCACTGCTTTTATCTGTCTCCTTTGTTCTGACTTACTTACACCACGTTATTTTCAATAGGTTTTGGTCACTTTATGTTTTTTCTATTACTTCCATTGTCATATGATGTTTAAGTGTGTTTTCTGACGCATAGACATAATCTAAGATCTTTCCTGTTTTCTTTCCTCTCCATGTTGGTTTACAGGTTTTTCATTGTCTATATTATCATTTACTAAGTAAAAGTTTCCTAGATTTCATCATTCTTTTCCTATTCATACCTCTTTGCCTCATACTAGTCATCTTGGTGGTCTCATCTTCTGTTTCATAACCATCTTCCGACTAGCAATTGGCATTTAGGTCTCCACATATGATAAACTGTGGGTTCACCCACTTCTCTCTCTGTTGATCTATCAATTCTATAACTTGTTCTGGAAAAACTTCTAGGTCTTTTTTCACTGGATTCAAGTACAAGTTTATAATTGAGTATATTAGTTCCATCTTTTCCTTCTTTGGTTGTTATTTTTCCTATTATCATTTGGATGTGGGCGTTGGGAGTCTGCGTTTCTAACGTCTCAAACTGTACCGTGATTTTAATTGCAGTCAGCAAGCCCGATATGGGTCTACCTTTGAGTCCTTTTATTGCTGGATTCAGATGTATAGTATAACCTTCAATCACCGGGGCTTCTCTTATCCAGGTTTCTTGAAGGCATATAAAGTCATATGCCATATCTAACCCTGCCCCTATCTGAAACAGGTAGATAAACCCATGTGTGTTCCAACTTCCCAATGTCAACATATAATTTTCTGGAGGTAGTCAAATCTATGTTTTCTTCTACATCGTCGCAAGCAGTCCCATCAACCATTTCCATTGATCTTCCGTACCTTCCTCTTTTTTATATTTGTGAGTATTTTTTCTCGTATCCTTATTTGTCACCTCTTCTCTCTTCATTTTTTGAGCTTTATCATTTACCTTCCACTCTTCATAGTTTTTGCTTCTCCTGTCCAATCTTTTTTTCTTGTTTATTTCTTGTGTCTTATCTGTCCGCACTTTCTCTTTTTTCATTTGCTGCAAATTAAAGCCCAGGGACATCAATTTAGTTGCCATTTTAAGAAACAGCTGTTTTATCATTGGGCTCATCACATGAATGATTGAATGGATAAAGTAATCGTCTTGTGGAAATTCTATTGTAACCAAATCATTGGTTGTCAGGCGTCTCCATTCTGGAATGTGGTGGAGTAATCTTAAAACATTATTAGACCATCCTCCGAAGTCATGAATCTTTCAAGCAAAAGGCGCGGGTCATCCACATTTATTTCTTCGGAGTGCTCGGCTTGGGCCCTCTCATGCTGACCAGTTATCTTTTTATTTATTATTCGCAGTTGAGAAATGTTATAGCTTTCTTTGTCTGCTGCATTCTTATTTCCTTGTTCTTTTGATAACTCTCTATCTCTTTTATTTTTGATGTGAGAATCTTTTTCTTTATTCTGTCCCTTTGATAATGCTGGCTTTCTTTGTTCCAATTTGATGATTTTCATTTGCCGTTTTTGAGCCACATTTTCATTTACCTTCGCCTTTTTTTTGTCTGCTGAGGACTTTGTGATGAGCTCTTATTTTGATTTCCTCCAGTCGCTTCGACTCTTGTCTCAGGTCGCTTCCCTTTCATTTTCATCCCAATATCTTCTGACTCAGTTGGTCTACCAGTCCGCTATATTTTCTTTTTTGTTTGCATTTCAGCTTCGCTATTTGTCGATTCTGGTTTGCATGAGGTTTCATCATCACCTATGTTTGTGGATTCATCTAAATGCTCTGATAGCGTAACTGAGTATGTAGAAATGTCTAGTAAGTCAATTTGTTCTTCTATTATTGGTTGCTCTCCCAATTGCACACCTTCCAGTTTCTTTGGTACGACCTCCCTGATTTTGTTTTCAAGTGGCCTACTTACTGGCCACCAAATGTTCTTAATGAAGCTTTTGCTTTGTTTTCTTTTTTTTTTCTTTTTTTTCCTTTCGCTGACCTGCCATGTTTTTAGTTATCTTTCTAGGCAATTCCTTTCCTTTACTCACTTCACGGACCGTGCCTCCTTGCGGATCACCGCAGATCACCTTCTGTCCACCTTCCGCTCTGCATTCCGTGGCTCCAGGCAGTATTTGAATGTCGTAGCACGAATAGCCACACCTCCAAACAAACGAGGAAACAGCCTTCTGAGTGCAGCTTCTCCTGCAGATCCACTATCCATAAGTCTAGAATCACCCTATAGTAATATCACCCGTCTTACACACAAGGGATACATCCTGGGGTAATCAAAACCCTTTTCCCAGATCTTTTGGAAGCATCATGAAGTAACTCCTGAAGGTGTCTGCAATAATCATTCACAATTCCAAACACATCCTAAAGTTGTCATGGGGTCATCCTGGAGTAATACAAGATCATCACTGGAAGTAATCAGAACTCATCGTGGAATAGTTTTTGTGATAACTCTACAGTCATCTCATTTAAATATTTTGGCCTATACACATACTTCAGCATGGTTTTGGATGCTTTCCCTGAACCAGCCAAGGATGACTCTAGGATGGAGTCGCCAGATGACTCCAGAAAGATTCCAGGAAGATCTTCCTTTTTGACTTGGGGAGGGGAGGGGACCTGGAGCAGAGCAAGGGAGCAAAAACATGTGTTTTTAAAAACAGTAATCGGGACTTACAAGTGCTATGGAGAGGTTTGTGGCACAGAGCCCTCATGATCGCTTTATGTGTTGCAGTGCGGGGGCCAATTTGTCTAGTCTCCACCATGAAGAACTGTGATGGAACATGGCTGTTAGGCATAAATGCAGTGTTGCCAGGCAGCCCCAGTGTCACAAGCGTGGATTATGAGAGCTCGGGAAATTGGCCATAGATTCAAGAGGAGTACCAAAAGGAATGAAAGCAAGCATGTGGGGGAGGCAGAGAGGTTTCTGTAAGAAACACTTGCAGTAAAGAAGCATAAGAAAGGACACACAAAGCACCACTCCCACGATCACAAATAACAGATTTGCAGAATGGTTTTGAAGGGCCTTGTAAAGTAGGCGTGTTGCCGGAAGGAGCTAAAGGAAAGCGGAGACGGGGGGGAAAGGTAAAAGGCAGCCTAATATCTTGTGGTCCTCACAATTCTCTTCTAGCTTAAGTTCTTCCTCATCTCTAGCCTCATGCTCCAGCTCTGATGAGAAAAGAGATGCCTGGGGAAAGTACTTTGAACCCAGTTCTCCTCCAGGCCCAGAGTCTACAAGAATAGGATGAGTTTTCAATAGAACAAGAGGAAGAGTATGTCCCCACCAAAATATCGAAAATCCTGACAAAGGGCCCTGCAGGCTCGGGCAATGTCAGGGTTGGGAAAAGTAGTCCTTAAAAGCAAAGGCTAATAAAAATTGTGTTGGGGAGGAGTGGGTAGAGTACAAGAGAGTTCAAAGCTTCTCCCTCCTGGTCAGGGATAATGACTCAGAAGCAGAGCAACACAGTGAAGAGGAAGGCGCTGGACAAACTGCCCGAGAAGAAGGCAATCAAGGGATCCCCTGGTAGAAAAGTACAGGGTTTATATTCAATAATATTCATATTTTAAAAAAATGCAGGGCAGCTTCCGGCTACTACTGGGTCTGAAGGCATTGTATCTAGAATTGCTTATGCATGTCATGCCTGCATCATCTGGCTCATTCACAATCCCTACGTGCTCCTGCTTACCAGCGTCTTCGGCTTTCAGAACGGCTAGACCGTTCTATACACAATGGAAGCTATCTGGGAGGCGCCGTTAAGGTCGGGGTTACGATCGTATTTGCGTGTCATTTCACTTCCTGGATTTGAGTCTGAACCTCACTTCTGCTATTATCGAGCAGACGCTCTTCCTTGCCTTTTTCCTCCGCATGGGGTGATTATTCTGCGTTCTTTTGCGACGCCCTGGCATTCCACTCTGTTTTCTATACGGAGCCTCTGCCATGTCTCATACGCGGCACCATACAAACTCTCCGCTCCATTTCCCTGCGGAGCATCCAGTCTCTGCCGTGTATCCTACGCGGCACCATACAAACACTCCGCTCCAATTCCCCACAGAGTCTCCAGTCAACGCTGTGTCTCCTACGCGGCCCCAAACAACACTCTGCTCCAATTCCCTGCGGAGCATCCTGTCATCCAGCTACAGGTGTGTCTTCCATGCGACGCCTAACATCACGCTGCTTCCTCGTCGTGTCCCACACGGCACTTTGCAACTCCCAGCCAAGTTCTACATGGGACTTACAGTAACATGCCCACGTGGCATTTCCATCTGCTCCAACCTTATAAGGAATCTTCAGCTAAAGGACTACATTCCTGGATCAAGTTCTTCACCTACACCTCCTATTTGTCTCCTACCTAGTGCACTGAACTTTGGACGCTTTCCTGGGTGCACCAACCCGGCTCTAGTGCGGCCCTCTTTCCGTATGGGTTAGTTACCTCACATAACCTTTCCTTTTGTTGCTTCCCTGGACTTCCTCAAACTTCCTTGGACTTCCAAATGGCTTACTAAAGGTTAGTGCTTAATAGATAGGTTGGTACTGTCCTTCGCATTAGTCTACTATACTGATACATATTTTTCTCTGTCTACAGCTTGGTGAAACTTGGTCCACTCACGCCCTTCCCTCTAATTACTCTCTCTGACTTGAATCATTCCCAGTCAAGAGTGGCATTAGTTAGGTTTTCATTGACTGCACTACGTTCTACTTCTCCCATCATACGATTAGAAGGAGACGCCAAGTGTATCTTTTTTCGGCTACCAGTCTGTATCCTTTCCAAAAAATCCAAGGCATTGTATTCTGTATCCTGTGTATTTCAGATCTGGAAACCTGTGTCTTAACAATGCAGCAGCAGGTAGTCCGCTTCCCGAAGCAGTCATGGATGGTCCACCTTAGGGATCGTATCATCTCGGGCCAATGCACAAGGAGTGCCCTCACAGATGATTTTCAGGGCAGCAACATGGGCAGACCCCAAGACACATCATAGACAGAATAGGCTGAATATGGATGCTTGTTATAGCATGTCATAGGCTCTTCCATTTGAGGCAGCATTGGTATAACTCAAAAGTAAGAACTGGCATCAGAAAGTAACTTGGAGGTAATGATTGGTTTACTTAACAGTAAACTTCATTATTCCTATCCTTTCTGGTCACAGAATGGACGTCCCTCACGCTCTCAGATGAACGCAATGGCCATGGTCCTACTTGAAAATGTAACCAAGGACTAATACTTTCACATGAGGATGAGATGTAATAGCAATTATGTCACCACACTTGTAAATGACAAAAACATTAGGGGTATTTTTGTACTACATGCATGCTTGTCCCAATTTCCACGTGTCCACTTTTCCAGTATTAATTTTGCACATTTGTGTTCTGACTGTGCTTTCTCAAGTATTACCTCCTGAGCCTGGTTTAACTGCAACTGCCAATACTGCTTGTAACTTCTCCCCCATTCCCAAGTTCCCTCTATACTTTCCCTAGTGCCACATCCTACAAGGTAACCCATGATCCTCCCTACCTGCATTCAATCTACACTATCGTGAAGGTTATGACTGTGGCCCCGTCATTCAGTTCGCACTATTACATGTGTCATCTTCTGTTCAGTCACTGGCACTAGTGTTAACTCCGGTCCCTGTGTTCAATCTACACTGTCACTTGTGGCCTCCTGTGTCTGTGTTCTCTGCACTATCACTTATGAGGTTTCCGTCCGTGTTCAGCCTACAGAAACGTCATGCACCAGCGTTTACGCTGCACCGTCAATGGACTAGTGCAGCCTTACATTTACTACTACTTGTGTTGTCTTCAGTATGTGCTAAGTTGCCGTTGTCGACTTTACCTGATGTACCTGTATTCAGTCTACACTCGAGTATCCATCCAGTGTGCATTCATGGTCATAAATACTCTAGTGTAAAGTCTGCCTTGTCTCGAGTGCCTGTGTTTAGTGTCACTGACAAGCGTGTTGCTTCTTTTCAACGTTCAGTCAGCACTGTCTCTAATCTCAGAGCCCTTCTTCTGGTGAACCAGCAGTAGTGATGTCACTTGTCTGCACTGTCACCACCTAGCACAGTGTTCAGCCTTCTATCGCTTCCGTCACATTACAATGCCTGTGTAATCCATACTGTCATTAATGTGACACTATTCTCCTATAGTTACACTCCAATCCTTTTCCTGTATGATATGGCATTTATAACGCGCCTATACACAAGTGTTTCAAGGTGCGATAAGGCAAGGGAGGGGAACAAAGGGAGGACAGGACAACGATCCTACTAGGGCAGGTGTCATTCAGATCGTGCAAGTGTGTGGGAAGGGGGCAGGGACAGTGCAGTGCATGGGAAAGATGATAACAATAAATAACGGCCAGCATGTGGCAAGTGCATGGGTAAGTGCAGGCATCAGGAGTCAAGGGCTGGTAGGGGACTGTAGGGATACAAAAACAGTCGCCAAGTGCAGGGGTTACCAGGTGGGCAGTGCAGGTGTGTGACTCTGGTGGGGGAAGGACCCGGCCAGAGATCAGAGGGTGTGCAGGTAGCCAGGGCAGTTCCGGTTACAGCCAGGAGGTCAGCAGAGAAGAGGAGGAGAAAAAGCAGAGGCAAAGAGAAAGGTTTGAGGTGCTTCCGGAACCAGAGATGGTTCTCCTCAAGTTTAAGGGATTCAGGGAGGCGCCCCCAACTCGTTGCTTGGAGAAGCGACTAACCCTGAGGGAGTTGGAGGCAGATGAGCGAAGAGCTCAAGAAGGAAGATATTTAGGAAGGGAGAGTTGAAGGTATTGATGCCCCAGAAGGCCTTGTGAACGATGCAGAGGGTTTTGAACTTAATCCTCGCAGCCACTGGGAGACAGTGCAGAGATTTCAGTCCTGGAGAGATACGATCCCTGGGCGTGAGGCCAAGGACAAATCTTGCAGTCCTGTTCTGGATAAGCTGCAGAGGGCAGAGTAGAAGCAGGCAGATTTAGATGGAGGCTGTTAAAATAGTCCAGCTTAGAGAGAACCAGGACTCTGGAGACAGTGAGCTTCTGGGGGAAGGAGAGGAAAGGAAAAATACCTCTGAGGAGGTGCAGCTGGTAGTGTGACTTCTTAGAGACGTCAGAGATGTGAGGAGAGAAGGAGAGTGTGGAGTCGAATATGACCCCAAGGTTTTTAGCCTTGCAGGTGGGAGCAGGAAGAGGGCCAAGAGAGGTCGGCCAGAGAGCTACAGGTAAGGAGGGAGTGGGTGTGCCGATGAGGAGAATCTGTCTTACTGGCATTAAGGCAGAGGTCATTGGCGGCACACCACTCCTGGATAGCAGAGAGTCAGAGATGAGGGAAGGAGGAGGAGGCCGAGGGTAGCCTGAAAATGAGCTGGGGGTCATCCGCATAGCACTGAAAGATGGGGCAGAGAGCGGCGATGCTCTCTGAATGACTTTATTGCTCCCTCACCTAAGGTTCAAAACCATGGAGTACTCTTTGATGGTAACCTCTGACTGCAACAATTGATAACTACCCATTCCTTTGCTGCTCGTATTAACCTTCTCAGTAATCAGAAACTGTGTTAATTCATAGTCGCCACTAACCTTCATGCTCAGCGGACTGGAGTACCTGGCAGATTGTATCTCTGTCTACTCACCATCTTGTTCCCTCCACTGCTCTTTACTTTCTCATGCTTTCTTTGTAGCTCCACTCGCTTCCGCTCTTTCTCCCTAGACACCCCGCTCCATTGGAATCTGCTGCTCATCACAATCAAAGTCAGTCCAACTGTGGATATCTTAAAAGCTCAGCTTAAACTATATACATACTTGCCAAGGCGGGAACTCCCCTTCCGATCACTCCCTCCATCCTCCCTACCGGAACACACCTCTCCCTCCCAGCACTACATAATAGCGTAATTTTATTTGTACGGTTCTCATTACTTAAACACTTGCATCCCTATGTTAATGTTCCTTTGTAAGTCACCTGGTCTGTTATCTTTTTGTTTCATTGTGCCCAGGGCCGGCCTTAGCTCTGGCAGCACCCGGGGTGAGGAAATCAAATTTGGTGCCCCTCGCACTCCCTGGGTCAAGGAGGGGTGGGGGGTGCTGGAGCCGGAAGTTAAATCACTTCAATAGAGCGATGCTGCCCCATGCTGGTGTAGCAGCAGCGCCCTATTGAAATTAAAAGTACCCTGCTCACGTGCTGGAGTGCCCGGCGCAAGCACGAGAGTGGGACATACTTCATTTAAATAGGGCTCCTTCACACACCAAGCCAGCACAGACGAGCCCTTGAAAGACTCCACCGAGCTGACATGGCAGGGGGCTAATGTGGCACCCCTGTCAAGAGCCCACGTCGCCCATGCCCAAAACCCGCCCTGATTGTGTCACTGAACTAAAGCCCCACTTTGTTCACACCTTTGTAAACTGGCTCAATACTTGTTCTCATCTTGGAGCTAATGTACAGGCACCCTTCGGGGGCATGCCTCTGCCATCAGTAAATGTGTGCTATTGCAAAACATTCTGATCTAAATGGACAAACCTGTTCTTCAAATAAATACAGATGTTCACTACGGGTTCTCACCATTATGACTATAATCACCACTTTCACGGATCGTCCCATAAATGTGCACAGCCACTAATGTTGCTGTCCATGCCTGGATTCACTTGGCATCATTTCTACTCTGGTCAGTCTATAGTAATAATTAACTTGTGCCACTCTTTTCCCATGGTAGCCAGTCTATGCCCCCTGTGTACCTTCCTGACAATGCGTTCAATCATTGCTACCATCAATTATATTTCTTGTCCTGGTGTTCAATTTGCACTGTCTCTGGTGTCATCTCCTGGACCCTTGATTGGACCTGTGTGTTGATTACTGTCGTTAGGTTTGAATCAACCTACACAAGAATTACCTTTGGTACATATGCTTATTTCCACTATCAATAGCATCACACATTTGTTGTTTTTATTCCTCAGCACAGTCGGCATTTTCCATATTTTCACCCCCTGAATGTCCCGAGTGCACTTCGTTCTGTCAACTGGCAACTATGTACTGTGGGTACTGGTAGCTGAATTCAAGCTACAGCAACCAGCAGAGAATGTGATGGCGAGAAGCAGTAGCAATGCCCTTTCGAAAAATGGTTTGGGGTGTAGAGACATCGCGAGAGCCTGCGCTCTCGCGAGATCTCGCGGCCCGATCAAGCTCCGCCCCCGCGCGCTTCGCGGCACTACGGGACGAGCGGGAGGACGCGATACGAGGCGTCCTGCATAGCCCTCCTGCTACGGGGCCCACGTGGGACACAGCTTGGACTTAGACCATCCCTGCAGCATTCTCTCTGCCACTTTAGGCCCGTTGGCCTTTATCTTTAATGCACACGTGTTGGGTGCATACTGCATGAAACTGGTTAAGTAAATAAATACATCGTCACCAGATCAGAGGCTCCTGTCTTCATTGAAAGAATTATACTACATAAATTGGCGACGAGGATCACCACCAGAACCCACGGAAAAACATGCAAGGAGCAACGCCACCACCGCCATTTCTCCAAACTCCAGGTAGGCCTGCCATTCCATGGCCACAATGGCAGCCCCTATTCACGACATATGTGGAGGCTCTAGGAGGGGCGGGGTTTTCAGCGGCGAGGCGCAGGGCCATGCTATTAAATGCCCTGGGAGTGGAAGGACAGAGAATATTCGAGAGTCTCACTCCGATACCAGTGGCTGGCGACAATGACGATGTTTTCAAGGAGGCTGTCAGGAGAAACATAAAAAGGTTTGCCAGTAAAGAGAACACAGTGCTCCACCGAATACGGTTTTACACACGAAAGCAAGAAATATCTGAACCAGTCGACGATTACGTCACCAAGCGGAGGGAATTAGCGGCGCTGTGTAACTTTGGCAACAACGCGGAGAGTCTCATTTGTGACATGTTGGTCGTCCACACTAACAGCCGGAAGGTCCAAGATAAGTTTATTGTCGAAAAAGAACTGCAGTTGGAGAAAGCGATTGAGATCGCCAGGGCAGTCGAAGAAACGGCAGGAAGACGTAAGGAGCTTACTGGGGCCCAGGGTTCGGCAGAAATACAAGCAGTGGGTTACCATGCAAGAAAAGAGAGGCCGGCTGCTGACACGAAAGAAGGGAGAGGGAACAGAAAAGAACCCCTAAAGTGTTACAGGTGCACCAGCACGAAACACCTGGCGTTTGACAGGGAGTATCCAGCCAGAGACAAGGAGTGCTCCATTTGCAAACGCATTGGCCATTTCTCCATCGTGTGTCGGTGGAGGAACAAGAAAGTCTCCAGCCTCAATGCAGATCCCAATCCGGAGAAAGAGTCATCCTCTGAAGATGAAGGGAGACCCACTGTCATCATGGTTAACAGCACAAGAGCGAGGAGAGAGAAGCCCCACTGCGTGATCAAGATTGATGGAATAGAAACCAGGGTCATGGCAGATTCAGGGTCCGATCTAACGATCCTTCCCCTTCGCACGTACAAGGACATGGTGGGAAAGGAAAAGGTTCAAGTGCTCACAACGAAGCACAAACCCACGGTGTTTGGAGGGGCGTCAGTCGAACTACTAGGATACATCAAAGTCAAAGTTGAATTCAAAGGAAGGGAAACCATGACCAGGGTCTATTTCAGTCATTAAGGCCCAGCAGTGCTAGGGTGGGACGACCAGGACAAGCTGAAAATCAGACTGGATCCCAGCACTGAAGAACAAGTCCTGTCAGTCAAGGAGACGAGAGGACACGTGGTCAAAAGCGACTACCCAACACTTTTCTCAGAGGAGCCGGGGCACATCAGGGGTTTTCTCCACAAGATAATACTCAAAAGGAATGCTGTCCCTGTAAAGCACCGTGTGAGGCCAGTACCAGCCACGGCAAGGGATACCCTTAGAAGTCAGCTGGAAAAGATGAAAATGGAGGGCGTCATAGAAGAGATCGAAGCATCAGAATGGCTGAGCCCCATCGTGCTCATAAAGAAACCCCAATCACAGGAACTCAGGGTATGCATAGACTTACGCAGCTTAAACTTGGAAGTCATCACCGATAACTACACCCTTCCAAGCATAAATGAACTCATTCTCTTAATGAAAGAAGCCAGGATATTTTCGAAACTGGACATGAGGAACGCATATCACCAAATACAGCTACATGACGAATCGAAACCCCTCACGGCATTCATCACTCCCTTTGGCACATACCAATTCACCAATATGCCATTCGGGTTGTCATCGGCAGCGTTGGCGTTCCAACGCATGATGGACGTCTTGCTGAAGAAAGTTAAAAACGTTGTGTACTTCCAGGACGACATCCTCGTGTATGCGGAGGATGAACAGACGCACGACGCCACATTGAGAGTGGTCTTAAACAAGCTACAAGAAGCAGGGGTGCGGTTACGCTATGAGAAATGTCTCTTCAGAGTGAAAGAAGTTGAATACTTAGGATATAAGATTTCAGACAAAGGGATCAGTCCCAAACAGAATCTCATGCAAGCTATCATTAAAGCACCGGAACCAGTCAGCAAAGAGGAAGTAAGGTCATTTCTGGGGCTGGCTGAGTACTATGCGAAGGTCATACCTAAGTTTTCCGAAACCACGGCACCCCTTCGAGAAGTACTCAAAAAGGGCTCGGAATTTGTGTGGCAGGAACCCCAAAAGACAGCGGTGGTGAAGATAAAACAGCATATCGTAGAAGCACCATGCCTCCAACCGTTTAATCCCGCGTGGGAAACGGTTGTCACCACCGACGCCAGTGCCTATGGACTGGGAGCAGTGCTAACACAAAAGAAAGGCGACACCGAACATGTAGTGGCCTTTGCATCGAAGGCATTATCAGAGGCGGAACAGAACTATTCCACTATTGAAAAAGAAATGTTGGCCTGCGCATGGGCGGTGGAACATTTCAGGACATATGTATGGGGAACCAAATTCAAGTTGGTGACTGATCATAAACCCCTGATCCATATGCTTAGCCGGGGAGGCACAAAAGTATCCACGCCCAGATTGGCACGCATTGCAGCCAAGCTGCAAGAGTACATGTTTGAGATCCAGCATATTTCAGGCTGGAAAAATTCACAAGCCGACTGCATGTCGAGACTGCCGGAGGGTAAGGATAAAGCCACCACTTTCCTCCAGGGAGAATGCATAGTGGCATCGATTATGGACGTGAGAGCGCCAGAGTACCTGGAACTCAGTGAAAGACACTGGGAAGAGGAAGATGGAAAAGACCCCACCATGGCCATGGTCCGCAAATGGACCAAGGAAGGTTGGCCAAGTGAAAAGGCGTTACCCGAGGGCATGAGACCCTACTGGAAGGTGTCGGACGAACTATCGGAAACGGAGGGAATAATCATGAAGTCAGACCAGATTATTCCTCCCACAGGAATGAGAAGAATCATCCTAGGTAGAGCACACACGGGACACCTGGGAAACACCATGACCCGTCGCAGAGTGAGAGAAGCCTACTGGTGGCCATCCATGGACCAGGAAATTCGATCCATGATAGAACGTTGCCATGAATGCCTCAACAGCGACAAGAGACTCAAGGTTCGCCAAGCACCCCTAATACCCACAGAAATTCCAGAAGCGGTGTGGTCAAAGGTCGGACTCGACTTCATAGGACCTTTGGAAGCGATGGCACCTGAACACCGGTACGGTGTAGTACTGGTTGACTACCTATCCAAGTGGGTGGAGGCCGCGTTCGTCCCGAACATAACCACGGCAACTGTTATAGAAGTACTGACAGACATCTTTCAGAGGGAAGGTCTTCCCAAGTGTCACACACCGCTGTCCCTGGCGATTGTGGAAACGCTGGCGATGGAGCGGCCATTAACCTTGCCGTTACGCATTACGTTCTTGTCCGCAGCGGTCTAGTCTTCAGACCGACGAGTTCCTTTTAGCCGGCTCCAACCCGGAAGCAGATGCGTTGCAACCTTCCGCGTCAGGCTTTCGGGTTGAGACGCTGTAGGTCTTTCCTCCGCGGCGCCCTGCCGCTCTTTTCTTTTTTCCTTTCTACGAGATTGCACTCTCTTGGCGTACCTTGCTATCTATGGTAGCGCTTCCTGGTTTTCCCTTTACCTCGACTGTCTTTTCACACTCCTTCGAGCAGTCAGTCCTTTTCCGGTTATCCTGCTGGTCTGCCTTTAGTTTCTTGTGTCAGCTATCCGGTTACCTGGTTCCGCTACGAGGGGTTTTTTATGCCCGCTGGCTTTTTCCCCTAAACCGGTCTGCCCCGGTACGGGGGCCCCCTTGGCCCCGAGTTAGAGGGGCAGGGTGGCTTCCTCTCGAGGCAGACCACATCGACTATCCAGGGAAGAAGCATTGAGAATCCGGAGATTCGGAGTTGCGTCAGACCAGGATACTACAGGTGAGGAGAAGGGCACGAGGGGTACTCAGGAAGGTGGAGTGGAATTGACGGAAATCAAGAGTGAGCTTGACAGTTTGCAACGCCAGGATAAAAGGATGGCCACTTCAGAACAAATACAGGAATTAGTGGCTGCTGTCCAGGCCCTTAATGTGGAACTCCAGAATGTGAAAGCGGATAATGCTGTATTGAGACAGATGGTCTCTACTAGGGATACAAGGGATTCTGACTTACCTCCCATGGCTTTATCCACTGGCAAGTACGATGGTACTCCGAAACGACTAAAGGAATTTTTGGATGCTTGTACCATTTACTTCACCTTTAGACCTCTGTTGTTCCAGAATGATCATACCAAGGTGGGATTTATGGTATCCAACTTAACGGGGAATGCATTAGCCTGGGCTGCCCCGTTGGTGACTAACAATAACCCCGTCTTAAGAGATTATGAGGGGTTTCTGTCCTTATTGCGCCAGGCTTTCGAGCAACCAGAGATTACCCATGTTGCTGCGGAAGAACTCCTGGATGTTAACCAAGGTTCTAGAGATATACAGACTTATATATCCACATTTAAACGTTTGGCTACAGAAGCTGGATGGCCAGAACGGGCTCAATACACCATATTTCGTCGAGGTTTGAAGGACGAATTAAAGGACGAACTGGCAAGGATAGCTCGCCCCACCACCCTGTCTGATTTGTTCTCCATTGTTACTCAAATTGACTATCGCCTTAGTGAACGCAAGGCGGAGAGAAAGAAGCAAAGAGCCCCGGCCTCGTTTCTACCGAGTACCCACTCATTGCCCTCCCTACCTGACTCCGAGAACAAGGAAGAACCAATGCAAGTGGGGTCTGCTAGATCTTCCTTGACTCCTGAAGAAAGAAGACGTCGGAGGAATGCTGGCCTTTGTATGTATTGTGCATCAGGCACTCATTTACTACGAAACTGTCCAGAAGTTCCACCTAAGCGGTCGGGAAACGATCAACCTCGGAACTAAAGGGGACGAGTATCCGAGGACAGAGTGCTAGTCCCTATGTCACTGTAACGGTAGCCTCACAAGCCGTCTCGATGGACTCTCGTCTCATGGCAGTTCCCATCCAGTTGGAGACTCCTACAGAGGTACTTACAACCATGGCTCTGGTAGATTGTGGTGCCGCAGGCATATTCATGGATACCATGTGGGCTCACCAACAAGGCCTCCCTCTGTTACAACGAAAGGAATGTCAGAAAGTAGAGGGAGTTGACGGTTCACCACTCTCGTCAGGACCGATTACCCATTCCACGGAAACCATGAAGGTCCGGGTGTTCCAGCATTCGGAAGAATTACAATTTGATTTGATACGAGCTGCACATTTCCCTGTGATCCTGGGGATTCCTTGGTTGAGGAGGCATAACCCGCACATCGATTGGGCACAAAACACCTTGGCTTTTTCCTCCCCATACTGCAAACAGTATTGTTTATCCCCTGCATCAGAGGAAATGGTGCAAGTCCTTACTCCACAAAAGGAAGGAGTACATGAGATCAGTAGGGTGCCTCCGGAATTGGCAGAATTCAAGGAAGTCTTCAAGGATGATCCAATCCTGGAACTACCTCCACATAGGCCGGAGGATTGCGCTATTGAGTTGGTGCCCGATGCCCTGGTGCCGTTCAGCCGCATGTTTTCTCTGTCTCTACTAGAAAAAAGGGCGCTTCGCAGATATTTGGACTCTCATTTGACCAATGGCCTCATTCGTCCTTCCAAATCACCGGCTGGAGCTTCGCTGTTCTTCATACCTAAGAGGGATTCTACTGAGTTAAGGCCCTGCATTGACTATAGAGGGCTAAATAAGGTTACAGTTCGAGACCGATACCCCATGCCTCTTATAACAGATATAGTGGAAGCGGTCCAGGGTGCTACTATCTTCTCTAAGCTGGACCTCCGGAGTGCATATCACCTTCTACGTATAAAGGATGGAGACGAATGGAAGACCGCATTTCGTACTCCGTTTGGTCTCTTTGAGTACCGAGTGATGCCTTTTGGCTTGGTTAACGCTCCTGCCATATTCCAGCGCTTTATGGATCGTCTATTCTCTGACCTGCTATACCTCAGTGTCATAGTATACTTGGATGACATTCTGGTTTTCTCAAAATCCCCATCTGAACATATGATACATCTCCAGACGGTTTTGCATCGCTTGCAATTACAACATCTATTAGTTAAACCAGAGAAGTGTGTCTTCAAGAAGTCATCCGTTCCGTATTTGGGATACATTCTTTCCCCTGATGGTATCATTATGGATCCAAGGAAGGTATCTGCCATCTTGGACTGGCCCATCCCCACCTCGGTGAAAGAGGTCCAACGGTTTCTGGGCCTGGCCAATTTCTACAGAAAATTCATCAGTCATTTTTCCCTGATTGTGTTACCAATAACCTCATTACTTAAGAAGGACGCTAAACCGTTTTTCTGGTCAGAATCAGCGGATCAAGCTTTTGTTGACCTCAAGAAGAGATTCTGTTCTGCACCCATCCTGACTCAACCGGATCAAACCCAACCTTTTATGGTAGAGGCTGACGCCTCTGCAAGCGCTTTGGGTGCTGTACTGCTCCAGCAGAAGGACGGGAAGGAACATCCTGTAGCATATCTTTCGAAGACTCTTTCCTCCAGCCAACTGAACTATTCAGTGATAGAAAAAGAACTTTTGGCTCTCAAGGTGGCCTGCGAGGAGTGGAGACACCTGTTGCAAGGCGGAAGGCATCCGTTTACGTTACGCACAGACCATAAGAACCTGAAGATTCTCCGTAACATGGAATGTGTCAATTCAAGGCAAGCCCGCTGGGCACATTTCTTTAGTCAGTATGACTTTATCATCACGTACATTCCTGGCACCCAAAACAGCTTGGCGGATGCCCTGTCTAGAAGCCGGTCTGCAGACATTCATTCCCCCTCAGTTAGCCAACCAATGTTTCCTCGAAACAAGATTGTGGGAATGGTTTCGGCATTTCTGCAGGAGATAAGATCGGTAACCAAACCCGATTTGGCAATCACGGTTCCCGGTGACTTGCAGTCCAAGATCCATTGGTCTGAAGGACTTCTATTGGTAGGACAACGTTTGTACGTTCCCTCTAGGTCCTTACAATCTAAAGTCCTAGAATGGGGTCATAATCATGTTACTGCTGGACACAGGGGAGTTCGAGGCACCCTTGAGCTAATCTCTCGTTCTTTCTTTTGGCCTCGACTCTCGCATGATGTTAAGCAACACTGTAAAACGTGTGTAGTCTGTGCCCAAAACAAGAACTCCACGCATAAGCCCTATGGGTTGCTTACGCAGCCAGACTTGCCAAACCAGCCATGGTCCCAGATTTCCACTGATTTCATTGTAGATCTGCCCAAATCTCAGGGGAAGACTTGCGTTATGGTAACCATTGATACATTCACCAAGTTAGCACATTTTTCCGCACTACAGGGTGTGCCGTCAGCCTCCGAGATGGCTGAGGTGTTTCTCAGGGATATTTTTAGGCTCCACGGCCTTCCCGATAAGATTATCTCAGACCGAGGAAGTCAATATACTTCAAGGTTCTGGAACGCCCTGTGTACACGGTTAGGAATCGAGAGGGCTTTATCATCAGGTTTTCACCCTCAGACCAACGGACAAACAGAGCGGCTTAATGCCACTCTGGAACAATACCTCAGGTGTTATGTAAACAAGAACCAGGACGATTGGGTTAACCTTCTGTCCACTGCTGAATTTGCATATAACAACACTGTACATTCGGCCACAGGACTGAGTCCTTTTTTTAGTTCCTATGGACATCACCCTCGCAGCATACTTCCTGTTTTTCCTTCTCATACTAACATACCCACCATCGAATCCACTCTTGATCAAATCACCAAAGCCCACGATACTGCATTACAGAGTTTAGCTTTGGCCAGGCGCAGATACAAAGACCATTCCGATCGGGCTCGATTGCCCTGTCCGGAATGGAAGGAGGGTGATTGGGTCTGGCTGTCAACTAGATACTTGCCTAGGTGGGTTCATCCGACCAAACTGACCCCCAGAAATATAGGTCCCTTCAAGATTATCCGGAAGATTAATCCTGTGGCATTTAGATTGCAACTACCTAAGTCCTTGGGCCGGGTACATCCGGTTTTTCACTCATCCCTTCTCAGCCCTGTTGATCCGAACACCCCGATGGGCAAGACTACTGGGCGTTTGAGCAATTTCGATTCAGGACCAGAAGAGTATGAGGTGTCTGCCATCCTTGATTCTAGATACCATAAGGGCAGGCTGGAATACCTGGTGTCATGGAAGAATTATCCTAGTACTGAGGACTCCTGGGAGCCCAGGTCGTACATACATGCATCTAGACTCATCGGGCGCTTTCACCGGACTCATCCGGGGAAACCTGGAGGGTTCGGACTGGGAGGGGGATATACTGTCACACACCGCTGTCCCTGGCGATTGTGGAAACGCTGGCGATGGAGCGGCCATTAACCTTGCCGTTACGCATTACGTTCTTGTCCGCAGCGGTCTAGTCTTCAGACCGACGAGTTCCTTTTAGCCGGCTCCAACCCGGAAGCAGATGCGTTGCAACCTTCCGCGTCAGGCTTTCGGGTTGAGACGCTGTAGGTCTTTCCTCCGCGGCGCCCTGCCGCTCTTTTCTTTTTTCCTTTCTACGAGATTGCACTCTCTTGGCGTACCTTGCTATCTATGGTAGCGCTTCCTGGTTTTCCCTTTACCTCGACTGTCTTTTCACACTCCTTCGAGCAGTCAGTCCTTTTCCGGTTATCCTGCTGGTCTGCCTTTAGTTTCTTGTGTCAGCTATCCGGTTACCTGGTTCCGCTACGAGGGGTTTTTTATGCCCGCTGGCTTTTTCCCCTAAACCGGTCTGCCCCGGTACGGGGGCCCCCTTGGCCCCGAGTTAGAGGGGCAGGGTGGCTTCCTCTCGAGGCAGACCACATCGACTATCCAGGGAAGAAGCATTGAGAATCCGGAGATTCGGAGTTGCGTCAGACCAGGATACTACAGGTGAGGAGAAGGGCACGAGGGGTACTCAGGAAGGTGGAGTGGAATTGACGGAAATCAAGAGTGAGCTTGACACCAAGGAAGTAGTCACCGACAATGGGGTGCAACTAGTCTCGAAAGACATGGAGGAGTTCTTAAAAAGAAACCACATAAAACAAAAGAAAGCGGCCCTATATCACCCACAAGCAAATGGGCTTGTCGAAAGGGCCAACAGGTTCATAAAAGGCGCCATCCAATTGGCGACAGCTTCGGGCATGGACCCGCTCAAAACCACCAAGGAGGCCATAGCAGCCCACAGACTCACACCCAATGGGATCACCCAAATATCCCCGTTCAAAATGTTGAGAGGGAGGAGTGCAGCATCCACGCTGATCCCACCATGGTTGTCGAAAATACGAGAGGATGAAGTGGTGGACATGGCAGAAGTAGTCTGGAGAATTGAAAGCGATAAGACACGCATGAAATCATGGAGCGATCGAAGAAGAAGAACCAAGCAGACGTCAGATATCGGAGAGGGAGACTTGGTCAAAATCCAGTTACCAAAGAAGGATCAAAGCACGGGGTCTCGGTTTAGCCGACCCATCAAAGTGATTCACAAAGGGACAAACCACATCCGCAAGGAAGATGGGCGAGCGTGGAATCTAGAAAGAGTAGCATTATACCAGAAGAACCGAGGAAGAGCGAAGACCCCAGAGAGACCACCAGCGGAAACCGAAAGGGACTTTGGAGCAGGCGAAGAAAGAGAACCAGAAGGAGACGACAGAGAGAAGGGTGAAACAGAAGTTGAACCGGAACCATTGGGTGAAGATCCCGATCAGGAGCAACGAGAGAATTTCACCCGGACTGTTGATCGTCCCAGAAGGGAACACAGAAGACCGGTGAGATATAATGACTTTGTTTTACAATGATTTGATGTGCGTTGAAAAGGGGAGATGTGTAGAGACATCGCAAGAGCCTGCGCTCTCGCGAGATCTCGCGGCCCGATCAAGCTCCGCCCCCGCGCACTTCGCGCCACTACGGGACGAGCGGGAGGACGCGATACGAGGCGTCCTGCATAGCCCTCCTGCTACGGGGCCCGCGTGGGACACAGCTTGGACTTAGACCATCCCTGCAGCATTCTCTCTGCCACTTTAGGCCCGTTGGCCTTTATCTTTAATGCACACGTGTTGGGTGCATACTGCATGAAACTGGTTAAGTAAATAAATACATTGTCACCAGATCAGAGGCTCCTGTCTTCATTGAAAGAATTATACTACATAAATTGGCGACGAGGATCACCACCAGAACCCACGGAAAAACATGCAAGGAGCAACGCCACCGCCGCCATTTCTCCAAACTCGAGGTAGGCATGCCATTCCATGGCCACAATGGCAGCCCCTAATCACGACATATGTGGAGGCTCTAGGAGGGGCGGGGTTTTCAGCGGCGAGGCGCAGGGCCATGCTATTAAATGCCATGGGAGTGTAAGGACAGAGAATATTCGAGAGTCTCACTCCGATACCAGTGGCTGGCGACAATGACGATGTTTTCAAGGAGGCTGTCAGGAGAATCATAAAAAGGTTTGCCAGTAAAGAGAACACAGTGCTCCACCGAATACGGTTTTACACACGAAAGCAAGAAATATCTGAACCAGTCGACGATTACGTCACCAAGCTGAGGGAATTAGCGGCGCTGTGTAACTTTGGCAACAACGCGGAGAGTCTCATTTGTGACATGTTGGTCGTCCACACTAACAGCCGGAAGGTCCAAGATAAGTTTATTGTCGAAAAAGAACTGCAGTTGGAGAAAGCGATTGAGATCGCCAGGGCAGTCGAGAAACGGCAGGAAGATGTAAGGAGCTTACTGGGGCCCAGGGTTCGGCAGAAATACAAGCAGTGGGTTACCATGCAAGAAAAGAGAGGCCGGCTGCTGACACGAAAGAAGGGAGAGGGAACAGAAAAGAACCCCTAAAGTGTCACAGGTGCACCAGCACGAAACACCTGGCGTTTGACAGGGAGTGTCCAGCCAGAGACAAGGAGTGCTCCATTTGCAAACGCATTGGCCATTTCTCCATCGTGTGTCGGTGGAGGAACAAGAAAGTCTCCAGCCTCAATGCCGATCGCAATCCGGAGAAAGAGTCATCCTCTGAAGATGAAGGGAGACCCACTGTCATCATGGTTAACAGCACAAGAGCGAGGAGAGAGAAGCCCCACTGCGTCATCAAGATTGATGGAATAGAAACCAGGGTCATGGCAGATTCAGGGTCCGATCTAACGATCCTTCCCCTTCGCACGTACAAGGACATGGTGAGAAAGGAAAAGGTACAAGTGCTCACAACGAAGCACAAACCCACGGTGTTTGGAGGGGCGTCAGTCGAACTACCAGGATACATCAAAGCCAAAGTTGAATTCAAAGGAAGGGAAACCACGACCAGGGTCTATTTCAGTCATTAAGGCCCAGCAGTGCTAGGGTGGGACGACCAGGACAAGCTGAAAATCAGACTGGATCCCAGCACTGAAGAACAAGTCCTGTCAGTCAAGGTGACGAGAGGACACGTGGTCAAAAGCGACTACCCAACACTTTTCTCAGAGGAGCCGGGGCACATCAGGGGTTTTCTCCACAAGATAATACTCAAAAGGAATGCTGTCCCTGTAAAGCACCGAGTGAGGCCAGTACCAGCCACGGCAAGGGATACCCTTAGAAGTTAGCTGGAAAAGATGAAAATGGAGGGCGTCATAGAAGAGATCGAAGCATCAGAATGGCTGAGCCCCATCGTGCTCATAAAGAAACCCCAATCACAGGAACTCAGGGTATGCATAGACTTACGCAGCTTAAACTTGGAAGTCATCACCGATAACTACACCCTTCCAAGCATAAATGAACTCATTCTCTTAATGAAAGAAGCCAGGATATTTTCGAAACTGGACATGAGGAACGCATATCACCAAATACAGCTACATGACGAATCGAAACCCCTCACGGCATTCATCACTCCCTTTGGCACATACCAATTCACCAAAATGCCATTCGGGTTGTCATCGGCAGTGTCGGCGTTCCAACGCATGATGGACGTCTTGCTGAAGAAAGTTAAAAACGTCGTGTACTTCCAGGACGACATCCTCGTGTATGCAGAGAATGAACAGACGCACGACGCCACATTGAGAGTGGTCTTAAACAAGCTACAAGAAGCAGGGGTGCGGTTACGCTATGAGAAATGTCTCTTCAGAGTGAAAGAAGTTGAATACTTAGGATATAAGATTTCAGACAAAGGGATCAGTCCCAAACAGAATCTCATGCAAGCTATCATTAAAGCACCGGAACCAGTCAGCAAAGAGGAAGTAAGGTAATTTCTGGGGCTGGCTGAGTACTATGCGAAGTTCATACCTAAGTTTTCCGAAACCACGGCACCCCTTCGAGAAGTACTCAAAAAGGGCTCGGAATTTGTGTGGCAGGAACCCCAAAAGACAGCGATGGTGAAGATAAAACAGCATATCGTAGAAGCACCATGCCTCCAACCGTTTAATCCCGCGTGGGAAACGGTTGTCACCACCGACGCCAGTGCCTATGGACTGGGAGCAGTGCTAACACAAAAGAAAGGCGACACGGAACATGTAGTGGCCTTTGCATCGAAGGCATTATCAGAGGCGGAACAGAACTATTCCACTATTGAAAAAGAAATGTTGGCCTGCGCATGGGCGATGGAACATTTCAGGACATATGTATGGGGAACCAAATTCAAGTTGGTGACTGATCATAAACCCCTGATCCATATGCTTAGCCCGGGAGGCACAAAAGTATCCATGCCCAGATTGGCACGCATTGCAGCCAAGCTGCAAGAGTACACGTTTGAGATCCAGCATATTTCAGGCTGGAAAAATTCACAAGCCGACTGCATGTCGAGACTGCCGGAGGGTAAGGATAAAGCCACCACTTTCCTCCAGGGAGAATGCATAGTGGCATCGATTATGGACGTGAGAGCGCCAGAGTACCTGGAACTCAGTGAAAGACACTGGGAAGAGGAAGATGGAAAAGACCCCACCATGGCCATGATCCGCAAATGGACCAAGGAAGGTTGGCCAAGTGAAAAGGCGTTACCCGAGGGCATGAGACCCTACTGGAAGGTGTCGGACGAATTATCGGAAACGGAGGGAATAATCATGAAGTCAGACCAGATTATTCCTCCCACAGGAATGAGAAGAATCATCCTAGGTAGAGCACACGCGGGCCACCTGGGAAACACCATGACCCGTCGCAGAGTGAGAGAAGCCTACTGGTGGCCATCCATGGACCAGGAAATTCGATCCATGATAGAACGTTGCCATGAATGCCTCAACAGCGACAAGAGACTCAAGGTTCGCCAAGCACCCCTAATACCCACAGAAATTCCAGAAGCGGTGTGGTCAAAGGTCGGACTCGACTTCATAGGACCTTTGGAAGCAATGGCACCTGAACACCGGTACGGTGTAGTACTGGTTGACTACCTATCCAAGTGGGTGGAGGCCGCGTTCGTCCCGAACATAACCACGGCAACTGTTATAGAAGTACTGACAGACATCTTTCAGAGGGAAGGTCTTCCCAAGGAAGTAGTCACCGACAATGGGGTGCAACTAGTCTCGAAAGACATGGAGGAGTTCTTAAAAAGAAACCACATAAAACAAAAGAAAGCGGCCCTATATCACCCACAAGCAAATGGGCTTGTCGAAAGGGCCAACAGGTTCATAAAAGGCGCCATCCAATTGGCGACAGCTTCGGGCATGGACCCGCTCAAAACCACCAAGGAGGCCATAGCAGCCCACAGACTCACACCCAATGGGATCACCCAAATATCCCCGTTCAAAATGTTGAGAGGGAGGAGTGCAGCATCCACGCTGATCCCACCATGGTTGTCGAAAATACGAGAGGATGAAGTGGTGGACATGGCAGAAGTAATCTGGAGAATTGAAACCGATAAGACACGCATGAAATCATGGAGAGATCGAAGAAGAAGAACCAAGCAGACGTCAGATATCGGAGAGGGAGACTTGGTCAAAATCCAGTTACCAAAGAAGGATCAAAGCACAGGGTCTCGGTTTAGCCGACCCATCAAAGTGATTCACAAAGGGACAAACCACATCCGCACGGAAGATGGGCGAGCGTGGAATCTAGAAAGAGTAGCATTATACCAGAAGAACCGAGGAAGAGCGAAGACCCCAGAGAGACCACCAGCGGAAACCGAAAGGGACTTTGGAGCAGGCGAAGAAAGAGAACCAGAAGGAGACAACAGAGAGAAGGGTGAAACAGAAGTTGAACCGGAACCATTGGGTGAAGATCCCGATCAGGAGCAACGAGAGAATTTCACCCGGACTGTTGATCGTCCCAGAAGGGAACACAGAAGACCGGTGAGATATAATGACTATGTTTTACAATGATTTGATGTGCGTTGAAAAGGGGAGATGTGTAGAGACATCGCGAGAGCCTGCGCTCTCGCGAGATCTCGCGGCCCGATCAAGCTCCGCCCCTGCGCGCTTCGCGGCACTACGGGACGAGCGGGAGGACGCGATACGAGGTGTCCTGCATAGCCCTCCTGCTACGGTGCCCGCGTGGGACACAGCTTGGACTTAGACCATCCCTGCAGCATTCTCTCTGCCCCTTTAGGCCCGCTGGCCTTTATCTTTAATGCACACGTGTTGGGTGCATACTGCATGAAACTGGTTAAGTAAATAAATACATCGTCACCAGATCAGAGGCTCCTGTATTAATTGAAAGAATTATACTACAGGGTCTCCAGGTTTCGAGAGAAAACAACTACGTGCCTTAGGAAAGCATTCAAAATATCAGCAACCAATTTCCATTCCAGGAAACTGCTGAGGCGATGCACGGTTCACGTGACAGAAATCTGTGGGGCAGCGTGCAAAATTTTCTTGTTGTTAGACCCGCCCTCCCGAAAAGCATCTGTCTGAGACAAACCGGCCATCGTCTTTTCTCGTATTGGTTCGGATCACATTGTTCTACTAAACAACTAGGCCAACATTCAATACCGGATGACAGCAGGAAGTGAGGCAGGCATGGACACCATGCTGGTGGATTTTACTCTGAAAGCTTTTCAAGAACAAATCCTGCTTGTTAAAAATTAGAGTCCAATTGTGATTTGTGTGGCACTGGTAGCTTCACGTAATTATAAAAGTAATCAAAATAAGGATGTGCAGAGCTTAGTCAATAAAATCCGGGAGGTTAGGGCTGAGGGTTTTCCCCTAACAAGTTGTGCAGTGTAACCAAGGAATACGGGTGGTACGAAGAGTTGGTACTTAGCACTTTATTATTTGCTCTTAATGGAAACAATTGTTATATATTTTACTGTTATTACAGTGTCTTCTGAACTTTTTCTGTAATACCTTATATTTGCAGGGGTTTACATACAGTATTTCGAATGACATTTTTTAGAATGCCATAATGTCGAAAACATTTGACGGAAAAAAAACATTTTGAATTTCTTTTTTTTTAAATGTTCTGTTTGAAATGGGACGGTTACCCCCAACCCCCTTTTTTTTACTCACAAAACAAAAAAAACATGTAAATTAAAAATGAACACATTCGAAAAAAAAACAATTCTGCCAAATGTTTTCGACATTGTCATTGAAAACATTTATTCGACATATTAACTGGATACCGTTTGCAGGATATATGTTCTCACATACCTCTCAACCTTTTGTGTCCCTAGGGAGGCTGGAATAGGCAATTTTGTTTTTTTGCTGGCAAGAGCCCCGTGGTGGCCTAGCAACGCTGGACAAGGGGTGACATAGTGACTGGCTTTATTGCTCTGGTAGGCACAAGGGTTAAATGTCTACACACATAATGCATTTTAGAAGTCTCTGATACGACCACAGCAGTGTGCTCACTGCTGTGAGATTGTCTCTGCCAGTGTCTATGGATGCAGCCTGGGTGGCAACCACTGCTGTTGGATTCACAGCAGTGGGTTGTAATGGGTGTGTGAAAATGAGCTAAAAAATGTTGCCGGTGCGTGGCCATTTTGGACATTCACTTCCAAACCACATTATAAAAAAGTCTACATTTCTGTGAGCTCAGTTAGAAGGCCTACATGAGTTCTGCAACAGTTGAAATATTGTATTATGAAGCAGGTGAGCTAACTATGAAGGATAGTTGTATTGTTCTCTCAAGGACAAGCCAAAAGGGGAGTCGGGGATGTGCAGGTGCATTGAGAAGGGGGGCTGGGAACGAGCGCACGCGAGAGACGAGCTGGGGCTTTCCACTGTCTGGATTTTTCCGCTCTTTGCTTCCCATGCATGCTGTCTGTCCGTCGGCCGGGGATAATTTGCAACTTATGAGGGGTGGGGATTTGTCCCCCTTAAGAAGAGGGGTATCCTGATGAGGAGACAGAGAATTGGAACCCTGTGTGATTAAGTCATGCTGAGAGGGAGGTAGCTCTGTTCCAAACCCCGTTACTACATGTGATCTCTCTGCCTACCTGCCTCGGGACTGGGGGGTTTTGTCGTGGCTGTCATGATCCGACCCATACACAGCCACAACAGCTTACGAGTACCCCTCCAATCACCTGGAAAATCCCTTGGCGTCTGCGTCAACGCCGAAAGCGTGGCGGTTCTGTGCGGACTACAGCGTCCAGTATTCCGTATTAGTGCTCGAGTCAGACACTGTGATCACGTGACACGCACGGACTGTCGTCTCACGTCCGTACGCAAATAGTCTACTTATTCTTGCTTCTCACACGGATCGGGTGCTCCTTAACTGAGTATTAGTGCCGGTTTCGTAGCGTTTGTATCCCGATATTTCCTAGTTGTGAATCCTGTCTTTGACTTCTTGGCCTGCTACTACGGACTAGCCTTTTGGATTGCCACCGATTTCTGGTGCCCGGTTCCTTGGATTGATTCTCGATACCCGTGACCCGGCATACGTTTACCTGGATTTCATTTTGCTTAGTGTCTGGTTACGTGGCTATTTCGGATCTCTGCAACCTGGTGTGATTGCTCCTGAAATTTGGTCAAGTACCTCCCGATTCCCGCTTGGACCCCTTTTGCCTACCTTTATTTCCTCTCTTTCAGTATAATTTCCTTCGCCTCCTATCCTTGCTTTTACCCTTCCTCCACACCTCCATGCACGGACTCACTTATCTACACTTTGGGACGCTTTGCTGAATTCCAAGGATCATTCTGTTTGGACATAAGGGTGACTATTGTGGACGCTTTCCTGTTTTCTTCTTTGGTCACTCTCCCACTAACACCGGGATGCTGTGCAGAACGATAAGGACTGTTGTGGAACTGTTCTTTTGGGATTGCAGGACTTCTTCTGGAATTTCTTTACCTTCTGTTCATTCTGCTTCATCCTGTGTGGCCAAGTAGGTTTCGGGTCTTGTTCTTCACAGAGCAGGTAAGAGTGGGACATTGGGGTGGCGGCTGGCAGGGTTGGTACCTTCGATCAAAAGTACTGAACTGTTGTTATTGTTGTTTCCTCTAGCTCTGTTGCTGCTGCTCCTGCCTTTTCACTCAAGCCCCTGGTCTGTCAGCTGTTTTTCGTACTCCTGCAGACTGCGCTCTTGTGAGGAAAGTCTGGTTGCAAATTAGCTCCAGGCTAAGAGGGGGTCGTGGTAAGAACTGTCTAGGTTTTGACAGTGGCTGAGATGAATTTGTATCCTGCAACTGCACTAACGGTGATGTGTATCCTTTGTAGCTATCCTTATTTGTGTGATTATGTATAACCAATTGCATTAATCCCATAGTTATCTGTGTGCTTATGGATTATGAATGAAGAGGCCTGTAACAAGCCCATTATGTTTCAACCCTTAGTGTAAGTGTGCTTTATTGCCTTCCTGAGTCCAAGAACTTTTGGTCCGTGTAATAGGGTGAATATTTCTGAGGTCATTACGCATGTCAGAAAAGCAAAACATAGTGTCGCTGTGAGCAGGGTCTTTGTGCTGAAATTGATGCGAGAGGCCAAACGAATCTGAAGCTTGGGCACAGGCAATTTCTTTGTTTTGTGAATTGCACAATTGTGTTTGAGGTATTTTTGGGAAGGGATGTGAGACATCCATCCATACGATGAGTTCCTTATTTAGGAAAAATGGAAGCTCCACAGGCAGAGATTGTCCGGAAGTAATGATACCAGGGTGGACAAAGAGTCCATATGACACACTTGCACAGACTTGGGCATGTGGTGAAGGTTTGAGTGAGACCTGGGAAATGGGTATAGGAGAGGCGAGTCTGACTGAAGTGGTGGCTTGCTTACAACAAGTGCTTGTGGAAAAGGAGGAGTGCTCAGGCTTGGGCAGATAAGATTGGATTTTGTTGCATGCGTTCAGAAAGGTGCCTCAGCAGAATGTAGAATTGCAGGCGAGTGTCTTGAAATTGGAAAATGAGCTGGCTGCTGAAAAACAGATTGCGTTAATGAAGCAACTTCAGATGAAATTGTCATGATAAAACCGATAAATCTCAAGCAGCAGCCGAGCGAGCTGCTGTGAGAGTTGCCCTACACAAATATCGAAACAGAAGAGGGAGAGTGAATACCTGCAAGGTGGCAACTGTGATCATCTCCACAGGGGTGGATTGGGGCCTGACCAATGGGACAGGGATGTATTTGAAAGTACCAGTTCAGAGAGTGCTTTGGACAGGGAAATAACATCCAAACCAAAGTCTAACAGGAAGGAGGTGACCGCTAAACCAATTCTGCGTAGACGAGCTGGGCCACATCCAAATAATCCTGGGGGTGGTTTAGTGGATTTAACAACGTTGGAGTATTATTCTCAACAAGAGGTTGGGGATATAGTTAATCGATTTAAACAGAGGGCTGGTGAGCCTCTGTTAACATGGATGGTCAGATTATTTGACGGAGGTGCTGTGGGTATGTTTGTAGATTCAACTGATTCTCCAAGGTTCCTGCGATTGTCCCATGAAACCCATATTCAAGAATTATTGTGTGCAGGGCCGCCTCAGTTTGGTCAAGGGAGAGATCCGCAAGTGTCTTTGTTACAGTTAGCTACTCAAGGATGTAATCGCAAGTATCTGTTTACATCGTACTGGCCTAGTGAGGAGAAAAGGTGGTACACACTGAGAGAGGCCATCCAAAGGCTCAGGGAGCATGCTATGAAAGAAACCATCCATATCGATGATTCAGAACATATGGGGGGAATTGCGGGGGTGGTGGCATTGTCAGTCTCAGCACGAAATACAATCATTCAAACTGCTCCACCGGCCTACAAAAATATAATTATGACTTTACTGGTGGGGATAACGGGCAAATTATCGGATGAGGTGGTGGATGCTATTCGACAGCTAGCAGACTTGGGCAAATAGGACAAAGATGAGGAGAGGCCCCAAGAGAGAGAGGGGTGAAGTGATAAACAGACCCCTGGAAAGAGGCCCAATGGTAGAGATTTGTGTGTATCGAGAAAAGACATGTTTTTGGCGCTGCTAAAAGATGGAGTGCCTTGCGAAGATATTGATGGAATTGAAACTTGCAAAATTGATCAGCTGTATGAAAAGTAAAGGCTTGAAGGGAAAGAGCGGTATAAACAAGTGAAAAGGCAGGATGTGAATAAGCGAAGTGGGGTTAAGTCCCCTTCCATGCCGTCTGAGGAAGAGATGGATGATGGCTCCATGGGGATGCCTTCACCATATCAGCAGACCTATGCTGATTTATGAAAGGTTGTGAGTGCGATGTTGGACACAGAGTCCAAATACACGCATTCGAAATACGAATAGGATTGTGGTCAAACTCTGGTAGCGTCTGCCCAGATTAAGGTTGACGGACTACCTTATGTGAATGGGAAATTATTCTGGTAATGGGAAATACGCAAGAGGTTCGAGCTTTGATTGATATTGGGCGGAGGCCTCATTAATTCATGGGAATCCTTTAAGATTTAATGTCAGACATGTTACCATTACAGGACTGGGAGGGAAAGAGACCCTTGCAGTCCAAACAAGAGTTGACATGAAAATTGGTCATTTAAAACGGAATAAATACAAAGTGTTGATTGTTCCCATCCCTGAATATATTATTGGCTTTAACATTCTGGAGGGATTGACTTTAGGATTAGGAGGTAAGAATTCGGGGTGAGTGCATTGACGTATACCCACATCATTTTGGGAAAATTGGAGATGCCCACGTTTGGCCACAAAATGGGCATCTATGAAACAGTATCGTATTCCTGGGGGGCAGAAGGAGATCTCCGATACCGTCAAGGGATACGTAGAAGCAGGCATGCTACGTCCTGTAACCACGGCGTGGAACAACCCAGTCTGGCCGGTTAAGAAACCAGATGCAAGCTATAGGATGACTGTGGATTACACTGGGTTAAACAAGTACACTCCTGCGTTAATACTGGGATGCTGTTACCCTGATTGAGCATGTGCAAAAGTTCTAGGGAACTTGGTATGCGGTGATAGATTTGGCAAATGCATTCTTCGCCGTGCCGATCGCAGAAGAGTGTTTGGAGCAGTTTGCATTTTCCTGGAATGGGAGGCAGTATCCGCTTCAATGTTTGCCCATTGGGTACGTGCATACTCCGAACATTTGTCACTGGCTGGTGACGGAACATTTGGATAAGATCCTATGCAAACCTGATGTACATATTTTGCAATACATTGATGATATTCTGATACAGGGAAAGGATGAGCAGAGTGTGCGGACGCACCTGTACACCATTATTGAGGGTTTCAGAAAAGGATGGGAATCCGAAGTCCAGCGGAGACTGTGATTTTTCTCGGAATTAAGTGGCATAATGGGCATCGTGAAATGGTGCCAAAGGCCAAACAAATAGATCCTTGAATTCACTACACCCGTGAATAAGAAACCAGCTCAACAGTTCATAGGATTGTTTGTGTTCTGGATACAGCATATACCACATTTGGGGCAGATTTTAGCGCCTCTTTACAAAGTGACACGAAAGAAATCTGACTTTGAATGGGGCAGTGAGCAAGAGAAAGCATTTCAGCTAGTGAAAGATACCATCCAGAGAGTACTTTATTTATGGCGTTAAGGGCAGGTGAAGTGGAATTAAATGTGTCTGTAAATCAAAATTATGCCAATTGGAGTTTGTGGCAGAAGCAGGACAGGAAGCGTGTTCCTTTGGGTTTTTGGAGTAGTAAATTACCCAAAGCTGGTGACAAATACACTCCCTTTGAGAAACAGTTGTTGGCATGCTATCAGGTTCTTGTAGATACAGAGCAACTGACAGTGGGTCATGATGTATTAATCCGACCAGAAATTCCAATCATGCAATGAGTACTGAGCTCTCCCAAAACACATCGAAGAGCCCATGCTCAGGGGGCTAGCATCATTAAGTGGAAATGGTACATACAAGATCGTGCCAAAACAGGGAAGAGTGGAACTGCAAAATTACATGAGCAAGTGGCTGGTATTCCGCTGGTTGATTTGGAACTGTGGGAGGGCACTGAAATGTGTGTGTCTCCTGTAAAATGGGGATTTCCTTACAGGGAGCTAAATAGTGAACAAACTTAAACTGCCTGGTTCACCGATGCTTCGGCTAAATATGTGGGGACAGAACGACACTGGAAGGCATTGTCGTATAATCGAAAAACGAAGAAAACTTTGACAATGTCTGGTAAAGTGAAGAGTAGTCCATTTGCAGAGTTGTATGGAGTGTATCAGGCATTGAAGCAAGAAGCGCCTGGTTGTTCTATATACACAGACTCTTGGTCTGTGGCGAATGGATTACCTGTTTGGATGCCAACATGGCAGAAAGATGGATGGAAAATTCATGCGAAGGAATTGTGGCAAAATATTGCCAAAATGTTGATGCATAGTGCGGTGACCATGTATCATGTAGATGCACATTGTGCTACAGACTCATTAGAACAATGGTTCAATTATGTTGCAGACGAACATGCCAGGATTTCAGCTATGGACACAAGGTATGAGGAAGATGATTCGGAAGGGATTGCTAAGTGGGCACACCAGAAGAGTGGGCATCTTGGAGAAAATGCTACTGTCAGGTAGGCACAAGATCGAGGAATTAGCATTCCTTTAGAGATCGTAATAACTGTGATTTTACAATGTCCAGAAATCTATTCCACATGTAATTCAAGGCACCTTAAAACGAGGTAAATGACCTAGACAAATTTGGCTAATTGATTACATTGGTCCAATGCCAATCAGCAGTGAATGTCAATATGCGTGTACAATTGTGGACAGGTATTCAGGATACTTGATGGTGTTACCATGCAGAAGAGCCATGCAATTTAATACAATTAAATTGTTGGATCAAGTGGACATATATTATGGGGTACCTTTACAAATTCAAAGTGACAATGGGTCTCATTTGAAAGGAAAACTGATTCAAGACTATTGTCAGGAGAAGGGTCTCGAATGGATATTCCACGTTCCTTATCACCCCGAGGGTTCAGGATTGATTGAAAGAATGAATGGTTTGTTGAAATAACAGTTGCGAAAGACTGGTGATGGTAACCTGAAAGGGTGTCGTGAACGCATCCTAGATGCGGTGCTTGTGTTGAATAACCGACCAATTGCTAACAGTGAAACCCCATTGATGTGCATGTTCACAGCAGCTTTACAAATTAAACCGAATAGAGCATTTGAAACATAGATGTATTGGGAAATATTACCCAGAGCTTTAGCTCCTTATCGAGCAACATCAGAGTTTGCAGGGGTGGATTTACATGCTAGGGAGGAGATTAGACTTGAACCCAGAGAAATCAGTGTTATTGAAACAGGGATTGAAGTACAAATTCCATCAGAACATATGGGATTGATTGCCCCTAGATCTGGGTTGGCATTAAAAGGAATCCAGGTACTGGCAGGAATAGTTGATGCAGACTACCAAGATGAAATAAAAGTGATCCTAATCCATAGTGGACAGAAAATGCTGGCCATCCATAAGGGTGATAGAGTGGCGCAGCTGATTATCATCCCTGTAAAATTATCTATGGTGAAGAAAGGAGAGCCACCCACTGTAGTAACTACATGTGGGGATTAAGGTTTTGGCTCATCAGACAGAATGGTTTCCTGGAGCGAAGTGTGGGTTGAGAAACATAGTGGTCCGCCGGTTTTAGCAGATGTGATTGCAGCAGGGGAAGTTCAAGGTGTTCTAGTAATGGTATCAGGGAAGAGGAAATGGAGTCATGTTCCCGCTGACAAATGTTATTTATGTGAATGATGGACCACTGATATCTTGTTTTTTTAGTCATTCTTTTTTTCAGACCCTATGTGTGATGTTTGCGCTTGTGGATTTGTGCGGAATCCATTCAGGAGGGTCCTGGGACATGCAAAGAGGTGTAGCAAATATCTCCACCCTACTACTGGATTCGATTGACTGTATGACGACTAGCGGCTTTGATGTTACCACATTGCCTGATGTCGAATCAACTGCATTGTACCTCAGCTTCTTGAGAAAACATTGTGGTCATGGGCATGATGTTTGGCCCCCTTCCACGACTTCCATGTCTTTGTGCGGCATGGCTATGCTGCAATTGTTGAGCAACCTGACAACATATGTGTTTTTCTAGCCCGTGGAGTATTGAACATCTCACACTTTTGCCTAGCTGATGTTCATGATGCTGCAAACTTGATTTCTATGTGTCTTGTGGCCGTACCTATGCCGGCCCATGTGCTACGACATGTTTTCAGAGTACTGCATAATGATTCTCCAGTTGAAGATTCTGATGTGCGATATTCTTTCTTTGTCTATGAGTACTGCAAGTTTTGTGTGGACTCGGATCGCAAATGGAGGAATATGACCTGTATTGTCAACTATGACATTGCTCCTATTGATGTTTGCTATTCCATGACTTGTGATCCTCAGCGCATTGGCAAATTTCGCCAATTGGACTTGACTAATGATCAAGCTGTAACTGATTTTGAGAAACGTTTATGTACACGGACATTGGCTGTGGGTAATATGTCTAATGCTATGTTTTGTAAATTTACTGTCTTAGATGACAGCCATCTTCGACATGTTAAGCTTCCGACGGGTTAGTTGTTTTCCTATGGTAACTTTACCTACACCTACATTCCTGCTAACATTTCTGGTGGCCCTTGTGCTTTGACACAACTTAGTTTGATGATGTTTCCCTTGCAGCCTGCTATTCGTTGTTCTACGAGTTCTGTTCATCATATTGGCCTGTCTCTTGATTGTGATTCTGATGTGCATTTGTTGTCCGAAACTGAAGTTTTGGCTATTGCATTTTCCTTGGTGAGTGTTTGGTGAGTGTTTGGGGTTTTGCTGCTGGGGGCTATGAATCCTTGACTAGACTGGCCTGTGTGGTGGTTAAGGGACTCAATGTAACTTCTCAAGCTTTGATGGAACTGTTGCTAGACAGCAGACTTTTTAGAAAGGCAATTTTGCAAAACAGTGCGCTATAGATTATATGTTTTTGAAGCCCAATTTCGGTTACAATGCTGTTGAAGGGATGTGCTGTTTTGTTTTGATTTGGATGACCATTCCCATTCTATACATAAGCATATTGGTAGTTTAAATGACCTGATTTGCCAAGTCACTCAGGATCAGGGTGGGAGCTGGTGGGACCAACTGTTTTCTTGGATTCCTGAGGCGTTACGTTTCTTTGTGTTTTCATTTTAGTTGGTTTTGGAAACCTTCTTTTGTTTCATTGGGATATGGTAGTTGATTGCCCAAAGGCTGGAGTGTAATGCGTGTGTGAAAATTAGCTAAAACATGGAGCCAGTGCGTGGCCATATTAGACATTCGCTTCCAAACCGCAGTGACAGTCTACGTTTCTGTGAGCTCAGTTAGAAGGCAGACATCAGTTCTGCAATGGTTGCAATAGTATATTACGAAGCAGATGAGCTGACTATGAAGGATAGTTGTTGTATTGTTCGCTCAAGGACGAGCCGAGAGGGGAGTCAGAGATGTGCAGGTGCATTGATAAGGGGTACAGGGAATGAGCGTGCGAGAAATGAGCTCAGGTTTTTCCACTACTGTCTGGATTTTTCTGCTCTTTGACCCTCTGGCCGGGGACAATTTGCAACTTATGAGGGGCGAGGATTTGTCTCCCTTAAGAAGAGAGGTATCCCGATGAGGAGACAGAGAATTGGAACCCCGGGTGATGAAGTCTCGCTGAAAGGGAGGACGCTCTGCTCCAGACCCCGTTAGTACATATGATCTCTTTGCCTACCTGACTCGGGACTGGGTAGTGTTGTCGTGGCCGAGATGAAGTTGTCATCTGCACTAACGGTGATGTATATCCTTTGTAGCTATCCTTGCTTGTGTGCTTGTGTATAACCAATTGCATTTATCCCATAGTTATCTGTGTGCTTATGGATTATGAATAAAGGGGTCTATACCGAGCCCATTATATTTTAACCCTTGGTCTAAGTGTGATTTATAGCCTTCCTGAGTCCAAAAACGTTTGGTCCGTGTAATAGAGTGTGTATTTCAGAGGTCATTGCACGTGTCCGAAAAGTAAAACATGGGTTTACGCCTTCACACGGTTCAATATGTGGTGCTGCCCTTGTGGCACCAGCAGGCAGGGAGCCTGGTTGCTGAGTATGTACAAATTAGGCTGCAGCCCTGGTTATGATAAGAGGAGCACCGGGCAGTGTTCTCCTGTTTCCCAGTCCGCTGCACGTCTGCTGGGCTCCGGGAGCTGTGCACGCTTTGCGCGCAAAGTCTTGCAAGCTCTCATGAGGCATGTTCCTCACACATATTTCCTTTTGTCGAGCAGTTTGCTCCTACTCCATGGCGATTCTCTGTACTTGGTTGGTCTTCTCTTTTCTCAATGGGGTCGGCTCTCACAGGGTGAGGATATGGGTGTCACGGATTCAACCTCTGGTGCCGGTTCTCGATTCGGGGTTCCTCTCTCTGTGTTGTTCTCCTACTTTGGGGGTGATATACTTCGGGTGACCACTGTCGCAGCCCACATACTCCCCGTTCTCTGTCTCTATGATCTCAGTGCCTTAACAAGAATCCTGTTGGGCCCTCTGTTCCTGTGGATACTCTCTTCTCAGGTGATTTATTATTTATTTTTATTTTTTAACACGGCCACTCTATCCAAGTGCCATCTTTTGCCATCACTGGTGTAAATGTGGTTGGTGTTTCTTTGAGCGACCTCTATTGGCTGGCTGTTCTTGGACCCTGTTACCATGTCTTTGTGAGGTAGTTTTATCTTTACCACATTGCCCACCTCAACTTCTGTTAGATGGACTGCTCTGCACATGTCACACTGGACCTTCATTTTATCCTTGTTTTTCTGGATTCTCCAGACCACTTCTCTCATGTCGATGGCCTCATCGTGACTCACTTTATGTAGCAAGGGCGGTACTAGTGTAGATGCAGCCCGCCTCCCTCTCGGCATTTGGAACGGTGACACCCCATGACCACGTTGGGGGTTAGGCAGTGAGCAGCTATGGCTTTTTTAATGGTTTTGCAGAGATCCATTCCTGCTGCACAGACTAGCTGCAAGGATCCTTTTATGAATCTGGACAAGTAATCTACTAGGACTAACGCGTACTTGTGGTCCGGTATCATTTTGTCCAATGAAATCCAGACTGATTTTATGCCATACTCCAGAGGGGATCTCGGTGGGAATCATGGGTGCTTGTCTCACTTTGAGCCTTTTGTCACTGTTCGCACACTCGTGGCACCTCTCAATTATGGTCCTGAAATCTTGATCCATGCCTGGCCACCAGTACGCTTCTCGCACCTTCCGCCTGGTCATGTTGCCGACGAGATGTCCTGCATGTGCACTGCACAGTATCACTTTGAGCATTCACCTGGAAGGTATTATCTGATCGCCTCGCATTAAGAGACCGTCAACTTCAAATATTTCTTCATTCACTTTCCAGACCTTCCGGAACGCCCTCTCATTGGACAAGCCATTGTGGTCCCAATTTGCCACCTTACTCAGGGACTCGTCGTTAGCTAGTTCTTTCTTGCAGTGGGCTTTGCTCATCTCCAGAAATACTTGGCTTGTTAGCTCCTTGACGGATGCCACAACACATTTGTCCTGGAGGAAAGTTGAGCTTCAGGTTCTGCGATCTAATAGCCTTGACCTGCAGTCTGCCTGAGCATTCTTCCAACCTGCTACATGTAGTATTTCGTAGGTATATTCTTGCAGCTTGGCTGCCATTCGAGCCAGTCTTAGCATCTCCTGGACTCAACATGTGAATTAACGGTTTATGGGTGGTGACCAGTCGGAATTTTGTACCCCGTACGACGTTCTAAAGTATTCAACTGCCCAGGTGCATGTGTGATGCGCTCGAATTCTTGGCGCCTGTTGCCCTGTTTCAGACTAAACGCCGGCCATTAAGGTTGCCGCCACGCTGTTCCACCGCTGCACTTGCAGCGGTCTAGTTTTCTTTCATAGCGTCCCAGGGAGGCTTAATAGCCACACCCTCCCTGGGCGCCCTGCATTGCAACCTGTTAGTCAGCTCCTCTTGTGCGGATTTTTGGTTGCTAGACGCGAAGTGTTTTCTTTTCCCTGTTCCGACCCCGCGCCGGTACACTTTCCTGCTCTCCTTACTCTCTTCACGGCTGCCGGCGACCGCTTACCCTTTTTCTTCTGCTGCGTTCTACGAACGCTTCCTTTCTCCCCCTTTCGCTGCGGTACTTCCTCCGGAGTACTGTCTACCTCTTCCATTGTTGCTTGTTCCCTTTCATATTTTCACTGACATTATTCTCGCTCTTACTTTTTCTCCTGGAGATTCACCTCAGTCTGTCACAAACCGCCCTCTGTTCTGTGGCTCTTTTCAATACACCTTATCTGCTACTTTGTGAGGCCTGCAGAGCCCATTTTCCACTCGGCATTGGTGACATTGAATCATCCTTACCAACGGAATCTCACTTGGGGTTTTTTGCGCTTGAATAGGCTTTTCCCCAAGAAGTCCCTTTCGGGAGAGGAGGCACAGGTTGCGTTGTCAGCCCGCAATTCACTGTGGCTTCCTTCCGAGAGAGAGAGACGCTCTCTACAAAAAAAAAGAAGAAGGAAGAAGGATTATCTTGCTAGAAGACCTCAGTTGACTGCAACTTCAGACTCTTGTCTGTCAGGTGAGGAGGAGGAGGAGGAGGAGGAGGAGGAGGAGAAGGAAGAAGAGGAGGAGGAGGAGGGAAGGCCAGAGCTTTGGGAGAGTCAGACCCAAGGGGCTGACAGCATGCCAGCATCTCCTTCTCAACGGTGGAGTAATTATCTTCCGAGATGGAGAGTGCTTTGGATGCAAATTCAACTATGTGCTCCGTATCACCTTTCTTTTGCATGGCTCCTAGCCCGTAGGCGCTTGAGTCCGTGGTAATGTATGTGTCCCATGTCGGATTTAATGGTTTGAGGCATGGGGTGTGAACAATCCTAGCCTTGACTTCATCGAAAATGATTGTTTGGGATTGGCCCCAGTTAAACTCCATTCCCTTCTTCAGAAGATCCCGCAGGGGGCAGTTGTTTCAGAGAACCTCGGCACAAACTTCTCATCATACTCTGCGAGTCCGAGGAAGGATCCAAATTCATCTTTTGATGTTGCAGCAGGGGCTCTTACAATGGCCGGTAGGAGATCCTTCTTTGGACTCACTCCTTCCTTCGAAATTCGGTACCCGAGATACTCTACTTCTTGACTATTAAACATTTTTTGTATCTAAACGGAACCCCTGCCTCCTGGAGTTTACTCAGCAAAATCTTTAGTGCTTTATCATGGGTCTCTTAATCTTTGGCATATATGAGGATGTCCTCTTGGAAGTATGACACATTTCCAATTCCTCGTAGGAGGGAATCCATCATCCTCTGGAACGCCGAAGCAGCTGAGGACAGCCCAAATGGCATGCGCATAAATTGGTGCATGCTGAAAAGCGTGATAAAAGCTGTGAGTGGACAAGATTCTTTATGTAGGCTGATTTGGTGATGGGCGTCCCGCATGTCCATCTTTGAGAAAATGGTACCCTCCTTCAGGGGAGTTGCTAGGTCTGGAAAAGACCCGGGGCTACGCTGATGTCGGAACTGTTGGGACTGGGGGCTAGCTAGTCTTTTGGCTGTAGCTCCTAAGATTCTATCCGGGGCTACAACCAAAAGATCAGGGGCTATAGCCCCCTTAGCCCCCCCTAGCAACGCCCCTGCCCTCCTTCATCATGAGAATGAGTTTGTTAATGCTGGGTAGCGGGTAGCTGGCTGTTATCACCTCCATATTGAGACTGTGTAGGTCGATGGATACCCTTATGCCATTTTTCTGATTTTTTTTTTATTAGGCCCACAGGACTGAGCCATTCTGTTTCGATGGTGCCCTCTTTGACCATTTTAGAGAGTTGAGAGTCCAAAGCATATTTCGCGGTTGCTGGAACGGGTCTCACTTTGTGGTGATGGGCACTGCATTGGGCTTGAGCTGGATTTTGTGGATGAAGTTCTTTATTCTTGCCGGTTTTTTGGAAAACAATGTGGGGAATTCTTCACGTATGCTTGATGCTCCTCCTGCTTTAACCCACAATACTTGTTAGTCTGTGCTGGGGTTTAAGCGAATGCTTAATTTGTGTTGATCGGCCCACCCCAATACCACTGGGACTTCCTCTGAGAAATATACTTTGGAAACAGGTTGTTTGTCCTTAAATTTATTTACGGCCTTGATGTAACCCAGCAGATTTACTGACTCACCCCCGAAGACTGTCAGCATTTATTTCTCTTCCACGTGTGTGTAACTGCAAAGTGTCAAAATCTCCTGCAATTTGAACATTCTTTGTTCTTTGCTGGACAGTCTGTCATTCGCCAGGTGCTTTGTGCAGGTGCACCTATGGCATTTCAGAGGCTCACTTTTAATGCCGCCTCCCTCATTGAGTTCAACTCTCCTGGGCTTGTCGGGACATCCATTCCACTTTATTACCGCCATCTCGAGTGCCGGCGCCATTCCCTCCATTTCTTTTCGTCTGCTTGCAGTTTCTTCTTCTGCTCTCACTATCTGGATGGCTTTGTCAAAGCGATTCTTAGGAGAAATGATACTGCAAGCTGGTGTCTATCGGTACTAGTTGAAAAAGGATGCGGGGGGGGGGAGAGACCAACGTTATGTTTCTGTCTAACCCTTGTTGGAAGAACACACAGGGGTGCCTGTCCCTAGGCAGCGTGTGGTGCAACGCCAATCTAATAGGGATAGGGTAAAGAGAAAACTATCCCTCAATCTACCAAATGCATGGATGCCCGACCTGCATTAAAGAATTCTGGACAAATAAATGTTAAAATGAAAAGCAACCAAGGAACAACATACTACTCAAATGTTTCCTGGTGCGGCAGGACTGATAATTAGATCACTGCTCAGCACAGCTATAAAATGTAGCTTACATGAGTATTTAAATGACCATGGGATTTTCTATTTATGTTTTATTCACCATAAGGAGATTTAGTTAAGCCTCATGATGGAGTGGTAGATGTTGTTAGCATCTAAAAAGGCAATTGGTGTTGATACATCAATGCCCGTAAATGTGGAACACTGTAAAAAGCTCACAACGTGTGAGTAATAAGCTTGGATTGTATTGCTTATGAGGTATCACCCCTTGTTGTTGGGGATATCTAATAAATGGCCATGGTACCACCCATGGCCAAAATGGTCGACCGGGTTTGATGGAGTAGGATGTTCAGACCATCTTCTTCAGGACCATTTGATCAATCATGTGGTAAGTCTGTCTTCCAAAACATGCCCGAGGGTGGGGGCACAGTATGGATGGGCTGCTCCGTCTCCTTTTTATCTGGTAACTGGGAAATTGGTCAGTCAAGGTGCCCAAATCGGTAGAACGGCTAATGTGGCCTCTGTCAGAGGAGCCGCACTAAATTCGCTCTTGCCTCGGATGGCTGCCACATCACGCTCCTGCACTGTTTACACACAGAACCTGGTTGGCCACATTAGCCGTTCTACCGGTCTGGGCACCTTGACTGACCACTTTCCCAGTTACCAGACAAACAGGAGACGGTACAGCCCATCCATACTGTGCCCCCCACCATCGGGCATGTTTTGGAAGACAGACTTACCGCATGATTGATCAAATGGTCCTGAAGAAGATGGTCTGAACATCCTACTCCATCGAAACCGGTCAACCCTTTTGGCCATGGGTGGTACCACGGCCATTTTTTAGATATTCCCAACAGCAAGGGGTGATACCTCATAAGCAATACAATCCAAGCTTATTACTCACACGTCGTGAGATTTTGACAGTGTTCCACACTTAGGGGCATTAGATAGGCATTGCACCACACGCTGGGACAGGGTGTTCTTCCAACAAGGGTTAGACAGCAACATAACGTTGGTCTATCCCCCCTCCTGCATCCTTTTTCAACTAGTACTTCTAGACACCAGCTTAAAGTATTATTTCTCCTAAGAATCGTTTGTATTGTGATATCACTTTGCTGACCTAACGGTTAAGGAATGAAAGACTTCCTGGTTTCACTTGTGAATTACCGTGATGTTTCTTAGTGGCTTTGTCCAAGTCCAGTTCTTTCTTCATTATAAACTTGTTCTGCACCTTCCTGCCATTAGTGTGCACTACCAACATGTCGCAGATAACACTGTCTGCAGTTTCCCCAAATCCTCTCATGCAGGTAATGTAGTCATCAACAGGCTCACTGCACTCTTGTTTACTGGTGTAAAACTTTAATCGGTGCAGGACTATGTTCTCTTTGCTGGAGAGCCTTTTATATGATGCAGCGAATTGCCTCTTTATACGTGTCATCACCTTCACCCCCGACCGGCTCTGGCCCGCGAACATCTGCTGCCCTTCAACACCCATTGCGTTGAGCAACATTGCCCTCTTTCTGCCTGCAAAGTAGCCTGTGCCTCCCAATGCCTCCAGGTAGGTGGTGAACAATGGTTCCCATTTTGGCCAATGTATTCCAGGCTTCCCTGGGGACTGGAGGAACAATGGGGCTGGGGTAGCACCTTGCATGGAGGCCGTTTGGTGATTTCCCTGATCCCACCTTAATCGCTAATTATGTGGTAGCCTGGAAGGAACACTGGACACTTGGTGACTTACAGACTGGCTTTATTGCCCTGGTAGGCACATAGGGTTAAATGCATACACACATAATGTATTGTAGAAGTCTCTGATACAACCACAGAAGTTGCCTCACTGCTGTGGGATTATGACTCTGCCAGTGTCTATGCATTCAGTCTGGGTGGTAACCACTGCTGTAGGATTCACAGCAGTGGGTTTATGCCTTCACACAGTTCAGTATGTGGTGCTGGCCTTATGGCACCAGCAGGCAGGGATCCTGGTTGCTGAGTAAATATAAATCAGGCCACAGGCCTGGTTATGATAAGAGGAGCGCCCGCCTGTCTGCCGGTCCGCTGCACGTCTGCCGGGCTCTGGTAGCTGTGCACGCAAAGTATTGCAAGATCTCGTTGCGGGATCTCCCAAGCCTTTTGAAATGTATGAACAGGTGAGCGAGTTGTCAGATGTAAGAAGTGATTCCATGGTGGGAGACATCTACCAAAAGCTAGTGAGTTCAACTGCAGCTGCAGTAATTGCTCCAAGTCTCCAACAGGTATTGTGGGATTCCTTAGTTGAGGACTATTACCAAGTTACCACCAATTGTACTCAGGCAAATGTGCCGCTGATACGACGTAAGGAGTGGCAGTAACAGTAAATCAGTATGGCAGGATTTCTGTGGAAAATATGCCATATTCCTAATGACCCCCTATACCTTCTCCCGTCACATATTTGGTTTTACATCAGCATGCAATGCGGTCTGCATAGTTGTCTTTTGAAAGCTAAACTAGCACTATGTTTTCAATGAAGCGGGCATGCAGAGACCAAACCACGCAATAAATGAACCAGACAATGCAAAAAAGATGATTCCATCTAAAAGTGTAAAAGGGCAAAACCGAAAAGCAGGGCTCACTTTCATGGTGGATGAGTCATTCAACCCACTTTACATTGATTACGTCTCTGGAGTTATAAGAGAGCCTCCGTCACCCAGACGATCATAAAAGCATTGCTAGGGAAAACAAGTGCACTTCATATCCTTGCGTTTATGCATGTTCAAAACCAACCGAGTAATGTAATGCTCAGTCCTATTTTAATGAGCCACTTTATTAAATAACAGTATCAGGGCCCAAATAGAGATGAACAGAGAATCTGCTGAATTGTCAGAAGCATCTAATCGGAACCATGCACTAATTTCATCACGGGGCATGCAAAAATACATGATGTGGGCGAATAATCCGGCCTGTGGTGTTGCCCCTTTAACACTATCTATTTCCCCTTTAAGAATATGAGTCATGTCAGGACAGGATGTTAATAAAAGGAGCCCCCGGACGCCTGTATCTCAGATCGGTGGTAGACTCCATGAATGGCACTGTGTCTCCGTATCTCATTTTGTTGGGACTGCAGGCCTAACCTGTGTGATCACTGTCCTGCTGATCTGCGTGCCCCCAGATCAGCATGTGTGGCATGGGTGCCCCCCAAGCAACTATCACTCTGTGTGAACACAGAGCAGCTGCTGGTCCAGGAGCCCCTCCCCCCCCCCCAGCAGCTGATGTCTGGCCGTGTGACCACGGCAAGCAGGGTGGTCCTTGCACCTATAGGTGTCGGCTGGGTGCCCCCAGCAACCCTCGTGCTGGTCTGTGATCCCGCCCGCAACTGTGCCTGCTAAAGATTATGATGGGTGACCCCAGTGCTGATCTGACTGGCCTGTGTGACCACGTCCAGTGACAATTGCGACGAGGATGGGATCCCTGCTGTGCTGCTATCAGCTGTCCAATCATCTGCAGCAGCTGACGCTCGTCAGTGCAGTATCCCGCGGTCCTGCTGCAAGGCCCCAACTGTGCCTGTGCTTGCTCCATGATCTGAGGTATTTGAAAGGAAGAGCAACCGCGGCACGGCCATCTGCTGCACTAATTTGGCTTTCTCCTGCCTGATGGGAGAGCGGAGCGTGGCCTTTCCGGGCGTCCTGCTCCGCTCCCACATGGGAAAGCCTGATGCGGGTGCAGTCCTCGAGCCTTTGCTGCATTTCGTTTGACAGAGATCTCCTGACTGGGAGGAAGGAGTTTGAGTGCCTGGGTCCCGCAAGCGGCAGTGTCAGCGGGTAGTTTGCGCACTGCCGGAGCTTCCGGCGGAATCCCAGGCCAACCGGCGGTGAAACAGATCCGCACGCGTGGCATGGGTGCTCCCATTTTGTGAACACAAAGCAGCTACTAATCCGGGAGCCCCGGGGAAGCTGATGTCTGGCCGTGTGACTAATGGCAAGCAGGGTGATCATTGCACCTGTAAGTGTTAGCTGGGTGTCCTCAGCAACCTTCTTCCTGGCCCATGAGCCAGTCTGCAACTGTGCCTGCTAAAGAGTATGATGGGCGCTCCCAGCACTGATCTGACTGGCCTGCGTGACCACAGGTCCAGTCAAAACATGACCCAGGAATATTAATAACGGGGCAAGATTCATCTGTCTCTCTGAGAGCTAAGACCGCTGTCTGGTCACGCCATGCAGATGATCCTAGTTGCCAACTATGCACAGCCCCAGTAGATCTCATTCACTTTCTACTCCTATGCCCAGCCTATGCTGACATCTGGAGTCGCCCATCGAAACTGCTTCTGAGGGACGCAGGTTTCATCCTGCGCTCCTGTATGTGCTGTGGACAGACTCTCCCAAGATGGGTTGGACCCTCTTGATGTTCTTGGAACAAGCATGGTATAGGAGGTCACAGCTCCTTGTCTCTTAGTAATTCATTGTTTTTAAAACTACCAATTACCTTAAACAGCGAGTTTCTATTAATGTAGGTATTTTAATGATTGTCTCAAGCCTGTATTGGTACTATTGATTTAAGCAATGCTGGGAGGATTCAAGTTCTTGATATTTACTAATCCTGCACTAGCAATTTGAGGATCTTGTTTAAATTTTGCCTTTGTGATACTAGAAAGCCACTTTAAGCATTAAGACAGCTTACTCCACTCTAGAGTTTACGGATGATTACAAACGCATTTTTAAATTGTTGGACTGTCCTACCGTGAATGGTTTTATCGAATTTATGCTGGAACAAACAGGAAATAATAACAGTGTTCAATGCTAAGGTACTCCACATGTCTATACAAGATTTTAACTGATGTTCATTTTCCATGCTACTCCCTGAAAGATAGTTGCAAAATCCTTTTTATGTTTAGATGTGTCAACATACGACATGAATGAACTCAGTATATACATAGTAGTTTATTTGTTTTAATATCATTCGCGTAAACATTTTATCCTTCTCATGATGTGGCTAAGATCCAGATTGTTAGGTTCGTTATGTATGCATGCTTCTATGGCAATTTGCTGAATAAAGTACAAATGATGATTAAACTGAAATCTGCCTGCAGAACGATTACACGATTCATTACAGCCAAGAAAGTGGATTACAAAAATATCTGCCCGTCTCCACACTACAGTGCAAGTAAGTGTAACAAGTGTATATTTAAAATCAGAAACCTACAATGAATTACTATGAGTAACAATTTGGGAAGTTGACAAACTTGGGAAAAGCCACACATCTACATTTCATTTAGCGGACGGTGTGGAGTGCTACGATACATACAACAGTTCATACATGAACATGCAAGGCTATGATAGCAACATAACTCAATGAGTTCGGACCCTGATGCAGGCCTCTTTAAAATGTACATAAATTCTGCTGCTATTATTCTGGGAAAGACCTTCATATGACAACTTCCATCTGCAAAATCCAATCCCATTTTCTCATGTGGAAACAGAAGGCTAGATCCCAGTCACTGCGTTATACTTCCAGATGTGAGGGGTCAGTAATGTGAAGCGGACAACTGCTTTTAGATTTCTCAAAATATGCCATTTTATTAAAGAAAGTATATAAAGAAAATACCTTGCTTGCCCTACTCTACAGAGGAATTCCCTACCTAGCCTAGCATGGGTAAACTGGCCCTCACATTAAACAAACATACAATGGAAAATATAAAGCAACACAATATAATAAACAATATTAATACAATATCTGAATGCTCTTCTGTCCTGGGTAAGATCCCTTCCCCAGGATTCAAAGTGTACTCAAAAATGTTCAGCAACAGAAAAGAGGTGTTGAACCAGCTCTTGAAATTTCAAAGTCAAAACAATACTTAATTAAAAAAAAAACACTGGTAACAACTCTTTGTACCTGCACATCACAATATTCTTCACAAGCATTTAGTTCCCTGTCCCCAGCTTTACGCCCGCCTTTCTGCCATTTATGCCCACGTAATTACCCAGAAGCTTATGTGCCACTCTCTCAGCCTTAGTTAACAATGGTGTACTTGTTAGTTAGGCCACTTGACTGTTAAGAACTTCACAGCGTAGTTGGATGGCTCTTCAACTCGTGGCCAAACTGGTTTCACGAAGAAAAAGGGGGTGCCTTTTCGCTTGGATAATGCATGTTTCTCTCTTCAATATTTTAGTCTCTTTGCTTCTTTGAAATAGAAAAAAAGTCACTTCTGGAATTTGTTAAGACGGATTTCTGAACTCTGTCCTGGTGGCGCAGAAGTTCAGAAGGCCAACCTAATTACTTGGAACAGGGTAACCTCTGGACGAGCCAGACCAATCAAGGTAGCGATCGCGGCGGTCAAGACTAGGTCTCAAGAGGGGTGAGGGTGACTGAAAGCCCGCAATGAGCACACAAAGCAAGATCACTTACAAACTACTCCAAACAGTTGTTATATTAAAAATATATACACATTTATTTCAAGGCCTTTAAAACAATGACCGTAGCGAGAAAATCACAATATAACGATAGTAAACCAACACATACCATATCAACACAATATATATACAAATACGACAGTCGCAAGCGTTATATGCAAGAAATGTGTAGTCCACCTGCAAGGGAAGGAAAACAGGCAGTGCGATACAATGCTTTAGACTCAGTTCGTCTTCAGAGGCACCTAACTAGATGGAAGTCCGAGCCCTGCGAAGAGTGGAGCCTTGTGCTCAAAAGTACCTGCACACGCTGGTGCCAACGGGCAAAAGGAGAGTCTCTTCTAAGGAAATCAGGCAGTTCAGTTCAGTGCACAAATGAAGGAGAACAAGTTCCGCGACTCAAGCGCAGCCTCCACAGTGGGCAGAAGCAGAGCGCGAGTACGGCAAAAGGGTGCTGTTTTACACAGCGGGGAAAAGCAATGGGCTCCTGCAGGAGGGAGACCAGATCCTAGCTAAACTACTCACCGGTCCCCGATGCAAGCAGACCCAGGCTTCTCCGCGTCAGTTTCAGCAGCTGGCAGGTTCAGAAGAGCAGGGAACGCCTCGTCGTCGTGTTGAGTGAAAAGACGTCCCAATCGAAGAAACCTGCACAGTTTTGTCACCACAGCAGGGCAACGGAGCGGCCATGTGTATCTGAGCCAAATGTACACTACTCACTTCAGACTTGGGAACGCCAAGTGTACGAAGCGTGTGAGAGTGACAAGGACTCGAAATACTACACAACCTGGCGGCGGTTACAGAGCAAGACTCCTGTGTAAGCTGGTCAGTCAACTGGATGGCCCAGAGATGCTTCCGAAGGCTTACTGGCAGGAGATGGTGAAGATGCCGAGAATAGCTGTTCCCGCTATTCCAAAGGGTCGAAGTACCAGTACAGGCCTTCTGGTTCGATCAAAGGTGAAAAGGGTTTCACAAGGCGACAGCAGTGCAGAGGAGGAGTCCTTCAGCTTGTCACCAGCGATTCCTCGGTCCAGCCTCTTGGTTGCAGGATACTTGGCTCCTGTATTCCTTAGTTCGTGAGAACTCAGGAGATCGACATGGTAGTGGTGTTTCCAGCCCCCTCTTATCCACGGTTCCCTTCGCGCCAAAACGGAGGGGAGCCAATGGGAGATCCGCTCATCAACACACACACCATTCGTGGACCAATCACGGACCACGGTGGTCCCAGGCATTCACACCACCCTAGACTCTCTGGCACCCAGGATGTGTATTGGGACCAGACATCCCAGCCCACATCCTGGAGGCACACAAAAGACATGTAGAAGCCCGCGAAAGCATCCGTGTTTCGCGGGAAAGTACATGCCCAAATAAGGAAGGCCCCGGGTCGGCTCGACCTGGGGAAGGTGAAGGGAGCAAGACGGTCAGCGGACAGGACAAAGGAGCCTCGTGGTCTGGCCATTTTGGGAGCCAGGCCACCATTTTGGGTTAAGCGCAGAAAACGCGCTTAGAACGCAAAAAGGAGCTCAAAATACAAAGAAACGATCGCTGCCACCATTCCCGTCCCTGAATCACTTGCACCGATCAAATACAATCCTAAACGAGTATCTAGGGCCTGTAGAAGGCTAGAGACCCAAGAGAGCTGTAACTTAGCTTACAGTGCCCTCTTGTGTCATGTTGCACTAAAGCCGCAACATGATAAAAGAAACTACGGGAAACAGCGTTCCCAGGTACTGACTGTCTTAAGGGCATGTCAGTTTCCCCGTAAGAAGGAGCGAAAGCCCAGAGGAGTGCGGCAGAAGGCTGCACTTTTCTGGCAAAGTCAAGAACAAGGTGAAAAACAACAGCAAAAAGTGTAGGGGTTGCCACATGGAAGGAAAATTACCTACAATTACGAAATCTTTCCTAACAGAATTAGTATAGGATTTAGTCTTTCAAGTCAAAACACAATTGGACACACACAACCTCTTTCAAGTAGAATCTAAGGTTTAAAGTTAAATAGAGGATTGTATTCCTGTGTCATAATAAAGGAGGAGGTTCGAACTACATTTGGGAATTACAATTAGACACACGGGACCTCCTTTTGATGTAGATTTTACTCTTTGTAATTTGTAACTCGTATATAGACCATGTTAGTTATTCAGTAATAGTTTAGGGAGTGTTCCCTTTTGTTAATTAGGGACACACAATCACTCAGTTATACAGCAATAGTCTTTAGATACTTCATCAATGATTTTCAAGCACTTTAGCTTCTCACGCGAATATGGATCTCTTGCTACATACGTGTGTGCTACAATTCCATTGTTAACCAGACTTCAGGTATAACGAACAGCTTTCAGCAAAGCTTGTGCAGTGTATTTGAACGCTGTGCTTCACTCACCAGGTTCATAGACACTGGTTTTGCGGTTTGCACTGCTTTCCTGATTTCCTTTTTGCCTCTTCTACTACTTCTGGCTCTCTGGGGACCCACACTCTTCTCCAGCATGGGTGTCTTTGGTCTGGCCACTTAATTTGGCCGTTCCTTTTTCCTACAAGCCACTTGGCTTGCCTGCTGCCTCTGGCTTTAGTCTCTTGCACTTCCACAGCTCTGCAATCACAACAATTGGGCTCACAGGTGGAAAACCTAGTCTCCTGCACGTTTTCCATTGTGCAGCCTCTGCACTTAAGAGTTTGGGAGAACAGGACTCTCTCAGAAATTGCAGGTGAAACGTGTTGACTCCGTGTTCCAGTGTCTCTTCTGTTCTTCCACTTTCTTGTGATTTGCCAGCCATGTGTATCTCCTATGCTACTGCGGCCAGCTTTTCAACTCCTTCTACTCCTCCTTTCCTGAGGGGGCCTTTTATGCCTCACAGGTTCAACAATTGTCTTCAGGTGTGGGCTATTAGCATTAATTGCCTGACCCCTGCAATGACTTCTAGGCTTAATTGCCCGACAGCTACATCTACATGCCTGTTCAGCCCTCTTCCTCATCTCAGTACCTCTAGGATTCTGGGACAAGTTTCTTTTACAAAGTTAGGTTTTTGTCAGGATTCCCGGTGTCTCATTGCAGAGAACACGTAAAAACAACAGTTCAAGGGCAACTATCAGCCACAAGGCTACTTCTTCCACGCACTGTCACACCTTTCTCATATTCCTAGATCCGTTCGAACAGTTTTCACACATCCACATCAATAAACACCAAATTCACGTACACATGAAAAGGCAGAGGGTTAATATGTTATGACAAGTATGGCAGGTTGCCATGGCGATGGTGGCCTCCGCTTCGCAAAAACATTGAGGTAACTATTAGTGTTTCGCTTCATCTGGACATCCTGCTGTTTGGTGCTTGCAATATCCCTTCTGCACTTAACTCATATCCCACACATGGACTGGAGACTGCTGTCGCGCTGGGAAGCCGTTAGGCGTCCACGTGCTGTCGGGCTAAGTGGTTCTGGACTAGAGACTCTGCCTTCATTTAGACTACATCCTTCTGCCGTCGGATAGGGATCTGGGGATATTGCTTACTCCTTGCAGCATTTTGCTTACACCTTGCAGCATTCTACTTACTGTCACGCTGCGCGCACGCGCACCACTTACCTGTTCTGGGGTCCCGGTTCCTCGGCCGCGGAGGTCTCCGTCATGGAGACTGTATCCGCGCTGGCGTCATTCCTCGCGATGTCCCGCGGTCCGGGCCGGCTCCATGGGCGCGGCCATCTTGAATGTTCTGCGCATGCGCGGATCGTCAGTATCCGACGTTTTGCGCATGCGCAGTAGCGGGAACATGCGTTCCAGGCCTCGCTTTGGCCCCGGACTATAAAGAGGCTCTGCATACACGGGAACATGGCGTCTCAACGTGGTTTCCCGTGTATGCGCTGCTGGAGCTCTGCTTGTCTCTGCCTCCAGTTCCCTTCCTGTTTCTGCTTGCCAGACCTTGCCCTGCCTACTTGCTTCCTCCCTTGGGTCCCAGTCCTTCCTGCCCTCTGCCCTGCTCCTTAGCCCTTGCCTGCCCCCTGATCCTGTTGCTGGGTTTTGCTGGCCAGCCTGGGCTACTATCTTGCCCTGCTCATACTACTTGGAGTGATCCTTCCCTGGGTGGGTTACTCCTCCCTCCTACTCTCTTTTCTTGTGAACCTGTCCTGCCTCCTCCTGCTTGTGTTGTGCCCTGCCGGTACCTGTGCCAATAATCTCCGTGGGAGCACTGAAGACCCGTTTCTGGAACACCATACTGGACTCAGCTTGGCCTTCTCTGTCAGTGGTTACACTGTCCCGATGTCACGTTAATACAGAGAAGAGCTCCTCGTGGCGTTGGGAGCTGGTTCAGTTCCATCCTGTCGTTTATCGTCAGGAGGGGGTTGGGTCGGTTCCTAGCGTTGCTCTTTCCTCGCCGATGATTCATCGACATACTGGCAGCCTCAACTCAGCGCTCTCCAGGAAAGAAAGGTAACTCAAGCTCTCGTGACGCCTCGTATAACAGATTTAGACGCCTATCCACCAGTCTCGACATGGATGACATGCAGGAAGTACGTGATGAAATGCGAGCCATGCGCCTTGAGATGTCTACCCTTTGCCAGGAGAACGACACCCTCCGTCAGGCGATGGGATGGGGTGTGAATGTTCCTCCACAACCCGAGAATTCCATGGCCTACACAACCCCCATGAAGTTCGATGGTGATTCACGTCGAGTAGCGGAGTTTTGTACCCATTGTAGGATCCATTTTCAGTTTCGATCAAGTCATTTCAACTTAGACAAGGCAAAGATTGGTTACATTCTTGGAAATCTGACCGGCAACGCTCTTGCCTGGGCCGCTCCCCTGGTTTCCTCCAACAGTCCCTTGTTAGGGGATTTTGCTGCCTTTGAGAAGGCCTTCCTGGATGTCTTCAAGCCGCCAAATTTGGCAGCCGTGGCCCAGAATCAGCTAATGGAAATTAAACAGGGATCTGGAGACATCATAAACTACATTAGTCGGTTCCGGCAGCTAGCAACCGACTCCCAATGGCCTGAAATCACTCAGAAAACGTTGTTCCGCCATGGATTGCGAGATGAGTACAAGGACGAATTGCTACATAATCCTGAGCCAGAAACATTACCCGCATTGTTGGAACAGGTCCTCCGCATTGATCACAGGTTGGCCGAAAGACGAAGTGAACGTCGCCGAACAGACCGATACCATCCGGGGCCCTCGGTACATCCTCCAGGATCGACTACCGCTACCGACGCGGGACCCGAGCCTATGCAACTGGGAGCCGTTCGTGGACCATTGTCTGAAGCCGAAAAGAAGAGAAGGCGCCAGCAAAACCTGTGTTTGTACTGTGGAGGTTCTGGCCATTATTTAGGCACCTGTCCGCTACGTCCTTTGAAGAAACAGGAAAACTAGCGGGCCCGCTGTATGGTGAGAAGGCAGCGGCGGGCCGTCCTTTTGGATCAGACCTTCCTCCGATGCATTCAGTACCTCTATTGGTCTTAGAAGTAGGTATCGCCTGGCAAGGGAAATGCATGAAAACCCGGGCCCTTTTGGATTGTGGTGCATCGGGTAATTACATCGATGCCTCGTTTGCAGCGTCTAATGGGATCCAGTTGCACCGCAAGGAACAGCCTGCGGTGGTAGAGGTGATCGATGGTACCCTATTGTCTTCTGGCCCGGTGTGCCAACATTCCGATCCACTATGGCTATCAGTGGAAGGGCATCTTGAACGGATTTCATTAGACGTCATCAAGTCTCCCTCTTTTCCGGTGGTACTCGGTCTACCATGGCTGCTCTATCACGACCCACAGGTCAATTGGATTTCCAGAACCCTGGTCTTTACCACTTCCCGTTGTCCTCGGGAATGTCGTCTTCATGAAACCTTTCCAGCTGCTTTGGGGTCAGTGGGGTCCCCAGCCCTTACGACCACCTTTGATCGTCTATGTGTCACTCAGTCTGTACCACAGGAATATGCTGGATTCCTTAAAGTGTTTTCTAAACCAGAGGACATTCCGCTACCGCCGCACAGGCATTTCGACTGCTCCATTGACATTCTACCTGATGCAGTAAAGAAGAAGGAGGGTACTTTGCGCCCTTGTATCGATTACCGGCAATTGAATAAGATCACGTGCAAGGACAGATACCCCCTACCACTCATCCGGAACATCATTGAGTCTCTAAAGTCTGCCCGGATCTTCACCAAGTTGGATTTAAGAGGGGCTTACCACTTGGTGCTGATAAAAGAGGGTGATGAGTGGAAGACGGCCTTCAAGACTCCATTTGGACACTACGAGTATAGGGTAATGCCCTTTGGACTTTGCAATGCCCCGGCCGTCTTCCAGCGATTCATGGATGTTGTCTTTTTGGACCTTGTTGGAGTTTCAGTGTGGGTATATCTGGACGATATACTGGTATTTTCCTCTACTCGCATGGATCACGTCACGCACGTTCGGGAAGTGCTCCGGAGACTAGCCGCCAACCATCTGTACGCCAAGGTTGAAAAGTGTCAGTTTCATCAGGAAAGCGGGGAGTTTCTGGGCTATATTATCAACAGCACGGGAGTACGGATGGACCCCACGAAGCTACAAGCCATACAGGAATGGAAGCAGCCCCATGACATAAAGTCACTTCAACGATTCCTGGGCTTCGCAAACTTCTATCGACGCTTCATACCTCATTTCTCTCACCTTACCACCATGCTAACTCACCTGACTAGCAATAAGGTTCCTTTTTTCTGGGATTCTCTGGCTGAAGCGGCTTTTCAAGATTTGAAGAAATCCTTTATTACGGCTCCAATTCGGAAACATCCGGACGATGAAATACCGTTTGTAGTCGAAACCGATGCTTCAGACTTTGCAATTGGTGCGGTCTTATTACAGCATGATCCGGACACGGAAACAGAACATCCTGTGGCATACTTTTCACGGAAGCTAACACCCAGCGAAAGAAACTACGCTGTCATCGAGAAGGAACTTCTAGCAATAAAAGCAGCCTTCGAGGAATGGCGCCATCACTTGCTGGGAGGTAGATATTCGGTGGAAGTACGCACGGATCACCGTAACCTTCAATTCTTACGTTCCTTGCAATGCAGAACCTCCCGGCATGCTCGTTGGGCCTTTTTCTTCTCTCAGTTTGATTTCGTGGTGACAGACATACCTTGTTCACAGAATATAAAGGCCGACGCCCTGTCTCGTTCTTTGGAGAATGACATCGAAAGAGCCAAGAGCCCAGAACCCTTGATTGCCTCGAAGCGTTTCTTGTCAAAGTTGACTCCTCGGCTTCATCAACTACTAGATGCCACTCAGACGGATCCCTCCAGGTCTCAAATACTTCAACGTACTGATGTCAGTGAACGAAACGGTTGGTTGTTCTTTAAGGATCACCTGTACGTCCCCACATGGGACCTTCAGAGGATCGTCCTACAAAATAATCACGACTCCGTTGTTTGTGGTCACCGTGGGGTCAAAACCACTCAAGAACTGGTTGCACGGCAATTCTGGTGGCCCGGATGGGCCAAGCAGGTTAAACAATACGTGGATTCCTGCCTGGTATGTGCTCAAACCAAGATTCCTCGCAAGAAACCTCTTGGCCTTCTGCAGCCAACACCTACACCACCATACCCATGGCATACTATTGCCACGGACTTTATAGTCGAACTACCACTCTCGGGTGGGCATACTTGCATCATGGTGGTGGTAGACTGTTTCTCCAAGTTGGCTCATTTCGTTCCTTTTCCTAAGCTGCCCACTGCCTCTCAGATGGCGCAACGTTTCCTCCATGAAATATACCGGCTTCACGGCCTCCCAGAGAAGATATTGTCGGATCGTGGGTCTCAGTATATTTCTTCTTTTTGGGATCAACTGTGTCGTCATTTGGATATTCAGCGGGCTTTGAGTTCTTGTTATCATCCCCAAACTAACGGGCAAACCGAGCGTACCAATCAAACCCTTGAGCAGTACCTACAATGTTACGCCAATGCCACTCAAGACAACTGGTCAGGTTGGTTGGACACCGCTGAAGTGGCTTATAACAATGCTGTCCATTCTGCTACCGGACTCAGCCCTTTTTTTTGTTCTGTCGGCTTGCACCCCAAGTTGCTACCTGTTCGTCCTACGCCTCCCAGTGCAGTTCCGTCGGCTGATGCCATGGTATCTCTTATCCACGACCAGCATCGTCTAGCGGCCAGTACCCTAGCAGTGGCACAAGCACGCATGAAGGACCAGGCCGATAAACGGCGGAGGCCTGAGGCCGACCTTCGGGTTGGTGATAAGGTATGGCTCTCCTTCAAGAACTTACCGGTTCGCAATTTGCCCGTGAAACTGGCTCCCCGCTTTTTTGGCCCATTTCGCATCATTGGGCGGATTTCTCCTGTTGCCTTTCGTCTGTCCCTGCCGCCTTCTTGGCGGATTCATCCTGTTTTTCATGTCTCTCTTCTGAAACTCTGTGTACCTGATGTTTTGGGGCGTCCCTGTTCCCGTCCTGCCCTGGTCTTGGTTAGGGGTGTTCCTGAGTTTGAGGTGCAGGAGATTTGTGATTCCCGGATCAGGCGCGGGGTGCTGCAATTTCTGGTCGGTTGGAAGGGCTATCCGGCTTGTGACCGCACTTGGGAGCCTCGTTCCTCTGTACATGCCCCTCGCTTGGTTCGGGACTTCTACCTCCGCTATCCCTGGAAGCCTGGTGCCCCTGGGTTGTCCGGGAGGGGGTATGGTGTCACGCTGCACGCACGCGCACCACTTACCTGTTCTGGGGTCCCGGTTCCTCGGCCGCGGAGGTCTCCCTCATGGAGACTGTATCCGCGCTGGCGTCTTTCCTCGCGACGTCCGGCGGTCCGGGCCGGCTCCATGGGCGCGGCCATCTTGAATGTTCTGCGCATGCGCGGATCGTCAGTATCCGACGTTTTGCGCATGCGCAGTAGCGGGAACATGCGTTCCAGGCCTCGCTTTGGCCCCGGACTATAAAGAGGCTCTGCATACACGGGAACATGGCGTCTCAACGTGGTTTCCCGTGTATGCGCTGCTGGAGCTCTGCTTGTCTCTGCCCCCAGTTCCCTTCCTGTTTCTGCTTGCCAGACCTTGCCCTGCCTACTTGCTTGCTCCCTTGGGTCCCAGTCCTTCCTGCCCTCTGCCCTGCTCCTTAGCCCTTGCCTGCCCCCTGATCCTGTTGCTGGGTTTTGCTGGCCAGCCTGGGCGACTATCTTGCCCTGCTCATACTACTTGGAGTGATCCTTCCCTGGGTGGGTTACTCCTCCCTCCTACTCTCTTTTCTTGTGAACCTGTCCTGCCTCCTCCTGCTTGTGTTGTGCCCTGCCGGTACCTGTGCCAATAATCTCCGTGGGAGCACTGAAGACCCGTTTCTGGAACACCATACTGGACTCAGCTTGGCCTTCTCTGTCAGTGGTTACACTGTCCCGACGTCAGGTTAATACAGAGAAGAGCTCCTCGTGGCGTTGGGAGCTGGTTCAGTTCCATCCTGTCGTTTATCGTCAGGAGGGGGTTGGGTCGGTTCCTAGTGTTGCTCTTTCCTCACCTATGATTCATCGACATACTGGCAGCCTCAACTCAGCGCTCTCCAGGAAAGAAAGGTAACTCAAGCTCTCGTGACACCTCGTATAACACTTACTCCTTACAGTTTTCTACTTGCTCTTCTCACGAAGTCAACTCCTGCTGGTTTGGTCTACATTATGCACACCGTCCCATACTCAAAACATGGTAAAAATGGACTAATTATTAGTTAGACTCCTAAAACCCATTGACTTTGTCATTACTTGTATACCACATTCCAGAATATTTCTCGTATTGCAGGTATTCCAGTAGTTACCAGTACACACAAGCCAGAATCACGTTCATCCATATATTCACGTTGGATTCAGGTCAGCCTTCATCGATTGGTTTAACATTGGTAACTGTTTATGAGTATTGCTTATTTACGGATTCTTGTTCTTTTTTACAGCCTGGTGTTTGTATCGCGTCCATATCTTCCAAGGGATAGATCCCCTGTTTGTCTTTTATTTCAGACAGAGGGTTACATTGTTGGGAAGAGTTTGTCCCCTACGTACGGGGTCAAGTACATGGTGAATTCTGACATAATCAGAAGCCTCAAATGTACGTAAATGATACTTTGGCGCACATTATGCAATTGGTGACGGACTTGCGTACCGATATGGCGGCTGCACATGTTTCTATGCAGCGTCGTATCGATGAGTTGCAAGCCGGCATCCAGTCTACTGGGGCAACAGTCCCAGCCCCGGCAGTGGCTTCTGGTCCAGGGGTAACCCCACCTAGACATGAGACTGGACTGGTTTTTATGACTGCCCAGTTTCATTTAGCGCCACCAGAGAGATTTAATGGGGACCCTAAGGTGTTCAGAACTTTTCTGAATCAATGTTGTTTGCATTTTTTGTTTCACCCTAATTCATTCCCTGACTCAACCATGAAAGCAGCCTTTCTGTTGTCCCATTTAGGGGGAACCACAGCCGCATGGGCCAATCCGTTGTAAGAGGACAGTCACAGGTTGTATGATTGTGACGCTTTAATCAATAATGAGTTGGATCTTTGACACCCGTTACAAGACCCAGACCACTAATTTGGAATTATTAGACTTACAACAGGGTGACACTTCCTTGTTGACGTATCTGGCTAAATTTAACCAATTGGTGGTTGAGACCGGCTGGCCAGACGATAAAAAGGCATCGTTATTCTACAAGGGGCTCTCAGATTCATTGAAGGATATTCTTGCTACGGTTCCTGTGGTACCAACAGCCTTCCCAGAACTCATTGATCTAGTTTTACAGATTGATGCTAGGAAGGCTGAAAGGAAGGGCTCGCAAAGAGGTTCCTATGGCTATGACCCCAGGTACTGCTAGCTCAAGTAACAGTAAACCTATGTAAATTGGTGCTGTGAGAGGGCCTTTGTCCCCCAAAGAAAGTGAACTGAGACGTAAGAACAATTTATGCTTTTACTGTGGTTCTGCTGAGCATCTCTTATGGGCTTGTACCAAAAAAACAAGAAAACAGGGAAACGCAAAGCTCAGCAGTAGAAGGAGGCCAGCCACCGAGCTCTGTAAACCCTGACTCTGTGAGCGTGGTTCCTTTTACTATCACAGCCCGGTATTCCTATCCTAATGGCTCCTCTTGGTCCGCAGAGGCTGTACTTGACTCAGGTGCCACTGGTAATTATGTTGACAACACCTATGCCCAGACCATGGGAATTCCAATCATTCCTAAAACCCGCCCTGATTTAGTTAACACAGTGGATGGGTACACTTTGCTGTCAGGATTGGTTACAGAATTCACAGTGGACTTGATGATGATCGCGGAGAGCAGTCATAGTGAGTCCATTTGGTTTAACTTGATAGCAGCTCCACAGTACAAGTTGATATTAGGCTTGCCTTGGTTAACTCTTCACAACCCCGTTATTGTTTGGCAGACGGGTGAGGTGGAATTTGTGTCTAATCATTGTGAATCTGTGTGTCTGGGAGCTAATACGCAACCACTAAATCCTTGTCGTCTGCTTAAGGATAACACAACCACTATTGGGGCAGTCATGTCTACTCCATTGCCTAAGGAATACAAGCATTTCCGGGATGGTTTCGATGCTAAAGGAGCAGAAAGCCTGCCGCCACACAGAAAATACGACTGCCCGATAGACCTCGTATCTGGGGCCAAAATACCATCTCGTCGGATATATTCCCTGACACAGAAGGAGGATGCCATATTAAAGGAATATATAGAGAAATCCTTGACCACTGGATTTATTTGCCCGTCCCGGTCTCCAGCGGCTTGTTCCTAAGGAGGGAGGTGACCTTCGTCCATGTATTGATTATCGAGCCCTTAACGCTGTGACTATCAGAAACCAGTATTCGATACCGCTAATCTCAGTTCTCCTGGATCAGCTGTGTACCTCTGTGATATTCACCAAATTGGATCTCAGAGAGCATATAATTTGGTGAGAATACAGCAAGGATATAAATGGAAAACTGCTTTTAAGACCAAGTAAGGGTTGTATGGATACTGTGTAATGCCATTTGGTTTTTGCAATGCACCGGCAACCTTCCAACACTTCATTAATGATGTCTTCCGGGACATGATTGATCAGTTCCTAGTGGTCTATCTCGACAACATTTTGATTTACTCTGCTTCCATAGAAACCCATGTAAGACATCTCTCGTTGGTGTTACAACGCCTTTGAGAAAACTCATTGTATGCTAAGCTTGAGAAGGGCATATTTCATGCCAAAGAAGTTGCGTTCTTAGGGTATGACATCACCAACAAAGGGGTACAGATGAGCACTTCAAAGGTTAAAGCAGTTCTAGATTGGCCGACTCCAACCAATCTTAAATCCGTACAGTCATTTCTTGGTTTTGCCAACTTTTACCGTCGATTCATAAGGTCTTTTTCCGAAATAGCAGCCCCTCTTATGACCCTAACAAGCAACAAAAAGACATTCTCTTGGTATTCAGCAGCCCAGAGAGCTTTTGACTTATTCGAGTGGGCTTTTACCACCACGCCTGTTCTACAGCATCCAGATCCATCACTGTTCTACGTAGTAGAGGCAGATGCATCAGATGTAACAATAGGAGCGGTTTTGTCGCAAATATGCAAGCACACCAATGCTCTTTATCCTGTTGCTTATAACTCCAGAAAGCTATCAGGTTATGAACAGAACTATGCAATCACGGAAAGGGAACTTTTGGCTGTTCGTAATGTATTTCTTGTTTGGAGACGCCCTCGATCCAAAAATGGGCCCGACAGAATCCGCAGACCATCAAAGACTATGGCAGACTATGGCATAGATGTAGTCCAGTCTCTGCCATACATACATGGCAGAATGTTCTTACCTGATACAACCACACGCCAGATGGCATTGGAATGGTGCCATGATTCCAAGATTGCTGCGCATCCAGGTATATGCAAAACCACAGATCTTTTGAACCGGTGGTGTTGGTGGCCCGCCACGAATAATGATGTCACTAAATATATCTTCTCCTGTTCCCTTTGTGCCCAAGCAAAGAATACCCATGCCAAATCTACGGCCGCTTCCAGTACCCAAACACCCATGGGTAATGATATCTATGGACTTCATAGTGGAATTGCCATCAATTCAGGGATTTAATACCCTCTGGGTGGTTATCGATTACTTTGTGCATGATTTGTCAAAACTACAGGATGGTATTCTGCAACATCGGGTTGAAGCTGTCTTGTGCTAAGAGCTTTGCTGACGCTCATGATCTACGGCACACACATACAAGGTGGCTACGAAGGTTTGGTTGGGCACGAAGAATCTTCGTTTGCCGGAACGTAAGGCTCTGTTGCCTCGTTTTGTTGTACCTTACTGTGTCAAGGACATCATCAATCCTGTGGCGGTTAGACTGGACCTACCTCCTGAATGGAAAGTCCATCCTATATTCCACTTCTCTCTCCTGAAACCCGTCCACCCCTCTACTCGCCACGTGGCCCATCCTCGTCCCCTGCAAGTAAAAGGTACAGATGAGTACGAAGTCAATCGTATTGTTTACACAAGGGTCTGCAGGGGCGTCCGTTTATGTCTTGTGGACTGGAAAGGGTACGGTCCCGAGGCTCACACGTGGGAACCTACTGACAACATTCATGCACCTGCACTATTGTCAAGTTTTTGGTCTAATCGGAGGTGGAGGCGTTCTTTGAGGGAGGATACTGTAAGGATTCCCGGTGTCTCGTTGCAGAGAACACGTAAAAACAACAGTTCAAGGGCAAATATCAACCAGATGGCTACTTCTTCCATGGCACTGTCATGCCTTTCTCATATTCCTAGATCCATTCTAACAGTTTTCACGCATCCACATACCAAATTCAGGATTTGATGATGGCCGCTGACACAAGGTAGACGTGCCGGCAGAGCTCCCGTGTCTCCCCGGTGACTTCAGTGGGTTCCACCACCCCACCAAAGTCGTAGACCCCTGTGAAGGATGGGAAAGGCAGCAAGGACATGATCGGTCGATCGGACTACCTCAGAAAGGCGATTCAGACACCCCAGCAGAGGAGGAGTCCGGCAGCCTCTCCTAGGCTGTAACCGACAGCCTAGGAGAGCCCACGTATCCCGTGGTGTGGCCCATTACTATACCAGCAGGACCCGGGGGCTGCCCGACTGCCGACGCAGATCCCCGGGAAGCTGCAGGGGCCAGACACCGGTGGACGTCGAGTGCCACTGCGGGAGGATGAGCAGCGAGAGCCAGGACCTCAGGGCGACAGAGTGAGTAGCTGGAACCCCTACGTGGCGTTCCCAGGAGAAGTGAGAGATATCGTGCAGATGCGCCATGAGAGACGTGAAGGTAATAGTGGCAGCAGTTGGGACTCCGCGCGTTGCACCCTGGCAAGGAGATGGAAGGAGCGGAGAGGAGCCTGAGCGGTGCCTTTTGACCCCCGTCCAGGATCGGTGAGCCCCACTCCAGCAAACAGGGTGGACCAGGCAGAGAAGAAGGCCCAGGTGAGACTCAGCTGCGCTGCGGCCCTGGGTCTCAATGATGAGATAGCGGGTCGCCGGCACCACCGGGGTGGTGAGCGGGGTGGGGGAGGAGCACCTACAGTGGGAATAGGGGAGAGCCAAGATCTCTACTCTGAGAGTGGAAACGGGGGTGGAGGGGCCCGGACCAGTAGCGTGTACCCACGAGGACGGGCACAATAGGATGCACCGCAGGAAAGGAGGAGCACGAGTGGACGCAGCAACTCCAGGGAGAGGCGCATGAACCCGGCAGCAGTGGCATAGGAATCCCAATCATTGGCACTAGGAGAGAGGAACCACCCCCAAAATCAGATCAAGCCTGAGTGGGACTTAACTATCGAGCACCCTGCAATAAGGAGGAGACCGACCCCAGCAAAGGGGCAGTGATAACTGGAGAGAAGCAGGGTTACAACCTTTTCCAGGGGACTGGAGTGGGACAACACCCAGAGAGGCAAGGAGGGTTTGGGCCAGTGAGGTGCCGAAAAAGGAGAGGCTGGGGACCTCAACAAGGGGGATTGTCGAGGAGAGTGGGTGGCACCCCACCATGACCAGCAAGTCCAAAGGCAAAGCGAATAAAGGGGTGCACCCACAGGGAGATACCCACGAGACGCTGCCGACATTGTGGACGGCCAGAGATCCAATTGAGGCAACCAGGGACACCCAGGAGGGTGCGACAGGCCGGGCCATGCCGGAAGAGCCGGACGACCCGACAGCGCCGATATTGAGCCAGGACTTCCACGGCGAAATGCTATCTCTACAGTCTAACCTGGTGAAGACTTTTCAAGACCAATTTCAGCTGTTATGGTCGGACCTTAGTGCTGCCCTGGGGGAATTCCAGCAGGAATTGAACCAATTGGGTGAGAGAACGGACATTGTGGAGAGAGGTCTACAGGAAGTGGGTGACGACACGAAGGCAAACACTGAGGTAATCGAGCGAACGGAACCTGGAACTTCAAATGGAGGACATGGAAAACAGGCCCCAGAGGGTCAACATAAGAGTAAAACCGCTCCCAGAAACAGTGCAAGACAAGAATTTGAAGGTAGTCACCCAAAGCATCTTCGCAGAACTCATAGCGGTAGGGGATCCGAGCACAGTGGAACTTGACAGGGTCCACAGAGTGGGCCGCTTTAACAGAGATGTGCTGCCCCGACCAAGGGATGTGCTTGCAGCTTTTACGAGATATGGTCAAAAAGAGACCGTTCTGAGAGCAGCAATACAGCAGGAATCGATCAAATTTCAGGTACAACGGATCGAACTGTATCAGGATCTCGCGAGCAGTAAGTTGATTAAACGCCGTCACATGGGCCTGGTCCTGGCGCTACTCAAGGAGAAGGGGATTAGATACAAATGGACATTCACCTTTGGACTTCTCTTTGAGTGGGCAGGGGGACAGGCATATTACTATCCTACAAAAAGGAGCAGACATGCTACATCTTGATCTGGAACAGGAACAAAGAGAGGATAGGCCTGAAAAGGTGCCGAGCAGAGCGAATGGTCCGAGAATGAAATGGAGGGAATGGTCCACAGTTGGAGACAAAAGAAGGAGACGGACAACCCTACGCGGCCCACCATACAAGGAGTAAGGTGGAAAGTTGAATGAAGAGGGAGGGGAAGCACCAAGTGGGGGAGAGCCCTGAATAGGCACTATAAAAAGGGGTGGTGGACAGCATAAGGAGAACAAAGGCAGGGGAGGGGGGTAGCAACATCTGAGGGTCAGTAAGGGCGATGAGACTCAAAGAGGGGAGAGGGGGCAGGCGAGAGGGGTCGAGGACTCAATTGGGGGGCGAGGGTGGTGGGGAGGGGGTGATGGGGAATGCGCAGGAGGGAGGGGGCAGAGGAGGAGACGGATTTCACATAGGACATGTGGCACGGAAGGCAGGGGTCAGGGATTTATTAGGAGACAAAAGGGGAGACCAAGGGGGCGAGAGCAAGTGGAGGGTGCTAGGGGGCGCTTACGTCAAAGAGGGATTGAGAGCCATGGCAAGCTGGGAGCTAACACATATTGATACCCGTTCAAGTGGTTAACGCACAATGTTAGGGGGTTAAACTCCCCCCTCAAAAGGAAGAAGTTGGAACACTTCACGAGGAAGGAGGGCCCAGACCACCTTAGGCTAAAAGTCCAGGGGTGCCTGAAGCTGCAAGGGTTCAATCAGATTTTGCACGCCTCTGCGGGGAGCAGATCTGGGGGAATAGCCCTAGCCATCAAGAATTCGGTCTACTTTAGGGTCTCTGAAATTATAAGGGACAAGGAGGGTAGGTATATCGTAGTTAAAGGGACATATCAAGCTAACCAATATACCTTGGCGGTAGTGTATGCACCAAACGCAGGTCAAGAGCAATTTTTGAGGTTGGTACTGGGAGTGTTGAAAGACGAGGCGTGTGGGCAAATAGTATTACTGGGGGACCTCAACATAGCTTGGGATAGGGCGCAGGATAGGTCTGGGGGCTCGGGGAGTGGAAGGGGGGGCAGTGATGTCTGCTGAACTCGAGGACAGGATCGGGACTGTTGGGCTAAGGGATGTATGGCAGGAACTGAAAAAAGGTGAAGGGGGCTATACTTTCCTCTCCAGGGTTCATGGATCACAGTCTACAATAGACTATATCTGGGTATCAACGGGTCTGATGGGACGTATTGGAGAGGTGAAGACGGGCCCCATTGGCATAGCTGACCATAAGGTAGTATCCATGCTCATGGACTTGGGGCATAGGGAAAGAGGGGTGTGTGGATGGAAATACTCAGGGTCCCTTCTTAGAGACCCGGTAATCAGAGAAGAAATTGGAGGAAAAATTAGGGACTTCTTGGCACAGAACAAGAGCAGGGACACGAGGGAAGAGATACGATGGGATGCCTTCAAGGCTACACTTAGGGGAGAGTTGATAGCAGTAAGGGCCCAGAGGGAAAAGCAGCTGAAGGCATTGGAAGAACAGCTTGAGGCGGAGGTGGAAATCAGGACCTCCATGAGGGAGTACAGGAGGGCACTGGGGCAGTTGGAGATCCTTCGGACAAAAAAAGCTGAAGGGGTGCTCCTTCAAGTTCGTCAAAAATATTATGCAAAGGCCAACAAGGCCGATGCACTCCTTGCGTGACTTCTGCGAGGGGCGAAATCTAGGAACGCAATCGCGGCTCTTAAGAAAGGCACAGGGGAATGGGTCACATGAACACGAGAGATACAAGAAACATTGGCAGAGTTTTATGAATCCTCATATACATCGCAGAGTCCCCAGGACCACTTACAGAGTTAGTGGAAAAGGTCCAGTTGGGAAAGGTTAGGAGGGAGTCACTGGAGTTCCTCAGCAGGAAGATCAGTGAAGAAGTAGCACGTGGGGCGATCCACAACCTACCACCAAACAAGGCCCTGGGCCCGGATGGGTATACTGCAGCCTTTTATAAAATGTTCTTAGCAGATCTAGCCCCACACCTGACGTCCTTGTTTAACACCATTAGGCTTATAGGGCGAATAACCCCATCTATGGAAGAGGTCAAACTAACATTAATTCTCAAACCTAAAAAGGACCCTGAGGAAAGGACATCATACAGACCCATTGCACTGATAAATATCGATGCCAAGATCTATACGAAAATCCTGGCAAATAGGCTGGAGCCCTTCCTCCCGGAGCTGATCCACCCGGATCAGGGAGGATTAATAAAAAGCCGCCAAACAATGTATAATATCAGGAGGGTGGCTCACATAGTAAAAAAAGCCCAGCGGCGGACACTCCTGCAGTTCTATTAGCACTAGACGCAGAAAAAGCATTTGACCGCGTGGAGTGGTCCTTCCTGTTCAGGGTCATGCAGAAGATGGGCTGAGGGGGGGGCAGTTCTTGAAAATGGTGCAGGCCAACTACCAGACGCCATCCACGAGGATAGCGATGAATGGGGTGATGTCAAGACCCTTCAAGTTGAGTAGGGGCACAAAAGAGGGCTGCCCTCTGTCCCCAATGTTATATGCAATTTATCTGGAACCACTCCTGCACACAATAAGGGAAACGGGAGCAATACACAGCATTCAATTTGGGGGGACCGCCCAGAAAGTGGCAGCATTTGCAGACAATATGTTGCTCACCCTGACAAAGACCAAGAGTCCATCCAGGCCAGTAGAACCCTGCTGGAGGAGTTTGGGGAGGTCTCGGTCTTAAAGATTAATGTGGGCAAATCAGATCTCCTGAATTTGACCTTGAACACAGGGAATCGTGAATCTCTAAGAACAGCCACCACCTTTGTATGGAGCCCAGGGGGTGGGTTAAATATTTAGGGGTAAAAATTACAGCTACTCTAGAGGGATGATATGCCAACTACCCCCCACTGCTGAAAGACATCAAGTGCTACTTTCATAGGTGGAGGAATCTCCGTGTATCGTGGATGGGTCGTGTGGCAGCAGTAAAATTGATTACGCTTCCTTGCTTGTTATATTTTTTTCCAAGCAATCCCCCAGGCGATACCAACAAGTTTCTTCAGGGAATTAAGAGGGATAACCAATGAGTTCTGTGGGAAGGGAAAAAAGCGAGAATTAGTAGACGGCTATTGATGGCACCTCGACAGGAGGGAGGGTTGGCCCTGCCAAATTTCCAACAATACTTCGAGGCTGCGCAGCTGCGGTTGATCAGAGAATGGCTCCAGGAAGGGGAAACTATGCAAAACAAACAATGGGTGAAAATGGACAGAGCAGTCCACCACAAACTAGCAGAGGTTTTCTGGCTCCCGAAGCAACATAGGCCCAAGCATCTCTATGAGAGTACTATATCTAAATTAGTGGCAGATAATTGGGATAAGCTGGTGATAACCAAAGGAATCACGACCTTCCCTTCCCCCTTTACACCTATATTTAATGATGGGGATTTTACACCGGGGCTAGAACAAGGGGCATTCAAGCAATGGCAAGAAGGGGGATGTAAAACGATGGGGGACATGTTTTGGGATGGACAGGTTCTCTCATTTGAGGATTGTAAGAGAGAACTCGGGTTGAAGGAGGGGGAAAGGCTTAGGTATGCACAGATACATCACTGGGTTCTGAATCCCGGAAACAAAGTGGCAGTGACCAGGAATATGACACAATTTGAAAAGTTCCTCTTGTCCAACAACGGGTCGAAGGGATTAATCTATATCAAATCTCTACAGAATTTTGGAGTGCGCACAACCCAGACAACACTGGACATATATGCGGGGATGGGAACAGGTCTTGGGAAGGGAGATTGAGAGAGAGGAATGGGAGAGATTATGGAGAAAGATCCCCAAGCTGGCAAGAGCTTCTCAACTACAAGAGGGGTGGTATAAGATATTGTATGGCTGGCACTACACACCGGCCCGTCTCCACAAGATATACCCGGAGACCTCGGGAGCCTGTTGGAGGGGGTGTGGGTTGGAAGGCACGGCAGAGCACATCTGGTGGAGATGCCCCAAAATAGAACCCTTCTGGCAAGAGGTGCAAAAAGCGCAGGAACAGGCGTACGGACCGGGGGGAAATAGACCTCCGGAGCAAATCATACTTGGACGTAGGGGAGATGTCGGGGAGGGGGCACCCAGAACCCGGGAAAAAGCTAGAGTGGTCCTCACGCTCGCAGCTATGACAGTAATAGCGCAAAGGTGGAACAGCACAGAGGTACCTATGATACAAGACTGGCTAAGGAAAATGTGGGAAATTGTGGCGCTAGAGTGGGCAACTTATGCTACACATGATATGCTCCAAACGTTTGCAAGTGATTGGGGAGAAACTTTGGCCTTCCTCAGACATGCCTTTCGAATTGGGTGGTGCCCCCAGTGTCTAAGATTATTGGACTTGCAGAGAACCTCAATAATCGAGCCATGAACGTAATGGGTCGAGGACAATGCGGAATCTGCCTGCGGGGGAGGGAGTGTTGGGGGGGAATGAGTTTTTATGTTGTGTTGTAAAACTGAATTTAATAAAAAGAGTGTAAAAAAATATGCCAAATCAGGTACACATGGAAAGGCAGAGGGATAATACGTTATGACAAGTACGGAAGGTTGCCATGGCGACTGTGGCATCTGCTTTGCAAATTACGTTGAGGTTACTATCAGTGTTTCACGTAAATCCTAGTCACGTGACTTGTAGTACTTAGGCTCCTCCTCGTTCCCACGTCGGTGCTTTTGATTTTGAAGTACGTCTTGTCCTTGTCATTGCTTCGTACATATCTATACCTCCTTGTTGCTGACCCTTGGACCGTTTCTCTGACCCTGCTTAATTGTTTTCACCCTTGCCTGTACCACGCTTCATTGGATCTCTGCTTTCTTTATTGCTGACCCTGAACGCTACACGGATTGTCTTACCTCCTGTTGTACCATGTTAACTGCTAGCTCGTTACCAACTCAGAACTCTAATAGGATTGCCTGGATTGCGATTCTGTATCATCTGTTGCCAGCCCGTTGCTGACTTTCACTTCATCTGGACATCCTGCTGCTAAGTGGTTCTGGACTAGAGACTCTGCCTTCACTTAGACTACGTCCTCGTGCCATCGGGTAGGGATCTGCTGATATTGCTTACTCCTTGCAGCATTCTGCTTACTCCTTGCAGTTGTCTACTTGCTCCTCTCACAAAGTCAACTCCTGCTGGTTTGGTCTAGATTCTGCACACTGTCCCATACTCAACACATGGTAAGAATTGCCTAATTATTAGTTAGACTCCTAATACCCATTGACTTCGTCATTACTTTTATACCACATACCTGACTATTTCTTGTATTGCATGTATTCCAGTAGTTACCAGTACACACAAGGTAGAATCATGTTCATCCATATATTCACGTCGGATTCAGGTCAGCCTTTACCGATTGGTTTAACATTGGTAACTGTTTATGAGCATTGCTTATTTACGGATTCTTGTTGTTCTTTTGACAGCCTGGTGTTCATATTACGTCCATATCTTTCAAGGAATAAATCCCTCTGTTTGTCTTTTATTTCAGACAGAGGGTTAGATTGTTGGGGAGAATTTGTCCTCTACACTACGGTGTCAAGTACACAGCAAATTCTGACAGTTTTTCAACTTCTACATTATCTATAAGAGTAGATTTAATTCCCTTAAGGCTTTTAGGAAGATGGTTTAGTGAAGGCATTTCCATAATCCTTTACATTGTACCTTTGGATTGAGAAAGGTATTTAGTTTGGGATACCAAAAAGGGTCTTTCTTTTGGTATAGTTTGTTCTGATTTTATAACCTTCGGGTTCACAACCTTAGATCTAAAATGAGGTTGAGGGACATTAAAATGACAAGCCATAACCTCCTTAGGTACAGTGGTAAGAGTCTTCCTGTCAGAGGTAAAATAATGTCTCATCCCACAGAATCTCCTCACGACCCTGGGTCCTGTCTCCTCCCAGGTGATCCTCCGGCAGTACACCACCCCCAGGGTTAGGATCAGGAAGCATCTGCCAGTGGAGGAGACCTTAGGCATGGTTTTAGTGAGGGATCCATAGGATTCTTTACACAGAGCATACCTTAACCACAAGCTTTAGAGTTGTAATTATGATGAGATGTCCCATCAGCAGTGTGGAGAAATGGTATACCTTGGATTGTTTAGTCACATAATAGTCTACATGAAAAGTGTGGTAAAAACAGTAATTTCCACTATTGTTGACAAAGGAGTGCCACTTTTGTAATCTGACTCAATTCCTTCATTTACACTCATTTGAAAAACATGGAGAACCATAGCTACTCTGTATGAGATGTTCTGTCATTCTTTTTCTAAACATTCTTTTTTTATAGCTCATGGCACTTTGCTCCCTTGCACAACAGTGAATTTTAATTTTCCCAACATGTGAAATAAATAAATGCACATCTACAAGTAGCAGGTTTACAGTGTTAAGCAGGCCCAGAGGCCAGGACTGGTGGAGTATGCAATGCTGGGAGAGCCTGATATGTATATCCTACATCTCAGTGTGCCTGCATTTTGTGGGTATAGCTCACTCTGGGCTCAGTTCACAATCATGAGAAGCCCCATACTCCTCCATGGATGTCAATGGGCTTTCACCAATAAAACACAATTTATCTCACCACCTACCTTAAAGTTTCAACCCGTTGAGGGATATTAGGTCTACAGAGAGGGATCTGCATGCCATCCAAGCTTAAGGTATGCTAAAAGGTCCCATAAAATGTCTGACTCTTCCAACCAGCCCTCGATATTCCGTGGCGACAGCAGTTTGCAATTTCAGACTGTCATTTCTTTTCCACCACTACCTACCTACTCTTTATGGTGGTTTTTGAGCAGAGATATATATGTCCATATCTTGTTTGTTCCTTTCCAAGGTTGTATCCATAGAGTATGCTTTTTCCTCAGCCAGGGAGGATAGCTCAGGGCCAACGCATTTGACTTGGAAGCAAGACATCGCACAGCAACACAGGTTTGAATCCCAGGTGCGTCCCCAGTATTAAGTCTGTTATAAAAGAACAATTATATGAGGTAGATTACTTGGGAAATCACTTTCAACAGTTCTGAATGATGCATCAGTTCTATATGGTTAATATTTAGAATTGGAAAAGGTGGTCTTGGAACATCCACATTTTAGACCAGGTATGGAAGTTTGGTCTGTAGGGTTTTGGGAAAAGGTTTCTCTTTTTTCCCTCAATGGGGGTGCAGATGTATGGCAATATGCCATAGGGGTATTGGGTATAAAGGGATCCTCTTCACAGGCAAATGGGGATACCATGTCTCATCCAATGAAGCCATGACACCTACCCGTCCTCCCATGTGATCCTCCCTCATATAGCCTCCCCCAGAGTTCGGATCAGGTAGCGGTTGCCATCCCCTGGCTACATGGGACGATGTTACCGCCGGGAGATCTCAACTGTCCTTTTTCCGGGTTTCTATCCATATCAGTGATATCTGGGTACAGAGGATGGAAACAAAGTTTGAGGGGGAATTTTTTGGCTTCCCGTATTTTGATTCGCCATATGGTTTTGGGTAGGAGATGGGGGTGGGGGGTAGAGAGGATGGAATGTCTCCTTCTCCAGCTCCTATTATGGGAGTGCCCATACATGGGTGGCCATCCCTAGGTCTTTCTGGTGTCTCCAACTCCTGGGAATTATGGGGGATGTTGCTGGAGTAAATATTTCTTCCTTCTTTTGTCCCTCCCAAATGTTATCTCGGTATGAGACCTCAGAAGGAGGGACCTCCAAGTTCTCTTGTTTACCGGGAGAAACTGAAGATTCTAATTTGTTGGGTTGTACCAGAAAATGTTTCCCTCCTGTTCCATTTTGGATACTATGATGTTGTGGTCCCTGGGAAAAGGCATATGAACTGGTACCCACTTTTCTACTTTCAGGGGTAAAACCATTACGCAAGAAGATGGGCAACCGAAAAGGCTGGTATTTTCAGTGGAGGTTCGTAGAGGAATCTCACTTTGCTGTAGAGACACGGGAGGGAAACATAGAGGAGCATCAGGGTCTTTCTCCTCTTCTAGGGTTGTTTCCAAGGGAAACCTGGGATACCCATGAAAAGGGTCCTCTGTGGATTTGAAGATGCCCGCCGGACCATGAGTGTGCACGTCTGAGCTCCGTCCGGCCAGCTACATAAGGAGGCATTGGCAACTGCAATGACCACCAGGAATTGAGTATCCTGCCCACTCCCACGGCATGCAGATGAGGCGAGAAGCATTGCTGAGGAGCGTTCACCACCGCAACAGACTGTAACACGGTTCCGGGACCGGCTTAGAGAGCAGAGCCACAGAGAAAACTGTTCAGCTGAGCCCACCGAATCCTAGAAGCAGCGGAACGGGAGAAGGGAGTTGCCCGCCGACAAAGCAGCCAGCTGAGAGACCACAGGTGGAGAAGACCACCCGCAGCACCGCGACAGACACTGGAGGACCTTGCTTTGTGACAGGAGGGACAGCAGCTCGAGCGGCGGCTCAACAGGACGCTACATCGAGGCCTGAGTGAACGTTGGACCCGCCCGGAGCTGCAGAGGAGTGGGAAGGATCCGAAAGACGGCACAACTAAAGGGGAGAAACACAAGAGGAGCACTGAGTGTCCAACTCGACACAAGTAAGAACAGTGAAGCCTGTGAGGGATAGAGCGCTAAGGGCATAGAGGAGATACAGAGACGGACCAAAAAGGGGGAAGGCCGATTTTACAAAGGCACACAATAGGACAGCGGGAGGAAGGGAACAGCCGGTGGATGGGGGAAGATATCAATAAAGCATGAACAATAACGGCTGAAAGGACTGAGACAGCGCGCTGCAAGAGGGGGAAAGAAAGTGCCCAAGAAACTGGAACTCTTGAGATTGAGGGCAAAGAATAGTGGAAACAAGAAGGCAGGAGCATGGTGACAGAAGGGGTTGTCAAGTGACTCCAATCAAGCAATCCCACTGAGTCAGTGCCTCGTCTGGGACGCCCAAGGGAAGCCCTTATTTATATATTTTTATGACAAGTTATACTCTGGATGATAAACCCTTGTATAACGCCCCTCTCTATGAATCCCCTGACCTCACTGAGCCAAGAAGTAGGTTTGTTTTGCAATTTAAAAGATTTATTGGAAAAATTAAACAATATATATATTACACTTTTATAATAAATTAATATTTGATATCACACTTAAGAATATGACAGTGATCAACACTGGGTGATGTTACACTAGCACACTGATTTAATTAATTAAGAGTTAGTATAGGGAGGAAAAGGTAAATGAGAATGCTTTTATGGTTTCAAGGAAAAACAATGATGGAAAGAATGCAGTACAGAAATAACTGGTAGGGTTTCACAAGAGATAATATGTTCACTTTTCCCCTGGTGGCAATTCACTCCTCCCCTATGCAATAGAAGATGGAAGGGAGAGCACACAGTTCTCAGGAATACAATCAAATGTAGTTCAGTTCCCCCCTAGCAAGCTTAGGTCACAGGGAAGATTTTAAAACACAGGCAAAATCCTTTTCAATGTGGTGGCAACGAAGTAAAATATGCTAAAAATGGTTTTTAATTCCCTATAAGAGATTCAGGGTGGGTGATAGCTACTTTAAATTAGTTCAGGATCACTTTAGCAATGCTCTATGAATGATTGTCAGGTTGCAAACAAATTTCAGCAAAGGAAAGCAAGAAGCTGCTATTTTGACAAGTGAAGAAATTTGAGCCAAATCGCAAATCGCGGCACTTTTTCCGAGTGCGTCGAGCGCGATTACGGAAAAGGTATAATGAATAGAAAGTCAGTTCTGGGTTCGTTGGAAAGCCTAGAATCTTAGCTTAAAAATGAAAGTTAAATCTCGCTTCTAGCACAAACGGTTCAATGGATACGGACGATTTTGTGAAGGTAGATTTTCAGAAATTCAATAATGATCCAAAATGGCAAAATGACACTTTTACAGGTTTAAAATTGGAGAAGGTACACACGATTCCTATGATGCAGTTCTGGACAGATTCAAATGTTTTGAATCAAATTATTTTAAGCTAAGAGGTTTTGCACAGTTCTGGCTGAGTACTCACACTATGAATTTGAAATAGGCCGTCAGGGTCTGGTCAGGTTGGGACTGGACTCCAAGCGGTTGGCTCTGAAGTCACAGCTATCTGGGTCAGCTCTGCTCTGCTGGTCTGGTCTGGATCTCTGGTTCTGTTCACAGCGATCTGGTCTTGTCTCTCTGGATACAGCACTGCTTTCTGGGTCTGCTACCAGTTCTGGCAAAAGATCTTGGCAAGAATCCAACAGCTCACCCGGCTGTAGAATAGTTTGGTTGGATTGCTGGATTCTGAAGGCCTGCTGAAAAAGGATTTAGCTGGTGGTCCAGGCTATCTTTCTATGCCCAACCCACTCACGATTTGATAGGTCAAGGATTTCTCTTTGACCTGATTTGAGAAGGGAGCAGTGAGTCATCAGGTGTCATCTTTATGGCATACAGAAAGAACACTCCCCTTTGCTTTTACCTTAGAAAATCATTTTCATAACTAAACACATTTCCCAGATACACAAGTGGTTGACATTACATATACACATCATATATCACATAAGGTAGTTTCTTTTCCAACTCTGATGTTTCTAAGAGCTTGGATTAAGAAATGACAACATTTTGTGCTTTCGGTTGATTTACCAATATTGGATTTTTACCAAAAATGACACATATGTACGCCGCCTTTCTACACATATTCCAGTAAATTTTCATTTTTCTAGCGTGAACCCCGTGTCTGCAATCTCCATAATTCATGGGGTTTTGCCTCAGAACATGGTACAGAGTTCTAACACCTCTTAAAATGTGCACAGAAAAATCACAAGAATAATGATATTAATTATATAATTTTGACAAGTCTGTACTATGAATGATCCATCTTTTTAAAATTATGCTCTGGTCCAGAGGGGTGTGGTTTCCCAAAGCACATGGTGGAATTTCTGGTTTGTCCACTTCCTCCAACTCAAGTTGCTCACAGAGGCACTGCCCTCCCCGTTTCTCTCAAGAGGAAGCCATTTACGACCACCCCCCCTAATTTAACATTTGCCTGAGCCAAGGAAGGCGTATTGTTCAGTTTCCTGCAGTCCCCAGCTGCTCCTCCCCTAATCCAATCAGGGAGGTGTCATCTCCTTTTGGTGAGGGCAGGAGAATGCATTCCAGGCCTGGGAAGAGTGGCTGAGCAAGTTTCAACTCCTGTCGGGGGTAGTTGCCAGGCAGAATTCAATCTCTTTAAGCCAGGCTTCAGCTAAATGTCACTTTTGTTCCCAGTTTTTCTTCATCCAAATTAAACTTACAATTTTTACACATGTAGCTAGAATGCTGATTCTAAGTTCAAAACGATGACATTTAACAGTTGCAAACTATGTGACACTCAACAGTAGGTCTCTCATTTATTTTAAACATTTATATTTTAGCGTCTTTCAGTCCAATTTAAATTAGGCTGCTGACATCCACAGCTCAGCCAGTTTCATTACGAACATTATTTTAGGCTCTTTCTCTTTCCAGATTTTGTATGCACACATGTCTGCTGGTGTTCATTGAGATTTTTGAATATCTTGCGATGTTTAAAATAGGCATTTTTAGCTTGCATTTCAGAGAAACAAAGGTGATTTCAAAGCGCTTATGAGCTAACGGGCCCTGCTGTTTTTCCTTTGGCACTACCTTTCACCCCTGGCGCTTCCGGTCCATCACGCTCGCACTGGTGGGTGGCAGGTTAGGTGACCATTTTGGTGTGCGCAAAACTGCGCGGTTCTCCTGGATTCTGGCGCAATGTGGGCTTTTCGGCCATCTTGGATTTTCTAAGCCCACAGCACCAACTGTTGCAGCTTAATGACTCAAACGTGGGTCAATACCCCTGACAGGGTAAGACTCCAGGGAAGGCTTGAGGCAGAAGACAGGCCTTTTGATAGGGAAACACTATGCATACGTGTGCCATAAGTAGCTACGAGGACAGCATGCCGTGGAGTGAGGAGGCAAATGAGCTTATACCCCAGATTCAAAGAAACACGAAGAAAAGCAGCACAACAGGAGTTCAAGAAGGGGAAATATTGGCACGTGTGCTCCCCGGCCTGCTCCTGAATATCCCAGAAGTGTACCTGAAGAGTCTGAGAGGTAAGAGGAGGCGGGGACCGAAAGGGGAGAAACTGCACTGAATCTGCAACTGGGACACTCTCACCGATCTCGGTCCTTGGCCCAGCCACTCCCCACTTGCACTGCCTCCCTTGGCAACCCCTACACTGCGGGACTGTCTCAGTATCCCTTCAGCCCCCTTCCCAGCACTTATCTGCACTTACCTTGCACTTGCCACCAGCTGGCCATATTATTTATTATTCTACTTACCCTGTACTGCACTTTCCCCCACCCTTTCCCCTTGCACTTTTTCCCTTCCCTCTACCCTTGCACTTGCGCGATCTGAATGACACCTGACCTAGTAGGATCGCTGTCTGTCTTTCCTTTTGTTCCCCCTCCCTGCCTCATCGCGCCTTGAAACACTTGTGTATAGGCGCGTTACAAATGCCATATCATATCATATCATATCATATACCTGAAACTCAACAGATAGCATCTGGAAGCTGGCATACAACAGCACAGAGAAAACTGAACAACAGACTCCCTCCTAATCCAATAGAGAGATGCAGACTACGTGCGAGCTAACAAAGCTAGCTCCCAGATGCCAGGGACCAAACCCAGGCGCACCCCAGCAAGAATAAAAGGATCAACAAGATCGCAAGGAGGGCAATTCGAGCCATGTTGGAGGCACCAACAACAGGCAGATACACAAGCAGCTGAACCAGCAAAAGAAGCAGGGGGAAAGGACAATACTGAGAAACCGTCCACTATGGCATTAAATAAAGAGGAGTTGCAAGATTGTTTGAGTGGAATAGAAAATAGGATGATGGAGTCCTTCCAGGAACAATTTGGGAAGATGGAGGAGCTCAAGACATCTCTCCAAGAGGTCAGAAGAGAAATTAACGATCTGGGAAATAGAGTGGATGTAGCCGAGGACGGCTTATTAGAAATGACACAGACAGTGAAATAAAACAGCATCCTACTCCAACAGGTAGCCAGAGCAACACACTACTTGGAAATTCAGGTAGAGGACCTTGATATTAGGTCCTGTTGGTCCAATATTAGAGTCAAGGGCCTAGTCGAGACAGTTATGGACAGTGACTTAAAAGACAGTATGCAGAGTTGTTTTAGCAGCCTCCTGACCGTTACGCAATCTGAAGACATAATGATCGACAGGGTGCATAGAATAGGTCCTAAGAAATGGGACCCAGGGGCATGACCAGAGATGTTTTAGGGGCCTTGACTTCATATAGCATAAAGGAGGAAATACTTAGAGCGGCAAGAGGGCAACAAGATTTGTCAATCAATGGGACCAACATTCATTTATACCAAGACTTGGCATTGTCCACATTACATAAAAGGAGACTGATGCAACCAGTCATGAGGGCACTAATAGCAAAGCACATCACCTACAAATGGACATTCCCTTTTGGTTTGCTGTTTACATGGGAGGGCAAACAATGGATTACCACGTGTGTGGCAGGTCTGTCATTGATGCAGATGGAAGGGGATGAGGACCGATCGGAGAAGGTGTCAAAACAAAACACCTCGAATGATGGTGCCAGACTATGGCAATGGTCGACGGACAGGAAAAATAGGCTTGGAAGGGAAGTAATTGTCAGGTCCCCATATTAAATAAGGGAATAAGGGATGGGGGGCTGAATTGATTATGAGGTAAACCCACATGTTAATGGCAGCATAACATGGATGAGGATGGGGAGGATGGACTAGAAAATGCACTAGGCTAAAGAGGAAGTGTGCCCGGACGGAGGGAGGAATGCGGGGCACCTTGGAACTCAAATCAGGGCATGGAAATATCCTGACAAGGGTAACTCCCAGGGTTGTACACGGCCCAACGCCCTGGAGGGACATCTGGGGGGGGGGGGGTTTGAGAGATCCCTGGCCATTCTGGGGTAAAGGGAAAAGAGAGGGAGGGGGAGGGAGGTGGGTGGAGAGTGGAAGTTGGGGGGTCAGGGAGTTGGGAAGGGGTTGTTGTATTGTTTGGAGCTTAGATCGGGTTTGGCTGAGGGAGTGGGAAGAAGCTTAAAAACAGGTGTATATGGACTCGAAGCCACAGGAGATGGCTTAAGTGAAAATTATAACCTTGAACATACAGGGCCTGAATTTGCCGGCTAAATGCCTCTCGATAATGGGGAGACTCTTGGAACTTCAGGCATCGATAGTGCTCCTGCAGGAGACACACCACCTTCCTAAAGATGAACGGAGGATGCCACATAAGGAATTCCCAAAACAATATTATGCATCAAGTGGGAAGAAGACAAAGGGGGTCGCAATCTTGCAAGGCGCCAGTTAGATTTTCTAAAAACAATTCCTGTATTCCTGTACATGGATACTGAAGGTAGATATCTGGTGATCAAGGGTCCATTAGGGGCACACTGTATACATTGATTGTAATATATGCTCCAATGAGAAACATGACCTTTATTTGAGGGAGATACTTCAGAAACTGGGAGGTTGGTATGAGGGACAGGTGGTGATTGGAGGAGACTTCAGTTGCGTAATGGTATGTGGCGGCTTACTCTAAATATGCAAGAAGGGTGCTCACGTGGATAGATGATGCCTTGCCATTCCAACTGCTGGAGATGGACGTAGATAAGGTATCTCATCCTCCTGGGTTACATAGACCACATAGAAGTGTGCATAGTTAACCTATATTTCCCAAACCACAACATTCCATCCCATGTTCACACACTCTGCCCTCAGGTTACACACCACTGAGAATGCTTCTTCCTGTGGGGGGGGGGGGGGGTGATTTCAATTGTACCAGAGATATTGTGTGTCTGCCCCCAGAGAGATTTACCACCAGAGGCCTGATATATGCAGAGCAGAGTACTTCAGCCAATCAGTATCAGACCACTCCCTCTGAAGATCACTTGGAATCTTGGGAGCCCTATCTTGGGCTCCCAATTCTGATGTGGTGAATGGCTGCAGATGCCTTGAACAACTAGATATTTAGGACAGGTTACAGACGACACTGTCTGAATTCTTAGAATATAATGTTGGTAGTATAAAGGAGTGGGGTACTGTTTGGAAAACCATGAAAGTGGTGGTCAGGGGCAAAATTATAGCCTGCGCTTGGGGTAGAAAGAAAATGGAGGAAGAAATCCAAGACCTGGAGACCCGACACGCGGGTTTGCAATTAAGTGAAGAGATGTTAGCTAAGACCCGGTATTGCTGCCTCGAGGCGTGGTAAAGGTTATCCAAATTCGATTATGTTACAAGAACCACCAGGGCGCATGCAGAGGGGGACAAGCCGGGAAGGCTCTTATCGTGGCTCTGAAAGGCGGGACTATCCTAGACACCTGACCACCGTGCTCAGTGATGACAATAGGAGTATATGTAGAACCCAATCTGGGATTAATAATATTTTTGCCACGTACTACTCCCAACTGTATAGGCATAACGAGCAAGTTCCCCCTGAAGATGTGACAGAGGCCTTCTCTCTAATAGCACTCCCGAGACTAGCGGCCATTAAACAGGCTGATTTAGACATCCCATTACTGCTAAAGAGGTGTGTGATGCGATCACCTCACTCACCACATGCAAAACACTGGGAAGCGATGGACTCTCCCCTCCCCCCTGAATTCTATAAAACATACAACCCAACATTGGCACCACTATTGCTCAAGGTTTTCGAGGAAGCCTACACTAAGGGTGTGCTCCCGGCTAACATGAGGGAAACCTTGGTGATACTGATACCTACACCAGGGAAACCTATGGATAGATACGAATCTTATTGGCCCCTAGCCATGCTGAATTATGACATGAATATACTGACCACAGTACTGGCAGGACGGCTCCGCAGAGTAATTACGGATCTGATACATAGTGATCGCCCAGAGCAGTATGTGGTGGCATCAATAGATGGGAATTGTGAGGGATACAGCCAGGGGTGGGGTGGGGGGCTGGGAATGGCTGTTCGCAGTACTGCAGGGTTTCGGGTTTGGCGAGAAGTTTATTCACTGGGTAAAGATCCTGTACTCCTCACCGACTGCCAGAGTCAAATCTCATACATGCCAACATTCTGAGGCACCTAGTAGGGAGATTTAACGACAGAATTCGGGAGAAATTAATTTCTCCATAGACATGCATTGGGGCTACAATTATTTCAGGCGGGAGTACGTGGAAAATAGTAATATTTTGCTATACTTCTCGTTTCAAAATCAGCAGTCTCCCGCCTAAATCGGGAGGGTTGGACGACAGATATTTGCAGCATGGAACATTCAAAGAGGAACCCGCCAAGGATGCCCACTATTACCCATTGTCATGATTACTGGCAAGGTACCAAGCATTAACTCTCAGAAGAATTGGACTTCAGTTTATCGCGCTTCGTCTTTACGCAAGAAGAAGCCTGCAGAGAAGGAATTTCTATGAGTGGTATGGAAGTTTGGAATACCTAAGATGGCTGCCAGGGGGAGCTAGTGAGCTGCAGTGTTGCTCCATTTGTTCAACTCTGTTGTCCTTATAAGCCCCGCCCAGTGCAACGTTTACCATGGTTCCCGTTTGAGTACTGAAGTCCCTTCACAGAACCGGTCTCCTTCAGTTTCCACAGTATTCTGTTATTTCCTCTTTTTACAGTTTCCCCTTTCTGCCCGTCCCGTTATTTCCTTATTTCCCTGTCACCGTTTTGAAGCAGTTTTCAGTCAGATGCTTGTACCGTGATACGCTCAGCTTCCCCTAGCATATTCATGTGTATACGGTCAACAAAAACGCAAGTACCGCAGAACTTAAAGTATTCCTTAAAGTTTAGTATCTATAGCCTGGTGCAAGGAAGTTGTGTCGAAGGCACCTACGTGTTGTTTGAAAAAAATAACGTTTGAAGAAGTTAGTGCTCCGTTTACTGAACTCAGTTTCATGGCCTTCGCCGTTAGGAAAGTTAAAGTTATTAGTTATCCGTGCTTCAGCTCTATTGGCACGGTTCAGTTTTCATGGACAACAAACTACAAGTTATTACATTCCGTTAAGACTGCATGTTCATTTATTCCGTTAACAACACAGAACTATTTACGTCAGTCCAGTCGTACCACGTGTTTCCATAGAACCTTCTTGTTGCACTTGCCAGAAGCATTCGCTGGTGCGCTCTCAGTCATCCACAAACCTTTTGAATATTCAAGAGTCAAATAGCACCTTGACACGTTTCATTTCTCCAGAACCTCAAACTCTACAATAACCAACGTCTGTCAGGATAAGTTAGTTCTAAGTTCCATTGTTTAACAAAATGTCAGTTTCTTCAACCCTCAACTCTCTGAATCTACTCTTTCTCCTTGTGGAAGTTCAAGTTAGATACCAGTTAGTTGTGCCCAACTACAGTAAAGATCTCAAACACCTTACCAAAGCTTGGCTATCCGCCCAAGACAGCTAACACCAGCTTACTGCCCTACTTGCACTTTGACCTACTCTGCATCCATTATTAACTATCCTGTAAATCACTGCCTTATCTATATTCGCTTGAATGTATATTTTGTAAATTTTGTAAATCTTCTTGTAATACTCCTGTAATACTCTGTCACATGCCTTGTCATGCCTTCATCTTGTTGTAACTAAGTTAAGCGCCCGGTTGCCCCTGGGCCTGGTGCGCTATAGAAATAAATAAAATACTAAATACTAAATTCAGCCTCGGATCCATCTCGTTAGAACACGCGCCCCTGTATTTTCACAGGATGGAGAGCTCCCTAAAAAACCAACACTGGTAAGCAATACAACTACCTTCCATTTGAGAAAAACTTAGTTAGAACTCTACTAGTGACATTGAGAACTGGGTCGAGGTGGTGCATTTGCATATTAATTGAGAACATTACTGTTATACCTTGCAGGGTCTACCAGTCCTGCTTTCATCAGAAAAAAAAACCAGAGGAACATCTATAGACTCGGTGCCCATGCAGAGTTCAGGTAAGCGTTACACCCCTGCTGTACATATTGGCACTAGAGCCCCTAATGGTCTTCTTACACCAGGAATTCTTAGAGGCAGATATTCGGGTTGGAAGAACTAGACACCTAATATTGCTGTACGCACACAATGTTCTACTCTATATGGGGGAGCCCCAACACAACCTCCCAATAGTTATGGAGATATTGGACAATTTTGCTAAACTGTCTGGGATATCCATCAACGGAGAGAAATCTTGCCTCTTTCCTCTGGCGGATTTCGCTTGGTGGGGGGTGATGCTTTGCCGAGACTAGGGCTCACGTGGGATGTAAGTTCCTTCAAATACCTGGGAGTACACATCATGCACATGCCCAAAGATATGCATATAAGTAACACAGCCGCGGTGGCGAAGGGTCTTAGAAGGAGTGAGGTTGTGGCATCCCAAAACACTTGTCAGCCAAGGTCTCTGGAACCAGCAAAACAAACAGCTACCACAGGGAATGCTCTAATAAAGCAGGAACCCTCTGAAGTGTCATTAACAGGAAGACACCGACAATGAACAGGCCAACAACGAGACTGTAAATCAGAGAAGTGTGACGCATCACATGTCTGTCAGTTTCCCATCCCGTGTCCGCGGAATATAAAGAAAAACCCTCCCATAGGCATTACCTCCCGCCAGAAACAGAAGGCAAAGGAACATGTGAACTGGGAACTACGAGTCCCATAATGCCTCGCGGCTGTTACGAGAATGCACCTAGTAACTTAAAAAGCCCCAGAACTAGTGAGGCCATACACAGGAGGTTCCTACCTTATGCCCTGTGTTATAGAGGTGCAAGGACAGAGGGTAGACACAGTCTCCATTTCAAACCTCAGAAGAACCGCTACGGTACAGAGGACTGAAGGGGGAGGGACTCGGGCAGGAACAGCTGTGTGAACTAGGAACACCTGAGGATGGGAGGGGAGGAGTGGTGGGCGTTTTAAAACTGGCAAAGAATGATGCAAGGTTGTTCTGTGTTTTTCGAAGGAACCAGCCACAAACGACGATGGAGAGTGGAGAGAGCACGCAGGTTTTCACTGGGCTTACTAAGAAGCAGAGAGCCTGTGGGAGAGGAAAGCCGTATGCCGAAGCTCGAATAAGCCAGAACGGAAAGTTATCGGCAAGCTGAGCAGCGCCACATTTCCCTCTGAATTTTTATTTTGTTTTCTTTGTGTGTCACGGAAGAGTTTGTGAACCTGAATAAAGGACTTTGTTTTCACTCTTATCACCTGTCTCGCCTACTGTTTAACAGAAGGCCAATGTCCTTTTGGTCCAGACTCCCACTCTCACTGATGGGTAAAATAGCGATCATGAAAACGATTGTCCTTCCTAGATTATTGTACTACTTCAACGCTTCAAACTGATCCAAATGAATGTGCTCCACCGCACCTATATGACAACTAGCAAGGTAGCTAATTTCAATAAAAGCAAACACCCGACCTGTCCCTGGTGTCGCTGTGACGGTGCAGACCTGGCCAACATGTTTTGGCTTTACACAAAAGTACAAGGTTTCTGGTCCCGCATTGAACAAGCGAGCATAAAGGCTGGAGTCATCAGGTATACCTGGAGTCCAATGAAGTGTCTTCTCGGTGCATACCAGAGTAATAGCAAGCACAAACACATTATTAAGTTCATGGACCTGGCATGTATTCTTGCTAAACAGTGCATTGCCATGTCCTGGAAGTCAACTGGGGGCCCGCAGTATCTATGCTGGTACAGAGGCCTTGAAGCTTGGGCTGAGGCAGAGACCAGAGTGTGGGCTAGGTCAAACCACAGCTTAGATGTGACCTCTGTTGGGGCCGACGACTCCTGGAAACTACTGATTTGTGACATGTTTCACCCCTCAGACGATAAACCTCCATGAAATGCCTGATATTACCTAATGTGTTACCATATAAACCTATGAATCCCTGTTACCTCTGCCCTCCCTCACCCCCCGTCCGAACACCCTTTAACCGGTTTGGACCATGTTTCGCCACTACCTAGATACATTTGGCAAAAACACTGTGGGTCGTCACCATCACCGGCCTGACCATGGAACAAAGTGATGCTAAGACCTAGTTTACATGCCCGGAGAAGTGTTATTAAGTTGTTTGTTTTTATGCTGGCAAAGTTGCTTCTGATTACATGCTTACAACACATGTTTATCATCAAAGTGTACTGGATTGCTACCCCCCTGTATGTTTAGAAATGCCAATAAACACATTTAAAAATAATTAACTGTGCAAGGATGCTCTTTTCTGAAAGTAGAAATTATTCTTTGTGCTCTTAAATAACAGAAAAGTTCCCAGTCTCGCTGGTAAGAAAGTTATGCAAAATAATGTTCCAAAATACAGGATTCCAATGGCTAGGGATGTGCTCCTTTCTGTGAGGAGTCAAGAATGAAAGTCAGAAACAAGTTAGCCATGATTTTGGTTAAAGACTTTTATTGAAATGAAAAGGATTGCAAAAAGGCCTCTTTGACTCTGCTCTAAGAGGAATTTCCCTACCTAAACCAAAACTTAAGGATCAGTCTATATCAGGATGTCAAAATAAAAGTGTCCTTGTGTCCAAAGGTTCAATTCTGAACCTCACACTATTAACTTAATAAAAAGGTGAAAAGGGAAATGTCTTTAACCTTTGATGCCTTTGCAAAAAGTGTACATGAAGGGAGAATAAGTAACTCTAACTCAAATGTTCTTCAAAGATAAAGAATCCTTGTTCCAGAGGGTGACTCCCTTGCCCTGGATTCCTCTTTATCATAAACAGTTCTACACACAACAGTTCCTGTCTTGTTGGGCCCTCAGTGACACTGTCACACACAAAGTTCTATGATTCTATTAACTTCCGAATTCCGTTGTGTTTTTTCTGCCAGGACTTTGCTCCTGCTCATCCAGTCAACACGGTCCTAATATCCTCCTTAGGACGTCTTGTTTCCACACACACTTGCAAATTGCCCAGTATACTCTCCTGCCAGGACTTCTTAAGTTCACATACTCGAGATTGCCTGGTATAGTTTCCTGCCAGGGCTTCTTGTACTTCACACAGCAGCATTTGCCTGGTGCACTCCTGTGCCAGGACTTCTTATGTTCATCCACTTCCACAACTGTTCATTAACTTGATTGGATAATATATCCTCTAGATATATTATGTGCTTTGGTATATTAATATTTTTGCATTCCATGCATTCACATACTAGTAAGGGTCTTGATTGCATGTCACTTCCCCTTTTTACAATTGTCCTTTTCTCTTTCTCTTGTTCTTTGGTCTGTTTTAATGTTATTTGCGTTTGGCGCGATCGTTGATACACCCCGGGGTCCTCACTATCCCTGGGTTGACTCACAGGCTTTTCCTGGCGCTCTCGGACTCGTTTGTGGTCAGCAGCTGAAGCTACTCCTCTTGCTTTCCCTATATGACTGCTTCTTCTGTACTAGTTTATTTCTAGTGGCTTCCTTTCAGCATGCCGTTTTTGCTCTCGGGCTCTCGCAGTTAAGGGTCTGCTTTGCGAGGTTAGCGAACGCACATCAGTCTTTTCCTGACTTCAAGCATCTCAGTGGCGTGTCCTCTTCTCTCAGCGTCTTCCTATGCCATGAGCCGAACAATTTCGCCTCACCTGTTCGGGATCTCGTGCCTCACAGAGAGGTGAACTGTTCTCTCGCCAACAGCAGCAGCCTTGTTACTTGGCTGCCAGTCTTTAAATTTCCCGGGCATGGATGCATTTACCAAACCACTAGAGTGCTTATTGTGCTTGGAGCTCCTTCCGCTCTGCACTGCTCTTCACTTCAATATAGTGGTTGGCAATTGAGGGGGAGGGGGTGCTAAGGCATGTGAGGGAGTGATGTTATGTAACGTGTTGTACCCAAGGTGATCTTCCTTCTCCCCAGAGGGGCAGTCCCTCCCAATGAGGTCCTCCTGTCTTATACCACCCCTAGGGGGACTATTGGGTAGTGGCTGCACCTCCCCAGCCTCATGGGAAAGAGCTCCCCCTTAGGGAGAAGTAACAATACCATGTGAATCATCACATTAACCCCCAATGTATTCTCTCTCTATACACCTTAAGGTTCCTTCTGTTCTACTCTCTCTAACTTTTGAGATGATACCCCTTACCTCCCTCTCCAAGCAGGTACCATTTCTTGCCCAGTAACTCTCCATCTAACATTCCCCCTCTGTCTATATTGTTCCACACTTTTCTCAGTTTACCTCTCACCAGGGCCTCTGCCCTGAAATACTTCACTGTTGTGCTTCTTTCTTCTTAGGTACTGTGACGGTTCTGGGCTATTCCTCCTGTGACATTTCACAAGGTGTTGTCCCTTCTGCCCAATGGGGAGCTCTTTCCCATGAGACTAGGAAGGTGTGGGCACTACCCAATAGTCCCCCTAGGGGTGGTTTAATGTGGGAGGACCTCATGGGTAGGGACTCCCCTCTGGACTCAAGGATGATCACTTAGGGTACAGCCCATCGAGCAATGTCACTGCCCAACATTCCCTAGCCACCCTCCATTCCAAGCCATTTAATTGAAAGTAAACCCATATATTTCTGTAGTACACGGGATACAGCCAGAATAGAACATACTGAGACAAGGAAGAACACAAGAAGAATAACCAACTCCTAAGTACTGCTTGAAGTGGCTCACCGGAACCATGAGGAATGCCAAAGAGACATTGACTACAGGTGCTGACGAGGTGCTGGGGTGGAGTCCTGGGGATAAAAAAGGAAAGGGAAGATGGACTAAAGTGTTTTCTGACCACGGGGAAGCCAGGAGCCCGCTGGAGCCCAGGAGTTTTGAACTCTGAGTGGGGTCCGGAAGAAAGGAGGTGCAGAGGATGCCAGCAACATGCTGCAAGATTCCACCGTGTGTCTTACAGGAGCAGACCCAGCTGCAAAGCCAAATGGAAGAAGCAGTGGCGTGATTGCAACCATTGGGTCCAAGAGCAAAGCCAAAACCGTAAGGAGCTAAGGACTGCAAAGGTCCACAGGGACAATCAAGGTGAACAGAAAGCGCAGAGGAAGCTGCCGGCAAGGAACCCCATACCAGGAAAGACCTGTGATGTGTTGCATCCCACGAGTAGGTAAAGGGAGGCGCGGGAGCCCCGGTAGGGATACAGTGGCGGCGGACGGAGGGACACAACGTAAAGTTCCTCACCTCAGCGGCAGCTATAGGGCTATTGGGGAATAGAACTGTGTAAAGTGCATCAGGGAGGATCTCCCTGGTCCCAGTAGTAATGAAAAAACTACTGGATGACATAAGACCACTAATCACCAGAGACAGGTTGGGGACCCTAACAATTGTGAATCAGGCATCCAAGGAGAGCTTCCTCGTTGCAGTGGCAATAATAAGCCCACTGACCATCAAAGATGGGTCGGGAACCCTAACAGTTGCAAACCAAGCATCTGATGAGAGCGTCCTCATCATAGTGGCAACAATCAGCCCACTGACCAGCAGAGACAGGTCGGGGGCCCTAACAATAGTGTACCAAGCATCTGAGGAGAACCTCCTCATTGCAGTGGCAGCAATAAGCCCACTGACCACCAGACAATGGTCTGGCACCCCAACATAAGTGAATTGGTCATCTGAGGAGGACTTCCTCATCGGACTAGCACAAAGATAAGTCCATTGAGCACCAGAGAAGGGTTTGGGACTTTGCTAATACTGAGAGAGAGTGGCAAAATATACATCAAGTGGAAAGACACGAAAAAGAACTGTTTAAACACCAGGAGACGGGAGTCATTCTCCTGCAGAAGAAACTAAAGCCCTTGGAACATACTCCAGAGACACCCGGGGAAGGGAGTCATTCTCCTGGTCCAGAACGTGGAGTTGTGCAAAGATTGAGTGGGAACCTGCAAGCCAGAGGAAGGGAGTCATTCTTCTGGCACCCTTTGTGCAAGAGAACATGTCTTTGAACACTAACCGAATATCAGGAGAAGGGAGTCATTCTCCTGAATAAGAAACTTTCTATTTATGTATTCTTTATTTGTAGTGTAAGGGGTAAAAGTAGGCTGTAAACAGGACGGTGGAGTTTGATTTTGACAGACATTCTGACAGATCCTTTAGCATTAGTTTGAGGCAGGGAAACCCATCTTAGAAGGAAGATTGGGATAATGATGTTTTCTTTCTTTGTTCCCATAAATAAATGTTTATAACCACCAGCATACCACCTTTGTGTCAGCTTACTTCTTAGACCCTTTCACATTCCCCAAGGAGGAGCCACCTGTCACGCCTCCCTTGTCATCTTCCGCCCCCTTTGCCCCTTCCTCCTTGCCTACCTGGGGCCTCGGCGAACTCACGGGCCGCGGATCCCCTCCGCTCGGCCCTCGGCGGCACGTCACCCCTTGTGGCATCCTTGGCACCTCTGTCCCTGCTTGGGGCTTGCCTTGGTGCTTGCGGGCGCGTAGGGGTGCCCTCTGACGACACGGGCACCCCAGGAATCCAGCGCCCCGCAGCAGATGGTCATGTGAACCGATTACCGGTCACGTGACCCGGATGAAAAGTAACATTCGGTCACGTGACTAGGTGGCAGTCACATGACCCGGAAGAGATGCTTAAAAAGAGCGTCGGTCCGTTTCCTCATTGCTTCTCAGCTGTTTCGCCGGCAAGTCGCTATCTGGAACTTTTCTTGTTGGATTCACAGATTTTTGACCTTGTTTTTTCTTACCTGGATTGCTTTGGATTTGCCAATTGAACCTTGTATTCTGGAACTGTGCTGACCACTGGACTGCTTAATTGGACTACTACCTGGATTATCATTTGGATTTGTTTGCCCTGGACATTTAGTTGTGGGTTTTTCCACCTTCTTGGAACATTTCTGGTACTACTGCCTTCCTAGATTCAAGTATTCAGCCCAACCTCTACAACCTTGACTGTCAGCATCCTGCCCTCCGTTCCTTCAGGCAGGAATAGTTAGGTCCCACGCTAGCACCTGTTATCCTTGGGGTAGGTGTTTATTATTCTCCTCTTCACCATTATTCATTGTGGTATTCTTAGACTTGCATTCTAACTTTGCTTTTCTTTTCAGCCACCCGGGGACCCGGTGCTTCCTGTTCCTGCCTATCTCCTGCGGCCCCAATAACTGGTCAGCGAGTACCTTACTCATCTCTGACTGGTGCTTGGGGACGGAGGCATTATAATCCACGTGGACCTCAAGTCATAACAGACTGAGAAGCCTCCTCCCACGGTATTATGGATGCCTCCGTCGGGGACCCGGTCGCTGCCCTCGTCCAAGAAATCACTGTCCTAAGAGCTGATTTGACCGCGGCCACTGCAGCCATCCATCAGTGATTAGATACAATTCAAAGTGAGAGACATGCCCTACCTCCTGATCAAGAATTTGGTGACGCCCCTTCCCAGCCAGAACCCCCGTAGCACCAACCGCTCCAGCCCCGCTCTATGTACCTACACCCTTTCCATTAGGCACCCCTGAGAAATTCCATGGAGCGGAATTTTCGCACCTTCCTCAATCAATGCAAATTACACTTTTTGTGCTGTCCGCAAGCCTTTCCTGATTCCACCACCAAAGCTTCTTTTACTTTGTCTCATTTTACAGGCATCGCTGCCACTTGGGCCAACCCGTTGCTGGAAAATGATAGTCCTGTATTGTATGACTTTGACAGGCTAGTAGAAGAAATGACTAGGGTGTTTGACACACGCCACAAGGCACAGACACGGGACCTGGAACTCCTTGATTTAACACAAGGAAAAACCACCCTACTTGAATACATAACACGGTTTAATCAATTATCAGTTGAGACGCACTGGCTAGAAGAAAAGAAAGCAGTTATGTTCTATAAAGGTCTAAGTGATCACATGAAAGATGCCCTTGCTGTAGTTCCCTCACTTCCACACAATATCCTGAATTAGTGGATTTAGCACTACAAGTAGATGCAAGACACTCTGAAAGGAAGATGGAATCCAAAAGACCTAGTCCCTCATTTTCCTCGCATCCTACCACTTCAGAATCACCCAGTGAACCTATGCAAATCGGGGCTGTCCGCAGTCCCATATCCCCTAGCGAGAGAGAAAGGTGCTGACAGGCCAACGCCTGCTTCTATTGTGGCCTGAATGGCCATTTTGTTAAAGAATGTCCCAGACGGCCCAAACAACGATCTATAGGTTTTCTGAAGGCTCGTCCCTAGAGCAGGGGGCATGGACAAGCCCGCCATCACAGCATCCTATGCCCCCTCCCTTGTCGCAAGTCACGCAACCTTTGTCTCTCTCAGCTGTTCTGATTTCTGCTGATAACATCAAACATCAGGTTCAATTGGTCATAGATTCCAGAGCCATGGGTAACTATGTTGACATTTCACTAGCAGCGTCACTTAACCTGCCTTTACAGAACAAACTAAAACCTGAACCCGTGCAGGCTGTGGATGGGTCTCCATTGCTTTCGGGTCCTATCAGACAACAAACAGCACCCATGACCCTTCTCATGCAAGACACACATCAAGAAGTCCTTACTTCTGACCTGATTACTACCCCGCAATATGGTTTGATCCTTGGCATCCCATGGCTAAGTACACACAACCCTGTCATTAACTGGTCCCAAGGTTTAGTGTTTTTTGAGTCAATATGCTGACAAGAACATTGTCTTACCCTTCTGGATCCAGTGACCACGCCCACCCAAGTACTGGGCGCCATGGCCCAGATGTCCATACATAACCCACAACCGATGGAGCTGGACGTCTCAGAACATGTAGTCGGTCTCGTTACCGCCAATATACCTCTCGAATACCATGAGTATTTAGAAGTTTTTGACAAAAAAGCCTCAGAACATTTGCCACCTCACTGGTCTTACGACTGCCCCATAGATTTGGTTCCTGCGGCTGCAGTACCTTGTGGCCGGATATACTCCCTCTCCCCTCCAGAGGATTGCATCCTAAGGGAGTACATACACCAATCTCTTCAAGTAGGGCATATTCGGCCGTCTCAATCCCCTGCTGCAAGCCCAATATTCTTCGTCCCTAAAGAAGAAGGTGACCTCCGCCCATGTATTGATTATCGTCGACTTAACCATGTTACTGTCAAAGATCGCTATCCCATTCCCCTCATCACTCCTTTACTGGATCGCCTTGCCAATGCTACAGTCTTTACTAAACTTGATTTACGCGGAGCCTATAACCTCATACACATCCGTAAGGGTGATGAATGGAAAACAGCTTTTTGCACCAAGTAGTCTTTTCGAATACACTGTTATGCCCTTTGGGCTCTGTAATGCACCAGCAACATTTCAAAGATTCATGAATGCCATTTTCCACAATATCATTGACACCTTCATGGTCGTTTACCTGGATGATATTTTGATATTCCCACAGACAAATCAAGAACACATTCTACATATACGGGAGGTCCTAAACCGACTCCGTACACACCATCTTTATGCCAAACCAGAGAAATGTCAGTTCCATGTCCATGAAGTAGACTTTTTGGGGTTCCATATTGCCTCTGGTGGGCTAGCTATGAACACCACCAAGGTCCAAGCGGTGGTGGATTGGCACGTACCAAAAACTGTGAAAGAACTACAGTCATTTCTTGGTTTCGCCAATTTTTACAGCCGCTTTATCGCGGGTTTCTCCTCTATTGTTGCACCATTAACCCAGTTTACAAGTCCAAACACCCCGTTTATATGGACCTCCTTGCACCAGAACGCATTCATTAAACCTCAAGACGGCCTTCACTACTGCCCCCGTTCTACAACACCCCAACCCGGAACTACCCTATGTCCTAGAGGCCGACGCTTCCTCTTATGCCATGGGTGCCGTCTTGCCCCAGATGTGTCCTACCACTGGTCTATTACACCCCGTCGCTTTCCATTCGCGTACATTTACTCCAACCGAAAGTCACTACACGGTCACAGAAAAAGAACTCTTAGCGTTTAAGGACGCTTTTCAGGTGTGTTGCAACACCATTTATTGGGGGCTAAAAACCAGGTGCCAGTTTAGACTGATCATCGTAACCTCCAAGATTTGGCAACCTTTAAATGCACTAACAGTCGACAAGTCCATTGGCATTTGTTTTTTTCTGCCTATGCCCATCATAAAACACCATCCAGGCATCACACATGGGAAAGCGGATGCCCTGTCACGCATTCCCAGGGGCACATCACTCCCCATCTTTCCTGAAACCCTTCTGGACAGCAAACACGTAATCTGTGTATGCACACCACCAGCGGATGTATTAACTACACTCTGCCACTGGGTTACCACGCATCCAGACCATTTACGCAAGTGGGAATTGGACATACATGACAGGTTGCCATTCATACAAGACAAACTGTACTTGCCTACCCCAGACACACGCACATTAGCATTGGAATGGTCCCATGATGCAGCTGTCAATGGTCATCCCGGCCAAATACGTACCTTGGCCTTGCTCCAGCGTTGGTGCTGGTGGCCCTCAATGAGTAGAGAGACAGTGCCCTACATGGCCTCGTGTTCAGTCTGCGCTCTGTGTAAGAATAGAAAGGGTCAACTCCTCTGACTATTGCAACCATTACCCATACCATTGAGACCCTGAAACACTGTCACCATGGACTTTGTAACAGACATGCCCCGAGTAAAAGACTATGACACAATATGGGTGGTGGTGGATTCCTTCACGAAGATGGCACGATTAATTCCCTGCATTGGAATACCCACAGCCCCTGCCCTGGCTAGCCTTTTTTTTGTCACATCTTCTGTTCTTTTGGGTTACCTTCCATTCTGATTTCCGATTGGCGGTCATAGTTCACAATCTGCTTTTTCAGGTTATTCACCAAGTTACTCGGAATTGACACGTTTTTCATCCTCCTACCATCCTGAGACAGACGGGCAGACCGAACGTGTCAACCAATCCATGGAACAATATCTGTGTTGCCTTTCTTTACAACATCAACAGTCCTGGTACCAGTTACTCCATGTGGGCAAATTTGCATACAATTATGCACCCCATTCATCCACAGGTTACACATCTTTCTATTCCCTATATGGCCAACATCCTTGTGTATTTCCTGTTCCTGATCTACCACCCACACTACCTCCCTCTGTTTCTTCATGTGTTAACAACCTAAGGGAAATACACGCACAGACCTTACTACACCTCCAGGAGTCACAGGTTAAGATTGTTACACATTGTGGGAGGTGGTCTCTGTGGGCTCACAACCGGTTGTGTGGTACTCTTCACTACGCGACTCCTGAGAATCCTTCTCTGTGCTGAAGGTAGCGGTCTAGTCTTTTCACGTCTCTCCGAGACGCTCTTGCCTGCTCACGTGATCCTTTATCAAACACGGAAGCCGACAACTCCTTGCGTCGCTTCTGTTTCAACAGACGCTCTGTGAGTTCGCTTCTAGGAATTCCAATATCTCTGCCTCCCCAAACTGACTTCTCTGACTAACTCTGTAACCTTTTGTCTCTCAAGCTCTCGTCTCCGGACTCCCCCTTCCATTCCGGTCTTCCCTTCTCTCGGGATTTCTCGCCGAGCCCAGATATCCATCGGCGTCACAAATACGCCAACCCTGATTTCGTCTCTTCTGAGATACCCGATAGCCGTAAGTGCCCTTCTACCAGAATTCCTTTCCTTCTCTCCCGATTCTGATTCTGACCTTATTATTATTTCTTTTAGAGCTCTTGTCTCCCATTCACTTCTCCCTCGAGGCCCTAGATCAATCATCCTATCCTTCACTCCTGCCTCTGATGGTGAGACATCTTTACTGTGTCGTTTAATTACCACTCCCATTCCCTTCTTTACGAACTTACTCTGACCATTTTCCTTTGTGCATCCAGACGAAGCCTTCCTGCCTGCCTTCCACTGCCACTAATAGAAGACATTCATCAGCCATTCGGATCCACGACACTTCCAGATTCTACCAGGGTTTTCTTCCCTATCGAGGGTTTCCCTGGCGACCCTGTTCTTTCCCCTGGTTACTCCCACTCCGGGTCAGAGAGGACAGGGCCTTCCTAGGGGAGCTTTCACTGCTGCACTTGGTTGTTCTCTGGCGGTCTACTCGATCTGTCAAGGTGAGATTATTCACACTTTCTTAATTATTGCGGGAAGCGGTATTGAAATAACAGTCGAATTATCAAAGATGTGTTAAGCAGCTGACAAGGGGCGTGCTGAGGTGCCTCTCTACACTATAGGGGACAAAGTTTGGCTTTCCACTAGGCATCTTCCGTTACCGGGCTGCCGCAAGCTCCTGCCCCGTTTCATTGGTCCATACCGAATAATCCAAGTAATCAATCCAGTAGCCTACCGACTCTCACTGCCCGTCTCTTGGCGCATCCACCCGGTATTTCACACTTCCCTTCTTAAACCATGTCCAGACAGTATGCTGGTAGTTCTACCTCCTTCCCCAGTCCTGAAAGGAACCTCAGTCGAATACAAGGTTAATGCTATTCTGGGATACCGTGTCATTCGAGGTTGTCTATACTATTTGATAGACTGGTTGGGGTATGGCCTGGAGGAAAGGTCCTGGGAGCCCGCTAGTCAGGTTAATGCCCCTTTGCTGGTTGCTCGGTTCCACAAGGATAATCCTCTCAGCCCACGAGGACGTGTGCCCTTGGGGTGGGGCTCTGTCACGCCTCCCTTGTCATCTTCCGCCCCCTCGGCCCCTTCCTCCTTACCTACCTGGCCGGTGCCTCAGCGATCTCACGGGCTGCGGATCCCTTCCGCTCGGCCTTTGGCGGCACGTCGCCCCTTGTGGCGTCCTTGGCGCCTCTGTACCTGCCTGTCCTGGGGCTTGCCTTGGCACTTGCGGGCGTGCAGGGGTGCCCTCCGACGACACGGGCACCCCAGGAATCCAGCGCCCCGCAGCACATGGTCACGTGAACCGATTAGCGGTCACGTGACCCGGAAGAAAAGTAACATTCAGTCACGTGACTAGGTGGGCAGTTATGTGACCCGGAAGAGACGCTTAAAAAGAGCGTTGGTCCGTTTCCTCATTGCTTCTCAGCTGTTTTCACCGGGGAGTCGCTATCTGGACCTTTTCTTGTTGGATTCACAGATTTTTTACTTTGTTTTTTGCTTACCTGGATTGCTTTGGATTTTCCCATTGACCCTTGTATTCCGGAACTGTGCTGACCACTGGACTGCTTAATTGGACTACTACCTGGATTATCCTTTGGATTTGTTTGCCCTGGACATTTAGTTGTGGGTTTTTCCATCTTCTTGGAACATTTCTGGTACTACTGCCTTCCTAGATTCAAGTATTCAGCCCAACCTCTACAACCTTGAATGCCAGCATCCTGCCCTCCGTTCCTTCAGACAGGAACAGTTAGGTCCCACGCTAGCACCTGTTATCCTTGGGGTAGGTGTTTATTATTTTCCTCTTCACCATTATTCATTGTGGTATTCTTAGACTTGCATTCTTACTTTGCTTTTCTTTTCAGCCACCCGGGGACCCGGTGCTTCCTGTTCCTGCCTATCTCCTGCGGCCCCAATAACTAGTCAGCGAGTACCTTACACATCTCTGACTGGTGCTTGGGGACGGAGGCATTATAATCCACGAGGACCTCAAGTCATAACACCACCCACTTTGAGGCTAGGGAGGTAAGCCCGCTAAGCATGAGGCTCCCTAGGTGTCTGGAAAAGTCTGACCTGACTAGGAGTGACTCCCCTCTAGGGGACAAGGACTCCCATTCCTATAAGGAACTCCTTATCAAGAATACACTGTCTGCATATATGGGGATAGAAAAGACTGATGTTACTTCTATTTTGAATCCGACAAACAATGACGTTGCTTCAACCTATTTGACTTCAGGTAATGGTGGATTCTCCTTGAACTCAATAAAGAGGAATGACACGCACCTTTCAAATACGGCGACAGAAATAAAGAGATGAGGAACCTTGAACGAAAGAGAGAATCCTACACAGAGGCGGGCCTCTGACATGAGAATGTCCTGGAGGGGTGAGGGCGTGCTGCACAGCGGAGCCAGCTGTAACGTGGAGGAAGAGAGAGACCCAGGAAGGACACTGGAAGGCTGACACCGAGAGTGGCAAGCAAGCCATGACCGAGATGGGGACAGATGTACCATCTCTCCTGATGGCGTGATCACGCTGCAGCTGCGGTGGGTCTGAGGCCCGCAGAGTGATGCCGAAATCAGAGTAACATGGAGAAATGAATCCTCCATTCCGAATATGAGGAATCAGACCACTGAGACATGCCGAGTTCAGAGAGTACAAACTGACATACCGGAGAAGCCGGAGAGGAGAACGAATGAAAATCACCAAACTCAGAGGCTATCACACTGGAGCAGACCCGACTGTAACAGGGTTACCCAGGGCAGAGGGAGGATAATGGAAGGTTAATGGAAGGGAGCAGGAAGCCAGAACAGGTTAGCTAGAAACCTGAGTCCTGGGCATTGGCCACAGCCAAAGAGGTCATCCAAGCTAGAGGATCAGAGGAGTCTGTAGAACTCTTTTGAAACAAGTGGCATTGTACATTATCTGAATAGAAGCAAACATGGAGGGTTCAAAGGAGTAAAACAAAAGCCAAGAGGGGACCAACCAAACTGGTGGAAAAGGGATGAAGGAAACATCCCTTTATTAAAAGTATATATGCAACTTTTCCTAAGGAAGTTAAATGGGGAGTTGAAGAGTCTTATTTGATGAACTGAAACTGGACATTTTATTTGGAACTGAGAATAATATCGTGAGAGATATTACCCAAAATGTGAGATGGACAAAGCCTAAGCCAGAAGCATAGTGATCCGTTTTAATTTATGTTCTTTTTCCACAGTGTTATTCCAAAAACCTAACCTTTATCTGGCTCTGAGGACTACTTTTTATTTTGACAATAGACAGGCACCTTTAACTTAGTTTTTTAGGTGGGGAAATCCCTCTTAGAAGTAGGGATATTTAGGCATTTTCCTTTTTAGTTTAATAAACACACTTGAAATGTCCTACTTGTGTCTGACTCCTTCTTCTGGTTCGCCACAGTACCCTCCTTAGTCCATATCCCCGAGGATCTGCTGCTATCCTCTGGCCAGATCCCTCCAAATCTGTCCTTCAGTTCCTAAGCCTCCTCACTTGTGGTCTCCAGCATCAGCATTCTTCCACGCTCTTCCTAGACGTTTACTCTTCTGACTATGGGGTGCTCTCTGGTATTCCTACCTTTCTGCTGCCAGTTCTCCCATGGAGTAACTTTCAACTGACAAGTCCCTTGACTTTGGGTCTCCCAGGATCTGCAGTGCCATTCTCCACATTCTTCCCAGGACTGACTGAAATAGGCTGCTTCTGTACACTTCTGTAGCTTCTTCACATAAGCTTTATTATAAGTTACATTAAGCTGTTACAATAGAGGAACTCACTGGGTCCCATCCCCCAGGCTGTCTTCATTTCCACTGAAACTGGGCGGAATCTTAACATACAATCACACACTAACATTCCACATTAGCACTCCAACATTCTCTCAGCTCATGAATACACTGCCAAGCACATTACAACACATCGCCTTCCCTTACATCAAGCACACACACACACACAACTGCACATTACAACACATCTCCCTTTCATGTGGATACACAACAATCACATTCTCACAACACAGCACCTTTGGAGATGGTGTGCTACTCTGTAAAACGTGTGGGGTTGACCCCTTTTATCAACTGGGAAATACTATTCCCACTTCTTTTAAATAGTTGCAGGCACAACCTCACCATTATCATTTGCAGGAAGTGGAACCATCTCGCCGGGAGCCATGACCGTCCATATGCATCAATGGGTTCCACCACTTCCCATCTACCTCAAATGGAAAATACTATTCCCTCTACTCAATAATGGTAGCAGACACTATTGCCTTCATGGGAAAATACTATTCCCATGGGAAAATTTGATTCCCAATCTTCTTATCTTCTTATCAGCGGCGGCAGGCATGACCTCCCTGTGGGCTAGAGGCATTTCCTTCCTTTTACACATGTTGCCTCTATGGGAAAATACTATTCCCATGGCAAATGACTATTCCCTCTTCTAATGGCGGCAGGCATGACCTCCCCATTTCCACTAAGGGAAGGTGTGACCACCCCCATGTTCTCCTGTGGGGTCCCATTTATCACTATGGGATTTAACAACCCCCATCCTCTAATTTCTTGTGGAAGGCTTACCCTTCCTCTACCACTGGCATAATGTATGACCTCTTCTCAACATACCAGGGTCTCCATACTAATTTATTACTGAAGTGACATTTTCATCAGACATTGTCACTTCAAACTCTATTTAACATCAGCAATATTATTATGTTACTCTTCAATTCTTTGTTGTACTTAACATCTCATATTGTATAAACCAATGTATTAAATATTAACAGAAGAAATCAATGTAACAAAGAGACACAATAGACAATTATCCATACAATAATAATGAAAAAAATTGAAAAAAGGGGGGGGGGGCAGAAATGGTGTGATGCAAAAGTAAAAAAGCAATAGCAATTCAAAACATTGACCCGAAAACAACCTTCTAGAAAACTTTGGCATAGCAACAAACCAAGAAGCAAAAGACATGAACAATATAATGAGTAAATGGAAACATGCATGTCTACTTATATGAATACAGGTTAAATCGACACAGGAAGCTCCAACGACTGACTAGCCCTTATCCAAAAAGGCCTTCCATATTTTATCAAACATACGTCCTTCCCCTTTGACAGAATATATCACATTTTCAATATTGCTTGTGCGATACATCTCCTCCATCCACACGTTCAACGTCAGGTGAACATCTGATTTCCAATTTCTGAGGATCCGTTTTTTCGCCATCATGGCCCCACGTAAAATCCATGTAATCTGATATTTCCCCAAGTTGTCTAGCATGGTGGATTACCCCGGTATTAGAGTCTCAAAGTCAAATTCCAAATCTGCATTGAAAACCTTGTTCATCATACTTGTCACATCCGACCAGAAATTCCTCACCCTGTGACACTCCCATAGCATATGTTCCCACTTACTTAACATCTCATAGCACATACAACATAAGACAGAATAAATGCTATAAATAATCAACTTGCTAAAAGTCCATGTTGCTCCTTGCAAATTAACCCTAAAACTCCTCAATAAGTTTTCTCTAGCCCACTCACTCAGGCTCTAGCTTCTTGCCGTTACAGGCTCACATCATGCACTTCCAATTGTCACTCTTACGACAATAACTGTATACCTGTAACGTCCATAAGAGTCCATAGGTACCTGGAAATCCTCAAAAGGGGTTAAACTTTACTTCCTTAAAGTACTTAAAATTCCACAAATGCACCAACCAGACATGCATTTTCTCACTAATCTTCACATCACCATACTGATATCTTCTTTACACTTGCACCGGCAGTCCCTGCATCTCTTGACATATTTCTGTAATACAATGGATATATTCATTGTGTATCATAATAACGTTAAAGGATACGCATCTCCCGTAAATCACCATCATGAACGGAATCATTGCTCCTCGTTTCCATTCCATTTTCGTTGTACTCTGACTAATTTACCAAAACTGGTCTCATGTCAGTAATTCAACATCTGAAACAGAATCTCCCTTCCGTTACCTCCTTTTCAAGTAAGATTGCAATGTCTCAAACAGAATCTTCATTCCATTACTTCCTTTTCAGATAATCCACCACTTATCCGGCACTCTGCAGCTCCTTCCAGCTGTCGGCGTATCGTTTTCCCTTAACATCTCCATCACGGAAGAGCTTCACCACACACAGTTTCTACTTAATACAAATGCACCCGACATTAAGCAGATCTTTTTCTCATTTAACTCTAGTTGGGACTTCCTCCTGACGTTCAAGCATGTCCTTAAGGTCCCTTCTTCTAAAGTTTTCACTTGTTTTCACCTCTTAGTACAGAGCTGCGTAACTAAAATCATGAAACACCAATATTTTTGTATGGGGAACACTTGCTGATCAATGTTCTATTTGATCACCGACTCCCATTCACCCACTTATGGCGTCATCACTTCATCTCTCATCGGGGTTCATTACCTCCATGTCCACTCTTCCTCATCACAGTACTTACCTCATGAGGCCCTTGCCTCCGACACAGGACCTTCTTTTATTTTTACTATCCCCTATAACTCCTCCCCTCCAACCACGTCATCCAGTTTTAATTTGCCTGCCTCTGGCAGGTTGGACTTTGTTCCTGGTGCGGGGCGCCAGAGAGCAACGATTGCTGGCCCCCTGGTGGGGCTTTGTGGCGGGGCCTTCTGCTCCAGCAGGTGCGGCAGTGCTTCTAGGCTCCCTGCCGGGTTTGGAGCCCTATTGAGCAGGATTGCCTTGTCCAGTCTTGTTGTGGGCCTGCAGGCTGGCGTGGGGCATCTCAGCCCGGGTCCAGCAGGCCCGGGGCGAGGTAAGGAGCTCGGGGAATGGGGGATCCCAATGCTCAACAGGGTAGAGCATGGGCCCAACAGGCACAGCATGGTAAATGTGATTTTCCTGTTTGTCTGCCGGTGGGGCCGAGCGTTCTCTGGCAGCTTCCAGATTCTTTTGTAGTTTCAGCCCGACGTTGCTCCGGTGGAGGTTACCTAGGATACTGATTGTTTGGGGTTTCCTATCGGTTGTAACTTCGGGCCTCTCTTCTAAATGGCGGTTAGCAGCATTCTGTTGGTTGTCTATGTTCCCACTGTACAGAGGGCTGCAGTGGTGAACAGGCTTCCTTCGATCTCTGTTTTTCCAGAATACGCACCATGGATAAACATTCTGCAAAACGCAGGCATCTTGTCCTGCCCCCTTCTTCATCTTCATCTTCCTCTTCATCTGAGTTATACAGGAGGAGAAAGAAGGGGCGGCAAAATGTTTTTCCCTGACCAGAAATGAGTTGAAGAAGCTGCTTAAGCATCATGGAGGGGGTCACAGCCATGCTCATGGACACAAGCGCCGGCATCTATCTCCCTCATCATCCTCTTCTTCTGGCTCTGAGGCCTTGGCCTCTTCCTGTTGCTCATCGGCTGATGCAGAAGGAAAATATCTGGAAAGGGATTGAGTAAAGGAGGTGCTTCCTCAAGTTTCCGACTGCATGGGGCTCTCTGAGCCCCTGATACCAGTGGAGGGTGCTGACCCTTCAATTTGTCAGTATAAGCATACCTCTAGGAGGGGGTTGCCATTGGTATCTGATATCCGGGATAAAATGCTTCGGGAATGGCGAGACCCAGAGAAGATTGCAAAGCCCCTTTTAATGACCAAACTTTAACCATTGAAAGGGGGTGAAACTTTACTGTCTGATCCGGTTGAGGTGGACGATATCCTCGCCAGCCTTGTGGGTCGCTCCTCTATGTCAGCCGATGAGGCGGCTGTCCGGGACGCAGTGGACCGCGGGGTTAATTCCAGCATTAAGAAGGTTCATGCGGGGACACATCTGGCCCTTGTGCCAAATGTCTACGGTTTCTACACAGCTGAAACTGTGCTCGCTGGGTTTGGGAATTTGAAAAAGGCTGTCGTTGGGAGTTCTGATTCTGCCCCATTGCTATCTGAGATTCAGAGACAGGTTGAACTGTTGTCTGACCTGGCTTTTGATGGAGTGCACGGTTCTACTATGGCCATGGGGGCTGGTGTATCTGCTCGGATGCATGTGCATCTGCGGGATTGGAAGACGGAAGGTTCGCAGAAGGCGGCTGCCCTGAAAATTCCTTTTGAAGGGTCCAAACTTTTTGGGGATTCACTTGAGTATAAAGTGCATAAAGTGTTTAGGACTGACAAACATGCTGATAAATTGCGGAGCAAGCCTGCTTCGACGCCCCGGAAGTCGCCCTTTGGTGCTGGTGCCTTGACTGGCAAGGTTTTCCCTGGCTCCTCATCTCGTTCTTTTCGGAGATCAAGGGGATGGCAGGGTCCTCCACGCTCCTCACGTCCTGGTCCGGTACAGAAGTCCTGGCGGTTTGGACATGCCGGTAGGCGGGCGTCTCTGGTTGTTTTTTCCAGTATGGGACCAGTGGTATTCAGATTCCTGGCTTCTGGACACAGTTCAGAGGGGTTATTGAGTGTTTTTCCTGTCTCCTCCTGTCTCCTCCTGTCCAGGGTTGCATGGTTCGGACTGTGGTTCCCAGGTCTCGGACCAAGAGTTTGGCTATGAAAACCGCTCTCTCCGACTTGTTGTTGAAGTCGGCCATCATGCCCATTCCTCTCCCTGTTCAGGGTCAGGGTTTCTACTTGAGGGTGTTCCTGGTCCCCAAACCATTAGGGATGTTTTGCCTAGTTCTGGACCTCAAGGCCCTGAACTGTTTTGTCCGGAAGGAACACTTCAAAATGGAGACTTTGCAGAACATTCTTCCAATGTTGTACGGAGGGGATTGGATGGTTTCTCTGGATCTCCAGGATGCATATTACCACGTGGCTCTCCGGCCCTGCCAGATGAAGTTCTTCCGGTTTGCAGTGGGGTTCCAACATTTGCAATTCAGAGTGCTCCAGTTCGGGTTGCTATCAGCCCCCAGAGTGTTCACCAAGATGGTGGCTCCCCTGGTGGTGTATTTGCATCTGAGGGGCGTTCAGATTTTTCCCTACCTAGACGATTGGTTGATCAAGGCATCCTGCCGACCGACAGTCCTGGCTCATCCCCAATTAGTCTGCCAAGCTTTACAGGACTGGGGATTCCTGGTGAACTGGCATAAGTCTCAGCTGGAGCCTTCTCAGGCGTCTTCCTGGGCGGATGCAAGGGGGGTTTCTCTGCAGGAGATTTGTAGGGCTGCCACCTGGGCTGATCAAAGCACTTTCATCAACCACTGTAGGTTCAATGTCTCCCACTCTGGGGTTGGTTCTTTCCGGGTTGGAGTTTTGTCTGTCGGGATGTGAATTTGGAGTTATTAAAGGTGTGTGTTTTTCTGCACTGTTTTTGGCTCTGTCTGATTGGGACCTTTTCCCCATTGCTGCTTTGGTATATCTCATGCGATAAGTACTGGGACGAGGAAGAGTGGATGTGGAGCTAAAGCTCTGATTACTTACCTGTAATCTTCATTACTCCTAGTCCTACTCTTCCTCGTCACAGTACTGACGGCCCTCCTGTCCTTCCCTGCGGGGAAGGGCCCATGCTCCGGCTTGGTTATATAAACTGGATGATGTGGTTGGAGGGGAGGAGTTATAGGGGATAGTAAAAATAAAAGAAGATCCTGTGTCGGAGGCAGGGGCCTCATGAGGTAAGTGCTGTGACGAAGAAGAGTAGGACTAGGAGTAAAGAAGATTACCAGTAAGTAATCAAAGTAGCACTGAGCTCCACAGCTCCTACTACCTAATCAGACTCAATGATGTAGCACCACCAGCCCATAAATGGGTATGTACGTTGTTTACTTCACTACGTCCCGGGAGGATAGCTTAACTGCAACGTGTGCGCCTTGGAAGCAAGACAACACGAAGCAACACAGGTGCGATCCCCGGGTCCGCGCTTAGAAACCTCTGGGTGTTTAAGCGCGTTATAAATACGCAACTAAGACATAAAAAAACAATTACGCAACTGAAAAAAAAAAATCCTGTAACAGCGCCTCGATGCCCGCTGTGTGAGCGCTTTAAAAATGTAAAATAAAAAAATAAATAACATGTGTTGAACGGATCACCTCATCTGTAATGGAGTAGCGTCACACGCCCTTTTTGCTTAAATTGCACTACTTCACTTCAAATAAGTGCTAAACAGACGTTTTTGTACAGCTTCTTAACACACCTTTCTGCACAGTCCATAAAAACCTTACAAGGCTATACTTCATTTCTATTCCCACGCGTATACTGCTCTGACTTCATTTCTCATTTTCACGGGCACCAGTGCTGGGCTGGTCTTCTCTTCGCCGCATAACTTCATTACCCAGATTCCCATGAGAGCGCTGGATTACGCATAATTTTCCTTTTGACTAGCGCTTATCTTCTCTTCCCTGCTCTGGGCTTTTCTTCACTTTACCACTGGGGCTTGCACCAATTTATTTTACTTTACTGTCTCTCTGACCCTTGGATGTGACGCAGGGGCTTTCCTTTCTTCTCCCCTGGACTTTCGCTGGAATTTAATCTCCTCAATCCTTTTTCTCTGGGTTACTTGGGGCTCCTACTTCCTTTCTGCCCTGAGTGCAACTTTCACCGCTCCGCTGGGCTTTTCCTCCACTTCTTTTGCCCTGGGTGATGGGACTTACTTCTTTTGGGGGGCAGTGGTTCCTCTTCTTCTCAGCAGCTCCCACCTCAGCAGACATCTTTTCTTTACTTTTTCTGCACGCAGGCTCTTCATCTTTAAATTCCTCGTCACCAATGAACTAGGCTGCTTCTGTACACTTCTGTAGCTTCTTCACATAAGCTTTATTATAAGTTACATTAAGCTGTTACAATAGAGGAACTCACTGGGTCCCTTCACCCAGGCTGCCTTCACTTCAACTGACACTGGGCGGAATCTTAACATACACTTACCCACTAACATTCCACATTAGCACTCCAACATTCTCTCAGCTCATGCATACAATGACAAGCACCTTACAACACATCTCCTTCCCTTACATCATGCACAAACACACAACTCCACATTACGACACTGACCATCCACATTCTTCCCAGGACTGACCATTAGCTGCCAAATCCCGTGACTTTGGCTCTCCTAAGAGCTTCCTTCCTACAGGTTATTCCCAATGCTGACAAGCTCTGGCTGGGATAGCTGAGTTTTAAAGGGTTGTGGCTCCTTCTGTTAGATGGGTTTCAAGGTGAGGGACTGCACCTGTGGGTTGTGCTTTTCCTTGATTGGGCCATGTGCACGTGGTCAGGTTGTGTCTCGGAGTGCCTGTCCCAAAGTAATAATAGGGCACACCATTTTGGATTATGTGTTGTGTATGGTTTCACCTCCACCCGCACAGGGATCTTTCCTGAGGCTGCCTGCTCCCCTTTCTCTGCCTCTGTGCCTAGTGTGTGCTTGTCTAATTAAAAAAAACTCTCTGGTAAGCTTGGGGAGGTTTTTGTTACATTTATTTCATCTGACAGATGTTTGGGATGGAGAAATTGTAACATTTTATCTCCCATACTTTCGGAAGAGAGAGAACAATGATACATTTGAACATTTTTCGCGGGAGATGCTAGTTTGTTTTCTTTCTCCTGGCAGAGGAAGAAACTGATATGTTGTATTCCCGTGAGTTGCTGTTACACATATGAAGATGTATCCGCTTACACCACATGCTGACAGGCGTGCCTTTCACCTGAAGGCACAAGTGGAAGTTGCCACGGAAACGCTCAACTACTTCACCGTCTATAGCAGGCTTGTCCAACCTTTTTGAATGTGGGGCGGAAGCATTAACGTTTTGTCACCCAGTGGGCCGGCGAGCCAAAAGTCAACAACCTCACCCAAAGCAGTATATTAGAAAGCGATATTGAGGGACCTTTGACACAATAGCATCACAGGCAGTGATGTGCCTTGCAGTCCCAAGGATAGCTTTTGGTGTCAGGGGCAGTGAGTATCTAAGGGAGCCCCTCCATAAATGATCCAAGGTCAGTTGCTTGTGATTTCTTTTCAGTGTGTATGCGTTCATATTTTCCTGAAATAGTGTGGGTAGACCGAGTGTAGCGAGGGAGCCATAAGGATCTAGTGAGGGTTTGGGGGGTTCCCCCTCCAAGAATCTTTTTTCAAATATGGGGTTGAAATGGTGCATTTTACAGCAGAAAAACTGAACAAAAAGGCATAAGTTTGTAATCAGTTCTAAAGGGGACATGAACATTCCATGTCACCAACAGCAGACAAGAACATTTTACAGCACAAAACGTTTTAATGATCAATGTGTCCACAGTGTAAGACAGCACTGTCACTGATGTAACACATTGCCAAAATATGCCTCTGTAGCAACATGTCTATTCTCGCTGTTCCCAATTTAGGCCAACATTGTCCTTTACAAAGCATGATTGATGCTGCCTGAGCATATGCAGTGTGCCCAGTACATATGCCAGCTTACCTCTGTAATATACATTCATTACTTCTGTGGTAATGATTGATGCTGCCTGTGCATTTTGCCCAATACATTTGCCAACTTAGCTCTGTAATACACATTCATTACTTCTGTGTTAATGAAAGAAACATAATTCAATTCAACAGATAAAATGGGGAAAAGTGATCACCCAAAGGTGAACCTAATTGAAGAAACGCAATGTGAGCACAATCTTTAAGTATGAAGAACTAGACATGGCCGGGCACCCTACTCTCCTGAGACCCGAGGTGGCCGGTGCACTGGTACCCGGATCACTCCAGCTGAGCTGAGGGCCATGTTGTAGGAACCGGGGAGGGAATTGACCTCATGGTGTCTGCTATAAAGCCCACAGTGTCTTGGATCTGGTGGGCTATGGTGTTATGCGCTCTGAAAGTTCACTCCCGCAGCTGGCCTTCCTCCGACAGAGGCACGGACACCTCCCAAGGGCTGTTTTGCCTCATCCAGGTTAGCACTTGTCAGTTGCAAAAACAAAAACTGGATAGAGACCCAGGCATTTTACCCGCTGTGCTGCTTTTCCGGGTGTGGATGGTACGTTTGTGTTGCCTAGCCATTTTGGCAAATAATTAATTCCCACATGTGGTAAAATCATGTGGGAATTCCTTCCTTTTGTGACGCATTTTGAACAGTACCCAAGGGGGAGTTTTTTTTCAAAAAGTGATGCAAATTGTACCCTCCCTCCGGATGCGGAATGTTCAAACATTAAGGCAGCCCACGCTGCTTTTGAGCCTTTGAGCCTTCGAGATGCTGCTGGCCAGATACTTGTGTTTCAGTGTATCTGGCAAGCAGTATCTTGGAGGCTCAAAAGCACGGCATGCCGCAAACATATGTCAGAAAATATGGCAGGCAATACTTCCCACTGCTGGAGGCAAGGAGAGGTAGGCCTCGGTGTTCACCGCATGTAGCACTGTGAACCAGGTCTGGGCTGAGCTGCTGGCTCATGCAGGCTCTGCCCTGGGCTCGGCAATGCTGATGTGTGAAGGTGGCGCTGTGTGCCCGTCACTCCCCCCCACACACATTACGTGATTATGATTTCCATTGGCTGTGAAACAGCCAATGGAAATACTGTTACCATGCAAGACAGTCATTTATTTTATTTATTTCCACTACTACAACATGCCATGCATGGTAACAGTATTTCCATTGGCTGTTTCTCAGCCAATGGAAATCGTAATGTGTGTGGACTACAATTCCTACCCTGAAACTGCAGCCACACCGCTCGCTGCATATAAAATAAACACAAAATGTACAAAAGTAACCCTAATACTTTGTCTGTGCTCTTGGGCTTCAAGGGCCACATTGAATGGCTTGGAGGGCCGCATGTTGGACAACCCTGGTCTATAGAGAAGATGTGTCGTCCATGTCATGTGACACATGAGCTGCTCTCGCCCGCAACGAGTAGGCACGGGCTCCGCCTTCTTCCTGCCATTTAAAATTGGCGTTCAGCGTGCTGCAGTGCTTCTAATTGCAGCATTACTTTGACCTTACCATAGTATTTTGATTACGACTTTGTTAAACGGACTCCTTTCCGCTTATCCCCTTGGTAATCTCTACGACCATCTGTGACGACTTGGACCGCCTCCCGGACTTCTTTTCCTCACAATTTTGCTTCAACCTGATCAGCCGTTGCCGACCCAGCCTGCATATTTGGATTCCTACTGCCAGTGTTCTGCTACTCGCAGCAACTCTTGAACTATGGGTAATCTCTGTACCTCCTCTTTCTGAGTGTACGTTCCAGCAGTACCGCAGACAGACAACCAAGACATCAGCGGGTTAACATTCAAGTGTACTTTATTCTTGGATATTGCACGTACGTTCTTGCTCCAGTCTGAGCCATCAGTGTTGCCTCTTTTCACACCTACCTTGCACCAAGACTCTGAACTTTCTGCAGGATTACACCTAGTGCACTCACGAACGCTTTGCTGCTTAGTGCACCAATCCGTCACTAGTGCGTCACTAGTGCGTCCCTCGTGCCACCCGGGTTACACTTCCTGTACTAACCTCCCTGTATGTTATTTTTTCCCTACGTTGTATTCTGGACTAGTGTCAGTAGTTCATACCCATCTCTTCCATTCTGGTAAGCCAATTCACCTTACTCCTTATAGTGTGCTTCCTGATATTAGTTTCTCAGGTTCGGTGGGTTGATTGTATACTTGGTTTTCCATATAGGTTAAGATTCCACACGCTCTAGACGCCTCCTTTACCAGGTATTACGGAAATCAGTTAGGCCCTTGTTTGTATGGTATTGAAGCAACCTTGCATTAACCTATTTCCTGTGATTTTCTTGCAGCCTTGGTTGACAGTGCGTGTGTGTTCCCCACTCTTGTGTGATCAACATCTCTGTCTGTCTATTGCTAGAACAGCAGAGGGGTGTATCATAAAGAAGAGTTCCCTCATGTTGAGGAGGCCTGAGTTATTGGAGAATTCAGGCTGACGACTGGTGACCCAGAGGGTGTCGTCTCACTGTTCTGCTCGCTTGACTCGAGTACGTTTGATCAACGCCCCAAGCTGATCGAGTGGTGAGTAACAGATGCGCAGGCATTCATATTTGCCAGTGAAAACAAAGTAAAAACCCTATTGTCTGGGTTGCTTCAATGTTTAACTTTTATTTGCTTAAAGCTAACAGAGTTCTTAATAACCTCAAAAGACTGGGTTTGGCTAGAGGGATTTTCCAGCTCTCTCAACCCTATGGACCTATCCTTACATGGTGGCTTCTCTGGCTGTCAGGCTTCCCAGTGAGGACTCCTAATGGCCTCATGAGTGGTGCACTGACACCAGCATTACCCGCGGGACCCTACCTGGTGGCTGTACCTGCGGTGGAGGCGGTGGCTGGTCTCTCATCCTCCACACTGGGGCAGCCCACCCCGCTCGGCAACTGTGGTGAAGGATTACCACTGCCACTATCTAGATGAAGGAGGGTCATGCACCGGCATTCCACCCATGCGTAGTAGGCCTGGGCCTTAGGCGTCCTCGTAACAACACGGATGCCAGTAGCCTGCACTGTTTCCCTGTAGTTTTATGCTATAAAAGAGGCTCTCTCCACCCGTTCAGAGAGTCTTAACACTCTTGGTTAGCCAGTTCTCTTCCTTGCCCCATGTCAATCTTTTCCCCATTCTTATCTGCTTTCTGTTCTTTCTTGGCCTTGTTTCCCCTGCCTATTTTCCTACCCAATTGGTGGGTTCCCAGCCTGTCAGCCTGCTTCTGTGTTCCTTGTTTACTTTGGCCTTTTTGTGCTACTTCTGTACCTCTATCTGTGGTCTCTTTCTTTTTCCTTCTCTCCCTGCCTGACAATTTCAGCCCTAAATTTTCCCCTGGTCCCCTGGGACTTGCCCTCTCTCCCTTCCTTCAGGTCTGCAACATCATCTCAGGGAGCCGTCTTCACTGCATCATCTGAGTACCCCTCTTCAATGTGTGCACTGTTTCTACATCATGTAAATAGAAGGGTGCGGCACACCATGGTGCAGGGAGTTTGCTACCTCTCTGGTTTGGCGTTTCCTTCTCAGATTGTTGAGGGGTGATTCCCTGCATTATACGGCGCATCAGAAAGGAGCAAGTGGGGCAGTCATTGTGGACAACTGTGAGTGATCAGGTAAGCAAGACGAGTTGCTTGACAATGTGACAGGCAGTCTACCTTAGGCAGAGACCTCATTACAAATGGAACTTGGGGAGGTTGGCATTTATTTTTTAAGTGCTGTGGTGCTGAACTTGGTACACAAGTATGATTCATAACAGTCACCTGGTTATGTTCATTGGGACAGTTTAGGTCAGTACCTTTTAACAAACATCACTTGGCATTTGGGGCCCTGTAGTTTCCGTTTTACTGTTATAAGTATGGCAAAGGCTAGAAAAGGCTAAAATTGTGGCATGAATACAGCACAGACGTGGCAGCTAATGTGATTAATGAAAGGCAAAACATGCCAAAGAGCTCCATATCATGCCATGCCTTCTGAAGGCATCATGATGTAGTTACAGACAACAGATTGAAATATGTACTCAAAAGTTTTATTTAACTTAAAATGCAGGATGGAGTAAGGTCTAGCTTACCCTATGCTAAGGTGGGATTTCCCTACCTAAAGAAAACTAAGGATCATCTGTGTGAGAATGTTGTAAGAAACCTAAGGGTATTCTCACTCCTATTCCCCACGGATTCTCTGTGCAGGTGGCCAGGGAAAGGCCATCGCTCTTGGATCCTGAACCTGGAGGTGGTGTGAGAAACCAGAGGGTGTCTCACCCGCTAGTCACCGGGGATCTCTCTCTCAGGTGGACAGTGCAGGGCCATCGCTGTTGGATCCAGACCCTGCAGGTTGACCAGTGCGGGAGGATCCCCTGGGTGAGGGGCCTTCAGGGAGTGGGAAACCGGATGGCGAGATGCAGTATTCCCCCCTGTAACACCTTCACCCCATCATACCAGGTAGGATACCTAGGAACATTACCCCTCACCCCATTCCCTACACAGACACTTTCACACAGACAGCCCACTCTGGGACAGAACAGACTCATATGGCCAAGCAAAGTCAGGCAATTACTTTTGACAACTCGCACCTGACTTCCATTAAGCTTCCCCACACAGATAAAAAGCGGAGCACGAGAGCAAACTCTGAGTGAGGCAAAGCACATGGAAGAGCAGTATTTTCCAGGCAGCAGCTTAGTCAGAGGTGAAATACGGGAGACCGAGAAGGGAAATCGAGGAGGGAAAGGCTCTTGACCCTTTCGCAGAGAAAGTGTTATTCTCCAGAGGACTTCAAAGCCATTTTCATGAAGCAAGGAAATACGACTGAAGAATCCTGCATTGTGTGCCAAAGATACCGGGGCCCTCCTACAGTACTGGCCGAGTCAGGGAGGAGCAGATGCCGCTGTTGTATCATCCTTGGCTCCAGGATCAAAGAAATCAACACCACCGGTGAGTTGGAGAAACCAATTCCAGACCGGACTGTGTTTTAAGCAAAGGTTGCAAGCAGCAACATTGTATACAAAGAGATGAAGCTTAGCACGTGTAATGAAAGACACGAGTAAAGCTTAATTGCTGATGACTGTTTGAACTTTGATGTGAATTGTTGCAGTAAAGCCCCAGACAACAGAGTGGTCTGGCACCGCAAAGGTGCTCAATTGAAAGTCTGTAGCGGGGGTTTAAGCCACATAGAAGTGGCTGGAATCAAAGTAAAGTAAAGTAAAGTAGAGGAAATTGGGAAGCAAGAGATTTGAAGTGGTCATGAAAGGGTCTATGGCAAAATTCTTCGCACTGTCAAAAGTCTTTGAATCCATGAGAATAAAGGAAAAGTAATAATGTGTGGCACGAACCCGACTGGGGGAAACCAACGGCAAAAGTGTATAAAAGTGGGTCCGAGCCCGGCTGTGGGAGACCCGTTGTGAAATGGAAAAAGGGGGTCAAAGCTGACTAAGGGAGAACTGTGTTGAACAGCACACCCAAGGACTTTGTGAAGGAGGAAATCTTGAAGAGAACTGTGATATTTTGTTTGTTACTCTGGCTATTTTGCAAATAAGAGACTTTTGAAGGGAAAGAGACAGAAGGCCCGGATATTTGTATCCTGAACTGCATCCTCATGCTGGAGAAGCTAGAGTCTGTGCTAAGCTTGAGTGTGCCACCTTGCCCAGTGTTGAAAACGCAGGAAAGGGAAGCTAATTATCCAGCTGTCCTGACATCTTGTTTTTGAACACGTTTTCTTTTGCATACATCATTTTACCACACCATTTGTATTTAGAAGTACGGATTGGAAATAGGTTTATTAATATAGGCCCTTTTTATTTTGCCAAAACTCCACTAGGACTGTGCTATTTTTACTTTGATGGTTGTAGCTTGCTCCCATCCTTAGATTTAGGGTTAGATGGGCATTCATCCAACCCATTGAAGTTCAATAAACACCCTTGAACTATGATCACTTGTGTCTATGTTAACTGTTGGATACCATGCCTTCCTTACAGTGGACAAGCAAGGGAGGATCACCTGGGTGGAGGGTCTTTGGGGACTGGGAGTGGGATGCGCTTGGGAAACACATGGTATCGATCTTTTCCTAATAATGACCAATGCAAACCTTCTCCCACCTTGATGGGGTATTTTGAGTCAACTCCCCTGACTTCCTCTTATATGACTACTAAAAGTAATGGGAGAAAGAAGAAGCAACTGAGAGGGGGTCATTCCGAGTTTGGAGGTAAGGGGAAAACAATGGCATCACTTACTACTACGGGCTATTCTGACCAGCCGACCGCTATTAGCGGCATCGTAAAGTACAGTGCCTCTAATAGCGGCATGGGCGCAGGCACGCGGGCCATCATGCCGGAAATTGCGGCATGCCGTGAACTGGAGGAGATCATAAGTGAAGTGGACATGCAAATACCAGCATCATGAAGACGTTAAAAGTGGTTACCGGCATGCCGTAAATACCGGCATCTCTGACCAACCGTAAAATGCCTTGTGCAATGTTCCCAACTGCCACAGGTGCACACAATCAGCACAGGTGGAGGCAATGGAGTCTGGCCCAGTACAAAAGGAGCACACCCACAAACCACACCCCCTCCCACACCAAGATGATTCCAATAATAGTAGCATTACTGGAGCTGGAGGACATGCTTGCATTGCAACATCAACAACAACAGCTGGCACCACAGAGGAGACGCAGGAGGAGAAGGAGGGTGAGACAGGCCCAGCATGCCCCACCAATGCAGCCAACATTACCAAGCAGGCAGCCCCCAATCCCTTGCATCAGAGCCAGTCCTTTCAACCTAGCCCCTGAGCAGATCCACACTCTGTACCGTCTGGACCGGGACACCATCACCACCATTGTGGACATGATACACAACGACATTGTCAGCCTCATTGAAATACGCACCGACATCCCCCCTCTACTGAATATAGTGTCCATGCTCCACTTCCTTGCCACAGGTACCTACCAGCACACAGTGGGGCACATGCATGGCATATCACAACCCTTATTATCTCGGATTCTGAACCAAGTGCTGGATGCCCTCCTCAAGCACACACGGGACTACATATCCCTACCACGGACTCCCCAAGAGATATTTGATACAAAAGTTGGCTTCCATGCACTGGCAGGCAATGTTGAGTTGGTGGTCCTGCATGCCATGGAGGTGGTGGACCACAACCGCAAGCAATACCACTCCATCAATGTGCAGATGGTATGCGACGCCAGCAAGATCATCACACGTTGTTGTGCCTGATATCCTGGATCAACTCATGACTCTATGGTCCCGCGGAACTCCACGCTACCACGCTTCATGGAGCGACATGCTGGACGACGTACCTGGCTGCTTGGTAAGTTGCATGACTGGCACATGGCATTGAAATGGGGGGGATGCACACACCACCATGCTGCCAATGTTGATGTGACTGCACGGTGTGCAGATCACCGAACACTGTGCCCCAAAGCATCACAAACGGTACAGGACACCCAAATTCCATAGGAATGAAGTAGGGTCGACACCTATCACTACATGACTAACAGGAAACCACCCCACATCCCACAACACGTGCACCACTCATCAGGGGCCCCCACCCTCCGTAACGCCATCCAGCACCATGCAGTCCACATGCACTATGTTGCTGTCTCCAGCAAATCACCACACAGGACAAGCATCCCTGGGAGTGCATTGAACTGAACCAACTAGGGAATCCACTGTCTGTCACAGGCCCGTCGCACCCACACGAGTGCTGCATGTCACCATGGGAATGATCAGTGCTGATTGGCCAATATTGCACAGGCTACTGCCAACGCTCCCTCTCACAGAACACAACACATCACACATTTTACACGAACACAGCTGTATGCGTACACGATGCATGGGCAACAAGACATCACCATGTATCATCTTGAAGATGCAACCCACACCATTAGTCCATGTCACAGGACACATTGAGTGACTGAAAATGGCGTAAAAACATCCAGGGACATGTGCATGTGGCCAATGATAATCTGTAGGCATGTGTGAATAGTACAGCTGTCCATCATAAATCGACTAACATTTACCTTTTATTGCCTCTCATGCAGGTGATTGGGGCTAGCCCTTGAAGCCGTGGCTCCTCACCCCTGTCCGAAACCCACAGAACAGGCATGAGGAGGACTACAATCGTTCCCATACCCGTACCCGTGTGGTCATCGAGCAGACCTTTGGCCTGTTGAAGGCACGATTTCGCTGCCTCAGCCGGTCGGGTGGGGCACTCCTCTACAGGCATGAGAAGGTGGCCAAGATCATCATGGCATGTGTCATGCTGCACACTTTGTGTATCCGCCGGAACGTGCCCCTGGCCCCCTGACAATGAACTGCTACTACCTGGTGAGGATGAAGGGGATGAAGAAGATGTGGTTGGACATTGTCGCGGTGCCGATGCACAGGAGGGACGTGCTGTGCGCCAGTCAGTGATTGCACAATATTTCTGACACACATGGCAGCAGAGGGTGACATGCTAGTTGGACAGAGGGAACTGGGTGTGGGGGTACTTGTACACTATGCACTGTATATAATAAATGACACATGCGCAATGATGAATGTCCACTCAGGTCTTGCTTTTCACACAACGGGTGTATTAAATATAACAATGATAATGAAAGTGCAAAAACCCTCCACCCTCACCCCCAACCCCCACAACTTCCCCACACACCCTCACCTCCCTCCCCCTCCCCCCACAACTCCCCCACACACCCTCACCCCCTCCCACTTCCTCCACAACTCCCCCACACACCCTATCCCTCCCCCACAACTCCCCCACACATGTACCATCAAGTCTCCAATGCCTACATGAGGCTGCCCAGACTATTAATTGCCACTCCCTGGTCCAGGTGGCAGCATGTCTTGCCGGTGCAGGGTACGTGCTGACCTGCGGGGCGGGCTCGTTTGGGTCAAACTAGATGATGGGGGTGTGTCCGCCTGCTGGGATTGGGTAGACGGATGCCCTGCCTCCATGTCATCGGCTATGCGGCCTAAGACCTGGCGGAGGGCCGAAACCTTCTCGCAGAGACGGCTGGTGTGATCTGCAAAGGTTTTGGCCATGGAGGCGGTGTTCTCCGTGATGGACCTGCCTAGAGAGGCGAAGTTCTCACGCCACTACTGTCTGGCCAGTGTGTTGTCCTCAACAAACTGCCGCACAAGGGCAGTCAGCTGTTCTGACCGCTGCGGCCCTGCGGGCGCACCTGTGGAGGCTGATGGTCCCTGGCTGTCCTGCTCAGCCTCTATACTTGTCAAAATGGGACTGAAGTGCCCTTCCATTTGCTCCTGACCAGACTGCTGCAGGGTGGTGGCGTGGTCAGTTTCGAGGGACGATATTTGGAGGGATGCCGGTGGACTGGGCGTACGGACCACTTCCGATGCATCGTCCTCAACGGGCACCCATATGTCATCCTGTGGGTCCACCACAGCCAGGGGTGCTGTGGCTGCCACCTCACCAGCCAAACTGGACTCCTCAGAATGTGGTGCCTCGCCTGATTCCTCAGGATGGCCAATGGGTGGTGGTGCTTCAGCCTCTTCGCCCCTTGGCGGCACCAGTGTCTTGGCAACCTTGGGTGTCTTGCCTGTTGGTGCACGGCGGCCCTTGGGTTGTCCCCTCGAGGTCGAAGGGCGGTTGGCGTCATCCCAGAACCTCTTCCAGGGTGTGGTCTCTGCAAGGGTTGCGTCCTGCCCATCGCTGTCATGGTCAGAGCCTGTGGGGGTCGAAGAGAGGGACGGCATTAGTGATGTTTTGAAAGGCATCATACATACATTTCGACTATTGATCATCCACACAATTGGGGGTAATAGGCATTTGTGTTTGGATGAGCACGTTGTTTGTTCCATGGGTGGGTTATGCAGGCATACGTCAGCGTCACTCATGTTGGGCAAGAGCTAATCTATCTAACATGCATATTATTTGGGGCCTGCCCGCTGTGTGACTCGTGGCATTTACATCTTTGTGTGGTATGTGTCAGGTATGGCATTGCCTTGCAGCAGGCATCTGTGATGCGTCTGCCTACTTTGCTGGACTGACATGTTGGTTGACTTTCATCAGACTCGGCATTACAATGTTTTCTTAGGACACTCGCCTCCATCGCCCAATGTTGTGGACCCACACTCCATCTCGCCAACACCTTCGACTCCCTCATTCCGATCATGCTGGCGCAGATGTCCTCCCATGGGGTCAGCTTGATTGTTAAGCTAGGACCTGTTCCCATTGCCTGGCTCCTGTTCATTGAGAGTATATTTCTAACTCTGAGTCGCAGGTCGTCCCAGCGCTTACGGCAGTCTTTGATGGTGCGTGGGGTGTTCCCAACAGCACTGACATTCTGAGCAACAAGTGCCCAGATCTCCTTTTTTTTCAGAATTGCCTCCCTCTTCATGTTGCTGGAAAAGACTATCCCAGCATGCTCCTGCAGTGTCCCGACCAGCATCTCCAGCTCATCCTCATTAAATCTCTCCTTGCGCTAGCGGGCAGCTCCCTTCTTAAGGGCCTTGGGCATAGTGGTGTGATAGGAGAATGTTTTCAGAACAACAGCAGAGTCCAACAGGTCCTGTGTGGTGAGCAATGGATTGTGTTTTTAAAGATGGCCGCCGTGTTCCTCCCTGTTCCTGTGCGATGACTCTACTTCCGGTTCCGCTTATTGGCGGTCACCGTTATTAGCGGTGACCGCAAATAACGGTCACCGCTAATGCCGCATTGGGCCATGCCGGTAGTGCTATCTGCGCTATGCATGATGCCGCTAAGGGCATTTTTCGTGCCTTTAATGGCATGGCGGTAATGACCATACCGGTTTGGCGCAAAGCTCGTGCCCGCGAAGTCGTAATAGTCCTCTATTAGCGGACTAATGACTGCCCGGACACGCTATTTACGCCATGCCGGTAAGGACCGTTACTTACCTCCAAACTCGGAATGACCCCTTTGGTGTTTTTACCAATCTGGTACTGGGACGAGGCAGAGGCCCAGTGAGAGCAGTAGAGGTCAGGCATGTCCCCTTAATGATGCTCAGGCAGGGCTAATTACAAATCCCCACCTGCAGCCTGTTAAAGGGCTGCAGGTCTATATAAAGCCTCATCAGGATTGCCTGAAGAGAGAAGCGGTGGCCGCAAATCCAGTGGTGAGAGAAGCACTGAAAGCGAGGGAGGAACAGCAACAGAGAGGCCAAGGGAAACAGCAAGGTGCTGTATGTCTGGAGCATGCTGGCGGTTCAGGAGAGAGTGGCCAGTAGACCAGGGCTTTGTGGAACCAAAAGGGCAATAACAGGGGAGCCGTGCAGGGAGGCTGCCCCTTGTTCTGGGATCCGAAGTGCTCATTCTCCTGGGGAGAAGTCAACCGTGGAGTGCCTAAGGGACAGGAGGTGAAGCCCAGAGGCAGAGAGCAAAAGGCCAAGAGATCTGTGCTGCTGGAAGTCACAACAAAGCAACTGGTGAGTTTCCATGAAGTTAGAAACCCAGTACGCAGGTGTTAGATCTCCCGTGCAACGTTACTTTGTATCAGAGTGTTCGCGTGCAACGATTCACATTGTTGAAGTTATCCATGCTAATAAAGTGAAAAATAGAACTTGTTAATCTCTAAATACCCGAGAATACTTTGTTACGGAGTGTTCACGTACACATGAAAGCACGTTATCGAAAGTCCATGCTTGAAAGTAAATTACAATGGCAAATTTCTACAGAACAAACTAAATAGAACACCAAAATAATCTACATGAAAACCAGCATTCAATTTTGAACGCAGAACTGAACACAAAAATAGCTTTCATTTTTTTGAATGCCGAACTGAATACAAAGCTATCTTCTTAGGTATTAAATACCACATTAAGGAAAACTGTTACATATGAAGATTTGAAGCTTTATAATATAAATGAATCCATCCCGTATAACAATTCAAAAGTGAAACTAATACATATATTGAATTCATAAATCAAGTCACTTTGAATTAAAGAAATCAACATATATTGAACTTGAAAAGAAATAGAACTTTCTCAAAGCAAGTGACCCTAGTGTGTACTTGTCTCTCAAAGTGAATGGAACTTTGGGGAAGGAACTTGTACAAGTGAGCCAAAACAAACTGTATCCTTCAGCCAAGATATTTTCTGTTGTATAAAGACGAACCATATGTGGAAGGTGCAAGTGCAGCACAGTGTCATGCCTGCTGGATCCCCTGTCCTCACCAGAGCCAAGCCTCCTCTCACTCCACAGAGAAAACGGTTCTCCTGCATATAGAGCAGCTACCAGGCGAAAATGCAAGTCTCCAGGTGTTGCCGAGGTCGCGGCACAAAGAAAGGACGCACACACGGAGGCATAAAGGAAGCTTCTTTATTCTTCTAACAACTACGCAGTAACTGGCGCCCTGCGCGCCTTTTCCCACAAACCCCCACTTCCCCGCTCCCACGTCACACTAACACTCCGCCTCCCCAACGGAGGGGGCCAAGTGCCTTTAACTCGTGGAGTGCTGGGTAACACTACCCCCGAACATTATATCCTGACATCAGCTCAACATTCCTCAACAAGTCTCATTGGTTTCTTGATCACTCGTAGGGGCCTCTCATCTTGAGCTGTCGCCTCTAGGACAAATGGATTGTTCACTCCCTGTCTCGTCCCTCCCGGATCCCCGACCGGAGGGGTCCACAGGTCATCTCTCTGCATGCGAGGTTCTGGGGAAACAGACCTCCTCGGCTCTTCCGAGCCCTCTCTCTTGATATAGTGTCTAAATTGTTGACAGTTCCGGGTGACGGCTCTATTTTGATCTTCAGCCGTCACCATAGTACCTTTTACTGCGACTACCCTCATGGGACTTGGGGCAAATCGCGGATCTGTCTTCCTGGTTATTTGTTGTTGCACAAGGACGTCGTCTCCTACCTGGAAATCTTTTGTTTCAGCGTGGCGCCTCACATCAGTGTCACGTCTTGCCTTCTCCTTTGCTTCAGCATCACGTTGGAGCGTCTCAGTGTCAAGCGGTTCTTCACTTGACGGGTTGCGTGGGATGCGGGTTCGCACCTCATAGCGAAACATTAGTTCAGCAGGAGTCTTATTCGTTACTTCATGCGGGGTATTCCTGTAAGCTCTCAGGAGGCGGCACAGTGCTTGATGCGGGTGGACTGCCTCCACCTTGGCTCTTTGTATCGCTTTCTTGATGGAGGCCATGAAGCGTTCCGCCATCCCATTCGCTTGCGGGTGTCGAGGGGTTATCTTCATGTGCTTGAAACCCAAATGCATCGCTAGTTCTCCGAACTCGTGCCCGCAGAATGGTGGTCCATTGTCAGACTTGATGGTTTTGGGAACCCCCCACTCGCTGAATACTTCCTCTAGCACCTCTGCCACCTGAGGAAACGCTGTGGTGGAGACCGACTTGACTATGGGGAACCTTGAATGTTCATCTATTAGCAGCAGGAGGTAGTCGCCAGTTTCGGTCGGTCCGTAGAAGTCCACGGCTACTCGTTCCCAGGGGCGATCTGGTATCTGTGTGTGTTGCAGCGGGGGTGGACGTTACATTGAGGCGGTGCACTGGCACGCGTGACAGTTTTTCACCCATTCATCGACCGCCACATCTAGGAAGGGAAACCAGACGTAGCATCTCAACTGTTTCTTGGTGTTCTCCGCCCCTCGGTGACCTTCGTGGGCCGAGCGGACCACCTCGTTTCGTAGTGTGGCGGGAATAACAATCCTGCAGCCTCGTAGAAGAATGTTGTTGTCCTTCACAGCCAGTTCACCCTGCACTCTGGCCAGTCTCGCGATTTCCTGTTTGTTGACGCCCGGATGGGCTAGCATTGCCCTGTGGTGGTCTTTCCATTTGTTGGTTAAAGTCAAACTGATTGCAAGGGCTGTCGTCGGGTCAGCGGCAGATGCGGCGGCCACCCTTTCGAGGGACAACGCCGGTGGTAGCGATCGATCTGCTATATACTGCACATAGGCCACATCTCCTTTCCGCGTCAGCGGGGGCCCCACAGGGTGTCGTGACAGATAATCGGCTGGGTTTAGCTCACCTCCGGGGCGATGGATGATGTCGTAGTTGTACTCTTGAAGCCGGATGCCCCACCGCTCAATCCTTGGTGGCATCTTGGTGTGCGGGTTCCCGAACAGGGATAGGAGTGCCTGGTGGTCGGTAATCAGCGTGAACTTCTTCCCGATGAGGAAATTGTGGAAGTGTTCACATGCCCATACTGCGGCCAAACTCTCCTTCTCGGCTTGCGAATAAGCCAGCTCCGGCGTGGATAGCGCTCTGCTCGCATAAGCGACCACATGTCTCGGGTTGATGTCCGCCCCACTGGTTTGAGCTAGTATGGCCCCGAGGCCGACTGGGCTTGCGTCCACCACCACCTCGGTGTGCCACGCGGGGTTGAAGTAGGCCAGGCGGTGAGCCTCCGTGAGGGCCTGCTTGATGGCAGTGAATGCCTGCTGGCATGCGGGAGTCCACTCGAACACTGTCTCCTTCTGCAGGAGCCTCCTCAACGGGTCGGTGAGGGAGGCAAAGTGGGGAATGTATCTCGCACAGTACCCCGCCATGCCAAGGAAGGAGCGGACGTCTGCAACCTGCAGCGGTTCGCCAAGGCCAGTGATTGTGGCAACTTTGTCGGGATCCGGCATCATCCCTTCCCCGGAGAAGATGTGGCCGAAAAATTTAAGTTTCGTCTTGCTGAATCTGCACTTGGAGATGTTGAGCGTGAGACCAGCAGCTTGAAGGGCTTCACACGTGGCGTGCAGCGCTGTGTCGTGGGACTCCTTGGAGGCGCCGAACACAAGTATGTCGTCGCTGTAATTCAGAGCACCCTTAACGGGTCTGATAATTTGACGTATGGCTTCCTGAAAAATCTCCGCAGCGGACGAGATACCGAAATTCAGTCTGCGGTACCGGAATATGCCATCATGTGTCGCAAATGTTGTTATGACTCGAGAGTCAGGGTGTAGCTCCAGCTGATGATAGCCCTGAACCAGGTCGAGCTTGGAAAACATCTGGGCGTTGTTCAACTGCACGATCATGTCTTCTATGCACGGACCCGGGTGCCTCTCCCGCTGGATAGCCGTGTTGGCCACCCTCATGTCCACACATAGACGGATTTTTCCACCTTCTTTGGGTACGACCACCAGGGGGGAAACCCATGGGGTTGGGCCCGTTGCTGGCTCAATAATGCCGTCGGAGAGCAATTGCTGGAGAGCCTCGGACACTGCCTCTTGGAGGTGAAACCCGACCCGTCTGGGGTGTTGCGGCACTGGGCGTACCAACGGGTCGATGTGTAGCTTGATGGGAGGGGCTATGAGTTTTCCCAATCCGGTACACAGCTTTGGGAATCTCTCCATTATGTCGTCTTGTGTGATTAGGTTCTGGTTTCGAACGCATGCCATTGTGCTGATTAAGTCCTTCGGGTTGTCTGAAGTTGCGGTAATGGTATCACCTGCTTTCACGTGGATCTCGATCAGACCCAGGCGGGATGCTGTGTGGTAGCTGATAAGGCATCTACTCCTGGTGAGCGAGCGAATGACATGGATGGTGGTGGCCACCTGTCGTCCATTCAGGAGAAACCGTCGAGCGAATTGACCCACCGTCTGCAAAGGGGTAGCAGCGCCCCACTGGAAGATTCTTGAATGTGACGGGGCAAGCTGTGGTGGGTCTGACATCCTGCCGTAGTCCTGCTCGCCCATGATGTTCACAGTGGCGCCAGAGTCGATCATGAACTGGAATTGGTAATTTCCCATCTTGATCGGGATTTTTGGGGCTTCCCGCGCCTCTTCGTTATCAAGAATGAGATTGACAAACTCGTCCTGGTCATATGGATCATGCGGCGCATTGTAGGCCGCCTCTTGATCTTCATGATAGAATGCCTCAGGCCTTTGTTCCATGGGGGGGTTTTCGTATTCATCCACGAGATGCCTGGGCTGGTCCACCTGGTCTGGTTGCACGTAGTATCCCTGCATTTGGTACTCATCAATTGCTCTGACATATCGTCTCTGGTTTTGCCCTTGTTGGTACTGCCTCGGTTGATTGTATTGTGGGGGTGGCGGCCGAAACGGCGTTCTGGCGGGTGCTTGTGGACGCATCAGGGGAAATGGTATGCCCTCCCTACATACAGAGTGGAAGTGCCCCTCTCTTCCGCAGTTCGTGCACCGTTGGGATAATGCTGGGCACGACCCGGAGTGTGGGAAGGACATCCCGCACCGATAGCACTGTCTTTGCTGGCGCGGGGTTGGTGCCCCTGGTGCTCTATATTGTTGTGGTCCTCTGTCGCCTTGTCGAGACGGCTGTATGGCGCCTATGAGTTCATTGGTGTCTTGTTTGGGGTTATTTGTGTTGCTCATGGATGAAGCTTGTGCATCAACTCTCTCGTGTATGCGAGCGAGTTCGCTCACTTCGGGGATGGTGAGAGGCTTTTTCAAAAGTTGTTTCTTGAGCGCAGGAGAGAGACAACCTTCTATCACTCTCAGCCGTATTGCTTCTTCCAGGGAGAAAGCGTCGAACTGGCAGTTAGCACCTTTCACTCTTAGGCGAGTTATGAACTCATCAACAGTCTCGTGTGGCAGCTGGGTGCATTTGTTGAATAGATATCTCTCATAGTCTCGGTTGACTTCGATGATGAGTAGCTTGTCCAGGGCCTTAATCAGGTTGGGGAAGGAGTCTTGTTCTGCCGTCGGGATTGTTTTTACTACCGTCTTGATTTCACCCCCCACGAGGTTGAGAAAAATGTCCCTGATGTTGGGGGAATCACCATCGCCGGACCCCCGCACAAAATGGTGGAAGTCTTCCATCCAGTCAGTCCACCTGGGTCCTTTCGTCGCCTGTGGCGTCATGGTGAATGGCGGGGGCAGCCTCAGCTGTATTGATTTTGCTGCGCGCACAGGCTGGGGGGACCCAGGATTGGATCCCTGGGCGCTCATGTCGTCAGGAGATGAGACCTCTGCGATCTTCGGGCGGTGTGTGGTTATGGAGGCACTGGCGTGCACCCGCGCACTCACCCAAGCGTGCGAAGGCAGGTCCGGCTATGGACCATTAACGGTGAGAGGTGGCACCCAGACGTCGTCGCTGGCGTGGTCCGTGACAGGGGACTGGAGCAACCGCCTTATGAGAGGGCGGGTTTGCCGGCATGCGTGAACAGCAGGGACCGCCTGGAGTGGAGGATGCGGTTCACGCGCGTCGTTTTAAATAAACGAGAAAAGAAAAAAAAAAATTTTTTTATTTTTTTTCCTTTTTTTTTTTTTTTTCCTCAGCTGCAGCCTTGTATGCGGAGGAGAAGGAGGCGCGGCGGGTCAGCGGCCGCCCGCGCGAGCACTGGCGGGTTTCTGGGCCCAGCGCCACGGAAGGAGGAGCAGGAGGAGGAGGCTCCGCGTGATTCCCTGCACGCGAGCCGGGACGCGGCGGACTGCCGCTGGAGGACTCCGGTGTGCGAGGAACAGCCTCGTCGCCAATGTTGCCGAGGTCGCGGCACAAAGAAAGGACGCACACACGGAGGCATAAAGGAAGCTTCTTTATTCTTCTAACAACTACGCAGTAACTGGCGCCATACGCGCCTTTTCCCACAAACCCCCACTTCCCCGCTCCCACGTCACACTAACACTCCGCCTCCCCAACGGAGGGGGCCAAGTGCCTTTAACTCGTGGAGTGCTGGGTAACACCAGGATGCTGAGCAGTAACGCCCTGCTCCAAGGCTCATCACAGTCACATGACATGGAACGCTGCGTATCACGTAAGAGCTGCATCCTAGAAACTATTAAAGCTGGTATTGTTCGGCACTCAGTTGCTTCTGATTGTTTGTTCAGCCCCAAGCTCTGTCCTTGTTATGCTACGCTGCTTGGCAGCTTCGTGTGATCTTCTGTTGTCAATATGGTTTGTTGAACGAACTTGTCATCTGTCTCCACCCACGGTACCTGTTTACTTTCTGAACTCTTACTGACTACGGCTTGAACTCGGACTGCTTTCTACTTCGGAATTGTCATGTCTTTGCCCGCACGTTGCAGACTGGATTGCCCCACAGATTTCTTTTTCTCATTTCCCGCTGCAGGGCTGCAATATTTAAACTGTGTTCGGAATACGTTCAGCGGCTTCTTAGGAACTTTACGTGCCACGCATAGCCCCTGAGCACCGATCTCATCACTGAGCATTCTACCTTGCCTTAAAAGTAACGGTGCTCCTTGAGGATCCATTTCCTTCTGAACTCCTACCTCATTCCTTTCACCTAAGCACCCGGACTCCGTTAACCCCTTGTTAACAAGTGCACTGAACATTCTGGACGCTCTGCTGCAGTTCTCACGTGTGCACCAACCCATCACTAGTGCGTACCTCGTGCCACCCGGGTCCTAGTCCCTTACTAACCCTTCCTTCCTCGTTATCATCCTGCCCCTTGCCACCGCCTTCTGGACAAGTACCAAGACCATCAAACCTCCCTTACAGTAAGAGAACTATTAGTGAAGGTGCATTTCCAAATCCAGGGGAAAGGGAAGGGGGGAGGAGGGAGTTGGGGTGGCATCTCACTATTCTCATTACTCAACTTGCCTTACTAGGGAGAGCCAAGAAGGAGATACACTATCACCCTGGAAGGTCTGGATCCCCTTACGCCCAGGTTAGTCAAGCATAACTAAGGGTCTACTTATTGTCTCCTTAAGGATCATTCCTCATCTGTGCCTCTCTATATTCCAGCCTGGTGTTTTCCGGTTGTTATGGATTCCTCGCCCTTTCAAACGATTTAACCCTCTAGCTTTTCCTATTGTTAGCTAAGCCCTGAGGTGCAAAGGGCTGAGGACACTGCTGTTGGGCTGTGGCGAGTGTGCTGGGGAGAACACTGACCTTCTGGCTTGGAGGAACAAGGAGGTGCGTGTGCCTGTACCTTTAACCACTGGACCTAGTTAATGGGTCATCTGGTACAAAAGGCCGCCTCCTACGCCCTTGCAGCGCTAAGCCCTGAGGTGCAAAGGGCTGAGGACACTGCTGTTGGGCTGTTTGGCGAGTGGCGTTGTGGCCACGAGAGAAATCATGTCTAACAGGCTGAAACCAAGTCATCTGTCTACAATCACAACTACAGCTACGCTGAGAACACGCGCACAGAAAAAACGTGAGTGCATTGTGGAATCTAGGGGAAACGAAGCCCCTCACCAAGACCGGCCAATTAAAGTAAGCCATTATTACTCATGTGCCTTGACAAGTGAGGTTATTGATGCACTTACACAAATTCAAATGTTAGTTAACACTATTGTGTGAACACCACACGTTAATGTTGTAAATGTCTCGGATGAGGTATTTCCTGAGGTGTTTGCAGTTAAAATCTCTGCTTTAAATGATTTAACGCCAAAAATTCGATCTGTGGATTTGGTGGCGCCCTGTCAACTTATAACTGAAGCAAATGAAGCCACAGACACATTTGTAACATACGAGGCGCTAAATACAATTCCAAAAATGGTCCGTATCAAAATTCAGAGATCATTACCTGTGCTGAGCGACACCGAGGAAGTTGCCGTGGTGGACGGGAGCGGGCGCTGCAGCACCACGGCGTGTGAGGGCACAGAGCCGCTGACTGAGGTGCTGGAGGTCTCGGCTGTGTGCTCCGATGGACGTCCCGGTAGACGGGAAGAGCTAGCGTGCACAACGTGCAAGACTGATGCAGTTGAGCGCTGCACGATCGATGCACGTTCCTGTACCTCGCATCCATTGAGAGCCAGCTCACCTGGCGTGTACTGTGATGGCACTTTTCCAACTCCTCTAGATGCACCAGATGAAATTGCGAGCGGCACAGCAGGCTCCAATGAGTCAAAGCTGGTAGAAGCAGTACTTGGGGATGGCCCGAGGATCAAGAACTTGGCCCAAAAACAGGTTTGTTGCTAGACCCCATAACGTTGGCTATAGCCAATAATCATAAAGTGCGACGTGATTCATTAGAAATTGCAAACAATGTGCTCCAGAACTTACTTGCAATGAACAAAGCTTGTAAGACTAATGTCTGTGATGTAACACCGACAAATACTATTGGTGGGTTGAAGGTATATAAACGTAATAACACGAGGATAACTGACCCCTGTGAAGAGTCATTATCGAGTGTTCCCTACAAACGCGCTAAATTGTCTGAAAAAGGCGAGTACCTTCGCCCTCTCCTTGACCTATCCGGTGCACTTACTTTGTCCCAGAAAAGGCTCTGCTCTAATAGGAAATGTGCGACTACTGGCAGTGTCTCAAAAACAAAAATGCCTCAAATGTCGAGTTCTGATTATTCTGAGAGTGTTCCTGATTCAGATGAGACAATCGACTCTTCTCTTATGGAACGTCCTTTTCCTAAAATCAGGAAGCTTAGAGGCAACATTGATAGAGTGCCTAATTGTCCCAAAGCCTTGAAACATGGTTCAAACTTAAGAACGGCATTTCCGATAAGGGAATTACAAGAACTATTATTATCTACATTATCCATCTCTCTGTCTCCATTCACGAAATTGTATGAAAGTCTACATGAGGCATCTAGAGACTTAACAACATTTGTCGCTCTACTAAACTCCAAAGTAGTTAATTTGGAACAAATATGTGGCCAAACTAACAACAAGCAACTTGAGCGTTCGAAAAAGTTAGAGGAATTACATAAGCTGTTATGTGAACAAAGGTCTAATGACGTGACGGACAAAAAGCTGTTTGCCGAAGTTGCTAAAGAAGCACTTGCGCTATTTAAACAAGAAGGAGCAAGAACATTACATGTTGAGCAAAGTAGTCGACCTAAGGATCGTATTTGCGCGACCATGGGTGGAGAAGCCCATGCCACAGTAAACAATGGCAATGGCGTAAGGTCACCTGGTTGTAAGATTTTAACAAAAGATAACCAATCCCAGAACGTCTTGAAATCCTCCACTGCGACACCACACATACAAACCCTGTTCGTAGTGCCCATGACCTTGAATTCGAATAACAGCGTGACAAAAATCCAGTCAACCGGAGAATTTAACACACCACTGTGTATTGACATACCAAGCCAATCAATAGCACCGACCATCGAAATTGTGGACGTGTCTTTCCATACTGCCTTTGAACAAGCAAGGAGTTCAGCAAACCTGGCTCATGGTGGCACTCAGGTGGATCCACTTCAAAGACGATTCCCCAGGAGGTGCTTATAAGTTGCACTTCGGAAACATCCACCGTAAACACAGCTCCTATATTGTTCCCTATTTTCAATAAGGAGGAAAGAATACCTCTAAGTACGGCCACAGGAAAACAACATAAAGCACCACTAAGTAAGAAATCTAAAAATTTGCCAGCAAGGAAAGGGAACAAACTAAATGGAGCGCATACATTTCTCCGCAATATTAAAATAGTGCATGTGTTAGCTAGCGAGAAAAATAATCAATTGTGCAATGCACCTAAAGATCAAGTTCCCACAATCCCGTCAATCCTTGAAACTAGAGATGTTGTGAATGATAACGGAAGTGTGGTAGATGAAATACCATCTGAACTGCTCAATATGTCAACTTATGATGATACTGAATACGAGGACGTTGAGGAGTCCTCTAAAATGACTGATGAAACTCAACAATCCGGCACAGATACACCCATGGGAAAAAAAGTTGTGAGTGAATTGCCTGGGGGAAGACTTGTAGTGATTGGAAATGAAGCCTCTACACGAGACATAGTAGTCTCTTGCCCGGCCGTACCACAACCCCTAATGGAAACACCCAGCATTAGTAAGGAGATAAGAACTGGAATTCCACCTGTGAATCTGCAAATGAAGAGTCCTACTTTTCAGACAATGCAGGATAAACAAGAAAAGATTCTCAGAAGCGACTGTGCACAAACTTACAAAGAAAGCGATAAATGATCAGCGCGAGAGGGATCCGTGGGGGGATCAAGACCAAGGTCGTGAGGAATGGATTACTCTACACCACCAGTCGTTTGACAAACAGGATAAGGGCCAACTAATAAGAGACTATAAAGTTGATCCCTCACTGCCTAGGAGGAATCTAACTAGGGGGTCAGCGCAACAATTCCTGGTCAGACTAATGATTGAGAGGTTACAATCGCTCGATAACCTGATCTTAAATCGTAGCAACATCATTAAATTATTACACCATGTTCCAGGATTACGCACAATCAATACTGAATATCTGCAGAGTGTCGAATTTCCAGAAGAGAGGCGTAATGAGAAATTGGTGCTTCATATAGCTTCGCCTTTGATAGCTACATCAATTCTGGATGCTAATGTCTCTCTTTTATCTTTGGGTTTTGACGTTTATAAGTTACAAGATGTCAAGTCAACAGAACAAATAAACAAACGAGAGATGACATCCTATTCCTCAGAGCGTGCACTCACCTCACATTTATCAGCAACGAGACCGGTCAAAGCCGCCACAAATCGGTTTATAGGACCAACAACGTCATCCTGTAACAATCTTAGAGATGATGCGCTCAAGAAAAGAATGGTGTCTACTGAAAAGAAACAAGTTTCTTTTTCTGAAGATCGACGTCTAGAATCTGTAGACAAGCACGAAAAAATTAAAATAACTATACAAGGCCAAATGCAAACAGATGGATCTGTGGATAATCTCCAATCAAACAACATCAATCAAGAAACAGCTCAAAACTGGCAAAGGCTAGCCACAACGCTAAACAGTAATCAACCGCAATAATGCCAGAAGGAACAGGCCCCGCAGTATCTTACTTTAGGTTCTTGGAACACGCAAGGCTTTGGTCATTTGTTTAACAGAGAGTGGCTGGAGATTTGTCCATTGCTTGTTTACAGGAGACTTGGCTAAGTACTATCCTACTGGCACTGGATTTTCAGATTGCTGTGAATCCGGCCATACACCATGAAAAGGGGCGTCCTATGGTGGGTTTGATCACTCTGGTAAGAAACTCATCAGGTTTTGACATCCTCAACTCAGTAAATCACTCTCCATTCATCCAAGAGTCAACGATTGCAAAAATGGACACTAGGTCCCAAATAATAGAACAAATGACTATAATAAATGTGTATTGGAACCACGGAAGAGTGGGGAAACAAGTGTTTATCGATGCAGTTTCAACTATCATCGATCGCTTACTTGTAGAACAAAAGGGTTCCAACATAATACTTTGTGGGGACTTGAACATTGACCATTTTAATTTGAGGACACCGCAGATTAATAACCTTTCGTCACAATGGATGAAGGAAATGAGGGTGAGAAATATACAAATGCTGAATGGATGCACATTAGGAGACATACCACCGGCTCTGACATGGAGCCGTGAGAATCATGGCTTCACAATTGACTATATATCTGTATCGGCGGACTTCCATCAACGCGTGAAAACACTAAAAGTGTGCCAAAAAGAAAACAGTGACCTTGATATGTTGATCATGGAATTTATAAATAATGCGGCAAACGTTAAAGAAAAATGGTCACAGAATGTTGAAGTAGGAGCAAGCAGAGTGAGGCTAAGGTTAGCTGAAGATGAGGTAGTTCAGATATCGAACCAATATTGTGGTGGCGGAACTACGCTTGAATATGCACACTTATTGGCTGACTTTAAAGTAAAGAATGGTGGTTCAAAACATGCAAATATGAAACGTCTTCACTGCTTTGATTCAGATATATTAATTCAAAAACAACTGATGAGACGGTCAATTCGCCATGCTCGATCTAACGATAAAGACACATGTGGACTGAAGATAAAGGCAGCCAAACAAAGATACAAAAATTGGATCAGATCACATAAAAGCTTAATGCTACAAAAAGACTCTGAGCGAATGCTAGAATGTCTTCAAAACAAGAACACTGGGGATTTCTGGAATATCATTAATGATATACAAGCCCCACAAGCGGCCTTACAATGATCCATGGTATCAGAAACAGCATGGATAGCTCACTTGAGTGAGCTATATAAAGGAAATGTAAGCCCTATAAATTCGCATGTTCCAACTACTAAAAAATGGGCTTTAATTTTCCCCAAAGACGAGATTGTAAGAATAATTATGAGAGCAAATAATTCACGTGCACCTGGTCCAGACGGCTTAACAAACTTTACGATTAAGCAACAGCGAGAGTTATGGGCAGACGTCTGTGTGACTCTCTTTCAAAGAGTAAATGATCAGTGTCAGACACCAAACTCTTGGAAATCTGCTGTGATTGTGCCGGTGTTTAAAAAGGGGGGCAGATCTTGCCCGAAAAACTATCGACCGGTTGCTTTACTCAACGTTTTGGGGAAGATTTATGCAACCATGATACAATTTGAACTAGTAAAATGGGCCACCATATCTAAACACGTAGATGTTAGACAGACTTGATTCGTCAAACAGGTTGGTTGTTCGCTGAATCTGCTGCTGCTGAATTTAATGAAAATGGAGGCTATAAGATCTGAAAAAATGATATATCTTGCCTTCATTGACTTCTCTTATGCTTTTGATACGATTGATCGGGGATTGTTAGGGAATAAAATGCGTGCGCAGGGTTGCCCGGAAGATCTAATGGCGGCTATAAAAGAACTGCACACTACCTCTATTAGGATACGTTGGGATCAATCTGGCACCCTGTCACCACCAATCAAAACATTTAAGGGAATGAAGCAGGGTTGTCCCCTGGCAGCAGCGATATTTAGTCTGTTTATATCAGACATTGGAATCACCATCGAGGAGGTAAAATCTTTTCCCCCAAAAATGCACAGATCTCCTCTTACTTGGCTCCTTTACGCTGACGATCTTATATTGTTGGACTTGACGCCCATTGGTTTGCAAAGAAAAATTGACGCAGTTCATCAATATGTGATTGAAAATCGTTTGCTCATCAACACAAAGAAATGCGAAATTCTTGTCCTTAAAAACCTCAAAAGGGGCAGGGTATGACGGTCAAAGAGTCTATCCTGGTCTATGGGGCATCGAAAATTGCAGATAACATCCAGTGTAAAATACCTTGGCATGACCATTAGTTCCAGTCTCAATGATGACCCATGGATAATGGCGACAAAATGCAAATGCAAACAACTGGCGTTTCAGGCATTAGTGCTAAAAAAGAGATTTGGTAAATTCTCCCTGAAATCCGTATTACGATTTTATCAACAAAAGGTAATACCAGTACTCACGTACGGGGCTGAAAACACCCTAGGCTGCTCGTGGGAGATGTGGTCCACGCTTGAGAACATCTATTTGACCAAGGTATTAGGTTTACCAAAAGGAATATCGACAGCTTCCATTCGATATGAACTATTGTTAATATCCATCCATGCAGGAGTTTGTTGGAGCCTGCTATCGTTATATCGGAAAACTAAAGCATGTGAACAAATTCCACAATTTGAAATCTTCCATAATGCCACTTCATCAGCTCCAGGTGTAATGTCAATGTGGTTGAAACGATGTGAAAATCTGATGGAAGAATACAACATTTCTCCAGAGTTGCTTCATGGTAACCCAGACACAGCAAAAATAAAAATCTGGCGGATGGATTGGGAGCTGACCTGTTCTAAAAGGGGGGCTCCTAAATCATTGAGCGAGGTTCCACCTGAGGCCCATGCTTTCAACAGTTTGCAAAGATATGTTGAATTATTTCCAGATCCAAATGCCAGACGGTTATTCATGTGTCTTCAACTTAACATGTTCAAAACGAAGGAACGCTTAAGAGCATGGTCGGCCAACGAGAATTTGGATCCGATGTGTCGTTGGGGTACACAAGAAACTGAAACTTTAAAACATTTAGTGTTATTTTGTACTAATTTACGAGCAGATAGAACTTGATACCTGGGCCCTTGGAGCGAGCCTCACCCGTCTCTTAATGCAGAAGATTGGTAGCAACAAATGTTCAATGGAACAGACATGAAACTGATATTGCCACTGACAAACTTCTTGGTGTTAATTGAAAAGCAACTACTGGCCTAAGACATTCATGATTGTTGTAGGAACGCTAATGTGTGCATCAGAGTATTGTTTAATTGAGATCTTAATAATAATATAGGATTAAAAAACTGTGAGTTGAGAAATGGATACACCACAAATAGATGTAATGAATAATAATGAATGGCTCTATTTTAAAGGTTTGTATGTAAACCAATAAAATTATAAAATAAAAAAATAATAAAATGGTTAGTAGCTAGTGAGGTGCATCATTGGAAAGGTCTTTTTTGATTTAAGAGATACGGACTGTTCTGGAGTCCGACTCTTCTTCGCACCAGGGCAAGTGAGGTACTGAATACATCGGCCAGAGGTCTCTAATTCATTCCTGGTGAGACATTCATTATCTCCTATTTTTAAGTTGGTAACTTTCGTAAGGACTAACAAATCTAGGCAATAAAGCCCTACAGCCCGGAATGTGCAAGTTCTTTGTTGATAACCAGACTTTCATGCCCACAGTATAAGCAGGCACCGGAATGCAGGGTGTCAGCATAATGTTTGGCACGCTCTTGTGCCTATTCCAAATGTACCCTAACCCCTTGTTGGATGGATAGCAAATGATTTACACAAGAAACTGCAGCTGGACTTTTTGTAGGTAACACTGGAGACAAGGGCAAAGACCTAGGATGACGTCCATATAGGGCGAAAAATGGCGAGACTCCAGTGGAGGAATGAATGGAATTGTTATATGCATATTTCACCATAAAAAGGACAGAAAGCCAAGTTTCTTGATACTGAAGCGTCAAACATCTAAGACATTGTTCCATAGTAGCATTTAAATGTTCCGTCTGCCCATCCATCTGAGGATGATAGCAACTAGAGTACCTATCATCAATACCAAACGAAGAGGTGAGAAATTTCCAGAAACGTGAGGTGAATTGTAACCCCCTATCAGAAATGATAATTGAGGGAAGACCAAAGAAACGGACCAACTTCTTAGAGAACAGATCTGCCAGCATAGGAGCATAGGGTAAGCCCTGACATGGCACGAACAATGTCATTTTGGTCAGATAATCAATGACAACCCATATGGTATCATAATCAGAAACCGCAGGTAACTCCACTCCGAAGTCCATAGAAATCATCCCCCATGGCCAATCAGGGATTGGCATGGCTTGTAATAATCCAACTGGTTTTACATGAGTGTTTTTGCATTGGGCACAAAAAAAGCAGGCCGTGACATAGTTAGAAACATCTTTTTGCATAGTCTGCCACCAAAACCAACGATGGAAGAGATCAAAGGTTTTCTTAGCTCCAGGATTAGCAGCTATCCTGGAATCATGGCACCATTGTATGACTTTAAGTCATGAGCCGCTGTCTGGGATGAACAATAACCTATGGACATATGGTAGAGATTGAATTACCTCCAACTTGAGGCGGTCGACTTCTGCTGGGTTTTATACTACCCAATCTTGAATGGTGGTACGTAGGTTTGGCTGCAGAGTACAGCTACAAATGACTTGATGTGATAACAGGAGAGGACCCCCATTATCTTTGGGACAAGACCCCGCATGGATTCGAGATAAGGCATTGGCCTTAGTGTGAAGAGAACGTGGTCTATATGTGATGATGAAATTAAACATAGAGAAAAACTTGTGCCACCTAGCATGGCTACAGTTGTACATTTCACTGATTGTAATGCCAACAGATTTCTGTGATCGGTGAATACTTGGACCGGAAAGCAGTGCCCAGCAAATGATGTCTCCAAGTCTTAAAAGCATACCTTACCAACAACAGCTCCTTTTCCGTGATGTTATAATTTTTCTCATATAAAGACAATTTTCTGGGATGGTAAGCAACTGGATGCAAACCACTACCTTCCAAACATTCTTGTGACAATATACCTCCTAGAGCAATGTCAAAGGCATCAGCTTCCACCACAAAAGGAAGAGCAGGGTTGGGATGCTGCAACGCGGGGGCTGTAGTAAAAGCAGTCTTCAGGGTACTAAATGCTTGACTGGCATCCTCTTTCCACCGAAAAGTTTTTTTTTACTACTTGTGAGGGTAGTAAGAGGTGCAACCACAGCAGAGAAGTCCTTGATGAACCTTCCATAAAAGTTTGCAAAGCCAGGAATGATTGGAGGGATTTCAAAGAGGTAGGCAGGGGCCATTCCAAAACTGCCTTAACCTTGGACTTACTCATTTGGACTCCTCTATTTGTAATCTTATAACCAAGAAATCCCACTTCACTGGTATGAAAACCACATTTCTCCAATTTGGCAAACAGATTGGTATCTCGTAATCTTTGTAGTATCTTGGTAACATGAAGCACATGTGTCTCATATGAAGGGGAATAAATCAAGATGTGATCCAAATAAACTACAAGGAACTGATCCATCATATCATGGAAAACATTGTTAATGAAGTATTGAAATGTTGCAGGTGCATTACATAGTCCGAATGGTATTATAAGATATTCATATAAACCATACTTGGTTTTAAATGCTGTTTTCATTCGTTACCGCTACGTATTCAGACTAGGTTATAGGCACCCCTAAGATCCAATTTGGTAAATATAACTGATGAGCCCAATTGGTCCAACAAGACTGAAATAAGGCGTAGAGGATATTGGTTCTGAATAGTAACGGCATTGAGAGCCCTATAATCAATACAGGGACATATATCCCCGACATAGATCCCCCGCTCTCTTTGGAACAAATAACAATGGGGAGGCTGCGGGAGAACGTGATGGCCGAATGAACGCCGAGTCAACAGCTTTATCAATGTATTCCTTCAAAATAACATCTTCATTTTGTGTAAGGGAATATACCCTTCCAGTAGGAACTTTATCTCCAGGGACAAGATCTATAGGGCAATCGTAGGGACGATGAGGTGGTAATACCTCCGCTCCACCCTTATCGAAGACATCTTGATAAGCCAAGTATTCCGTAGGTAGAACCCTCGTGATCACTGCTCCAATGGTAGGAGCAGAATCCAATAAAGGACAACAAGGATTCTTAAATGGAGACTCCATACTCCAGCAATTCTTTTCACAGTACTCGGACAAAAATGCGATACTGCCTGCATGCCAATCTATTATAGGATTATGCACCCTGAGCCAAGGAATACTGAGTATGAGCTTGAACTGTGGGGCTGGAATGAGATCAAAAGTTATTCGCTCACTGTGACCGTGTGGAGTTTCCATAATTAACTTGGCAGTCTGTTCAGTCACCAAACCAGATAACAAAGTGGTGCCATCAACAGCATTAACAACCACCAGTTCTTTTTTTGAAATGACGGACAAAGCCAATTCCTTTGCATACCGAGCGACAATATAATTTCCAGTAGCACCCGAATCCAGTACTGCTTTAACAGCAGCAGGACTACCTAATGGCCCAATAAATGCAACTGACTTAGTGAAAGGTAACGTAATCTGTGAGTCCATAGTATTAGTATAGCCCGGAAAGTGGACTCTTCTTATTGCCGAGCTTTCAAGTTTCCCTGCCTCTTAGTAGGTTTTTTTCAGGCATAACTTTAATAAATGTTCTAAGGAACCGCAATAGAAGCACAAGTTATTCTTCTTCTTGTGTTCCCTTTCTTCTGGAGACAAAGGGCCCCAGATGGCGGCCCCTATCTGCATGGGTTCAGGGGTGTTCAAATCTTGACCTGGAACTACTGGAGTGGCAGGGAACAATCCATGTTTTTCACCCTTCCGGGTGGCTTTCTGAGCATCTATTTGTAGGACCAAATCCAATAATTCTGGAAAAGTACCTGGAACAACAGGTACCATAGCAAGAGCATCCGTTAATTACTCAGATAATCCTTTATAGAATACTGAGGCTTTTTTGTCATCTGGCCATTCGGTTTCAGCAACTAATTGATTAAATTTGCCAAGATAGGCTAGAAGTGTGAGGTCACCTTGTTGTAGACTCAACAACTCCAGCTCCATAGACTGGGTGTTGTAGCGAGTGTCGAAAAACGTACTCATAGCCTCTATTAACGCATCACAATCAAACAGTAGAGGGCTCCCACTTTCCAGAAGCAGATTGGCCCATGCTGCAGTCGTTCCACCGAGCTGAGACAACAAAAATGCTGCTTTAGTAGTAGAATCCAGAAAGGAACCAGGCCGGCACAAGAAGTGTAGTTGATCTAGATTCAAAAAGGTCCTAAAATGTTTAGGATCCCCTGAAATTCATGGACTGGGTAACCCGGCAACTGCAGTTTCCTTCAGCCTATTGCAACAATCACTGTTTTCAGTCCCAAGGGGTCACACAGGGTTCTTCTTGTCTGGCGTTCCTTGATCTGGTCCGCTCTATCGATTCTGTTTCGATCAAACACACTCCTGTGCCTACTGAATACTCGTCTTTCTCCGATGTATTTGACAAAGGCATGGCTGAGCAAATACCACATCACAGACCATGCGACTGTCCCATTGAGCTCCTCCCCGCATCAAAAATCCCTACGGGCCAGTTCTACTCTCTTACTCGTCAAGAGGATTTAGTCCTCAAGGATTACATTGATAAGGCCTTATAATTGGGGTTCATACCCCCGTCTCGCTCACCTGTAGCCACGCCATTATTCTTTGTTCCCAAAAAAGAAGGGGACCTGAGGCCCTGTATTGATTACAGGGTTCTCAATGCAATAACAGTGAAAAATCAGTACCCCTTGCCTCTGATATCTGTGCTCCTGGACCAGTTGGATTAATATGCAATGTTCACCAAACTAGACCTACAGGGGGCGTATAATCTTGTTTGCATCAGAGAAGGCGACGGGTGGAAGACCGCCTTTAAGACGGGGTACAGGCTCTACAAAGGTTTATTAGTATAGGCCCTTTTATTTTTTACAGAGACTCCACTAGGAATGCGTTATAATTGTTCAATGGTCGTAGCTTGCTCCCATCCTTATATTTAGGGGTAGATAGGCATTCAACCAACCCATTGAAGTTTAATAAACACCCTTGAACTTTGATCACTTCTGTCTTTCTTCACTGTTTGATACCATGCCTTCCTTACACAACAAAGGACTACAGTGGACTTCCAAGTGCAAGCAATCGTGATTCTGGCTGCCAAGAGAAGCAGGGTAATAAACTTGGCCAACGCCCCTGACCTTAGATAAATTCCTTGGACCGAAGTGCCTAGCAAGATTATTTCAAGTCGCAGCGGGAGTCTGCTTCGAGTAATGATTTCAATCAAGGTAAGCATCTCCTCCCAGAAAGCCTGGACTAATGGGCAGTGCCACCACATATGTATATATGTCCACTGCACCCCACATTTCCGCCAACAATTTGGGTCCTATGAGTTCTGAATATGGTGTATTTGCACCGAAGGATAATACCAATGCAGCATAGGTTTGAGAGCACATTTGTTTTTTTTTTTAAAACGTATTTTATTGATTTTGGTGGAAAAAAACGTGCAATACAACGAGAAATCAAATGGTGGTTCAAACAAAGGAGGGGACGGTGCAAGGGGGACAGGGGAGGGGGAGGGAACAAACAAATCAACAATAGTCTTCATGTTACAGCGAACTTACAGTGGATGGATGGGTTAGGGCCTGCGACCCAGAGTTTCAGGATGCAGGGGGGGTTGCATATGAGGGCTGTCCCTCCAGTGCTGGCATCAGGGGATAGTGTCAGTGTGATGCTGCGAGATTTCAGGGGGGTTTGTAGTCGGCGCTGAGCCATCGTTCATGCCTGGGGTCCGACGGCGTCTTCCAGGCCATTGCAATTGTTCTCTTAGCCAGGATGCATGAGATGTCCATTAGCCTGACAGCATGCTTGGACTTGCTAGGTCTGGGGTAATTCCCCAGGAGGCACTCGCCGGGGGTCCATTTGTACCTCGTCATTCCGGCGTCCATGCAAGTCTGTTTGGCTTTGGACCATAGTGTCATCGCCTTAGTGCAAGTCCAGAACATGTGGATCATGTCCGCTTTATCGTTCCCACACCATGGGCATGCAGGGGAGGATGTCTTATTGAAGGAGGCGACCCTATGAGGGGTCATGTATGTCCTGTACAGGACGTTCAGTTGAATCTGACCGAATCTGGTATTCCTGGACACTTTTTTGGGAAATATTAGCGCTCTCTCCCATTCTTTATCCGTGATCGGGGTCCCAAAGTCTGCTTCCCATTTCGCTCTCAGATCTTTGCCTTTAGGGTTAGGTTTGTCGCATAGTCTGCTGTAGAGCCTGGAGACTGGTCTCCAGCCATCCGAGAGGTCATGCATTTCCTGAAGTAGAGGGTCAGGGGAGGGTTCCTCCGGCCAGCCGGTCCACTGTTTCTTGGCAGTCTGTTTTAGGCGGTGGTACCAGAGGAACTGGCCCGGTGGTATTCCTTCGGCTGCCTTAAGAGATTCAAAGTCCCTGAATTCCCCTTCCTCGTACATGTCGCCCCACGTGTATATGCCGGCTTCTTCCCACCTCCTTGCCGTGGAGAGGTCTGCATCCGTTCGGCAGGTGTCTGCTAAGATGGGATTATCCGGAGAATATGGGTGTTGTACTCTCCTGATGTAGCAGGACCTGGCCCATATCTTCCTTCCCAGGTCAATCAGTTGTAAGGTGACCAGGGATTGCCGTGTAGGATGCCACAGGGTCTCCTTGGGGATCACATTGTTCGAGGATTGCCTCAGTAGTTCCGTCTCAGCCGAAGATTCGTCTGAGAGCCATTTCGTTATGTGACTCAGCTGGGCGGCCAGGTAGTATAACTGGAGATCCGGCAGCTTTATTCCACCCTCTTTATGTGGCAGGGAGAGAACAGATAGTGACAGTTTGTGCCTGTGGGGGCCCCAAAGGAAGTCCCTGATGATAGCCTCCAGCTTCTTGAAGAAGGGCGGTCGAACGTAATGGCAAATGTTCACGAAGAAATATAGGAATCGGGGGAGTACGATCATCTTGACTATCGCTGCCCTGCCCACCATGGCAATGGGAGCTTGGACCAGAATTTTATAGAGCGTCGAAGACTCATGATGGCGACCTCAGTGTTGTGTTCGTGCGTGAGTAGCGGGTTATGGCTTACGTTGATCCCCAGATAACGGAACTTGACCAGTTGCCAACCTATTCCTATCACTGGAAGTTTGCTTTCTGGAATGTTGCGTAGGCCCGCCAGGGGGAAGGTAGAGGACTTTCTTCTGCTGAATCGGATCCCCGAGTACTTCGCGTAATTATCCAGTACCTCCAGTGCTGCCGGTGCGTTAACCTCGGGAGTGCTTAGGTAAAGGAGGACGTCGTCTGCGTATAGAGATATTATGTGGTGTACAGTGCCCACCTTGATACCAGCGTCGAAAAGCTGCTGCCTGAAGTACAATGCAATCGGTTCCAGGCCCAGTATGTACAGCATGGGCGATAGCGGACACCCCTGTCTCGTTCCCCTTTGTATTTCCCAGGCTGCTGATACCGTTCTTCCTGTTTTCACTCTCGCCATTGGGGAATTATAGAGGACCTCGATCCACCTGATGAAGCCCCCTCCGAAGCCAAATCCTCTCAGGACCTCCCTGATCCATTCCCAGTATATGAAGTCGAAGGCCTTGATAGCATCGAGCGACAACACCGCCAGGTCCTCGTCCCTCTCGTATGTTTCAGCCATCACATGCTGTAGCCTCCTGAGGTTAGCAGTGGTGTTGCGCCCAGGCACAAATCCATTCTGGTCTTCATGGACGATGGATCCCACCACTCTGGCCAGCTTGCGAGCCAATATGGATGTGAGGATCTTGGCATCGTAGTTTAGCATGGCCAGAGGGCGGTAGGACTCACAATCGGTGGGCGATTTGTGCGGCTTGAGCATAGGGACGATTATGGTTTCTTTCATGGTGTTGGGGAGAATCCCATTCGTGTATGCCTCCTTGTAGACCTCGTGGAGAACTGGGGTGAGGATAGACTCATACGCCTTGTAAAACTCAGGTGGGAGGCCGTCGCTGCCAGGGGCTTTGTTGTTAGAGAGGGAGCTGATCGCCCCTTGTACGTCCTCAAGAGTGATCTCCATCTCCAGTTCCTCTCTCTGCTCGAGTGAGATGCGGGGAAGTTCTATCTCCTCAAGTGTGTCTATAATGTCTTCGGTAGGAATTTGCGTCTTGTGAGCATACAGTTCGGTGTAAAATTTGGCAAAGGCTTCATTGATCCCCAGCTGAGTCGTGTGGGATGTCCCATCGGCGTCCCGTATCTCCACTGGGAGGTGTTTGGGGTGTTCCCGCTTGCAGAGCCAGGCCAGTAATCTCCCTGGTTTATCCGATTCTTTGTGGGATCGGGTGGTGTGTGTGGTGAAATCAAATTTCTCTAGTCTTTCCCATGCTTGTTGACATTCTGCGCGGGCTTCCTTCAATTTATTCTCGGCTTCTGTGGAGTTGTCGTGAGCAGACTCTAGCCGGGAGATCTCAGCTTCTCGTGCTTCAAGCGTTCTCTGCAATTGCCTGCGAGTACCACCGGCTCTCGATATAATTTCACCTCTGGTCACCACCTTCATAGCTTCCCATAATGTGCCCCAGGAGGATACCGACCCTATGTTGATTTCCAGGTAATCTTCCAATTTTTCGGCAAGGTCTTCCCTGAACTCGAGATCTTCAAGTGCTGCAGTCGGCATCCTCCACATGGGGATCGGGGGTCTGGGGCCCCTCAACTGCCATAGCATGGTCAATGGGGAGTGGTCGGAGATCGTTCGCCCCAGGTACTATGTAGCTGCAGCATGTGGGGCGAGCTCCTTGTTGATGAACAGGTAGTCAATTCTTGTATGGACTCCGTGAGGGGCTGAGTAGTGGGAGTAAATCCTGTCAGCCGGATGATGTTCCCTCCAGATGTCCACTAGATTGAGCTGCTCCAGAGTTTCCCTGAGGGCACGGGAAGCAAGGTTGGTCGGGTGTGGGGGGGGCAGCGATCTGTCCGCGCTTGCGTCAGCAACACAATTGAAGTCCCCTCCCCATATGAAGGTGCGGTCCCGGTGCCGAATCAGCTTTGTAATCATTGTGGCGAGGTACGCCGGTATTCCGTGGTGTGGGAAGTAGGAGTTGACCAAGCAGACTGGGGTCTGTTCCATTGTGCCCCAAATCACTACGTATCTCCCTTCTTTATCTTGTTCACTCCCCTCCATCTGGAAGGGCACATCCGGGCTTATCCATATTAGCACCCCTCTGGCATATTTGGAGTAGGGGGACCCTCTCACAGTCCCAGCCCATCGGTCTGCAATCTTGGACATGGCCTCCGTCGTGAGGTGAGTCTCTTGAAGGAGTGCAATCGAAACTTTCTTCCTCTTGAGATAGGATTGTATACGATTGCGTCTGAGGTATGAGCCCATACCCCTCACATTCCATGTCATCACAGTGAACTGTGCCGCCATCGGGTCTGAGTTTCGGATTTAATGCGGGACTCGGTCTCCGGAGTCCGGCTCTGCTTTAGTCCTCCGTAGGTGGGCTGCGGGGGGAACAACACTAAGTTCCAGTCGTCGGGGTCACGTCCTGGACCCATCTCGGTCTTTGTTGGCGAAAGAAGCATGAAGACTGTACAACTAATAAAACTAATAACAGAACTCAAACTGGTGCGCCCAGCGACTACAACATTGTCGTGGTGCTCAGGCGCTCTCGAGCCGTCGGAGCCCATCCGGGAGTCGGGCGCGAGCTGGGTCAGGCGGGTGCCTAGACCGGGTGAATTCTACGCTGGGGGTGGGGCGAGGGCCTGGCGGCAGAGCCGAGCGAGGCCGTTTCCGAGTGAAAAACTGAAGTTAGATTACCTTCTGTGTTCCAGCGTCATGTACGATGATTCTTACTGTTACTTGGGGGTCGCTTGTGGGATCAGGGGGGGTTAGGCCTCATTCCGTGAGTTGTCCATGCCATCCGCCAGGTTATTATCCTCTAGCCACATGTTGGCTGCCTCTGGATTATCAAGGAATACCAGCCGCTCTTTGTAGACGACCCTGAGGCGTGATGGATATAGCAATCTGTATTTTAGGTTCAGTTGTCGGAGCCTAGCTTTTATCGGGACAAATGAATTCCGCTCTCTCTGAACCTTCTGCGTGTAGTCCGGATAGATAGAGATTTTGGAGTCCCCTCTTTCGATGGGGCCCCCCTCCGTGGATCACCGTAAGATAGTTTCTCTATCCTGAAAGTTCAGTATCTTAGTGATTATAGGTCTGGGGTGCGATCCAGGGGGAGGGCGCCTCTGGAGGGATCTGTGGGCCCTCTCGACTGAGAATCCCTGGGTCAGTTTGCCGGCCCCTATTTCTTGCAGCAGAAGGGTTTCAACGAAGGATGTGGTATTTGCCCCCTCGTTCCCCTCCGGGACACCCAGGATCCTGATGTTGCTCCGTCTGGCCCGACCTTCGGCCTCCTCCACCTTTTCCTCCAGGAAGGCAACTTTCCTCTTCAGGAGGGCAACTTCTGAATTCATGGCTGTGGTGGCTGTGGATGTTTCCTCCGTCGACTGTTCGACGGTCGCAACCCTCTCCGCTAAGTTGCGAGCGTCTTGGCGGATCAGTTGAATTTCAACTTTGAATTCGTCGATCTTAGAGTCAATGTGCGTTTTTAATGAGGCTATGGCATCAAGTATCTGCGAGTGGTTATCGGCGGCCACCCCCTCGCTCGTCCGGGTGGCTTCAGAGGAGCCGGCCCCGGCCAGAGCGGGGGTCTTCACCTTAGCGGAAACAAAGGAGTCCATGGTGGCGGCTCTGGACTTATTCTTGGCGGCCATCTTGAGGTGATGGTTGCGGATGTCCTAGGCCTCAAAGGATAGATCGCTTGCTGAGTTGCTAGTGGGGCCCTCTGCTTAGCCGAATTTCGGGCCGTGAGCTGTGTTTTGCCCCCGTGTCTGGTTGTGCGGCCCACAGAGGCGAGTTTCAGAAGAGTAATGGTGGGCGGGAAGCCGCGCGCCTTTTCTTGTGGGGCTGGATCGGCAGAGTGACCCGAGCCGGGCCAGTCCTCTGTCAGACAGGCGGCACCGGGGGGAGTCGTTTTATTTTCTCGTGCTTCCGCTTCTCCCCATCAGGCCTGGAAGTCCGCTGGGGAAGGGATACCCCTCGTAGGCTCCGCTATGCAATGCGAGGCGCCATCTTGGATCCGACTAGAGCGGGAGGGGGAAGAGCCGTTTTGGGGCCGCAGCTGCGTCTCGGGGTCCAATTCGGCGGGCCCAATAGTTATTCAGATGCAGAACCGCTTCCCCCAACCGCACATCCCTCTGCACGGGCTGGGGCCGCACGTGAGCCGGAGAAAAAGGATCAGGAAACGGCGTCTCGGCCCGAGCTCGGCAGATCAGCTACCGCTCGCCATCGGCGCCAAGCCACGTCCCCTTTGAGAGCACATTTGTTATTTGTGACACATCAGTTCCTTGTCCAAATATCCACCCATGTTTGTTCCTCAACCGGGTGACCAAGATCCTTTTCCCATAGGGACATGTACTTAAGTTTGTTAGAAAGCATGTCGTCCTGCAGAAGCCGGTATATTCGGGAAATGTCCCCGTCCCCGTTGATTCCTCATGCTAAGTGTGTTCAATAGGACAGAGATCATGTGTGGTCCCTTGCCTAGTCATTGGGTGCATGATCCAATGGCGAAGTTGGGTACAGGAGAATCTATCCCTCTCAGTCAGCTGAAACTCCCCCTTACAGTCTTTAAAGGTGCGTGGTCAACCATCCACGAACAATTGTGACAGAAATTGTAAACCCCCATGTGTCCAGTTCCCAAATTCCTCCGGCACAATCGGAGGATTGTGGAAAGTCAGAGAAAATGGGCCCATGCCCTTAGAGATCCCCTTTAGCTTCATTGCCCAGTCCCATATTTGTATTGTGAGTTTTGTGGAAGAGAGTAGCGTGGGCCAATGTTTATGGGCTAACGGGAGGATATATGGTAGGGAGCGGAGAGGGAGCAGCAATTTGTTTTTCTTTTCTTTTTTTATATCAACCCATCAAGGGGGGGCCTCAGGAGTGTGCCAAGCACGGAAGTGCGCCGTTTGCGCTGCCACATTATATTTGCACTTATTTGGAACCCCCATTCCTCCCAACCGGGCATTTCCCATCATTACCTTCTTGGGTCTCCTGGCTTTCATCCTCTGCCATATAAACCGAAACCATTTTTGTTGCAATCGGGAGAGGGTTTTTCTGTGGAATTTCCACAGGTAGAGTCATACAGTAATAAAGGAACCGGGGAGGAGATTAATTTTACAGGCTGTGATCTGCCCCATCAGCAAAATCTCCTGGGATGACCACCTTTTCAGGTCCACTTCCAGTTCCTTAAAAAGGGATGGGAAAATTAGCTGTATATAACTCCCCCGGGGAGGCTGTAATACGGACCCCTAGGTATTGTATGGACTTCCTATTCCACTTAACGGGGCAAAGCGGTTGAAGATTGAGTACCTCCTCTGTAGTGAGTCCCACCCCCAAAGCTGGAGATTTACCTAATTTATCTCAAAACCTGCTACCCACCCAAAAGAGTTTAATTCTAGTCGAGAGTATCTATGGGAAGATTGGACGTCAGTCAAAGTGAGTAGCACATTGTCTGCATACAGGCCTACTTTATTCTGCATTTGGCATATTTCAATTCTTGCAATCAGGGGGTTATTACGTATCCTGTGGGTGAGGGGTTCCATTATCAGTGCAAACAATAGGGGAGACATGGGGCAACCCTGTTTAGATCTGCATGTAAGTGGTATGGGGGCTGTTTGACCTAGGTTGACCCGCAACAAGGTTTTGGGGCACTATAGTTGGCTAAATATAATTTTCCAAAAAATGGGGCCAAATTGAAAAGCCTCAAGGGTAGCTTCCATAAAGGCCCAATCCACCTTGTCGAATTCCTTGGTAGCTTCCAGCGCTAATAGGGCCAATTTACTGCGTTCCTTGGTAGCCAATTCCACCACGTTCAGTGACCGACAAATATTATCCCCAGTTGTTCTACCCAAGATGAAACCCATTTCATCTAGATTAATACGTTTGGGAAGAACCACGGCCAATCGGTTAGCTAATACTTCAGAGTAGATGTTAGCATCTATATTGAGCAAGGAGATAGGCTTATAGGAGGCACAATCTCTTGGGTCTGTTCCCAGCTTCAATAATGGGATAGTCATAGAGATTTGCATAGAGGGTGTAGTACAGCCCATCTAATGGAAAGAATTAAAGAGGGCTGTGAGGGCGGTGGGGTAGAAGTTGGGCCTGGAACAGTTTGTAAAACCATGTCGAAAACCCATCAGTGCCTGAGGCCATTGTCTTCAGTGCTTTTATCACAACATCTACTTCCTCCATTGTTAATGGAGCTTCTAGGACCTCACTATCGGCCATTGTAAGGGGAGGGAGTTTGGATTCATCTATGTACTGTTTCTGTTCCGTCAGCACTCGAGGGATGTCGACATGATTTCAACCAAATGGGATGCTGCTAACTGTAACCTGGAGTCTTCTGCATATTGAACCCCCCCCCCTGTGCATCACGAAGACCAATTATCAAGTTCAGCTGTTTAGCGTTCACCAGCTTTCTGACCAAGATCTTATTGGCTTTGTTAGCCTTGGCGTAATATTCCTGCGTCGTAGTAAGCAAGGACTGAGCTTTTACTTTGACATAAAGAGCTTCTAATTTATTCTGGCAATCTGTACTGCACAGTGACTTTTAGGAGACCAAACCTTCTTGTGCTTTCCTTCTGCTTTTGCTAATTCCTTCTCTAACTAGGTGCATGTCTCTAGTTTACGTTTCCAATACGTGGCCGAATGGGCTATAAACTCACCCCTAAGTACCGCCTTCATGGCCTCTGAGGTGACTGCTGAGGATGGCAGCTCTCTGGGGTTCTCTCTGAAATAGTTCTGAATGGCCTTGGCAATCCCATCCCTAAGTGCCATGTCATTTAAAATGGGATCATACTAACTCCACTGGGGTCTGAGGGGGGTGGGCAAGGGTTAAGGATTCGAGCCGTTAGCAGAACAGGGGCATGATCTGAAAGCGCTCTCGGTTCTATGAATACCTAATCAACATACGACATACGGTGAGGGGTGGCCAGGAGTAGGTCAATTCGGAAGGAAGTGCAGTGTATGTGGGAAATGAATAAGAAGTCCTTCTCACCCGGATGCAACACTCTTCAAGTGTCAACCACCCCCAGAGTCCTAAACAGGTGTAGCAAGGCCAGGGCAATTTCAAAGTCTCTGGAGGTAGGCTGGTGCATTTTGTCAATGAGGGGGCCAGATACCCCCTTAATGTCTCCCCCAATCATTACTTGTCCATCAAGGAAGGGGAGCAATTCCGATTCCAATTCCTGAAAGAAGGTTTCTTGGCCCTAATTAGGTGCGTATTCCGAAATCAAGGTATAGAGCCGGCCCCATAACATACCTTTCACCCCTGTGTAGCGTCCTTCTCAACCATATAATGTTTCCAATTCTGTGAATGTAATTCCCTTCAGCAGGAGAACTGCTGTTCCCCCTCTTTTTGAACCACTGTAGGCGAAGAATTGCTTCAGGAATTCCATGTTTCGTGGACAGACAACGTCAGATGCGGTTAGGTGAGTCTCTTGTAAGAATTGTGAGAAACCTCAAGTTGTCTCCCTAGCTAGTCCCCAGGGATCTGTCATCCAGGTGGCCAGGACACGGTCAAAGCTATTGGATCCAGTTCCTGGTGATGGAGCAGTGAGGGGGATCACCTGGATGGGGGGGGTCCTTGGGCAGTGGAAGTGGGACACCAATGGGTGGGACGTGGTATCCCCCTTCTTTCAACACCTTTTCCCCCCTCCTACCACGTAGGATATTCTGAAACACTGCTCCCCCCTTTTCTGACATACACTTTTGCACACCACAAGCAACGGACTAACACCCGAGCCATTTACCTAACATGCCCCAATACAAGGGTCAAGCATGGCTAGGCAATTGACCAGAATCACGCACACCTGACGGCCCTTTCCCTTCCCCACAGGGATAAAAGGTGGAGCACGAAAGCACACTACGAGCAAGGCAGACCGCACGACGAGACAGCTATCTAGGCAGAGCAGTTCAAGAGGAGGAGAAAGGCGAGGAATATCGAGAGGCTGACAAGGAGAGACACAACCTTACCCTTTTACACCCAGACCCACGAAGCCTCTGCAGAAGGAATCGTAAGACTGCGGATAATAGCTCAAGTGTGTTGCAGCAGATGTCAACGGTACACAGAGCATGCCTTTGCTGAGAAGCAGGACCGAGGGAGGCACCTGCTACCGTGGTACTGGTCTTGACTCCAGCTATTCTGAAAAGACGAGCAGTTAGTCACAGCCGGTGAGTCGAGAGGCGAACTGATAAGAAAACCGAATTGTGTTGAACAAAAGCCGCAAAGTAGCTACTTAAAGGAAGTTCAAAGAACTGTAAAAATAAAGGGGAGACCAGCTGCAGAGGGATCCGGCATCACGTGGGTTCTTACTCGAGAGACTCTGGTCTAACCCGTGTTTGTTGAAACTGTTAATACCAGAAGGTATTGGGAAGGCCGCAAAGGAACGGTCAAAGGGGTCATACAGGGGTCTTGCAAAATCCTCTGTACAGTCGAAAGTCTTTGACCGACAGGTGATTGAGAAAGGCATGATTTTTTAAAGTTGGCAACAGTGAACCTGGCAGAGGGCTTCTGACAAAAAGGGGCGATGCTTGAGGTCCCTAGGAACAGTGGGTTGACAGGAGTGAACCTGACCGAGGGATGTCGACAGTGAACTGTTTAGCAAAAGGTGGCCAGAGTGAACTCGGCAGAGGGAGGCCGACAAAAAGGGGGGAGGCCTGAAGTCCCTAGGAACAGTGTGTTGACAGGAGTGAACCCGACCAAAGGAAGTCCACAGTAAACTGTTTTGCAAAAGGTGGCCAGATTTAACCTGGAAGAGGGAGGCCAACAAATCAGGGCAAACCCTGAGGAATTGTTTAAAAAGACATTAAGATTTGTGAACCAAAGAAAACCCATAGTGAACCCAAAAGCGGGAGGCTGAACATTGAGAAGGATCTGCGCCCGGAAGAGGGGGACCGAGGGGTGATCCATCATCACTCTAACTACTGTATAAAAGGAACTTTTTGGTTTGTTATTTTCCGACCCTCGAAGGCAAGAGACATTTTGCAGGAAGAGACTTGGACATCGAGGTTCTTGAAGGTTGAGAACAGAACTGTTGTCTAGTGCTGGGGAAGCCCGAGATGTGTGCTGTGCTCAGAGGTTCCATCTTATCCCGTGCTCAAAATTTGGAGAAGGGAGACCCCGACTACTGCATTCTGACACATTATTTGTGAACACTTCTTACTTTCTTATGAATCCTATCCCACACTCTTTTTGTAATTAGCATAAGGTTTGGCAACACGTTTTTCTTAGTATAGGCCCTTTTATTTGACACAATGCCATTAGGACTGCCTTATTTTCATTTGATGAAGCTTACTCCCATGTTAGATTTAGGTTTAGATTAGGTGTTTATCTCACCCACTTTTGCAATTTAATAAAGACCCTTGAAAAGTGATCACTTGTGTCTGTCTTTACTGTTGCCACCATGAGTTACTTACAGAATATTACCAAACCCTTTAAGTCTTTCAGACGTCCTAAAATGGATTTCTGCTTTGCTGGGGCATTCAAGCCTTTCACGTTGAGTGAGACAAAGTTCAACTTCTGATGGGGTAGGGGTGCCCCGTCGGGGTCTCCCAGGGTGGGAGGGCGGACCAGGTGAGCCGCACTTGTCAATCAGCTTCACTGTCACCATGGCTCCATGCCGCAACCGGGACTTTTAACTAAGTGACCCAAACTATAAAACGTAATCAAAAAACGTAGCAAAAAAGGGGCAACATGTCCCACTAGCATCCAAGTAACCTTGCACTTATGGCCCAGCATAGGCCGTGTGAAGTCAGAGCCCTTCTGTGTGCTTGAAGAAGAACATTGCTGCCGTGTTAAGGGCTGAGTGTAGAAAGATCTTTGCCTGGAGACAAAGGGTCCAGCCTAACGCTGGGACGACTTGGGCTTCCACACTCTGGCCACTTTCACCCAGCTGTTGCGTTTTGGTTTAGGGGCATCCCTTTTTACTGGTGTGTGTGGTCTCGTCAGTGAGCCCCCATCTTTCTACGAGTGAGAATCTGTCAGGATCTCTTCGGCCTCCTCCAGGGAACTGACGGTCCGCGTTGTACCTTCCTTTGTGAACTGCATTGCAGCAGGCAACAGCCAGCGATATTTGATCTTTTGATCTTGTAAGAATGATGTCAGTGGCCTGAGTGCTTGCCTCTTCTGTATTGTCGTGGTGGCAAGGTCCTAGAAAATTTGCAAGGAGGCCCCCAGGAAGGTTAATTCACCCTGAGTGCGACTCGCCAACATGATTTCCTTCTTCACTGTGAAAAAGTGGACCTGTGTGATGACATCTGGGGGATATGTCCCCAGATGGTTTCGGAGTCGATGTGTGCTGTCCAAGAGCAGCATAGTTTTGTCCAGGTGTGGTAGGAGCTTTTGAAAGAGTTCTGTCCAGTGCGTTAAAATGACCGAAAGGATTGAATTTGTGTTTTCAAAAATGTGAAAAAAAGCAACTATTACATAAGGGATATACATACAACAGGGAAAAAGAGATGAATGAAAACATTTACTGGAAATGTACCAATTATTTCATAAACAAATGTAAAGGCAGGGCTGAAATGCATGGAGACAACGTAATTCACAATGTGGAACACAACCACTTACCAGATAGTGCATAGATTCTGATTTTAAAAAAACATAACGCAAATGAAAAAAACAGCAAAAGAAAATGTGGACGAACCAAGTGGATCTGTAATTAAATGTGTGTGCACAAAGCTCCCATTCCATGTTGCTGGTCAGATGCCTCAGATGAAAACATTGCAACAGCAAATATGTAGACAAGTGCAAACAAAATTTCCGAAAACACCTGAAAACTTCCAAAAGATCGAATTACCACCAGAAATGACAGTAACGGAAAAAACAGAAAAAATATTCTTATTAAATAAATAAATAAACAACCAAAGTTTATTGATGTTTGGAACCTCTAAAAATATGGAATACTTAAAAAACGTGCAAATATGGCATGTGGATGCAACCTTGAAAGTTTGTCCTAAGGCTTTTTCACAGTTTTACAGCATACATGCAATGACTGAAGACTCACTAATACCGTTCATATATGTACTTATGCCAAACAAATCAGAAGAGCTATATAAACATATTTTTAGATTCCTTCATGAGACCATTACCCCCAAATCACCCTAAATCATTGTTCTTGATTACGAAATACAACAAATTAAAGCAATTAATGACATTTTTCAATCATTCAAAATCCAGGGATTTTTTTTCATTTCACACAATCAATTTAGTGAAAATTACAACAGATTGGGATGCAATCAAGGTACATTGATGATTTAGAATTCCAACACAACATAAAATTGCCCTTTTCATTAGCCTTTGTCCCGATTAATCATGTTTAAGAATACCATGAACATATAACCGAATCTGAATTTTATAAAGTCAATGAACAATATTGAGAATCATGTCAGACTCTGTGTTCTGTGTGTCCTTAATGTCGCAACTTCCCTCCTCCCCCTCCTCACCTGTCTTGTTGAAGTGTTTGTCCTCCGGGCTGAGTGTTCTTCTGGCTCTGTAATCTTTTTCTTTCTTGGTCTGGTGTCTGTGTCTCGCATGGGAGGAAGCCTCAATGAAGGCTTAGTAAAGAGCACCCCACCATGGCCTCTTTCCCGGGAGGGACAAAATAAGGGGAAAAAGCTGGTTAAGGCATAAAAAATCCCTTTTGTAATGACAGCAACAGGTGTCTTCCTGGAAACTGGGCTCCGTTGTGAAGAATAGTCCTCGAGAAGGGTTTATAATCCAGTGTCCCAATAAGCAATGCCACATCAATAGATCCCACAAAGGCATGGAAAACGAGGAGGGATGAAAGCAAGCTGAATGGGAGCAAAGACAGCGAAGGGAGAAGAAAGAGGGAGGAGCCACGCACGTAAACAGGGAGGAAACGGAAGAGCGAGAGGATCCAAACAGGCAGAGCACCGTACGGATAATAGCTGCAGTGAAAGTGCGAAAAAATAGTAAAGGAAACACAGATAATAAAGCGCTCCAATAAAGGTCAGGAGCAAGAGAGAGGAAAAAACACAAGCGTTAGAGCAACAGTGGCAGCGAAGGAACGTAGCTGACCGAGAAGGCTGCAATGCGACGCGCGGAAGGGGGCGTAGCTTATGAGCACCCACGTACATCCGAGAGCGGAAAAGAACTAGACCGCTGGATGTACATAGGAATGGACGTGCCGGGTCTTCAACAGTTACTTAAACGAACCCGGGCAACATGCGCCAGGATCTAATGCGGCGCATGACAAATCACTGCTAGATTATGTTGATACTACTTGGAAGGACAGTTAACTAGAAGTGGATCAAGAAGGAGAGCAAGATTTGATAAGAAATTATGGATTTGTTATGAATCAGTGGTGAAAGGACGTGCAAAAACGAACAATAAAATAGAAGGATGGCACAATGGAGTACTTCAATGATTCAAAACAAATAATCCAATCTTATGGTCTAAAATTAGAACAAGCATACCAAGAAATGCAAATAGCACAAGTGATATCAAAAGAAAAAACACAAACACAGAGAAAAAAATAGAGACACGCAAGCAAGATTAAAACAATGCGTTATGGAATTCGAAAAACAGGACAAATTGAACTATTTAAACTGTATTGCATTTAATATAAAATGTTAAATGATCTGAAAAAAAATATACCACTGCACTCAGGATACCAAGAATCATGTACGAAATCCACAATCCACAAATCTAAAGAAATCCACAGGAAAAACCAAGGAAAAGAACCCAAAAACAAAAATATCCACAGGATAAACCAAGAAAAAAGAACCCAAAAAACAGCAAAGCATCCGACCAGAAAGCAGCGACACGTAAATCCAGGAAAAATCCACAAAGGAACTCAAAAAAGGAAAATAGAACAAGGAAAACATGTCCAAAATCCACAAACAAAGCAGCAAAGCAGGAACAAAAACGAAAGTCCACGAAGAAGAAAAAAAACATAGAATCCTGGAAAAAGGACCATTCCAGCATCCACAGACAAAAAAACAGATCCAAAAAACAGCATCCACAGAAAAAAAATTCATTCTAAAAAAAACAAAGAAAAACCAAAACAGGAATTCCAAGGGAAACATCCTATCTGGAAAAGTGCAAGATCCAAAATGGCAGCGACGTATTAACGTCAATGGAAAAGTATTGAAACATATTGGAAAAAAAGGACTGCACAGTGACACCAAGTGGCAAAAAAAAGATATCTACACAAATTATTTCCAATTACTTATTAATATGTTAATAAAAGGAAATATTAGGAAATCATAAGTTAAATGACTAAAAAAGTTATAAATAATACATTTACACCATATGTAATATTTGATATTTGAAAGTTTAAAATTCAATGAAAGAAAAAAACATGTTTTGATTTTATGGTATGTTTGAAAGTTAGAAATTCAATTAAATAAAATTCAATCAATATTCTTTTAGATAAAAGAAATATTTCAATAAACAAATTTTGATAAAAAAAGAGTGTATGAAACTTTTTTCAATGAAAAGACTGTATACCGGTGGGAACGCAGTTAGGGAGACCGAATGCTCTTCGCCAGATCAGCCCTTCTTATTTACTCAAATATAATCTTTCATTTTCTACCCCTGTTTCCAAATCGTAAAGGAGGGCTGGCACTACCTTGCTCTTAACATTTTTTAACAATGCTGCTTTAGTAGTTAGGTCGGGAAACGAATTGGGCCGGCAAAGGAAATGGGGTTGGCACTGATTAACAAAAGTTCTATAGGTTTTAGGATCACCTGTGAACCTTTCCGGGGTAGCCAAGGGAAACTGTGTTGGCATAACCACTTTAAGAGTTTGCTGTGATAATGATGGTGCCGTAGTCCCAGATCCAGATGCAGTGGCTACTGGAACCTGTGCTCCCTGAGGAGTGGCATTCATGGCATCTTGCATAATATCCATACAATGACGTAGCATGTCCTGTGCCTTAATCATTTCATTTCTCAAGTCAGTGATTAACTGAGTCAAAACAGTTAAAGAATCCAGCGCTTCTGATTCTGTCAAAAATCACCAATGTATCAATTGAAAAGGATACGGTAACCAAAAAAGGATACAATTGGTAGGGTTCTTCCGGATCCTTTTTCACACGACTTGATTGTAGGTAAGTCAAATTAGACCTTCCAAATGAATCAACTCTCTGACTGATGAAACAGGCAGAGAGATGGATCACTGGAAAGGGCGTGGGTATTGTATCGGAAGTCAGCCTAGGATAAAGTATCATAAGAAACTGTTCCAAACTCAACTCACTATGATAGCACAGTATTAGCATTAATTCAAAACACTGACCTTATGGCAAAAACTGAAGTATTCAACGAAAGTCTCTTGAAGATAACCAGGAGTTGAACCAACGACAAAGGAGGGGAAGATTAGTAAGGGAGACTTATCCCGAACGGCACGAGGCTCACGCTAGATACCGGGTTGGTGCACCACAGGATAGCGTCCAAAGTACTGTGCACAATCACCTTCCAATAGTTCATGAAATACTTCCTTTCCCACGAAGAACAAAAAATAGAAGTTCAACTGTTAGCTATCACAGGTACCAAAAGTTCAAAGTAGTTCAGAAAACCACATGCAGGATTGCACGTGACAGCGTACACGCAGCCAGGACAGCCGCGCTTGGAGACAGCGTTTCCGTGTGGAGATTTGGCATGCGAACAAGATACACGCAGCCCAGGACAGCTGCGCTTGAAGACAGCGTCCGCGTGGAGATTTGGCACGCGAACAGGATACACGCAGCCCAGGACAGCCGCGCTTGAAGACTGCGTCAGCTTGGAGATTTGGCACGCAAACACGATACACGCAGCCCAGCACAGCCGCGCTTGAAGACAGCGTCCGCGTGGAGATTTGGCACGCGAACAGGATACACGCAGCCCAGGACAGCCGCGCTTGATGACAGCGTCAGCGTGGAGATTTGGCACGCGCACAGGATACACGCAGCCCAGGACAGCCGTGCTTGGAGACCGCATGGAGATTTGGCACGCGAACAGGATACACGCAGCCCAGAACAGCTGCGCTTGAAGACAGCTTCCGCGTGGAGATTTGGCACGTGAACAGGATACACGCAGCCCAGGACAGCTGCGCTTGAAGACAGCGTCTGGGTGGAGATTTGGCACGCGAACAGGATACACGCAGCCCAGGACAGCCGCGCTTGAAGACAGCGTCCGCATGGAGATTTGGCACGCAAACAGGATACACGCAGCTCAGGACAAACGCGCTTGGAGACAGCGTCCGCGTTGAGGTTTGGCACGTGAACAGGATACACAGCTCCAGGAATTAGCGTGTGGAGGAAAACACACTACAAAAGACCAGAGAAGTTGCTGAAGGGAATGCGAGGACGCAGGTCCAGAGTTCAGCTACAAAACACCAAAAATAAATTAATCAGAAGCAGCGATTGACGTTTCCACGCTGCTTATGTACGTACTGCCGTGACACACGTGATGGAACTAAGTCACGTGAATTTAACGACGTGAAAAATGCAGACGTCGTTTTCCTGGCAATGCATCGAACAACCTCCATTTTGAATAGAACGGTCTAGCGGTTCTATGGGCGTAACTCATTTTGTGTGGAGAGATTGTTCCCGGTCCAGAGATATGTCCAGCAGGCATGACAGTGCCACCCCCCAAAGGAGCAACCTCTCCCCTTTTTGAGAGGAATCGCCTTAATAAAGCAGGAGTATGTAACGCTCACCTGATTCCCGCAGAGGCGCCGGTCTTGACTGGGTGAATGCCGTATCTTCAAAGGTGATGTGTAACACACGGTTGGCTCTTTGGGCTGGACCTCTGTGCACTGTATGTCTGACTCGAAGAGTAAGATGTCTGCAGATAGAAAATATGGGATTAATGAACTGGGGTTATTGGGTGCCTCTCTCCTCTTCCCTTTCTCTTCTCCTGTAGAACCCCAAAGATTAACACCCTCACCTTAGGTAAGTGAACGCCGAGCTCTCCATCTGCCTCGGGGCAGGGTGCCGTAACCAGTTTCTTCACTGGATAAGGGTGCAGGCCTCTTGACCTCAGAGGACTGCTGTCCGTCGTTAACTGCACGAACGGTAAGTTCTGGGCACTTCAAATGTCTTAAAAGTCTTTTGTAATGATATCTCTTGTTTTGCAGGGTTCCGGCGAAGGCGGATGGCGGGCTGATGAGAGTTGAGGATCGAACCCGCGTGAGGAATAGAAGCGCCTGGAAGCACGTAAGTAAGCGCTTGTAGCCTGCTTCACGATGCGCACTAACTGTCCCTTTTATCTTGCAGGTACAAGTTCGGAGCTTTAGAGAAGCTGAAGGGTGCTGGAATACCCACTGGATTCGGCGTGGGAAGGAGTAATGGCACGTGAGTAATAAAGTTGCCCAATGTCTTTAAACGCACCTTCTTTTGTCTTTCAGATGCGGGATGCAGCGCCGAAGGCCTCCGGAGCGTGCGAAGAGCTGGTAAGCTTTTGTCTTTCAGATGCCGAAGACCTCCGGAGCATGCGAAGAGTAGGTAAGCCTTTGTCTTTCAGATGCCGGAATGCAGCGCGAGGCGTTGGTGACAGCCGATGGACCAGGTAAGAGATGCGCTGCCACTGAAAACCGTAGTGCTAACCTGTTCTTTCTTTGTCTTTACAGGTGCTGCTGAAGACTGGATTCCAGGATGGTAAGCCTTTGTTCCCTTAGGCCCAGGATCAGAAGCAGAAGACACAATGAGCGTTCTGCTGCAGAGAATGCAGAATAACGCAAAGCAAGATTCATCCATCGGGTGTGGTTTAAATAGCCTCCTGTAGTGCTTAGGTGTCTCCTTCCACAGCCACGCCTAGGTAAGAAAAGAGTTCCTGCTTTCCAGAAGAGTTCCAGTGTTCTGAACATAGGGAGTGGCTCCTGCCCCACCCAACAGGAAAAGTAGTCCCAAACAGAAGAGGATCAGGGGTTCAACTGGCAGGTAAGTAAGCAGCATGGTCTGCTGCAGGTAAGTCCACCCAAGCATTATGAGCCCGGCGCTTCCAGCGCTGGGACTGGGCATCTTTATGAGCCTGGTGCCACTGGCGCCAGGACAGGGTCCAAAAGGTCCCAATTGGGACTGGCTGGCACTCAGAACCGGGGTTATGGGTCTGCTTCCAAGGGAGTCGGGCAAGTCCTGATCTTTTGGAAGCAGAGATCATGACAGCACCCCCCCTCAAGGCCCCTCCCAAACCGGGCTTCTCCGGGGGTTTGGGCTTGTTAGGAAATGTTTGATGAAATCTTTTGATTAGACGAGGCGCGTGGACATATTCTGCAGGTTCCCAGGATCTTTCTTGGGGACCGTAGCCTTTCCAGTCAATCAGGTAAAATAGTTTAGATTTGGAGATCTTGGAATCCAGGATGCTTTTGACTTCAAACTCGAGTTCTCCATCAACTAGAATAGGTTTTGGAGATGTAGTTAGTCGGGTTTGAGGTTGCACGGGTTTTAATAGAGAGACGTGGAAGACCGGATGTATCTTCATGTGAGGGGGCAAGTCCAACTTGACCGCTACTGGATTTACTATGGTAGTGATGGAATAGGGACCAAGGTATCTTGGGTTGAATGTGCCTGGTCCTTTTAGAGGTAGATATTTGGTGGATAACCAGACTTGATCTCCTACTTGATATTGGGGGGCTTCCTTCCGATGTTGGTCTGCTCCTTTCTTGTATTGTTCTTTAGCCCTTTGAAGGTGAGAAACGGCTTCCTTAAAGGCTTGGGTGATTGTAGAATGCAGGTGGTCTACTGCTGGTGTTCCAAGATCTTGGAGTGGATCCAACTCCGAGGTTCGAGGGTGACTACCGTATAAAAGAAAAAACGGGGTCTTCCCAGTTCCCGAGTGGACAGAGTTATTGTAGGCATATTCGGCTATCCAAAGGATATCTTTCCAAGTTTTTTCAGTTTGTTGTAGCATGCAGCGCAAATACTGTTCCAGAGTTTGATTGGTCCTCTCGGTTTGTCCATCGGTTTGAGGGTGGTGGCTGGTCGAAAGTCTCACATCAATTTGAGCCGACCGACAGCAACTTCGCCAAAAATGAGAAATAAATTGACTACCTCGATCCGAAATTAGAACTGAAGGAAAACCGTGCAGTCGGACGATGTTTTCGAGAAATTCTCGGGCCAGAGTTGCTGCTGTTTGTAAGCCTTTGAGTGGAATGAAATGCGCCATCTTGGAGAATAGGTCCACGATTACTAGGATCGTATTGTATCCGGAGCATGGAGGTAGATCGGTGATGAAGTCCATAGAAAGCATATGCCAAGGGCGAGGCGGGATGTCAATAGGGCGTAAGAGGCCGGCTGGTTTTTCCTTTTGACTCTTGTTTTGGGCGCATACTCCACAGGACATTATAAAGTCTCTGATATCTTTTTTCCAAGACGGCCACCAGAAGTAGCGCTTGATCTTTTCCGAGGTCTTTGTCATACCGGGATGTCCTTCCATTAAAGAATCGTGATAACAAGAGATTACCTTTTTCTGTAAATCTGTGCTGGGCAGGTATAACCGTTCTTGGAAATATAATAGGTTGTCCTTCACCGTAAAGTCCTTTCCCTGCAGATGCCAATTCTGTATGTCTGCTGGAGTTACCAGTAGCCTGGCTTTATCCTTAACTTCCTCTATGGATTGTGTGGCGATTACACCTAGAATTCTTTGTTCGGGAATGATAGGTACAGGTTTAGGATTGATCAAATGTTCTTCCACTCCCATCCGAGAAAGGGCATCAGCTTTACCGTTTTTTGTACCAGGTCGATAGGTAATTATGAAGTCAAACTCGGCAAAGAATAGTGCCCAACGGAGTTGCCTAGAGGATTGAGCTTTTGCGGTTTTCAAATATTGCAGGTTTCGGTGATCTGTAATCACAGTAACGGTGTGTCGGGCCCCCAGAAGATAATGCCGCCAAGCCTTAAAGGCGGACTTGATAGCTAGAAGTTCCTTATCAGTAATAGTGTAATTGATTTCAGGAGGCGAGAATTTGCGGGACCAAAATGCCATGGGATGCAACTGATTGGTTACTGGATCCTTTTGTGATAGAACTTCCCCCATGGCAAGGCTCGAAGCATCAGTTTCAACGATGTAGGGGAGTTCTGGGCGAGGATGTTTTAAGATCGGTGCAGAGATAAATCTAGTCTCCAAATTCTGGAAAGCTTGTTCCGCCTCGGTAGACCATTCAAAACGTTTGTTTTTCTTTAACAAGGCGGTGATGGGCTGGACTATTCGAGAGAATTAGGGGATAAACCTGCGGTAAAAGTTAGCGAAGCCTAACATGCTTTGAACACCTTTTACGGAGGATGGCGATGGCCATTTGAGAATTGCATCGACCTTCTTTGAATCCATACGCACTCCGCTACGTGATAATATGAATCCCAAGAATTCAACTTCAGTCACGTTGAAAACACATTTTTCCAACTTAGCGAAAAGTTTGTGTTGACGCAATCTCTCGAGGACCATTTTCACATGTTTCGGATGTTCAGTTTCCGATGAAGAATAAACGAGGATGTCGTCAATGTAAACAACAACACACACATCTATGAGCTCTCTGAGGACATCGTTCATAAAATATTGAAAGGCGGCCGGGGCATTGCAAAGTCCGAAGGGCATGACCTGATATTCAAATAGCCCATACTTGGTGCGGAGGGCCGTCTTCCATTCATCGCCCTCTTTTACTCGTACCAAGTGGTAGGCTCCTCTAAGATCCAGCTTTGTATATATGCATGCTTTTCTGACTTGGTCCAGGAGTTCAGGGATCAAAGGTAACGGATATCTATTCTTAACGGTGATCTGGTTCAGGGTGCGATAATCTATACAAGTTCTAAGGTCCCCTTCTTTTTTTGGAACGAAGAACAAAGCTGAGGAAGCAGCGGACTTGGAAGGACGAATAAACCCATTCGCTAGGTATTGATCCAGGTATTGTCGGAGGTGAAGATTCTCAGGCTCGGTGAGGGCATAAATTCTACTACAATGAGGAGTAGATCCAGGTATCAGGTCTATCTGGCAGTCATAAGACCTATGAGGAGGTAGAGAGTTAACCTGATCCTTCCGGAAAACATCTTGGAATTCTAGGTATTCAGGAGGTAACTGGGGAGCCTCCGAGGAAATTGCTGCCAGTGCAACACCAGGTCGATGGTGACAAGTAGAGACACATTCTGGAAACTGAACCGTTCTTGCTCGCCAATCGATCTGAGGATTGTGCTTCTCTAACCAAGGAATTCCTAGAATAATCTGGAACTGAGGGGCCTTGATCACATCGAACACGATCTTCTCATGGTGTCCATCTTGACTTACTAGCGTCACTTCTTGGGTGGTATGCGTTACTGGTCCGGAGGCTATCTCCGTACCATCCACCGTAGTAATGACGTCCTTTACAGCCTTTGGACAAAGAGTCAGATTCATCCTCAAAACCATTTCATGATCCACATAATTGCCGATGGCACCGCTGTCGACGTAAGCTTCAATCGCATGTAATAGATCCGGATGTTCAGGGCTAATGAGGACCATAGGTATCACGAAATGCAAGGTCACGGAACTGGTTTTAACGCTCGGCAAGAGGACCTCTATTCTTGTCGGGCGAGGTCGTTTCCCTGCTCAGAGTTTGTGACCCTGGTAACTGCAGCTCCTACTGCCTTCTTGGCTGGTTTCACCGGACAGTCTCGAAGAAAGTGCCCCGAGTTTCCGCAATAGAGGCATAATTGCAGCTGTTTTCTCCTTTCCCGCTCCTTTTGTGTTAGTGGTCCTTCCAGGCCCCCTATTTGCATGGGTTCCCCGGAGTCTACTCCTTTGGTAGGAGTTGGTGGTTTGGAAAATACTCGAGCATCAAACTTGGAACGATCGGCCTTCCTGTTCTGCAGTCTGTGGTCAATTTGAACGACTAAGTCAATATAGCCCGAACAGTCTTGCGGGGGATTCACTACTTGGGCTAACACATCTTTGAGCTCTCCACGTAGACCTCTATAAAACAGCGTAATCCTTTTGTCCTCAGGCCATCGAGTTTCCACTATCAGTCTGTTGAAAGACGCAATATAAGCCAAAAGGTCTTGATTACCCTGTCGCAATAAAAGGAGCTCATTGTCCAAGGCCTGCCCCTGTGAATGTCTTGCAAAGAGTTTTTCCATACTGAGCTGAAAAGCTTGAAAATCATGGAGAACCGGATCATCTTGATTAACTAGAGGGATCGACCAGTCTGCCGCATTGCCACTAAGGTACGAAAGCACGAAAGCTACCTTAGCTTGATCAGTTGGAAAGGCTGCTGGCCGGCATAAGAAGTGCAACCGGCACTGATTAATAAATACTGCAAACCTCGTTGGGTCACCAGAAAATCGTTCGGGCGGAGCCAGAGGTACATTCCCAGGTAGGTTGATCTGCACTGGGTTCGTAGAGGATGTTGAAGGAAGATTTGCCCCTGATGCAGGTAACAGAGTTTGTCCGGCTTGTGACTGTAGCAATTGTCTAGCGAGATCGTCTGTTCGCTCCTTGGAAATAATCAGTTCCCTTCTTAGAGCATTCGTTTCCTGACGGGCTGCATGCACTTCTGCTCTTAGTTCCCCAAGTATCTGGGCTAGCTGGTCGGTATCCGAGGTTTCCATAGCGCCTGGGTGGGAGTTTTGCGATAGGCTTTGCGTTCTGTAACGCTCACCTGATTCCCGCAGAGGCGCCGGTCTTGACTGGGTGAATGCTGTATCTTCAAAGGTGATGTGTAACACACGGTTGGCTCTTTGGGCTGGACCTCTGTGCACTGTATGTCTGACTCGAAGAGTAAGATGTCTGCAGATAGAAAATATGGGATTAATGAACTGGGGTTATTGGGTGCCTCTCTCCTCTTCCCTTTCTCTTCTCCTGTAGAACCCCAAAGATTAACACCCTCACCTTAGGTAAGTGAACGCCGAGCTCTCCATCTGCCTCGGAGCAGGGTGCCGTAACCAGTTTCTTCACTGGATAAGGGTGCAGGCCTCTTGACCTCAGAGGACTGCTGTCCGTCGTTAACTGCACGAACGGTAAGTTCTGGGCACTTCAAATGTCTTAAAAGTCTTTTGTAATGATATCTCTTGTTTTGCAGGGTTCCGGCGAAGGCGGATGGCGGGCTGATGAGAGTTGAGGATCGAACCCGCGTGAGGAATAGAAGCGCCTGGAAGCACGTAAGTAAGCGCTTGTAGAGTGCTTCACGATGCGCACTAACTGTCCCTTTTATCTTGCAGGTACAAGTTCGGAGCTTTAGAGAAGCTGAAGGGTGCTGGAATACCCACTGGATTCGGCGTGGGAAGGAGTAATGGCACGTGAGTAATAAAGTTGCCCAATGTTTTTAAACGCACCTTCTTTTGTCTTTCCGATGCGGGATGCAGCGCCGAAGGCCTCCGGAGCGTGCGAAGAGCTGGTAAGCTTTTGTCTTTCAGATGCCGGAATGCAGCGCGAGGCGTTGGTGACAGCCGATGGACCAGGTAAGAGATGCGCTGCCACTGAAGACCATAGTGCTAACCTGTTCTTTCCTTGTCTTTACAGGTGCTGCTGAAGACTGGATTCCAGGATGGTAAGCCTTTGTTCCCTTAGGCCCAGGATCAGAAGCAGAAGACACAATGAGCGTTCTGCTGCAGAGAATGCAGAATAACGCAAAGCAAGATTCATCCATCGGGTGTGGTTTAAATAGCCTCCTGTAGTGCTTAGGTGTCTCCTTCCACAGACATGCCTAGATAAGAAAATAGTTCCTGCTTTCCAGAAGAGTTCCAGTGTTCTGAACCTAGGGAGTGGCTCCTGCCCCACCCAACAGGAAAAGTAGTCCCAAACAGAAGAGGATCAGGGGTTCAACTGGCAGGTAAGTAAGCAGCATGGTCTGCTGCAGGTAAATCCACCCAAGCATTATGAGCCCGGCGCTTCCAGCGCTGGGACTGGGCATCTTTATGAGCCTGGTGCCACTGGCACCAGGACAAGGTCCAAAAGGTCCCAATTGGGACTGGCTGGCACTCGGAACCGGGGTTATGGGTCTGCTTCCAAGGGAGTCGGGCAAGTCCTGATCTTTTGGAAGCAGAGCTCATGACAAGCATGAATGTTAGACAGAGGTTCCCAGGATCTGTCCTCGGGACCATATCCTTTCCAATCCACCAGATAATATGGCTTCCCAGACCGTAGCCTCATGTCCAGTATGTCCTGTACCTCATATTCGTCTGAACCTTTCACATAAATAGCAACAGGTCGTATAGGCAATCTAGTAGCATCAGAGCATGGTTTGATGAGTGACACGTGGAATACAGGATGCACTCGCCACCGTTGTGGCAATGCCAGACGGACAGCAGCCGGATTTATAACGTGGAGCACTTCATATGGCCAGATGTATTTAGGCAACAATTTCTTTTTACCGGGTATCCTCGAGTTTTTAGTGGACAGCCATACCTTCATACCTGCTTTGTAGACAGGTGCAGCAATTCTATGACCATCGGCATTGGTCTTATCTCGTTTTTTAGCTTGCTCCCATTGCTGCTTAACTTTCGTCTGTAGACTCTTTAGATCTCTAATATTACGTCCTGCTGCAGTAGTATCCAAAGACAAACTGGAATCCAAAGGAATGGATCAGGGGTGTTGCCCACACAGAGCATAGAAAGGCGAAGTACCTATGGCACTATGGTAAGAATTATTATAGGCAAACTCTGCTGCCAGCAGGACATTGAGCCAATCTGACTAAAACTGCAGGCACAAACATCGCAGATATTGTTCCATAGTGCTATTGACTCTCTCAGTCTGTCCATCCGTTTGAGGGTGATAAGCACTAGACAACCTGTCATCAATTAGTAATGCCGAATTTAGTGCTCTCCAAAAACGTGACGCAAATTGTGAGCCCATGTCAGTGATTATCACTGAAGGTAGGCCAAAAAACCAGAATATATGCCGGATGAATAAATCAGCCAGACCAGCAGCTGTTGGTAAACCAATACAGAGGATAAAAAGCGCCAATTTTGTAAAGTAGTCCACCACAACCCATATGGTATCGTAGCCATTATTTCTTGGAAGTTCTACCACAAAATCCATTGATATCATATCCCATGGTTTTTGAGGAACAGGTAGGGACTGGAGTAAACCCAGGAGTTTTCTTTGCCAGGAGGGTTCTTGCATTGAATGCGTACAGAACATGTTGAAACATAATTTATAACATCTTGTGTTATGGACGGCCACCAACACCATCTTATAAGCAACTCTAGGGTCTTCTTTTGTCCAGGATGGGCTGCAATCAAGGAATCATGACCCCAACTGAGGGCCTTGTTCCGAGTGGTAGCAGTTGGTAGATAGAGTACTCCTTGTTTGAAAGGCAAACCATTGTATATATCAAGATTTAATCCCTGAATCAATTGTGGATTTAGTTTCACCCACTCCTGTAACTCGTTTTTTAGCGAAGGTTGTGCAGAACAACTACATATCACGTTATCTGCCAACAACTTATTTTGCACCGATGGTTCTTCCTTCACCTCTTCACCGTTGTGAGACAAAGCATCCGACTTGACATGTTGTCTGGCAGGGCGATAAGTAATCTGGAAATTGTATTGAGCAAAAAAGACATGCCATCTGGCCTGTCTAGCTGTAAGACATTTCATAGTTTTGAATGCCTGAAGATTTCTATGATCCGAGTACACTATCACCTGATGTTTGGCCCCAAGAAGATGATGTCGCCATTCTCGGAAAGCAACCTTGATTGCAAGTAATTCCCGCTCAGTGACAGTATAGTTCTGTTTGTATGAGGTAAGCTTACGTGAGAAGAAAGCAACTGGATGCTCCTCCATGGTTTCTGCACAAACTTGCGAAAGTACAGCTCCTGTAGCGACACTGGAAGCATCTGCTTCAACGATAAACTGACAATCCGGATCAGGATGTTGAAGTACAGGTGCAGTGGTAAATGCCTCCTTTAACATCTCAAAAGATGCTTGGGCATTCTGGTTCCAACAGAATGGAACTTTGGAACTAGTTAAAGCTGTAAATGGGGCCACTGTTTTGGAGAAAGAACGAATAAATCTGCGATAAAAATTCGCAAAACCTAGGAATGACTGTAATGACTTGACATTGTGTGGAACGGGCCAATTCAATATGGCCTTCACTTTGGAACGACTCATTCGAACACCTTGATTGGTAATGTCGTAACCCAGAAATTCCACTTCTTGTGTATGAAAGACACATTTCTCGGCTTTAACAAAAAGCCTGTTCTCTCTCAGTCTTTGTAAGACAGCTAACACGTGTTTAACATGTTCTGGAAAAGATGATGAATATATCAAAATGTCATCCAAGTAAATCACCACGAATTGGTCCATCATATCTCTGAAGATATCGTTCATGAAGAACTGAAATGTGGCGGGAGCGTTACAAAGACCAAAAGGCATCACTAAATATTCATAAAGGCCGTACCGCGTCTTAAAAGCATTCTTCCATTCATCTCCTTCACGAATGCGAACCAGATTGTAAGCACCGCGCAAGTCCAATTTAGAGAAGTACTTGGAAATTCCTAATTGATCTAACAGAACATTTATCAGTGGTAAAGGGTACTGATTCTTTATGGTGATGTCGTTAAGAGCCCTGTAATCAATGCAAGGCCTTAGATTTCCTTCTTTCTTCGGAACAAAGAATAAAGGGGAGGCAGCAGGCGATTGAGATGGCCGTATAAATCCCATATCAAGAGCTTTATCGATGTATTCTTTCAAGACAACATCTTCTTTGGGAGTTAAAGAATAGACTCGACCAGTAGGGATTTTAGCTCCAGGAATTAGTTCAATTGGACAATCATACTGCCTATGTGGAGGCAGCTGTTCTGCCTGGCCTTTGTCAAACACATCAGCAAAATCTGTATATTCGCTTGGTATATGTGTACCACTCTGATGTACCACACTAATAGTGGAACTTCCCTCCATAGAGGCCAAAATATGTGATTTATTTGACACCTCCTGACTGGTAAAGCAATGTTCATTGCAAAAAACTGAAGGATATTGGATCAATCCCGTAACCCAGTCAATGGCGGGATTATGAAGAGTCAACCAAGCAAGTCCAAGTAATATTTTGTACTGAGGAGCCGCAATTACTATTTCCTCCGAATGACCATTTAATAAAGTCATCTGAATAGGTACAGTCTCCTGAGTTACCATACCGGAAATCAAGACCGATCCACCACAGTATTAACAGTTTCAGGTTTGTTCTTGTCCACAAGGGGTATAGAACATTTCTTGGCATATGTGATATCGATGTAATTATTAATAGCTCCAGAATCAACTATAGCCTTGGAAACCAATTCTTGATCATCAAAACGTAAAGTCATCTCAACAGCTATAGGTGCATGCGCTGGAAATCTAATGGAGTCCGATGTAACACTCGACACAGGGACTCCTGCTACTGTCGAGTTTTGGCGTTTCCCGAAGGCTTAACTGTTTTTTAGGACATGCCTCCAGTAAATGCTCAGATGAACCGCAATACATACATAAATTGTTTTTTCTTCGGTTCTCTATTTCTGCTCTAGACAACGGCCTCTCACCGCACCAATTTGCATTGGTTCAGGATCATTCGAAGAAGCTGCCGGTGTCTCAGAATGAACCGGTGCATGCAGGAAAGGTTTTCTCTCTCCTTTGCGAGCATTTCTTCGGGCATCAATTTGTAGAATCAAATCAAAGAATTCTGAGAAACCTGTAGGAACCACTGGGACCGTGGACAAGGCATCTTTGAGTTCTTCTGAAAGACCCTTGTAGAAAACAGCCATCTTCTTGTCTTCAGGCCATTAGGTTTCGGCTGTTAATTGGTTGAATCGGGCGATGTAAGCCAACAGAGGTTGACTGCCTTGTTGTAGATTCAGCAACTCCAGATCTGTGGCTTGAGTAGCGTAGCGCATATCAAAGACTTTACTCATAGCAGCCAGAAGATCATCGCAATTGTACAACAAGGGGCTATTTGATTCCAATAAAGGATTAGCCCAAGCAGCAGCTGTATCAACCAAATGGGAAAGCACAAATGCTGCTTTAGTAGTTAGGTCGGGAAACGAATTGGGCCGGCAAAGGAAATGGAGTCGGCACTGATTAACAAAAGTTCTATAGGTTTTAGGATCACCTGTGAACCTTTCCGAGGGAGCCAAGGGAAACTGTGCTGGCATAACCACTTTAAGAGTTTCCTGTGATAATGATGGTGCCGTAGTCCCAGATCCAGATGCAGTGGCTACTGGAACCTGTGCTCCCTGAGGAGTGGCATGCATGGCATCTTGCATAACATCCATACGATGTCGTAGCATGTTCTGTGCCGTAATCATTTCATTTCTCAAGTCAGTGATTAACTGAGTCAAAACAGTTAAAGGATCCGTACCCTCCAGGGCTTCTGATTCTGTCAAAAATCACCAATGTATCAATTGAAAAGGATACGGTAACCAAAAAAGGATACAATTGGTAGGGTTCTCCCGGATCCTTTTTCACACGACTTGATTGTAGGTAAGTCAAATTAGACCTTCCAAATGATACAACTCTCTGACTGATGACTGATTTGGCACGCGAACAGGATACACGCAGCCCAGGACAGCCGCGCTTGAAGACAGCGTCCACGTGGAGATTTGGCACGCAAACAGGATACACGCAGCTCAGGACAGCCGCGCTTGAAGACAGCGTCCGCGTGGAGGTTTGGCACGCGACCAGGATACAAGGCTCCAGGAATTAGCATGTGGAGGAAAACACGCTACAAAAGACCAAAGAAGTTGCTGAAGGGAATGCGAGGACGCAGGTCCAGAGTTCAGCTACAAAACACCAAAAATAAATTAATCAGAAGCAGCGATCGACGTTTCCACGCTGCTTATGTACGTACTGCCGTGACACACGTGACGGAACTAAGTCATGTGAATTTAACGACGTGAAAGATGCAGACGTCGTTTTCCTGGCAATCCATCGAACAACCTCCATTTCGAATAGAACGGTCTAGCGGTTCTATGGGCGTAACTCATTTTATGTGGAGAGATTGTTCCCGGTCCAGAGATATGTCCAGCAGGCATGACAGGGAGATGCTGAAGCGGCAATATTTATTCTTTAGGTGTTTCATTTGGGCTGCAAATTGTATTCCTCTGGCCCATGGGGCCTCTCTCCTGATCTTTAAGTCTATAGGCCTTACTAAGGTTATGGTCAAATATTTTGTTGACTGAGAGACTTTTAACTCAGTTTAGCCTAGTCACCAAATACAATTTGTGAGCTTTTACCCTCCACCTTTGAAGGACATTACCATGGATTTAGATGGATTGATTGCTAGCCTGTTTAGAACCACATATGTGTCAATTGGGTTAAGAGTTTCTGTAGCCCCACCAGCGTCCTGTCCAAGAGGATAACATTGTCTGCATATACCACCCAAGAACAGGGGTCACCCTCTATCCTCAGGCAACCAAACCAGTGTAATCTAAGAAGTCCCCCAAGTCAACAAAGTAAAGATCAAATAAACATACTGCAAGGGAGCATAACTGCCTTAGACCACGGGCCGTCTTAATTGGATTGCTCACATCATCCTTGTTACTCAGTCTCACTTTTAATGTGGAGTTGGCATGTAACTGAATAGGTATGTCTAGTAGGCCTTTGGGAATGCCCCATTCTAATAGTTTCAACCATAATCTCTCTATCGAGCATATGAAAGGCTTGGGACAGATCTACACAAGCCATATAGATGGGGTGCCTCCTTTTGCAGCAGGATAGATCAATGAGAGACTGAATCAGTAAGCCGGTTGCATTGGTGCCAATTGCTTTCCTGAAGCCTGTCTGGAATTTAGAGAGTCGCTCTGTGAGGAGAATCCATTAATCCAGCTTTTTTAGGACACATTTTGCGAAGATTTTGCTCTCAACATCTAATAACGCTATAGGCCGATAATTCCCCGGGTCCATTCTACCCTTTTTGAAAATGGGAATAATGATAGCTGTTTCCCCATGATTCTGGGAGTGTTTTCCCATTCAAGATGGCCTGAAACAAAGTGTGCAACATGACCGGCCAGAGATCTGGATCTCGTTTCATACTAGCATTACAAAGTCCATTGGGTGCGGCAGCTCAGGAATTTGACCCAGATTTTATTATAGTAAAGAGTGTTTCCAGGGAGATATCCAATTCCCATTTCCCGCTATATCCAAAGTTGAAGGGTGCACCTTGGGGCTTTTTAAATAGGTCTTCAAATAGTGTTCCCAATTGGCCTCCGCAATTGGATTAATCATCTCTTGGACAATGGAACCTGATTGCATGTTTACTATAGACCAAAGGTTTTGACTTGACTGGTTTAATATTTCTTTCAGCATAGTTTCTCCCTCTTTCTGAACTAAAAGGTGTTTATGTCCAGTTCTTGTAACTCTGCTTCTCATTTTTAATCAATGTTATTTATGCTTGGTCACTTAACCAGAGGGATTTAATTTTCCTTAGCATCTTTCGCATAGAGTTCTTCCTTGCCTGAAACTCCCTTTCGCAGGGGTAGCAGCGACTAGACCTACGTATATTGGGGTTGCTTGGAGAGTATTCAGAAATACCTTTGTCGAGTAGAAAGTGAATATTCTCAATAGTGAGAGCTTCCAACTTATCTAGTAGGGTGGAGGCAGACCGAAAACGATTGATATAATTACTAAAACAATTAAGACTCTTAGGGTTCCAGCCATGCATATTTTTACCGACATTCGCCACTATGTTTTTGCAAAGTGGCTTTGTTCGGGATTGGACTAAGAGGTCAAGGTTTAGGACCAAAATATCATGGTCACTACAGTCTCAGTGTTTAATCTTAAAGTAAGTGGATGATTCTTTAAAGATTGCCTCTGAGGCTAAAATGTAGTCGATCCAGGTTGTAGATTCATCCCTGTGCCAGGTAGGCCAGGGAGGAACATTCTCAAGAGTCTGATCATTCAAAACATATAACCCCCAACCCTCCCAGAATTCCATCCATTTTCAACCTTGTGCATGAAGTTGAAATTGATACTTGTTATGTGGAAGCAGTAGCGGCCACCCTGGATCACGGGAGAAAGGAGGGGGTTGCGGAAGAGATCAGCCGGGTGCCAATGCTGGCCTTTAAGGCAAAGGAAAACAGGAAAAAGACTACAGATCCCAGGATACCCCACGGAATACTGCATCAGGGAGGGGGCCCACCGATGGGAAAAGAAAGGAAACTAAGGAAAGGGAAAACCAGGGTTCCTTATCGTATCAGACCCACCAGAACAGACACGAAGTACAGGGTTAACTCACAGCGGGCGGAGCAGGGAAGAGGTGGGGAATCAGGGTCAGGTGTGATAAAACCGTTGCTGGGAACACCCAAGGCTGATTATGGGGGAGGAGTGGGGCAAGAGTTAAAAGCAACTCCAAGAGACTCAGACAGGGTCTTCTCTTGCAGGAACAGCACGTGGCGATGGGCACCGCACCCGATTGGAGTGAGACCAGCAGAGAGTACGAGTGGGCTTACTAGGAAGAAGTGGAAAACCCACAGATTGACGCCGTACCAGGTCTGACGCTCAAGACAGCATTCCAGAGAAGAAAAGCGGCAACCGGCGGAAAAGTATTATGAGGTGTGAATTGTGGACAATTGCTATTTTATTTTATTTCGTTGGCCCAGCAGGCGAGCAGGTTGAGGGGTGAAAGCCTATACGCGCCGGGGAGATATAAGAGACTGTTTGGGACTTATAAAAGCATAACTGCTGAATTGCAAGTAAAGCAAATCGCAGCACCAATGCCGGCGAGGTGAAAGGAACCGTCATCAGTTTGTCTGAATTCAATAACCCGTGAAGTGTTAGTTGTGAAAATAAACAAATTTGAAAGAAAAACCTTGTTTGTCTCCGGCTGACTACTTAACAATGGTGGCAGGGGTGGGATTTAAGAGGAACGCAACTCCCCATCAGCATGGAAGCTGTGTTAAAAGCACTGCCTGAAGGCCAACAGCAGCTGCAACAGTTAGTGCAAGTAGAAGGGCATCAAGCACAAGCAGATCAACAGGCCCTACAACATGCTCTGCAAGTGGAAACAGCAGCTCAGGAACAGGGCAGAGAAGCATTGAGGATTCTGGGTGAATCAGTGGCGACATAACGAGCACATCCGGCCATTCCACCTACCGTACTTCAAAAATACCAGGTGTGGGATGACCCCAGTTATTTCTTTGTAAACTTTGAAAGAATAGCCCGAGCAGCACAATGGCCACAGGACCGATGGGCTTTCTTTTTGGCGCCCCTGCTTACTGGAGTGATGCAGGGCGCATATCAGGCGGCTAATCCCACAGGGGACACCCCATATGCGGACATCAAGAAATCAGTGTTGGAAAGACTGGGGATGGATGAGGAGTCCTATAGGCTCCCGTTTTGAGAAACCAGACTCAAACCCGGCGAGAGCCCCAGGCAATTGTTGTACCGCGTTCAAGATTTAGCGGAGAAATGGCTACAACCCAACACAGCCACGATTGGACAGATTTAGGAAAAGGTGATGTTGGAACAATTCATTGACGCCCTGCCTAGTCCCATCCAACGGTGGGTAAGGCAACATCACCACCTTACTCTGTCTGAAGCCATAGATGTGGCCACCGCCTATCAAAAAGCCGGAACACCCCGCACCTTCATGGCACTACCAGCGAGGCCCCACAATGAAACTCCTATCATGCGCAGCAATTACCGGGGAGCCACCCAGGAACCACAGAATAGACCAGACCCTAAGCCCACCAACGGAACCAGCGTCCTAAAAGGACAGGCACCCCAATGCTTTGAATGTGGGGAATGGGGCCATGGGCGTAGGACATGGGGAGGGACAGGGGGGAAAAATCCCCCCCACAATTTAAAGGGGGGGATGTAATGTAATTTATCCTCCCCAGAATATGTGTTTGGTGTGTCGTGCAGGGATCTGTTTTTGAGGTGGGGGGAGGGGCCGCGTACTATGTAAGCTGCCCTCTTCCCCTGACCCCCAAAGAATGGGTCAATACCCTGGGGGCAGATGGGTGATCATCTGCCCCCAGGGAAGAGGGGCAAACAAAAAAAAGATTATTTTTGTTTCAAACGTAGTTTGGGTGGGGTGGGTGCAAGTGGGACCACTAGCCACCAGGGATTTTTCCAAGGGTGTGGCCCTCTACCCCACTCTAAGTGGATGGGTGGCACTTATGTAGCCCTCCCTGGGGTCAGATTTCTGCCCCTAGGAAGGGGTACATGAGATGCCCCCATCCATTTGGGGTGGGGGGAGAGGCCAGTGCAAATATTGGCAGAGCCACCCCTCCCAAGCCTGGGCAAGTACATTTTGACCCCCCCAGGGGCAGATGGCCACACACATGTGCCCATCTTGCCCCTAGGGAAGGGCGAAACAAATATATATATATATATATATATATATATATTATAACTTGTTTTGGGTGGGGGTCGGGGGGCCCACTAGACCACCAGGATTTTTTATGTGTTTGAAAGGGGGGGTGGCCCTCTCCCCCACCCTAAGTGGATGGGGGCACCTTATGTAGCCTTCCGTGGGGGCAGATTTCTGCCCCTAGGAAGGGGTACATGAGATGCCCCCATCCATTTGGGGTGGGGGGAGGCCACTGCAAATACTGTCAGAGCCAACCCCAAGCCTGGGGCAGTACGTTTTGCCCCCCCCTAGGGGCAGATGGCCACACACATGTGCCCATCTGCCCCTAGGAAAGGGGCAAAACAAAAATAAAACAAATTATAACTTGTTTTGGGTGGGTGTGCGGGGGCCACTGAACCACCATGGATGTTTTTAGTGGAAAGGGGAGTGGCCCTCTCCCCCACCCCAAATGGATGGGGTCATCTCATGCAAACCCTCCCTGGAGGCAGATTGCTAGCACAATCCGCCCCTAGGAAAGAGGCAAAACAAAAACAAAAATAAAGAAAATGATAACTTGTTTTGGGTGGGTGTGGGGGTCACTAAACCACCATGGATGTTTTAGTGGAAAGGGGGTGCCCACAGGTGTCTTATTTTCAGAAATGCATGGGGTTCTCTGTTTTCCTTGGTGGCTTTGACACCATGGGCCCAAATCTGTAGGTTGTCCACATGAGCAAAATCTGCTTTTCCAAAAGGCTTGGGGTTATCAGTGGGTTAGCCTTTTCCCCGAGTAGGTGCATCCACACATGTGAGGTACTGTTTTTGTCGGGAAACCTGTGGGAATGCGGGAAGGTAGGACATCTGTTGTTGGCAGCGTGTTTCAGTGGGTGGGCAGAGGGAAATGTCTCTGAAATTTGGTGGAAAAAAACACAATTTTCAGACATTTCACTCTGGCCACCCAATGAAACACGCCGCCAACAACACATGTCCTACCATCCTGCGTTCCCACAGGTGTCCCGACAAAAACGGTACCTCACATGTGTGGGTGCACATACCTGGGCGCAAATGGAAAAGGCTAGGGGCACAAGTAACCCCAAACCTTTCGGCAGAGCAGATTTTGCTCATGTGGACAACATACAGATTTGGGCCTAGTGTGTCGAAGCCACCAAGGAAAACAGGGAAATGTGTTGGGGCTACAGGGACACGAGATACCAGTTAAAGTAGCCATTATTCTCACCATCCCAGCTCCGGTACTAATAGGGACAGATATTCCAGAGTTTGACAAATGGTTAAAGGAAGCTCCTTTTGCCACTACAGAGATCGGGGTACCGGCAAGAAGAATGAAAACCACAAAGAGCCAGAGAAGGAGTATGGAAAAGAACAGGGAAAAAGGAATGGATATTGCCCTCATAGACTGGCGAGTGGGGGACCATCTTCCCTTGTTCCGGACCGAAACCGGACTGGATGAAACCCTAAAAAGGGCCAGGGAGCAAGCACAAGCAAGGAGAGGGACCCCAGTTACCACTCCCTACTTCAAGGAAAATCAAGGGCTAATATATAGAGTGACCCAAGACTCAGACAACCAAGAGAGGGAGCAATTGCTGGTTCCCCAGTCATACCGAAAAACTCTGATTCAACTAGCACATGATCACACAACAGGGGGCCATTTAGCAGAAAACATGACAGTGAAAAGGGTGTTGCAGAATTTTTACTGGCCTGGAGTGTATGCGGAAATAGCCAAATATTGTCAGGAGTGTGCCATATGTCAAAAAACGAGTCCTCATACACCGGCTCGAGCACCTCTTCAAAGAATGCCTCTGGTTAAGGAGCCCTTCCAGAGAATAGGAATGGACATTGTAGGGCCATTGGAGCCCACCAGTAGAGGGTTCCGTTTCCTCTTAGTGATTGTGGACTATGCCACTCGGTATCCCGAAGCTTTCCCTTTAAGAGGAATCTCAGCAAGACAGGTATGCGGTGTGCTTATGCCGTTCTTTGCTCGAGTGGGAATACCCATGGAAATAGTAACAGATCAGGGGAGTAATTTCATGTCAGTGGTTATGAAGGAGGTGTGCAAAACCTTAGGAATTCAACACTTGAAAACTTGAAAACCTCAGTGTACCATCCCCAAACGGATGGGCTGGTGGAACGATATAATAAAACTATTAAACAGATGATAAGAAGAGCCACCAGTCCCACAGGATTGGGATGGGATCAAGCTTTACCGTGGGTGTTGATGGTACTAGGGGATAACCCGCAATCCTCAACCGGATACTCCCCTTTTGAATTGTTATTTGGAAGACAGTCCAAATCCATACTGGGATTACTAAAAGACACCTGGGAACAACAGGAGGAAACCACGCTCACAGACTATGTTAATGAACTAAGAGAACATCTAGGTAAACTGAGAGATTTTGCTCATGAAAACCTGGGGAGGGCCCAAGAAAGACAAGAGAAGTATTATGATCAAGGGAGCCGACCTCGATCTTTTAAGGTAGGGGATAAGGTGCTGGTTTTACTGCCTACCCACACAAACAAAATGTTGGCCCAGTGAAAGGGCCCGTATCAGATAACCAAAAACCTGGGCCCGGTGAACTATGAGGTGGAACAACCTGACCGAAAAAATCAATTTCAGAATTACCACATTAACCTGCTCAAGTTGTGGAAAGAAGAAACACCCGGCGTATTATGTGCAACACTCTCAAACATGTAGTCTCAGAGCAAATGGTCCCTAATAGCCATAGTAGCCTGCAAGAGGTGGAAATGGGCGAACAGTTGAGTGAGACCCAAAAGACCGAATTATTGGATACCTTGAAACCGTGGGCTGAGATTTTTTCAGGAATATCAGAACGAACACAAATGGCTGCTCATTCAATACCCACGGAAGAATGGATTGTACGTCTCAGGCCTTACAGAATTCTGTAGTCAAAACTTGGGGAAGTAGCCAAATAAATAGATAACATGCTCGAATTGGGGACCAATGTGCCATCTAAAAGCGCATGGTGTTCGCCTGTGGTCCTAGTACCTAAACCTGATGGTACTACCAGGTTCTGTATGGATTTTAGACAGGTGAACGCCATATCCCAATATGAAGCCTACCAATGCCCAGAATTGATGAACTGATGGAAAAGCTGGGGTCCGCAGCATTCCTGAGCACCCTGGATTTAACAAAAGAGTATTGGCAGATTCCCCTCAAACAAGCAGACCAAGAGAAAACCGCCTTTTCGACCCCTCAAGGTTTGTTTCAGTTCACGGTCTTACCCTTTGGGTTGCATGGGGCACCTGCTACATTCCAAGCCTTAATGGATAAAATCCTGAGACCGCACAAAGAATATGCCGCGGCTTACTTAGACGACATAGTAATCTTCAGCCATACATGGAACGAACGTCTGGCACACTTGACCCAAGTGATACAAGCATTAAAAGCGCTGGTCTGCACATTAACCCCAAAAAGTCCAAACTGGCAGCACACACCACCAAATATCTGGGGTATGCAGTGGGAGGTGGAGTGATAACCCCACTGTTGGACAAAATTGAAGCCCTACAGAAGCTGCGGCCTCCTGAAAATAGAAAAGAAATGCGAGCCTTCCTGGGATTTGTGGGGTATTACAGGAGATTCTTACCACACTTCTCCACCATAGCTGCACCCCTTACGGATGCGCTGAAAACAAACCATCACCTACAGATCACCCCGGAGGCCGTGCAAGCTTTTCAGAAACTGATACGGATGATTTCCACAAAACCTGCTCTCCATTGTCCTGATTTCTCGAAGGAATTCTATTTACAGGCGGATGCCTCGGGATGTGGTTTAGGAGCGGTGTTGTCACAGGGTACGTAGCAAAACCTTTGCCCAATAGCCTTCATTAGTAGGAAATTACTTCCACACGAGATTCCGTACTCAACGCTGGAGAAAGAATGCCTGGCAATAAAGTGGGCGGTGGAGTCTCTCCGGTATTACCTGCTGGGAAGATGGTTTACCATTTTTACCGATCATGCAACCCTGAAACGGTTAGCCACACAAAAAGACTCAAACCATAGGGTTCTGCGATGGTTTTTGACACTACAGCCTTACCAGTTTGTGACTGTTCATAAAGCAGGAAAATATCAGATGGTGGCTGATTACTTATCACGTGTCATGGACTTGCCCGAACGGCATGGGTCCTCGGCGGGAGTATGTGATGTGGAAGCAGTAACGGCCGCCCTGGATCACGGGAGAAAGGAGGGGGTTGCGGAAGAGATCAGCCGGGTGCCAATGCTGGCCTTTAAGGCAAAGGAAAACAGGAAAAAGACTACAGATCCCAGGATACCCCACGGAATACTGCATCAGGGAGGGGGCCCACCGAAGGGAAAAGAAAGGAAACTAAGGAAAGGGAAAACCGGGGTTCCTTATCGTATCAGACCCACCAGAACAGACACGAAGTACAGGGTTAACCCACATCGGGCAGAGCAGGGAGGAGGTGGGGAATCAGGGTCAGGTGTGATAAAACTGTTGCTGGGAACACCCGAGGCTGATTACGGGTAAGGAGCAGGGCAAGGGTTAAAAGCAACTACAAGAGACTCAGACAGGGTCTTCTCTTGCAGGAACAGCGCGTGGCGATGGGCGCCGCACCCGATTGGAGTGAGACCAGCGGAGAGTACGAGTGGGCTTACTAGCAAGAAGCGGAAAACCCACAGATTGACGCCGTACCAGGTCCGAGGCTCAAGACAGCATTCCAGAGAAGAAAAGCGGCAACCGGAGGAAAAGTATTACGAGGTGTGAATTGTGGACAATTGCTATTTTATTTTATTTTGTTGGCCCGGCAGGCGAGCAGGTTGAGGGGTGAAAGCCTATACGCGCCGGGGAGATATAAGAGACTGTTTGGGACTTATAAAAGCATAACCGCTGAACTGCAAGTAAAGCAAGTTGCAGCACCAATGCCGGCGAGGTGAAAGGAACCGGCATCAGTTTGTCTGAATTCAATAATGAAGTGTTAGTTGTGAAAACAAACAACTTTGAAAGAAAAACCTTGTTTGTCTCCGGCTGACTACTTAACAATACTCTCTCTGTTTCCCCTATTCCATGACTGGTTTTACACATATGTCCAGACAAAGGGAGTTCGCCCACCAAGATCATTTCAGAAATGGGATATTTCAATTTATACATTTCAGTAGTAGGTTGTAGAGCTTGCAGACATATCGTCAACATAGAGTGTGCTGGATTCCAATAACTTTTATTTAATAGAATGTGTCTAGCATTTTGCCCAAGTTCAGATGTAATGTCAACCGCAAGTAACCCTCTAGTGGTATCGTTAAACAGGACCTCTTCAAGTCCCAGACCATGTTTCAAAGCAATGCAGAGGCCACAAGAAGGTCTGCCTCGATTAGAGCTCATGGCTTCCTGACAAATAGTTGTATATCTATCCCAAATCACCCGCTTCATTGCGTTTGTCTCTTGCATACAGACTATGTCATACATCCTTAGGGAGTCCAAGGAGTGTGAATGAGGCTTGCAAAACCCTCTTATGTCCCATGATGCTTATATAATCTTTTGACAGATAGGGTTAGCAAACTCCTTGGAGCCTCCCAACAGGTTACCAGAATGGTCTGCTAATGGAATATTTTGACATATAGAGTTGGCAAGTTCCTTGAAGCCTCCTGGCAGGTTATCAGAAAGGTTGGCTGGTCATGAGTGGGTATGAGGGCTGACTCCAATACGCGGGGCTATCTTTTGCCCTTCCTTATATCCAGATCAGGGCCCTCCATTCCGCCCCCTATTGCTTAGTTTGCCTAGTAAATCATTTTCCAGTTCAGATAAAGACCCATATTTGGGTTTGAGCACAGAGTATTTTTTTCAACTTGTTTTTATTAACATTTTACTTTAAATAATGATCAATCAAGACAGAAAGACCAAAAAAAGGAAAAAACATAAAAACCCTCCCTCCTCCCAAGTCCCCTCTCCCCTTGTATTCCAGGAGCAGTGTGATGAGCTTTACCCCCTCTCGTGAAAATCATACTGGCAGCGAAGAGTTTTAAGTCCGTATGTCCTTGTCTGGGACTGCCCTTAGACATTTCAGCATTTCTCACATTCATGGATCGGATTCTTCCTGAGGGAGTATAATTCCAAGTAGTGACATGCTTTTGGGGCACCATGCACTGCGCGCGCCCTCCTTCAGGAATGTTAAAAGGGCAGCCCAGTCAGATGCAAATTTCATGTGATGTCCTTGTATGGAGTATGTGAGCCATTCCATAGCCACGACGACCAGATTTTTGCTACCCACTCATGCTCTTGGGGGGGGTGTCTTTTGACTTCCATTTGCGCGCCAGTACCATTGCTGCAGACATCATCATAATGACGTACACTGTGCGGGCCGCTTTCGTAGGAATGTCCGCCAGCGCCCGATTTAGGCCTAACATATTGAGCCCCTTGTTCCCACCCCACCTGACACCCAGAACCTGGTCGATGGCCTGCTGAATGTTGCCCCAAAATGTGTTCAGTTTCGGGCACTCCCAACAAATGTGAGCCCATGAGCCCTTCCCCTCCGCAGTCCCTCCAGCAAAGTTGGGAGGCACGAGCATACATCTTGTTGATTCTGACCGGAGTTAGGTGCCACTGGTACATAAGCTTTAGCCAGATCTCCCAGATCTAGAGGGACCTGGTGAGTTTCGGTATCTGAGACCACAATTCTTGCCACTCACTCTCCTTTATTTCAGTGCCAGTGTCAACTTCCCATTTCCTCATGTAATTCCCCCTCCTTAAAGGAATGGTTCGGTCAAACTGTTTTATTGCCCCTACGGGTCGGCCATGTGTTTTTAAGCCTAAGTCGCTCGATTTTAGTCCATTAAACGCATGCGAAAACAGGCACCAGGGAGCTGCCATTTTGTGATAATCCTATCACTCGCCGCATCGCCCTGGCTGACCTGCTTTTGCGGCACTAAATCATATCCCCCGCCCCTGAGCCTGACATTATCAAAACATTCATATTCCCCGCCTCTCTCTGTGACGTTTCTGTGCTGCGTAGGCAAACGCGCCCAGTCGTCTTCTACGCGACTTTACACAGAACCCGGAAACCAACACAGATCAGCTCACAACACAGCGCGCCACAATTCGGAATATGAAACTGTACTTTAAAATCAAACAGCAACTCAGTAAATGTGGTAAAGTACATTTATTTGACATTAAATGTTTATAGAATATTCAGCAATTACCATATGAACTCCGAAAGTCATTTATTTTCTTTTATCTCTATCCGCAAATCCGTAAAATGTTATCGTGAGTCACGCGCTGTTCCTTTATGGTACACAGGGTGTTGGTTTTCGTTCAAAGAAGCACTTTTGTCGCACGTTGAACCGCAAGGCTGTTCCATCAAGTAGGCACTAGGCCAGCGTAAAGGTTGATATGTTTCTTCTAGCCGCTAGTACCGCGTAAGGGCATATGGGCCCTTGGTGATCGTCCCATAAGATCATCAGAATGGTGCAGTTGTTTACATTAAGCTGCAGCTGGCGGCTGAAGAAACCGTCTTCCGGTGTCTGAAACTGGTGGCAGTGGCAAAATGGAAGTATATACCTGTTTTGAAAACATAAAATGTATAATTAGTCTCGCCAGCCAGTCTTTATTAATATTATTCATTTTATTTATCACGGCCGAGCTGAAACTATTTGCTTTCACGGATAGTGCAATCGAGTATGTTCAGCTCTAAAATCAATGCGAAAACTAACGAAATAAATCGAGGTTAGTACACAATGAGAAACAACTTTTTGTCTACATGCGTGTGGAATGTGGACCTGCATGCCCATGTGCCCGCTACAAGGACGATCCCACAAACGTTTTCAAAGCTCTTCATTCATTCATTTATTCATGCATCCATTCATTAATTCTTCATTCCGGTATAAAAGCGTCTTAAGAGTTACTTACATTATATTTGCAATTTCCATTGTGTCTCTGCGTAATGCAGTCCGTAAATCCCACTGTGCTCTTGACAATGATTTTTCGTATACTGAACTAACATGAAACTCGGTCTAGTTTAAGAATGTTCTGCCTTATCGTCTCTTAGGTTATTGCACCCCCCAACCCCCCCTTCAAATGAAGTTCTTTCGCCATGGTCCCTGTCTCTCAAGGTAAAAAAACAATAGAACCTTATACTGCCAGTGCGAGTTGTGGGCCTCTTCAAGGCGCGAGCTGAAAATCAAAGCCGCTGACCTTCACTAGAAATGAGCATACATTCTTTCTTTGCAACATCCCGTAGTAAAGCCATCTGTGAGAACTTGAAGTTTCGAATCCATCTATGTACTGCGCCTCAATGTGCAAATGCGAACTGGCTTCTCTCCCATCTGCAATGGCTCGCTTGGCGCGTTCTAAGGCCCCCAATTTTGTCCTCGTTGTCTGCGAGCTTTGAAGCCCCAAAGAACCATAACTATTGAGACTTTTAATTTTTTGGAGAAAGTCAGGGAAAGTATAAAGTACTCGAGGAGTTGAGTTGAAAGTGAGATTTATTGTTTGTTTGTTTTATTATTTGCAATACGCAAGCCTCTCCTCGGTTAACAGTGCCCAGCATTTATAAGAGATTGCGAAAATTAGTTACATCAACAAAAATATATACATACACATATAGACAAGGTCAGCAATATGAGGTTAATAGAGAGAGAATTCAAAAATGACACCCAGGTAGTTCGGCACCCAGGATGGTGAAGGTAGGGGTTAGGGTTAGCGTACTTTGTATGCACACTGTACAATAAAATGTATTTACAAAAAGACAATCGTATTGCAATTATTTAAACCGGGATTTGTACTTCACAACCAGCTCTCCTTTGGGTGGACATGGCACAGTGGCAATGTTGGGTGGCAATAGATCAGTGCTCTGCACAGAAACGTTCAAAATTCCATATCTGTGCTTCTCTAATACAGCAACAATAAGGCTTTTGACAAAGTCGAACTCCATTTCCTCATAGACTGGTTTGATCACCCATTGCTTACTTCTTTTTGAAAAGGCCTTAGTGTAGCGAGGCATCCTTACATTACCCTTAGACCTAGATTGTTCACGGCCGAGATTCTCGTTATGGGCCAAGACGGCAAGTAGAGTCCTATGTCTCATGCCCTGTATGCTGAAATGCAAGCGCTTTGGCCTGTACTTTAGGCACATATTGTGGAACACCTCCAAACCTCCAGTGTGACAGAATTCTGTCAGTCCCCTCAAATCTCTTGATAGAGTTTTATCGAAAACAATCTTCTCAATGGCTTTGTGTGTCAGTGAAGATGGATTCAACCACTTCTTCTTCCGTGCCTCCACTGGGGATAAAGGGCCATGTTCACATTGGTGGAAATGTATGTTTTCTGACCAGCAGTGCACGTTGGTACAGTGGTGCATCAGTGACCGCCATTTTTCAAGTAGTATTTCCACTGACCCTTCACAAGTTTTGGAGCTCCACCAAAGATGGTTGGTGATAGACTGGGACCACTCTGAAATACTTTCCAAACCTTTTTTTTCCCTGCAGCCGAGATTTTCTTATTGATTGATTTAGCAAGATGCCATACGTCAAATTGATGTTTAATATGTGGAAACTGCTCTCTCATTGTCTTGGCAATTGAAACGTGTCTGTCCGTGGCTATTAGGTCGATGTGCATTCCACTTGATTGCAGATATTCCACTGATTTTATAAATCCTAGTTTCTCCATGGCCACTGAGGATGTACATTGTGTTACCTGCACGACCACCAAACTCACAATTTTCTTACTATCCATGTCCTGAAAGTGGTAGGTGCAGTACTTGGCAGAAAATCCAGGGTTTTACCGCCTCGTTACCACCGGACTCGTAATGAGGCCCTTTAACTTTCTAAAACTGGAGCCACTAAAAAGTGATGCAGCTGCACACAGTAGATTGCCTGCTGGCAGTTTCCCCAGCATCGGTTGTGCAGACCATGAGAACGTATGATGTAATCTACAGGCGGCATGTATTGTGACGTTACTGCCTTGTTTTTGACGAGTCACATGAATCAATGGCTTCCCACATACTTTCCCTCTGACGGAATGCCCACATTTCAGCATACTTATAATATCCATCAAACAACTGTCGAATACTATGTATTTGTCCTCTTACATTAGACTGTCATCCTGCATCAAAGTTGTTTTGGCCTGTGACGTTGAGGACATATCACCACATTTGAAAGAAATATCGCTGCTATCAAGTTCTGATGCGTCAGTGAATGCTGCTGCTGGTTCATTCTCTGTCATTTCAACATCTGCCACTTCAACATTGATGGGAGAACACAACAATGTCGATAGCTTTTTTGGTGGCAATTTTTTGGCGGGTGTAGATTGTGGAAATTGATCTGCGACTACTTCAGAGCTATCTTCAATACATCCAGTATCATGTTGTTGCGGTGGTGCGGTCGTACTGTAGCAATGGTCCAATACAACTTTGCTGGATTCTCCGGACACATTCATTTCATTTTCTGTACATTGGACATGAGCATCCCGAGTCCTAACACGCCGCGTCTGAATTAATAGTTCCTCCATAGCCTCCATAGTGTAAATGGCCTGGCAAGCAACATCTCTCATTCGCTTCACTGTTTATGTATGTATAGTTCGTAGACCCACGGGTAACTAGAGGACAGATTGGAAAAGGGATGTTCAGTTTAAAAACAAGATAGTACAATTGACTGTAAAAAAACATAAAATAGTGGCCAGCACAAAAAAATTTCTAAAGTTATGAACTGTTTGTAACTAACCTTATTTTTGTTTCTTTTCTTTGCAACTTTTTTGACTCGACCTTCAACATCTGCACGCTGTTGCTCCGATACGTATCCGCATGTCTCCCCTTCCTCTTGCGCTGCAACGACTATATTTTCTGTATCCGCATAGACAGCATGGAATGAGGCTCCATCGACTTCCTGAAACATAGTATTTTCATTACTGTGTATCAAAATATTGTTAGCATAAAACGCACGTGAGGACGAACACACATGTACATCTCAATAGCCAAACACGATTTAAACATTGTGTGGAACAATCAAACGACAAGTATTCGAGCTCTGATGACCTAGTTCGATGGAGCTGTCAGTATCCATACCTCTGGCTCTGCATGGACTGCCACGAATGATTGTATTGAAGAGGAGGCATCAGCAACTCCCTGAAACACAGTACTTGCGTTAGTATGGTTTTCAATATCGTAAACATAACACACACTTGGGATCGACAGCACAGGTACATATGAAGAGATAACCACAAATGTTGCATTGTCTAAAAGAATCAAGGAATATTTAAAAATGATCAGATTTAATCGACTTATTTCTCCGATTTCTTTACATCTGCATCATCTAAATGGGATCTTGTGATTGTAGTGGACGCTCCATCATCACCCTGAAACACAGTACTTGCGTTAATAGGGAAGAAAGTATAGCAAATGGAATCACGTTATATGATCACGCTCGATGGAGCTGTCAGTATCCATACCTCATGCTGCTGAAGAATATCTAGGGCTGTTGTCAATGTGGTGCGCACTTCCGAAAGCTGTTGCGCCGATTCGTATCCGCATGGTCCTGCTTCCACCGAAATTACTTGAATGTCAGGCTCCGCATCAAGTGCGTGGGTTGACAATTCAACAACTGCGTGAAACATAGTATTTTCATTAGTAAGGATTACAATATTGAAAACACAACACACGCTTGGGGTCGACCGCACAGGTACATATCAACGGCTAACCACAAATGAAACATGGTGTAGAACAATCAAACGACAAGTGTTCCAGTCCTGATGATCACGGTCAGTTGAGCTGTCAGTATCCATACCTCGGGCTGCTGAAGAACATCTAGGGCTGTTGTCAATGTGGTGGACGCTTCAGCATCTCCCTGAAAGACAGTACTTGCATTAGTATGGATAACACTAATTATAACTGAAAACAAACACCAGGGGACGACAACTAAGGTGTATATCAATTGGAAAGCACTTGGTAAAATAATCACACGATATATACAAACTATTACTTGACATGCATAAAACAAGTCTGTAGCGGAATAGCCAAGTATGATTACCTGATACGCACTAGAAGTGGTTGATAACTGCGAGCACGTGACGGAAGTAGAATGTTCTTGCTTCAGATTCAAGGGATAGTCAAGAAGTTGTAAAGGTAAATTATTGTTTGATAATGAAATGGCAATATTTAAAATTGCCATGTAAGGAGACAGAATACTTGAGTAATGCGCAATATAGCACAGTTCCCTGCGCCCATATATAGATTTCGTTTGTGGGTTATGAAATCTAAAAATAATATATTGATAAATGTCATTATTCAAAAAGCTATACACTCATATCAATGTCGAAAGTATTACAAATTGGAAACAACACCTAAAATATCAATGAATCCATTCGGCTACCTACACACTACCGCAAGGCCTAAAGCTAAAAACGGACACTTGACTCACCAGTGGCGGATTGTGGATGAATAGAGTGGGAATAGCGTTTGCGAGCAATTTTCGTGTTGATCGCCGTTTATTCTTCTTTGTTACCCAAGATGTGGTGTACATGTTTGAGGGAAAGTGCCGGCTGCAGATGCGGTATCGACTTGTTGGACTCTACTTTCCAGCTCATCCAGTGGATATCCGCAATGTCTGACCCATTCTCTTATTCGATCAACAGTTTTTGGGAACACATGCATTGTAGTGCCTTCAGATTTAGCATGGGTCTTCGAAGGGCAACCGCTAATCGAACAGGCAGGCATTGTTGAAAATTCTGAAAAGTAAAGATCAAGATTATTATAAAACCTTGATGATTAAAAATGTCACAAAAAAGTAAATGAACCATACCATGCTCAATGCAAGGTTTGTTTTGGTCGCCGGAACTATACCAGTTCATCATGTGCGGCTTAGTATTTGCATAAGTTACAGAAATGTTTTAAATTATGTGACTAAACTCTGAACATGTGACTCGTCCCTTGGATGTTCTGTCTTGCACAAAAAGGAACCATGCTTACATTATAGACTGGACCCCCGAAGGATGCAATTCGATGACAATTGACACAGATGAATATAAATAGATCTATTGATAGCATAACAATTGAAACTCAAGTCAATAGCAATGAGACCAATGACCATAGCTCTATTGGATACTGTAATAGCAAATAGATTGAAATGTAAAGATTACCGAAATATGACTAGGAAACATGGCCTTACCTTGACCAACAAACAGTTGGATTCAGCAGGCCGAGCAGTATGTTGCAGGAGAACAGGTAGATGGCCACAGGTAGCACACTGACGAGTTTGCTCGAAGCGGTCACAGATAGCACGGCGACAAGCAGATTAGCATAGATCTCAGTGCTTCTCAGGTAGAAGGTTCAGGAGTTGACTTCCAAAGCACAAATATGTTCTCATGAGACATATCAAGTGGTTTATAAGGTATTAGAAACAGGGGTGTGTTTGTGAATGAATGACGTGTGTATGTCGTGGTATTATGTTTATTGCAGGGGGGTGGCCTGCCTCAGGGGAGGCCTGCCTGGAGACACGGGGTCTGAGGAGGCCATGTGAGCGATGGCCCCTGGGCGTGGGATACCTTTTGAAGTGTACATGCTGTTTGGCACCTTGGCCGTTTGCGCCCGTCACAGCCCCCCCATGCCAGCGCTCATCCCCGGGTGCGAACCGCCTTTGATAGAGGGGGTGGGATGGATGGGCCTCGGGCTTGCAGATAAGGCACAGGAAGACTGCTGAATGAAGACACACTTATGTGGATTGCAGGGAGGCGGCCTGCCTCAGAGGAGGCCTGCCTGGAGACACGGGGTCTGAGGAGGCCATGTGAGCGATGGCCCCTGGGCGTGGGATACCTTTTGAAGTGTACATGCTGTTTGGCACCTTGGCCGTTTGCGCCCGTCACAGCCCCCCATGCCAGCACTCATCCACGGGTGCGAATCGCCTTTTGGCGTGCAGGCAAGTGTGTGGGAGCGAGGGGCCATAAGGCCCCTCTCATCCTTTACTTCTCAGTAGAAACTCGTACCAAGTGCCTCCAGTAGTGGGTTCGCCCCTTGCCCTTTTGTGATGTTAACTTTGGATGACATTTGCGTAGATGGGAACACTGAGCAGGACACTGGGCATCCATTTTTGTACCTCCTTTCCACTCCAATTTGGTGACCAGGCCTCACTGCGATAGTACAGCGCGCAGAGCACATGGCCTACAGCCTCGTTCCCACTCTGGCTGGAAAACTCCAGAGGTATTTGCAACAGCTAATAAATGTAACACATCAATCTCTGAGATCACGGTCCTGCATGTGAACCGGCCTGAACTAAGCACATGGCTCATTCATCTCCACAAACGTGTCCTTGTCCATGCACCCTCGCCAGTGGAAACTTACTGCCATTATGACCCTGTGTCCCTGCAAGGTATTCTCTTCATGTGCCAGACCACTGACCACGCCATGATGCCCACCTAGCAGATCCCCAACTAACATTAGACCCCTACTGCAGTATATCGTTGCCTATCAATAACAAATGCCACATACCGGAGATTCTTGTGTGCACAGACTGACACTTCAAACAGTGTATTATAGTGGTCAAGACCCTTGACCTAAGGCCTGTATAATCCAATGTTAATTGATAGTATAGATATATGTGTGACTTTTATAGAGACATAACCGACTGAAAGACTTTGAACAAGTGTTATTTAGTGCATGCATTATTGATAATATATTATGTTAGCTTAGATAGTGACCACCCCGCTTTACAGCAACCTGAACTTCACCCATTCCGAGCACAGGTGTCTGACGTCCATCCTTGAATGAAGACACACTTGATTGATTTAAAAAATTGAAACAACCGTTGTTAAAATATATGTGGTATTTTATTTTGTAGCTTATTTTGACACAAAAATACAAAACTTTACACATTGTACAGTTCAGGTTGCAGCACAGCGAGAGAAAATCCCCTGTACTGACGGCTGTCACTCGGGGACGTTTCTCTTATGGCACGAACGGCACAGGCGGGTATCACTCTTCGAACGCGGTGTCCAAGCATCCTGTGAAGCCACCATGTAAAGGAACGATAGGCCACCAGCCTGTACTACCTGTGAAAAGGAATGAAACAAACTGTTTTTAAATGACCAAGATAAGTTTAATAAACGTTTGTTGTCAATGACAATTCTTGTAACTAATGGCATTCTGCTCGGACAAATGCTATCTAGACACTGCACACTATTGAACGACTTTCATGCGTTACAATGATATGTATATGTAATTTTGGATATAGTAGAAGACCATGAAAGGGGAGTGGCATGACAAGCAGAGTATACTTACTCTTTACTCGGATTACGAGGACGAACAGCTGCACGAAGTTCGTGCATAAGCACAATCATTATCCTCAACACGGACTGTGTGAGGCAGGCTGCCCTGAAGTCTGGCAGCTCGGTGATGCATTGCGGTCGTGGCTCACCTTCCGAAATGTAGGCCACGCATCCCGAGTTTTCACAGCAGCAGCAGTTCTCGTCCTCGGTTTGCATTTCTTGCACCGATTGCATGTGCACCAGGTGGAAACACCGTCAATGCGACGAGGTCCAAGCTCTTCAGCTGTTGAATCGTCCTCCCAATTGCCGTCCGAAGACCCATCGTTTTCGCGTGTTTCCCTTTCCAGTAGTTCCTCCTCGGTATACTCGGGCTCGTACATGTAGGGCATTATTGTATCCATTGTGTGTTAAACAAACTAAAATAATTGATAGCGGTGGTACTGGTATCTGTTCACACGGGCTACAAGCAACGAAGGTAGCTGACCAGAGCACAGAAACGAGTCACAGAATACTCAAAGTAACACAGAGAGAGGAATGAAATCGAAAATCTGCTGCTGTGTGTTGTGAAAAGGTCTGTTTATACTTATTCAGGAAAGAGGCGTCCTGCCATTTCCATGGTGACACGTCATTAGCTGAAGCGCAGCGATTGTTGACACGAGACGTGCTTTGGCGTTGTGAAATGGGCGGTACGTGTCTGCTGATGACAGGCTCAGGGGCGGGGGATATAATTTAGTGCCGCAAAAGCAGGTCAGCCAGGGCGATGGGGGAAATGATAGGATTATCACAAAATGGCAGCTCCCTGGTGCCTGTTTTCGCGTGCGTTTAATGGACGAAAACTCGGGTAAGGTCCATAGGAAATCTTTCTAAAATCGAGCGATTTAGGCTTAAAAACACATGGCCGACCCGTAGGGGCAATAAAAATTTTTGACCGAACCATTCCTTTAATATGTATATATATGGACGCCATGATACCCCTGTCCCCCTCATGTGTGTCTAAGTACTTTTCGAACGGGGTCAGGGGACGTGTACCTGCCTGTCTCAGCTCTGGGTGGGATAGCCAATGTCTCAGTTGTATATATCGATATCTGTGGGTCTCCTTCTACCCAAACTCTGTTTTGCACTGTTCGAATTCTTTAACCTTGCCATCCCCATACATGTCCCGCACCATCCGACATCCCCCCGAATACCAATCATCAAATGCCGGGTTCTTACAGCCTGGGGAGAATTGTGGGTTCTTGAACAGAGGTGTGTATGGGGAGGGAAAGGTAGTGATGTGGGCCCGTTTGACTGCCACGTCCCAGGCTTCCCCTATGGTTGAGGTGATTCGACTACTATACATCTGGGGAGGTCTATACTCCCTTGGGAGCCACAACGTTCCCTCTAAGCGCCCGGCTACTACTGCCCTATCCATCGGTCTCCATGGTTTGTCCCGATCCTCTGAGCACAGAGTAATTTTAAATCCCAGCTCTTCAAGTGAAACACTCTTCTTTAGCAGCATGTGATAAACTATTAGTGATGGAACATTTATCACTGCCGCGTTCAATCTATTATAGTCAGGGAGTTTCACTTGGGTGATATATTTAGTTGATATCAAGCACAACGCAGAGATTTCCTTAAATAAAATTAAGGTGTTGCTGTGGTTCAAAACTAGACCGGGACACAAGCTGGGGTCAAGAACAAATTCTAACTTTAAATAAGTAGATGCAACAGCCTCCGTTTTAGGCGGATTGTGAAGCAGTGGGCCTTGTAAAGTGAACTTGTGCTCGGGTGCAGTCACATTCCTTGTAGGGATGGATTCCCATTGGTGGCCGTGAACCTGATGCGTTGCGCTTGCTGCTCCAATTATGAGTTGCAGGTTTTCTCCATCGTCACATATTTTGACCCCAAGAGGTTTAAAGTTGTTGAGAAAAGCGTATTTATCTTCATTCTCCAAGCCCTACTCATAGTTAGAGACAGAACTTGTGGCAGGTGGATTAATTGTCGGTCTGTCAAATGTGACCAGGCTTCGGGTCTCCTGCAATCCTCTATGCACCCCTCTTCCTTGGATAACAGCAACAGCTTCCCATCTAATCCACACATGGGGTTTGCTCCCAACCAATGACCACCCCTGAGAAGTTAACAATTATACTGGGAGGCATAATTTGGGCACTCAAGTTGTTGGCATTGATAAAGTAAGCCACTCTCTCTCACTTGTGTTGATAGATGAGTGGCCTGCAGGGTTCCGTTAGAGGCACTGACTTGGACTTTCTGACTTCCTTGCAGAGAAGCTTGCTGCTGTTTGGTTTCTTGCTTTGTTTGATCAGAGTTCCAACCTGTTTGCCAGGTAGGTAATATAAGAGGAGTCGACCAGTTTATTGTCCTCTCAGGAGATGTTAGGTCAATGATTTCCACATATGGCGTCTGCATCTTAGCATCCTTATTTTCCATCTTTTTTTGGGGGCTTTTTGCTGTTCCTGGGGCTTCATTGCGATCTGATTGTTGAGAGCGACTGACCTTAGTGAGTACGTTGCAAGGGGAACTGGTAATGGTCCTTTAGGTTGCAGAATCTTGTTTTTACTCAAGCAAGATTTTGGGAAGCTGGAGGCTTTCACTTTCTTAGCTACCAGTGCTGCTTGCTCAGTTGAATGTAAACCATCTAAGAACCTCTGTGTGCCTTTCTGTGCTTTTTTTTTTAGAAAGATTGAGTTTCCTTTCGACTCGGGCTTTGGCTAGTTTCAGCATAGCTGATCCAGACAAACGTTGTAGGTTGGAGGTGTACTTCCCCTTCACCTTCTAGGCATTTTGGGCTGAGGGGTCTCAGTTGTTCCCTGTTTTTATAGAGGTTCCAATGGCATCCATGCTGTTGTGACCAGGACCATATAGATCTGTCATGCTTGCCTGACCTTGTAGTAACTTTAAAGGAGGCCACCTGTCAAGTGCTGCACGGGCCACTGAAGAAATGGAAGCTCTATGTTTAACAACTCCAATTTCCGGTTGATTTCGTACATGCAGTCTGTGTGAGTTCTAACTTCTTCCCAAATAATGTCATTGAGGTTGACAAAAGAACTCAGGACAGCGTTCAGGGCTTAGACAGTAGGGGATGTCAACCTTATTCTATCGTCTACATCTCGCAAGGTGTAATGAAGATCAGAGTCAGAATTGCGAGGCGATATAGTTTCAAACGAGAGGCCATCGTGGCGGTCCGGGATCTTTATGTCTGCATCAATTATTTCGGTTAAATCAGAAGGTGACCCCATAAATGAGGCATCACAAGTCTGCTGAATGACACTTTGCCCACTTTCTGCATTAGGTTGATCAGCGTCAGCCGCATTTGCTACGATAGTGTTTGTGAAGTCGATCATACGTGTGTACGATCGATAGTGGCCATAGCTCGCATAGCCGATAGGCCTTTTATTTCCGTGCTGGCAAGAGTTGCAGGGAAGAAATCTGTGATGCGCAAGCCAGCTATGGGCGATGTATGGAGGGCAACGTTCTTTCGTTTCCAATGAATACGAGATTTGGAATCCTTTGCTTGATGTATTTTTAGGAGTTCTTCACAGCCCCTCTGTATTTATATGTATTCTCCAAGTTCAATTAAGTCCTCACATGGGCCAGATTGATACGATCTCTTGGTTGCTCTGGGGATTTCAAGCTAAACGAGCGAGAAGGCTGCTGTGCCTACTGCTAGGGGAAGATAAATTCATGCAGTTTGTGGAATTATCATATCGCCTGTGTTTTTGTAGCCATCCTATCCACAGGATGTTTCCCTCTCAACCTCAATCTCCGCTTTCTGATTTCTCAAATCCCAGGTGGCTAGCCATTAATGGAGGAGCAGTGTATACAAGTTTCCATTGCATTGATTTTACATGCAGATTTGACAAGGGAAATAAAGTAAGTCAATAGTTTGAGGGGAGCAGTAGTTACTCAAGGCTAGTCACGTACTAGTGAGTGAGTAGAATGTAGAGCTGGTTTCAGCCAGGCTGCCCGTCTGCTGTTGACTGCCAGTGACTGCAATAACCTCTGCTATCAGCTCTGCGATCTCTCTATGAGTTGTTCGCGGTTTTGTGCCTCCCACAGATATAGAAATGAAAATAGACTCAAAAGTCTTGTGTAGACTGCTAGTGACTACAATAACCTCTGCAATCCGCTTCGCGAGTTGTTCGAGGTTTTTTGCCTCCGACAGCAATAGAAAGTGAAAATTGACTCAAAAGTCTTGTGTCGACTGCCAGTGACTGAAATAACCTCTGCTTGAGCCTGTCTCTCTTTTCACACTTGACTTTTACTTTACCACAGTTCAACACAGGCTTGCTCGAGCCTGTCTTTCTTTTCATACTTTTTCTTTTACTTAACCACAGTTCAACACAGGCTTCCCTCTGCCGTGCTCCAGCATGTCTTTTTTTTCATACTTTTACAATTTCACTTCTCACATGGGTCTCCCTCCACCGGAATCAAACACTCTTTTCTCTTTGTAGGGTTCCCCTTCCCAAGTTTTATTCCATACAACTTTTATCTTACTTTACTTTTACTGCTGAAGACTTTCGAAACTGCAAGGATTTTACATAGACCTGTGCAGGACCTCTTCAACCTCACTTTAAACAATTTGACTATCTTCATCAAAACTCAACACCAATGCTTCTTGGTACTTGTGGTTCCTTGGATTGATAATTTCTTTATTTTGCCCACTTGGCATTTTCAAAGTTCATATACTTCGCTTTTCCACTCAACACTTTTATTCAAGATTGCGGTCACTTTGACTCCTTCGTTTCCCGTTTATCCCAACTTCAAACACTTTACAGAGACTTTCAAATGTGCGATTCCGCCTCGGGGGACCACTCTGTATACTCTCATAACAGTTCAACAGTTGTCTTTTCCATTACGCGTTTACATGCGCAGCCTTCAACTCTTGTTACAGTTTAATTTGCCTTTAACAGAAACCGGGTCTTTGTTGCCTTCAATTACTCACTGGTCATGATAATTGGGCTTCTTTCTTCAACGCCTTTAATGTAGCAATCAAGGCTGTTACCAATACCTCCTCTGCTCCTCCCTGACCTCGTTGTTCACCTGGGAGGGGAGCAGGCCGCCTTGAAGCACTCTGAAGATATATCCTCTCTTCTCAATCGGTTTCAGTCTTGGAGAGCTTACGGCTTTCCGAAAGTATGGAATTCTCGCCTGGCTCGCTCTCGTTCTCCGCATGTGCCGATCAGCCCCTTGGCCTTTCAACTTCGATAGCCTAGTTCGCATCAGCCCCGGAAAAGCTGCTCCTTCTCGTACCCAGCCTCACTCAGAGTGTGCCTGTGCATGTCACCTTTTTCCTGACAGGGAGTGTTAACAAGTGGCAGGTGTATGTAATTAGGATTACGTGCCTGACTATGCCTGATCTTATTAAAGGGACAGGGCCATTGCAAGTCATTAGAGGTAATCTTCCTGGTCTCATTCCTCATCTTCCTTGGCTCAGTAGTGTTGTTAGTGTAAAGTGCGGAGGAATAATGAAAGCTGAAGTTTCCAATAAAATAGGTAGGGACAGGAGTTGCATGGGTTGTGGAAAAAGGGGAATACCATGTCTCACCATCAGGTGCTCCCCCCCACTCCCTGAGGACCCCGTACCCAGGTGATCCTCCCTCGCTTGTACACCCCTAGGGTCGGGATCCAAAGGCGATGGCCTTTCCTTGGCCACCTGAGTACAGGAATCCCGGGGACTAGGTTGTGAAACACCCTGTGGTTTTTCACAGGGTTCGGATTATCCAATCTGGGCCATTGGCTGGGTCCTGCACCGTTTGGCAGGCGAATGAATTTGGTGGGACTCAACTGCAAACTAGTGTTCAGGCCCAGAAGCAAGGTGCCACTACCCGGCTGAGACATCTGGGGCCAGATTACATAAACTCTGCACTGGTGCAAGTACAAAGTTGCACCATATTAGCACTAAAGCAAAGATTGCCCTTTTTCTAAAAACACTGGACCATATTAGAATACCATTGCACCATGACAAGCATGGTATAAGCACCAAGGAAAAAATGTCCCAGTGTTTTTGAAAATAGGGCAAACTTTACCCTAGGGTTTATATCGTGCAACTTTGCACTTGCACCGGTGCAAAGTTTCTGTAATCTGGCCCCTGGTGGGTCGTGGAGAGTGGATCAGGTTACCGGCCCTCCGGACTCCTTCCTTATTGCTGTGATGCATGTTATGGCATGCAATCTTTCTAGGGTGAACGAGTTGTTGTGGCTCAGGTGCTGGGAATTCAGGTCAGATGTGTGCAGTGCAGGTGGTGATCTTGGGTCTCTGTGTGGCTTACTTCAAAGGAGCAGCCTTAATCTGCTACTGTTGTGGCTTCTTCTATTTGCCTTATTGGTCCATGCAAGCATACAGAGAAAGGTACATATAAGGAAATGTCATCCAATTCTGGCTCCTTCTCCTTTTCTATGCCTCACAGCTACTTTAGACAAGTTCCTCCGTACAGAGGCTCCGATCTTCCTTCTGGGAGACACTTGACAGAAAACCAGAAGCAGAGATGGATCCAAGACTCACAGGGACAGAAATGCTTCCCTGCCTTCTCCTTATCCTCATCATCATTCTCCCCTCCTCCTTCCTGCTTTCCTCTACCAAGGAGTCGAAAGGAGGGACTTATATGGACGGCGACTGTGAGCAAGATGTTTGGACACATCTCTTAATGGCTGTATTGCTCCTTTGAGGTCAATGCAGGCCCCAAAACCTAGCCCTCTGTTAGGCAATTCCTAAACCTAAAAGGCCTCCCTTTGACGCCAGATAGTAGGAGTTAGATCCTAAACGTGTGGAAGAACCTGGATCTTATGTCCATGCTCAGATTCATGAGTTCACTTTACCCCCTGAGGGCAGAGCAGAAGTCCCCCCTACTACACTGAAGTTTAACTCATTGCAGTCAGGTTTGGGACACACTTCCGTGTCTGCTGGGGAAGTGGCTGTAGGCGATCCCATTGACAAGGAGGCAGCTGAGGCAATAAGAAATTATGACGGGACACATCTTACCAATCAGGCTTGCTCTTCCATTTCTTAAATAACACAATTGCTGTTTGAGGACGTACATGCCTGAACTGAGGAAGGGGCAGAATGCCCCACATTGAGGGGCACCATGCACCACCACGCCGACCTCCTTTCAGACTTTGCGGTTGATGGGGTCCAGCAGCTGCCTTGACCATGTGCTCCTCTGTGGTAGTCGGGAGACAGGTCCATGTCAGTGGCCAATCCCTTCTTAAAAGTCTGTGGCCCTTTACCTGCCCTTTCAGGGTGCCAGGCATTTGGGAAGCAACTGGAGGAGAAATTGTACCATGTCCATAAGGATGAGAAGTATCCAGGCATCCTCAGATGGAATTAGAAGTCTTGTGATTCCAACCACTATTCCACTTACTGTGGTACAACAGCCATGCCAACTTGTGGCAGGCCTAGTACATGGGAAGTCATTTGGGATCCTAGAAGGTGCTTCATGGTGATATCTCCCCCAGAGATGTTCACTCCAGACTGGACAGGCACCCCAATATCATTCTGGCTTCAGCAGGAGACTGACTAGTGTTCTGGGATCTCAGATACGCATTCCTCCTAGGTATAATTAAGATCATCCAACAATTGACTCCTCAGGTACACAGTAGGATATCTATTTTCAATTCCCGGTTCTTCCTTTTGGTCTTCAATCAGTGCTGAGAGTGTTTGAAAATTCTGGCATATTGATTGGGAAAGTTGATAGGGAGGGCCTGCTGTGAATCCCTATTTGGACAACCTGCTAATATAGGGGACAGTCAACCAAGAGGTGATATTGGCAATACCAGGAGGCTACTCATGGCATTTTTCTCAACACCAAGAGGTCTCACCTGGCTTCCTCTCAGGTCCTTTTGTTCATGGGGACCCGATTTGTAATGGTGAAGTTGTGAGTGTGTCTCACAGAGACAATGGCAGATCGGATCATCCTGGAGGTTACATGGCTTTGTCACCTACAGTGTGCCGCAGCACCAAGATGGTTGCGGATTCAAGGTCTGACATTGGGTTTTGTATTTGTCACCTGCTGGGTGCATCTTCACTTACTCCTCCTACATCCCCATCAGAATTGGACTCCAAGCTCGATGAACATCAAGATCTCCCTCCCTGGTTTAGCACAGATAAAATCAGCCATATAGTGCTGGCTGAATCTGGTTAATCGCCTCAAAAGGTTTCACTCGCAGTTCTCCTTTGCCATCCGCCATCAGCACTAATGCAAACGCACCAGAGGATGGGGTGCATTGATGGGACCACAACTATGCAGGTTCAGTGGTCCCCCAGGAATACCTCTGATCCTCCAACTAGAGGGAACTGGAGGCCAGACAATGGGCTCTCTTGGCCTTCTAATCTCTACTTCAAGCATGTGCTGTCAGGATCTTGATTGACAACCCAATGCCAGTGGCCTATGTAAACCGAGAAGAGGGAGTGGGCTTCCTTCCCCTGGCTCAGATCTCTCTGCAGTTGTGTTGGTGAGCACAGAAGAACTTGTTGTCTCTGGCAGCATCCCACATCAGAGTGGTCCACAGAACTCTTGCCGGCTACTTCTGAAGGAATGTTCCATGTTCCTAGTCTGGCGGTATTTGAAGTGTCATGAGGACCTTTGCACCTCCAGTGGTGGTCATGTTGGCCAGAGTGCTCAACCACAAGGCTTGAACACATGATGCTCTCTGTGTCCATTGGCCATTGATGTTCCTCGACTTGTCCCTCCCTGCCCCTTCCACCCCCCAAGGTCCTTTGAACCCCAGGGTCCTGAAAAGTATCAGATTCAGCAGGGCTCACGTTCTTTGGGCTCAGAGAATGTGGTTACCTGCCTCCTTTTGTTATGAAATGCCCCCCTCTCCTTCTTCCTAGGTCTCATGTTCTATCTGCAGCAGACGCCACGCTGAGCATTGGCAGTTTTTTTAAAAAAAGAGGATGTTTTGAAGGAGTGTTTGTTGGAAGGCAGAGGACCTTTATCGGTTAGGCTTGCTCTGAGAAAGAGCAGAACTAGGTGCAATGAAGATTACTTGTAAGTAAGCAGAGTAGCACTTTTGCTGAGACTGCCTCCAACGTGCGCCCATTGTGAGCTTGTAACTCTGTCATTATCAAATTTGCTCAAACCGCATCCTATACATTTGGAAGTGTAATAATTAGGCACGTGTTTTAATTAGTCTGAAGCCAAACAGGTGTCAATGCTGAGTGTTCGGTGTCCATAGCACCAGTGTTAATTCAGTCTCATTTTCTCACTCGCCTCCAAATTGATTTCAATTAGCAGAACACAACGACCAATTTGCAGACCATAAATAGGGCCCCCAAACCTCTTGCGTGCTGTCCCATACTTCAGCTCCTCTCGAATGCAAGGGACACACTTGGCCCGGAAAGATGTGCAACCAGCGCATGGGAAAACTTAAGACCTGTGCTATTATTGCAAGGAGACTTCATGCTACAGGGACAGTATTTTCTCGCTCTTGGCAATGATTGTCTATCAAATAAACCCACTTGCCTCTACTTAATTGAATCAGCAGGCGCTTAATGTCTTCGAACCGGATGACGGAGAAACGGTTTCAGACTCCGCCTAACTTGACCCGGAAGCCGCGCGATCGCTTAGTGCTCTCCCGAGGAAACGCTGATGGTAGGTAACAGTAACTGACTTTTACTGAAGAACCAAGCGTGAATTCAGTCAATGAATTATTTTCTTGAAGTGGCCCTTTTCATTTTATTGGTTTCAAACAATATGGTTTGCTGTAATAATCTCTCAGACATTTTATGGTGTAAGTGTAGGCTTTTGCGACTGGCTGCGGGGGTCGGAAGTATATGGCACCTCAGTTGAGGCAGTGACTCCAACCATGGAATATGTTTCTTTCATCTTGCATATGCCATCTGAAGGAGTTCGGCTTTGATATTCACGAATCGTATCTCATGTATGTCCCATTCCTTTAGGGTCATGCGCATCCAGTTATTGTCTGTGCATTCTGGGACTTGTATTTTCATGTTGCACATGCATGACTACGATTGTTGGAAGGCGTAAAAAAAGGTATCCATAGATTTTACCAAATACTTTTTATTCGAGGCATTTTTTTACCTAATTAAATTGTTATTTTTTAAAAAATATATATACCTGGAGGGGCGTGGGCAGGGGAGAGGTGAGCCAGCCAGCCCCCCCCTTTCCAATACAAATTATTCGGTGAATTTTGCATGAAATTGCTTCTGTTAAAAAAAAAAGGAGTTTCCTGGTATCACCCGATTGGAATGGGTCATGTTGGCATGTATGTGTGTTTTACTTAGGCGCACGGGTAGTGTTGAATTAAGACAAACACCAAGGCCATGTGTGTTGGTACTACTTAAACGTTAAACCTGTTATTGGAGAACGTGTGCACTGTGCAGAGTTCGCAGTTTGCCCCATATTGTGCAAAGGCAGGCTATCCAGCCTTTTCGGTCTTGAATTTTGCCTCCCCCACAACAAATATTCTTGTGAGAGAACGGATCCCCCGGCCCCAAAACCTTCTTGAAGATGTTGGGTTTGTTCACAGGGTGTAGTATGGGGCCACGTTTGCTTCCCAGTCCATCCAAATTTGATGGTCTTTATGTATGTATTTATTTATTTTCAATTTGTGGATTGCCCGCAACTGGAAATTTAGGTCTGGAAAAAGCATAGCATGCCCTCCTCCCTTATTCTAGGTGCAATCACGCTTAAATTAAACAGTTGTATGGACGCAGCTAAAGCAAAGGACAGTTCTATAAAATTAGGGCACCCGCTCCCTTCGAGCTGGCATTATTGGGACACTCGTCTCCAATCCTGCCCGTCCACAAAACAATAGTATGTTGACAATGGAAGTTGTGCACTTGCTTGACTTGAACACTTCCGATACCAGTGAATTGTAACAGGGAACCCCAGGACTGAGTGTTGCACGCTTGACAGCGGGCCGGGGCCGGAGCCGGTTTTAGGGCAGGGCGGGCCGGGCGGCCGCCTGGGGCGCCCTGCCATTAGACCCCCGCCATTCCAGTTCAGGGGAGTCTTTCAAGGTCTCCCCCTCCCCCCCCCGCCTCCTTCCGACCTGGCGTGGTGGGAGAAGGCACTGCATGCGCTCAATTGAAATTAAATGTGCTCTGCAAAGCATATCTAATAAGAAATTGGGCGCCTGCCATGCCTAATGAAGATTTGACGCTCCCACCCCCTCCCTGCCCCATGACTAGGGGTGTGCGGGTGGAGGCACCAAATTGTTGTTTTTCTGCCTGGGGCGCTGCAGCTTCTAAGGCCGGTGTTATGTAATATTTAGTATCCCATACCGATGTGGTATCCACCCTATGTCCATTTGTCAGTGCAAAGTGGCGCAAACTCGTGTTGTGGACAGTTCTGGAGGTGACGACATGGTGGAACCTTGAGGGGGTACCCAGATAATGTGGCAGCGTCCTCCTTCCTCCCCCCCCCCCCTGGTTAAGGGGGAGGAGTTTTGGGGAGAAAAGCCAGGTAAGGAGAAAGCAAGCCGCGGGAAAATGCAAGAGGGGCGGAAGCCCGCCAAATGGCCCTGAATGCCCGTGAATAATTAATAATGGAGGTGGGCGTGCCTGGGGGCTTATAAGCAGCCGGTGGACTGGCAGCATGATCTTCGCAGCCAGACCACGCCAGACCAAAGGTTGGAGACAGCAGTTGTGCACAAGCAAGTGCAGAGGCTGAGTGGCTTGGAGGGGGCCACATGCCCCTGCATCCTGAGCCAAACTGCCGCAGTGCCTAGGGAAATGTCTCTAGGGGTGGTCAGCCAGCTGCAGCAGGTGAGTGTAATGCCGTCAGGCAGTCGGGGGCAAGGTATGGTGTGGGGTAATGGGGCGCACTATGGGAGAGTGATGCCAGGCTTTGCACCAGTGCAGGCGGCGGGGAACGCTTTAGTTTGGTACATCCCTGTGGCATACAAGGAGAGGATTTGGCAGAAGGAGTACTTAGACATTTTTACCTTGCTAGATATGGAACCAGTGGGGCTTGATCTACGCCAGATATCAGAGAAGGGAAGGGAAAAAGACAGGGAGAGGGTCAAGAAAGAAGAGACTATTCACAATTGGTTGGCGGCTTTCAGGATGTTGGCATCCATGAGGATGCCAGGGCATTATTTGCATATGAACAATACATCCATACTGCATATCTGACATATGGCAGCAAAGCTTGATTGAAATATGATGGGGGTTTTAGGCTAAAGATGCACATTTGGCCGGCAATGTCATGGGATGAGTTTGATGTGATGGGTTATATTGAGAAAATGGTATCAGCAAGGGAAATGGGGGGGGGTTTGGGGGGGATAAGGCTCAGGGCGAGAAGCCTTGTTCTAAGGAGAGATGGTCTTATGGGGACAGGAGGAGGGGATCCTTTCGCGGGCGCGCCTCCTGGAATAGTAGACCCAGTTATCAGCAGGGGGAGCAAGCACATTGCTGGAAAAGTGAGCAAGGGTATTGCCCCTTTGGCACAATCTGCAAATTCAAGCATGTATGTGGCAAGTGTGCAGGGAATCGCAGCACTTTTTCATTCAATGGTGGAAAGAAGAGCAATAGCTTGAAACCAAAATAGAATGCTAAGTACAATTGACACCCCCTTGACCATACTCCTGGCCAAATTGATCCCATTCTTGAATACGTACCACAATAGCGCCGATGAAAAACTGCTTTGGGAAAGTTTCAGGTTGGGGTTTGTAATCTGTTACAATGGTGCCAGTGGGAGCAGGGAAGCAGACCATCTAAAGTCAGCATTGAAAATGCCAGAGGTAGTGGAGCAGAAAATTGCTAGAGATTAGGCTGGGTAGGGTGGCGGGGTCATTGGTGGCATAGCTAAGGAGAGTTGTAGGGTTCATTATGCTTCCTTTGATGATGCAGTGGAGCTAGTGAGTGCCACAGGGAGAGGCGCTCTGATGGGGAATGCCTATATTGAATCGGCCTTTAGGCTACTGCCAATTAGCAAAGAAAGCTATCATTTGCTGGGTTTCAAGGTGAAGGGTTCGTACTGTTACGACAGATGCTTACCAATGGGGTGTGCGCTATTTCATGCACTTATTTAGAAAAATTAAGCACTTTTTTGGAGTATGCACTGAAGCAGATGGCCCGGGCGGGATAGTAATGCACTACCTTGATGACTTCTTGTTCATTGGGAAGGAAGGGACAGATGAATGTGGCACGCTAATGAACAGGTTCCAGTCATTGATGCAGGAGATGAGGGGTCCCCTTGGCTTAGGGGAAAACGGTAGGTCCACTCACAAGGTTGACATTCCTGGAAATAGAGAGTCCCTCGGTGGAGGGGAAGTCAAGACTGCAGAGGAACAACGTGGTGAAACTTAAAGAAACGATCAAGGAATTGAGGGGCAGGAGTAAGGCCACGTTGAGGTAGATGCAGTCATTGGTGGAAAATGTGAACTTTGCTGGTAAGGTGATCCTGGCTGGAAAGGTATTTGCCAGGAGCATTGAACTCAAAGACTGTAGGGCTGCAACACGCTTCCAAACACGTGCGTCGGGGGCGGAAGATGTGGGATGATTTCAATGGAGTACTACTTTGGCAGGAGCAGTGGGCTAGTAGCGAGAAACAGAGACTTTTTACTGATGATTTAGGCTCCCACGGATTTGGGGGCTAGCTCTAGGGAACGAGTGGTGCGGGCTGGTTTGGCATGCGGCATGGCACAGGATGGCATTACCATAGACCTCACTTTTCTGGAACCTTTTCCTATTGTAGTGGCTTTCAGGCTATGGGAAGAGTCATTGGTGAATAGAAGGGTGATTCTCTGGTCAGATAACCTGGCGGTGGTTCAAATCATTAATCAGCGATGTCCAGTAACTTAAGGGTACTTGGGTTGCTGAGTGAGCTGACAACAAGCCTGCTCAAGTTCAAAGAGCACAACACGTTCCATGGGTGAAGAACGCCCTCTCCCTCTCACTCTCCCTTCAAGGTTCAGTGGTGGGGCATGATTGGGGAAATCTTAGCTCACTGATCTACACAGCTTTGGCACTGGGCACAGCAAGGAGGAACAACGTATGCTGGGAGCAATTCTTGACTTTGAAGGAACAATCTTTGACAGAGCACCAAAAGGGATTGCCAGCACGTGCTTTTGTCGTATGGGGATGGCGGTTTGTCTTACCATTTACCAAACTAGGGAGCCTGATCCACGAAAGCACATTGCATTTTAATGGACATATAAGGTTGGGAGAAGCAAACGGAGAGCAAGCCTGATGCGAGGCATCCCATGGATGTTGCTACCACAGTTTAATAGAAACTCTGCCTAAGACTTGCCATAGTGAGGGTTTTGTTCAGTCGCTTTCACCTTGGCCTTCTTTTGGAGCTTTCAGAGTGAGCGAACTGGTTCCTGAGAATAGAGAGGGATGGGGCTCTGGGTTTTAAAGGCTGGAAGATGTGCAATTGTCAGAAGAGCGGGTGCACATTTATCTAAAGAGGTCTAAGATGGATCAAAAAGGAAAAGGGAGAACAGTCACCCTCTATAGCATCCAGGGGAGCACAGTGTGTCCAGTCACTGGACTGACCACTTACATTTGAGAGAGGCAGCAGGCGGGGGCTGGGTAACCTCTATTTTTGCACAGGGATGGGTCGGCTCTGAGCAGTTTCCAATTCAAGAACGTGATGGACATGGCCTTGAGAGGCATGGAAGTGACAGCAGGGGTGTTCGGAACACACTCATTTAGAATCAGGCGGCTACATCCGCAGCCGAGCTGGGCATGGGGCCTGAGGCAATTATGAGAATTGGGTGTTGGAAGTCTAGGTGTTTTAGGAGATGTAGAAGGCCAGACAAAATGTAGTAGTAATGTACCACCTTCTCATCTCCCTCCAATTGACAGCAGCCCGAAGGAGAGAGACGGTCCGTTTGGGTGGTGGGCCCTTCTTTTGTGACAAGGGGCAGGGCTAATTGGATGACGGAAAGGGAGAGGATGACCGCTGGCGAGTATTGGGTCTAGTGGTATGGTGTGCCCGTGATGAGTTGGGCGCAGTTACAAGGGCACATTGACAAATGTTGGGCAGGCATCACAGGCCCGCCGTAATTAACATCCACCTAGGCGGCAACGACCTGACAAACTTGGGCAGAGGGTCATTGATGAGGGAAATGATGTGCATCTTGAAGGAAGTAGTCTTCTCAGTTGGGTGATGCCGAGATCATCTGGTCCGAGATCATCCCAAAACAGGCATGGAGAGGAGCAGAAAGTCATTCTGCAGTGGAGAAATCAAGGAGTAAGTTAAATGGGGCAATGGCAAAGTTCTGCAAGGGGCAGAGGTTTCACGCAGGTCAGGCATGGTCTGATCAACTTAAATCACCTGATTACTATTAGAGGGACGGCGTGCATTTGTCGATAGCAGGCATGGATCTGTTCTTTTGGAATTTGTGCACTAAAGTGCTGGAGTTGTAAGATAAGAAGGGGGAAGCAACGGTGGGCGTGGACCTACCTTTGGCGTGGCAGTGTTTGTTGTGTCCAGTGGCACTATACAGACTACTAACGAGCCGTGGGAAGGGTTTTCTCTCTTCTCGCAATCAGCGCCCCTTTAAGGCCTAAGCCTCAAGGGCACTGGAGGTATCGACTTTTACATGTCTGTCGTGTTCTTATTCTTTGTATCCTGGGTCTTGAAGTCCAGGTACATAATGGGGTGGAGGATACATGGGTACAAATACCAGAATACAAAAACTACCAGATGGAATGGGGCACACGTTTGGCAGAATATTGATGGCTTACTTCTTTAAGGACAGTTTGCTCCTCCGAGGATCATCTGTCTCCTCTTACACTATTGGAAGCGCCTGATGTGAGAGTTGCAACATGATATTTTGTTTTAATGTAGGAGGCGGTGAGTGCGTGTCACAGTGGCACCAATATTCTAATCTTGCCCTTCCTTTTACACATCATTGTGGTCTGCTGACTGGCAAAAAGATGCTCCTGGCCAGCCCACGACAACATCTCCCAGAATGCATGTTTGACAAACAAGCACACAGCTGGAAACGGGTTGCCTGGTGACACGAAGTAAACTTTATTCCTTAAAGGCTGTGTATTTGAACCTCAGCTGATTGAGCCTGAACCGCCACAATCGAGCCTCTTGCTCTGCTATGAGGTTGGCATTACGTGTGTCCCTTCTACCATGGCCCTGCCCACTTCTGCGATCTCGTCCTCTCCTTTTCGGAGAATCATGGACCTAGCCAGGTAGGTTACATTTTAAAAATGCGAAGTTGATCTGTAACTTGACCTGCGGACGGCTTTGCTATCTGGGCAAAGGTGCTTTAGAGACCACTCAGGCGAATCTGACCTAATTTCTCTAGCCCACCGTACCTTACAATCTTTAGGGTGGGCCACGGGAGGGAGTGTGTGTCTAGGTTCTTTTGGGGGTCGGTGTTTGGGGTTCCATACTTTACCCGGAAGAGGGAGACCTGGGTTGCGTGTTTCTTTCTTCGCACTGCTAGTCGGGCCAGACCCCTCTGCTATGAAGTGACTTTCATGCCTGGCTGGGCAAAAGCAATGTGTGTTTATGTAGTTTAGGGAAATCGACGACTAAAGCCTATTCTAGTTAACGTGAGAATATCTACTCTCATTTTGTCTTTAGTCATGGGTCTCGCCTGTTGTTGCCCGAGGTATGGAAAGGATCTCATGAACTATGAAAACAAGTTCCAGGTATGTATGTCCTTTCTGCCTTGCTTTTAATCTTTCAACAGAAGTATTGCAAGTTAAAATCGTACTAGTCTTATGTGCATGTTGCAAAGCTGTGCCGATCCTGTGATTTGTGGAGGACTATACGCCCATTGTTTAAAAATAGTTGTAAAATGTCTTTTGATGTCAGCTTCGTGACCACCAAAATGTGTTTTTTCCACTATTGAAAACGCAACGTAGGCCATGCACTTGCTCAACGACGTGCATACTGCAGCCTTCACATGCTTGTGCCAAAAATGGCATGTCCAGATCCCAGTCTATAAGGATACAGGGTCGGACTGAGGCATAAAATTGTCTTGGGCACCAATGGAAAAAGTGGCCCATAGTCAGAAATGGCAATTTGTTTTCTTCCACACTGGCTGAGTAGCACAAAAGGGGAGTCTACATTTTGCAACATATATTGTTCAGTAACAATGGTCAAAACAACTAGCTGTACAGTGGTAACTCATCTAAGTGGCATAGCACCACACCAGCACACTAGACCTGCACTTCCGTCTTTTGCCTATAGGCCAGCCCATGCCCGTGCCTGTAAGGATATGACGTTATCCAAGCAAAACAAAAACTTCTCCAATTGGTCTCTGTATTCTGCTGGTGGCTGGTTGAAGCATCCCCCCCCCCTCTCAGCTGCCACTACACCAGGTTGGGCGGGACACGAGCTGTGATTCGGACTGTACGGTGCAGATTCAGCCCTGTACGCCGCCGGGTGGCAAACGTTATGATATATACATTTTTTTTTTGTTTGTTCCGGTGTACAGCTGACTGGTTATTGACTGCATTGGTGCTTGAGTCTGTCGATTACCTTTATTTTATTTGAGTATTTGCAAGGCACCTATGTTTCAAAGCGCACTGGCAGCTCTAAGCAATTTGAAAAGGTGTAACACCATTGCGGGGTTGTGAATTTAGGGGGTGTCGTCCTACTCTTTTCTTGTGGCCACGTTGTCCCCCATACATGATTTTAAAGGCTTATAATAAATGTTTTTTAAAAAGACTAATTTCGTGCATGATATGAACACGGTAACAGTCACTAAATATGTCTTATTCAGTGGTCGAAGTGTTTGAAAAGAAGTAGTGGAACTATGTTCTCTGCTAGCCTGTCGCTGCTCCCCACAGACCCCATCACCACACCCACTCCGCGCAATCCAAACCCCTAAACAAATGTGCCAGCTGCTTAAGTGAATTTTGAGTGCATTGCACTGGAGTGCAAGTTTCAACTTCTTCCTACGCTTTTATTTTAAAACCAAAATCATTCCGGAACGGTTTCTTTAAAAAAAAAAAAAGTATAGGAACAGTAAAACTTAATTTATAAAGTAGAGCAGCACTTCTCCCGCCCGCTTGGACTAGTATTGGTGCATGTAGTTCTAGTTGTTAGAACATGTAGTATCTGTGTGTTAGAAAGTTGACATATGTTGGGCTTGCTGAAAGTAAATTGGGGACTCCTGTCCAAAGGATGTATACTAAAGCAAAATAATATGTTCTATAGGCCCATACCATTGGAAAGCTAACTTTTAATATTAACAATAAGAATGACTGTACATATTGATAAATGGGTACAATGTTTGACAGGAACACAAGACAATGAAAACAAATATAATAACTGATCACATTAATTGAAAAATCAGTTTTTCCGCTGAGATACCATCACATAAAGAAAACAGTAAATAACAATGTGATCATCAACTTTGACTCCATAGAGTTAAAATTCTTTTGTCAGCACTCCCTGTTTGTACAATTCTGTTTGAAAATACATTTGTACAAGATCAACTCAACTCTGTGAGTTTCGCCTTTTCATGGTTCTTGTTCCCCAGCCCCCAGTCTTCTCCACGATCCCTTAACTCGCACAGGTATGTATGTATGTATGTCTTGAATCTGAAAGACTTCTGAATGCCACTTGTATATGTCAATTTAACAACACATTTTTATGCATGATTAATACCTAAAAAGGGACCTACCATTCACAACTGTGTCTCCCGCATCAACTGACTGTGTAAGGTCTTGTCCAACATTTCTAACACCCAAACCCTTGGCCCAGGGGAGTTGCTAGGTCTGGAAAAGACCCGGGGCTAAGCTGATGTCGGAACTGTTGGGACTGGGGGCTAGCTAGTCTTTTGGCTGTAGCTCCTGAGATTCTATCCGGGGCTACAACCAAAAGATCAGGGGCTATAGCCCCCTTAGCCCCCCCTAGCAACGCCCCTGCAGGCTTGGCCCTACTCATGCATACCCTTGGAAATTGTCATGTTTTTAAGGTTGCATAAAGGATGTATATACTGTAAAATGGATAATGGGTGCCTACTAGGTCCCACTTTAGGACAATCCTGGTTTTGCATATTGCATGCTGGTGCTCGTAGTAGAAGACAGTTACTTTAACATGAGACCCTGTGTGACTTTTTTTGGATAATTATCTTTGATTGTAGTAGTATGACCGACGTTTGTGAGTGATATCCTATATTGATGTATTAATGTTCGGGTTGAATTTAAAACCAAATGTGGGTACTTTTTGCTCACAAAATAATTAAAGAAACTAAACTATTGAAAAAACAAAAGGGGAGAATTAAAAACAAGGAGAGTAGTAGTAAAGGCTTATTCGACGTTAGCCATTAACTATCATTAAACATCACTAAATTGCTATAAATATTAATTTAAAACATAAACCTTGTTTTAAAAATGGTCTGCCATACATTTTGAGTCCTTCCTTTACATAAATGGACATCAGATATACAATTCAATAATTCCAATTCATAAATGGAGACCTCGCTTTCAAAATATCACGAATACCGAAGTTAACAAAATAATTTTTAAAACATTGACTTCAGGGTAGCCAGGAGGGGGCATATTAATAAAAAAGTGGATTATAGTCTCCTCGTATGCCATTCTATTCCACAGGAACATACTTTATGGTCGTCCAGCCAAGACATTGTAGCTGTCAATGGTAGAATGTTTAATCGGACCATTAACATTATTTTTCTATGCTTTGGAAATTTCAAGGAGTTTACAGCACCTCTCTCATAGATGCGCTGACTCAAGGTGACATAAAATGGCATCAATGAGGGAAGAGTATAAGCGGTTCGTCATACTAAAATGCTCGAGCTTTGTCCCTATGGTTGATCTTCAATTTGGTTAGGCAGTTAATTATGTCCCACTTTTTTATCAAACTATTTCCAAAATTGTACCATGTGTATTTTTCTTTGGCTAGCTGTAAAGACTGGAGGGGGTATCTGTACTCCTGCCCTCTATATGGCAGAGTAGAACCACAGAGCACCCCAGCCAAGGTTCTGTATAGGGCAGCTATGGACGAGCAACCAAGGCTTAAGCTCTCAGAAGGTGATGCATGCTGGTTCTTAAGTACAGTGTAGTCCCGAGGCCTCCCACAAAGGAATGTCCACATAATGTGCTAACACAGTTCTTTATATAAAAATAAGGTTCAAGATATATACATCAAATAACACACTTTGTACTCTGGCAATTCTAATATGGCCATTATATAAAATGTCTATGCGGTACCGCACTTAGCTATTAACTCCTTTTTTAAAATACATCAACTGCTGACAGTTATAATGGCATACACATCATGCAGCAGTGGGTGTCAGCATATATCATAGGAAGGAAGGCAAGTTAGGTTTAACAATGGCAGAATGCTGTCCCCCTCTACCTAGGCAGTTCTGAGTGAGGATTTCCCTCCCCTCCCCCCCCCACCCACCTAGGTAACCTGTATTAACAGGCCCAGTCCATATATTTTTAAATAGTCTTGTTTCCTGGTTAAAACTATCCCAATGTACCTGAGTTAGAAGAGTTTCTTCGACGGATCCCTACGGAGTGGACTCCCTTTAAAGCAGGAGCCATCGGGCGTCGAGATTCCTCGAAGAAAATGTGAACACTGGCGTCAAGACAGCAGCTTCGATCTTCTTGGTGCTCTTCAATGATAATTCGAGGAAGTCCTGGGAAGATGAGGCATGCAGTGCACCTCGATGCAAAGAGTTCGGTTTCGCAAAAGACTCGGTGAATGTAGGCCCGGCTGGATTTCGGTTCTTCACTTGTCAGCATCTTTGTGGACTTCGGGTGGCAGGAAACCCACCAGCGGACTTTCCTTGGTCATCGACAACCTTGACTTTCTCCGGCGGGACAAAGTGGTTGACGGTGATGGCAAGGGAGCCCTTCGTTTAATGTTCTTAGTCAAGGTGGAGGGTTGCGGCTCCGGTTGTCGAGCAGCACAGCGTCAAGCGTCGGCGTCAAGCTGTCCCCGTTTATGGGCAACACCACTCGACAGGCTCACAGCGGTTACGGAAATCCTCCAAACCCTGGTCGACGGCGATTTCGATGGTCTCCATGTCCTTGTGCTGTACTTCAAGATTTCTCGGCGAACCCCCGTCTCCGGTCGACAGCGTTTCGGGACTGACTTCCAGTGTGCCACCATGAGGATCGAATACGTAGCTCGGGCAGAGGTCTCCTAGCCAGGTCCTCTTTTGGATCAGTCCTCGACAGACTCAACAACGTTTAGATTAGGTCAAAGGAAAGCGGCAGCAACTCTTCTTTCAGCTGGGCTTCATGGATCAGCAGCTTCAAGTTTTAACTTCAGCTTCTGAACAAATTGGGAAGTGGGAGGTCCCCAGATATACACATCTCTCCCTCATTCACACTACTGAGCCATGCTCAGTCAGCCAATCGGACCGAAGGGCATTCATGCAGGCAGCCAATCAGGCTCATTTAGGCCATTCACTTCCATCCAGACACCCATAACACGGGTGGATTGGGGCAAGCATCCAGCCTTTCAGCAAACCACACTTCATTCATGTTCGTTTCGGGCAGGGTTGTCGCAATTCATTGTGTCACACATAGAAACCAGACACCCATAACATGGAATGCATATTGGTCACTGTATTGCTCTCCCAGAGTGCACGGAAAATCATAAATCACCAATGCAATTACAGAGCCAATACTCTGAACGCAGAAGGACGCAATAACTTGCAACCACACACTCTTAGAGAACAATGAGCACTTATACGGCTATTTATTCAAAGCTTAGAAGCAACCAGTGATAACATAGAAATAAATCACAGAAGAAACATAGACATAAATCACAAAAACATACACTTGGGGCACAGGGGTTTTACCCCCACCCATGGGTGCCATAAAGGTATCTCGAGGGTCTCTGTTCACCACAACCAAAAAGAGGAAGAACTGCACTGCCAGGGGTCCCATATGGACTCCTGTGCAGAAAAGAACAGAGAACACACAGACGGCAACACGGGACAAGGACATGGAGGCCCTGTCCCACCAATGCATTTCCAGCATCACTGTGGCGACGAGTGCATTTCCTGAGCTACATTTTGCCTAATAGGGTTTGAGCTATCAAATGTATTGGTCTTAGGATACAATTCCAAAAACTTGCTCTCCACTAGAACTGCTATACTATTAATGCCAAGCTCTGTTCATAGAGTGTCCCCTGGTGCACTAGGGCCAATCCCTAAAATTCATTCTGCACCACATCCAGCCTTGTGCAGTTTGAGTGGCCCCATATTTCACACCCATACAAAACTGATGTTTGTATTTTGGTTTCCATGACCCATAAGCATTTATCCAGTCTCTTGCCCCCATAATTCTAGTAGAAAAATATGTTAAGGATTTCATTCAGGTGACACACACCTTGGTCTCAGTCTAGTATGTAGCGCACAACTGAGATGCCTTTTCTCTTGATTTTATGCAGATTCAATTTGAGATGGTACACAACTCGTCTCACACCCCCCTTTTTTCAAATACTTCGGGTCACAATGGACCATGAACCAGGCCGGTTGGTGAAATTGCAATATTTATTTATTTTTAAAATTCAAAAGAAATCTACGATTTTTAATATGGGGCAGCAATCAACAATGGGGTGATAATTGCAATGTACTTGGTTAACCTTTAGGTAGAACATATACAAAGCACAAGTGAATATGAGCACTTTCTGAATTGGGATAGAAAGTACCCAAGTTAGAATATCCCCTTGCACGGTTTTCCTCAACCCACAATTAATCAGATTCTTAGGTAGTCAGAAATAAGAGGCAGCAAACAGAATCAAAATCCGACCTTCCCTCACAAAATAAGTGGAAAAGAGTTTAAATCCCTTTGGAATAGCATGAAATGACACTCGGAAATGGAAAATAAATAATGTGCGGTTACAACTTTGAGGTGAATATGATTTCTCACAAAAGCAGTAATATAAGCACATCACAAGGCAATGGATCACCAAGAGCATACAATTTGAAAACGAGTGGAAAGTTTAAACATGCTGCAGCCAAATGACACGTGGGAAAATTGCATTTCCTTTCAATTCCTGTTTAAAATGACCCAATTTTTATTTTTATTTTATAAAAACGGGTGAAATACTGAAAATCGCAATGCGGTTTTTGGTCTGGGGGACAGATGTATATCACAGGGACAATATCAAAGTGAAAGAATGGTGGTAGCTGAAGATTTGAATGAGATTTTCGGGGTGGAATGGGGTTCAGTTTTAAGAAAGAATAGAGCAGTTAAAATGAAAACTTCGGTTTTGAAAGAGATGCAATTGTTACTTAAACTAAATTATCAAGATTATATTGTGAAAGAGGAAAACAGTAAGCGCCAAGGTTGATTCGCGAGGTCAACCTTATTACCCCAGTGCTCAACTTTAACTGGAAATTAGTTTGATTACTCAAAATATAACTAAGGGTTTAGGATTTACACCAGACAGAAATGAAACAAGAGATGGCGCTAGCTCTTAGAATACTCTGTGCCCCCTGTCCTTGATTTCGAACAGTTTTTAAAAAGTTACCAGGCTATACAGCTCCCCCTTTTTCTTCCTGCACTTATCAGACCTACCCTGTCTGCTGCCTTAAAGCTGGAACTTGCAAATTGCTGGCTGCACTACCACTGTTTGTTGCCTTTTTTATCTGAAACACTTGTGTACGAGTGTGATAGAAATAAAATGTCAATATGAAAAGGACAGCTGGATGGCAGGGTTGCAGCGGGCATGCATTTAGTGGGCAGCAAGCCGGTCTGATTTCAGGATGCCAAAGGTACCACAGCTTTTCCCTTTCTTAATGGGATTTTAGTGGTTTTTTTGTTTCTGGATCAATGGCCTTGCTGGGACAGGATCAGCAATGCTTTGGCCTTGCTGGAGTAGGGTCAGCAATGCTTTGGCCTTGTAGTGAAATCTGGAATCAGCAAAATGATTGGAACAGATCAGGAACGCCTGCGCAGGAAATTCAGGAGAGTGTGTGTGTGTGTGTAGTGTCCTGTCAGGGACTCTTATTTATAATGGATAGTGACATCTTAGAATTATATGGTGGGGCAGGCTTAGCTAAGCACGCCTCTAAACCACTGGATTGGTCAAGGATGATGGTCCCCGCCTTGCTCTCAACTGGTTGGATTTCAAGGGCAGGATGTCAGATTAATGATGTGAGTTTTACACTGTTCAAAACCTCCCACAGTTACTTTAGCTAAAATTCAGTTTTTGCCAGATATGATCCATTTGTACAGTTGAAGCATTTTAACAAATTATATAAGCAGGTTACATATTTTATGCAGAATATACCAGTCCAACTCTGCAATCTGTAAGACATTGTTTCGCCCTTCTAATACTTTTTAGTTATTTTGAGTATTAAATATTCAGCCTAAAATTCTGTAACGTTACATGTGTGTCTGGATTATCGTCCGGCATGTAAGTATTAACATTTTTAATGGCATCATGGATACTTTTCTTATTATACCCAATTCTCTGTCATTTCGATTCCCCATGTGTCAGTGACGTCTTAAATGAAAACCCATAAAGTCACATTTAAACAGTTAACTTTTCACATTTTTGCAAAGTCCTGCTGCAGAGATAAGTCTTAACATTTTTATTAGTAAATTGTCTTTGCAGGCAACTGTTCAGTCTGTTCCCCATATATGGGCATGCCTTTCCAAGGCTACCCCCTCAACCCAGGGTTGTCACTGAGGTTTCCTTTGAAGCTTCTGGTAAAAGTCACGAGGAATTGTGATTTTTCACTTTACACATGTCCTAGAAGTGCCATTGTAACATGGCTCAGCCCAGACCCAAGTCTGATGAGTATGTGAAGTTTCTTTGCCTTGGTCAGTCAAAGTTTTCCAACCTAGCAATTATCAGCCAGGTGTCTTGGAAGTTTATGGTGGTTCCCTTTTGGGGGAAACCTTAGCTCTGCCAACAGGAATAACCTGTTTTGGGAGCTTGCAAAATCCAGCCGAGGCAGTTTAACAGTTTTATTTTTATTTTATTTTGTCCTGAATTAAAACAGCCTATATATGTCTTCCCCAGCAACAAACCCCTTTACATTGCTAGGCATGGACAAGCTTTCATTTAACATTATACTTTTTTAAAACTGGCGTTTTGTTTCCCTCTGTTTTGTAAAAGGCCATTTTGACCCATGTGGTGAAGACTGGCATATTCCTTTCGATTTTGGTTTTGCTCTTCCCTCTGACTTCCCACACATTGTTTTGTAGCTGTAGTCAGCTTGTTTTACACAACAGTCTGTACAAGGCAAAAGTCTTCATGAAATTGACATGTGCACAGAAAGCTATGATTTTTGTTTTCAAGCAGTGATTTCTTTTTTTTTTTTACACTTTGTATCAAAATGTAAGCGTTTCCCGTGTAGCTGAAGGAAATCTTTTATTGATGTTCTCAGGTTTGGCTGGCACAGCCTGTCATTTAGGAATAAGGCTCTTTTAAATAAAAGCCGTTTGATGAAAACAGGGAAAAATAGCATCAGAGCAGCATCATTTTAAAGGTGAAATATTCCCTTTTTTAATAGGAATTTTGGGCTTGCAGCAAAGCAGCGCTGCTTTTTCACTCCATTTCTTTAAGACAAACAAGAACACACCCTAGTAGCCTTTCTCGGGGTGCTCCCCGTTCCATCCTGCCCAATGGCGCTTGGCAAAACCGTGCAGCCATCGTTTTGTTGCTGCAAAACGCAGTTTGGGTGCAATGGTGCTCACAGGAGCCAGCGCAGCCATTTTGCTGGTGCTGCTGAAGTGCAGCTTAGTGATGTGGGGGAAGTACTGCTGAGTGGGTAAATATATCCTACACGTGTCAACCCTCGAAGACCCGTTTGAGCTCCTTTAGCATTCTTTTAATATGGTGGGACCAGGAGCCACTCTGATGGAAGAGAATTCCTAAATAATTGTAAGTCTTGATCACTGCAATATTTACATTATTTATTGCTCGTGCAAACTTCTTTTTGGCGTTACCAAATTGAACTATTTTAGTTTTTTCCAAGTTCAATTCGAGACTATGCTCCTTAAACTTGGCTGCATAATTTCAAGACCCTTGAAGACCCCTGTGTTACAACAAACATATTCGGGGGTGGGGGGGTAGTCTTTGCTAATTAAGTATATGGGTCAAAGTCCGGCAGAAACAAAATAAACAATAATGGGGCCAAGGGGCATCTTGTTTGACCCCTTTTTGTTAGCAGTGAACTCCCTAGAGTAGGTTGCCAAACATGGGCATTTATACAGAAAAGGTAACAAGCGCCCCTCTCTAGAAAAAACATGGCATGATAACCTGTTCTGTGTTTTTATTCCCACTTTGAGAGTCCGCAGCCATCACTTTTTTTTTCTCACTGTACTTTTCACAAAGGAGGAATACCCATTTGCATATCAGTCTGTGTGCACCCACAAGGGCAGTCTAGCACAGAAATGCCAGGCAAACCTCCTTTGAACAAGAGTACCAAACAGCAACCCCAGACACGTCCTTCAGTCTTGTTGGGACTCATCAATGAGGTGGCGCTAAGTAAATCCGCAGGAACTCCTAGCCTATCCACAAAATTGCCCTATCTAGAGAATCAAAAGCTTTCGATAATCCAGGAAAGCAACATAAAGACATCCTGACCTAATCTTAGTATATTTTTCAATGATCCTATTCGACCGGAAACAGTGATCCAATGTAGTATATCCTTTTCTGAACCCTATCTGGCTTTTCGAGCAGCATTTTAATTAAAGGAATGGTTCGCCCAAAAACTTTTATTTAAAAAATAGATAGGCAATATAAAAAAAAACGATTGCCATTTTTTTTATTCAAAGTCCCTATGTAAAATTTTGAGCAATTCAAGCTCAAAAATGTGCAAAAGCAAGCAGATGGGCGCATCCATTTTGTGAAATGGATGCCCGCCTGTGCTGGCTTTTGCTTTTGCGGCACTAATGAAGGAAAAGCCAGCCAGCTGTAGTAAACAAAAGCTACCTGGGTGGCTTTTCCTTCATTGCTGCCGGGACTCTGAGGACGTGGACCGAAGACTACAGGCAGAAAAGCTGCAGCTGCATCTCGGTAAGTGCTATTTATTGATTTTTTAAAATCAGCACTAGCTGCGTTTTTTTTTTTTTTTTGTTTTCCTGGCTGGAGGAGCCCGGAAAACTTAGAAATAAAACGGCAGCTTTAAAAACATTGTATTTATGTTTGCGGTAGCTTTTGAAGCGACCGCAAACATAAATACAATGATATTGTGTTTGAAAACCGCGTTGTGTTTCTGCCTAAATCTGCTTCCCCATTTGGGGCTTTAGGGCTCCCCACGGCAGAAACACTGCGGCATGTAAACACAACCGTGTTGTGTGTTCTGCCTGCCTTTGCTTTCACTCTGGGGGAGCACCGGAGACCCAAAGTGATAGCCACGGCAGGCAGAAACACAATGCGGTTGTGTTTGAAAACGCTGCGGTTTTTCTTTCTGAGTTTCTCAGGCTCCTACGAAAAGCTATCACTTTGGGTCTCCGGGAGCCCTAGAGCCCCAAATGGGAAAGCAGATTTAGGCAGAAACACTGCAGCATTTAGCATTTCCCATTTGGGGCTCGCGGGGGGGGGGGGCGGGGGGCCCATTGGGAGCCCGAGAGCCCCAAATGGGAAATCGGCTGTAGGCAGAAACACCACGGCCTCCGTGGGGGAGCACCGGAGACCCAAAGTGATAGCCACGGCAGGCAGAAACACAACGTTATTGTGTTTGAAAACGCTGCGGTTTTTCTTTCCGAGCCGGAGGAGCCTGAGAAACTTAGAAAGAAAAACCGCAGCGTTTTCAAACACAATAACGTTGTATTTATGTTTGCGGTCGCTTCAAAAGCAACCACAAACATAAATACAACGTTTGTAAAGCTGCGGTTTTATTTCTAAGTTTTCCGGGCTCCTCCAGCACGGAGAACTTAGAAATAAAACCGCAGCTAGTGTTTATTTTTATTAAAAAAATAGCACTTACCGAGATGCAACTGCAGCTTTTCTGCCTGTAGTCTCCGGTCCCCGTCCTCCGTGTACAGCACCAATGAAAGAAAAGCCACCCAGTGGTAGCTTTCGTTTACTACAGCTGGCTGGCTTTTCCTTCATTAGTGCCGCCAAAGCGAGCACAGCGGCGGGCATCCATTTCACAAAATGGATGCCCCCATGTGCTATCTTTGAGCTTGAATTGCTCAAAATTTTACATAGGGACTTCGAAAAAAATATATATTGAAATAAAACATTTTGGGCGAACCATTCCTTTAATATCTGCCCATTTTTCTAATCTTATCAATATTCATTTCGCTAATACTATCAAACAAAGAAATAGGCTGATAACAGTGGGGCTCGTTACTTGATCCTTTTTGGAAAATCGACACGATTAAGCTCCCCTTCTTTTTTGCTTTATTTATTTTTTTTGCTTTATTTTTTTTTCCCCTCCCAAGAGACAGGAAGTAGCCATTGCATTAAAAACTTCACCAATGAAGCAATGATCTCTTCTACAAATTGTACACAATCAACGACCGGAACGCCCAGTCCTGTCCCAGGTATCCCAACCTCAGTTGAGCTAAATAAAATACTGAGAAATGCAAGCACCATACTTCAGGCTTAATTATGTTAGCTTCATTGTTATCCCTCAATGTTGTCTCTTTAGCCACCAGCCTCCGGAAACCCTGCGTGTTATTTTCTCATACCATTTGGTCCAAGTGATCCCATTGTTTTTCTAAATGGTCTTTATTTCTTTTATGTAAGCTTTTATAACCCAATTTTAAAATGTGGAGTTCTCCCGCACGGAGAACCCCAGTTCTAGATTCTTCACACAATCTCCACTGCCTTCCTGCACTCTGAATCGAACCATGGTGCATCCACTCTCCTTCTGGTTCGGGTATTCAGTGTTTCAATTTGTCTTTTATCAAAAGGGTTCACTATTTCCTGCATTAGGAGTTCAAAATTGTCAATTGGTCTTCCAAGTTGGGGTTTAGAATAGCTGAATGATTTTGAAAGGCCAATATTTGGGCTATTTAAGACTGTTTGTATCCAACTCTTGGTTAAGGTTGGCTTTGGTTTGAACTGATTCTCTAGTCATTTCACCAGGCCCATCTGTTAGAGTCTACCACTTAACCACTGAAGGGTTATGGTCACTGATTTAACAACCCTAAAATCAAGAATGGTTTTATATGTGAAATAATAATTATTTATCAGCCCGTAATCTATCACTGAAGACCACACCCCTGATCTAAACGTGGTTCTCGGCGGACATCTTCCATTTTCAAAATCATTGAGCAGGTGTCCTGTGGCATCGTATTTTGGGATGAAGGGGCTACGCCTTGGAACCGCACATTTTTGCCAAGGCAGCCTGATCCTCGTCAGGTTCTTCTTCCTTTACCCCTAGATTGGCTTTATGATCACCCAATAGTAGGCAGCTGAGATTTTTAGCCTGCAATAAAACCTTGCTAAGCAGATCGCAAATTTTAAACAATTTCCACGTTGCCTCCTTTGGGTGAATATAGATGTTCTTGCCTAAACTCGGGTTAATATCCAGGAAAATGATAATAGAGTAAAGAAGAGGTGAAGAAAGTATGGCTTCATAGCACATTATTTGCAAACTGGGTTTTCCTATATGGGATGGTTTTCTCAAAATAAGCATGGTCACTACCAGCTTCCCTGGTGATCATGACAGGCTTCAGGTGCTGAAGGCCATCAAGCAGCATCTGTGCTTGATGGCGAGGCCGAAATAGACATGCTTCAGACTCACCATCGTAAGGCTGGAACGCTGTTTTAAAGTCGGGTAGCTCGCCACCAGTCCTTCGGCGTTGTAAACGTGGCGAGAATTCTTCCTGTGAGGAGCTGCGTCCGCCTGTGCCGAACGCTGCAATAATCCGGACCTGGGCACGGGCGGCCAGCATAAAAGTAGTCCTGAATAATTAGTTCAGCTGTGTAACGGCACACAAATGAAACTACTGACTTCCCTCAAGGTTTGCTGGGAAGTGTAGTTTTATGTCCTTGCAAAGTACACACTAGGGTTTCCTGGCCCCCACACGCCGCCTCCTCAAACATGGAGTGAACTTGACAGAAGAAACCTTTAAGGAACTGGTTTACCAGATTTTTGCCCACCGAGCCATTATTCTTCATTTCCTGAAAGGCTGTTACCATTGTCCGCTCTGTGTTTACACTGTAAGGCCTGTTGAAAAGCCATCCGGTAGGAACTGTAGAATTGAACACATTTTAATTGGAGCGTTTGACCAGAATTCTTTTCACACCGGTTACCGTTCTTCCAAAGCTCATTGTACATGTTAGTGTTGTTTTTGGTCTCCTTGATTGTTGAAATAGAGCCAAATGCAGCATTGCTGTTTTTTTAGGCCCTCCCTCTCCACTTTTCCTGGTAATCAGTGGAAGATGCTGCTGTTGTCATAGTTCGATGGGGGCTGCCGGAGTGGGATGAAGGAAATCGGGCTTTATGGTAGGTGTAAAACTGAGGACATGTCGGTTCTAAGAAAAGAAGGCACCATGACCACCTTGGTCAGTAGAGGACTTGTAAGATCAAGCCTACATTTTGGAAATCCTTGGGAATCTTCTTTTGTGTAAAACTGCTCAATTCTCGTGTATTGATGAACACTTCATTATTCAAAGCGGTAAGCAAACAAATGATCCCTCCCACCCCTACTTGGGTTCAGGTATCTTATAGTTCCAGAAAATGGAAGGGGATCGTGTTTGTCTTTGACAAGGTCACATCTTTGCTCCTTATTGCTGACTGAGACAAAGCCCATCTTGTACAGTGTTTTGATGATCTCTGCATTCGGCAGCACTCGCTGCGCTATCAGTAACTGGTTGTTTAATCAAAAAGCAGGACAGTGTAATGCATTTCTTCAAGGCAACTATACGCCCTTTAAGTTTCACATCTCGCCTCGAAGCAGGTAAGGGGTCTTGTAATCTGATGACATCCACCCGCTAAAGCTGCCTCAGACTAAAAGGCGAGAGCACAAAACACGCTTAGGTATACCAAAATGGATAGACATTAGAAGCGTGTACAGTGAAGGGGAGTATGAGTGATAAGTTTCTTGATCAGCGAAAAATTGCATGGCGGACTAATAGCAGTGGCTCAACATGGCGTGAGGCAAGCAGAATGGTGGAGTACATGGGGAGTACTTATGGGTGGGTCATGCATTATTCCCCAGAGTTCCCTCCTATGAGACCATCGCCTGAGTCTCATTCCACACATTGCTAATAGTGCATATGCCGCATCCAAGCATGTCATAACAAATCGTATCTTCAGTCACCTGGCAGCACATCACCTGGGCAGTTTATAAATCATTTGAACAGGTGTTGATCCTATGTTGGCAGAAGCATTTGCATACCCTGGACAGACCCAGGAGTATAACCACATCTGAGTAGAATCTGCCCAATGGACACTTCTAGCAGTCCCAACAGCTCCATGATACATGATGTTATGTTGCCTTATACCATGCACTGTTACCACCACAGAGGCAGTCTGCACCTGCTACTGTTGCTCTGCAAGAAAGTGGACTGGGTTGGTTTTCCCTACCTGAACTAAACTAAGGAAAGCCAGAGTCAAAGAACTTAAGTCCATTTGTGTCCCAAACCTATGCATGTCCTCGCAACTAAAGCTAACCAATGTGTAGGGATGTCAAAACCAACAACAATAGTGCTTAACTCGTTCTGAGCCTCTTCCAGCTCACAGCTTTCTCTCAGCTCCCCTTCACCAAGTATAACAAAGTTCCACGAAAAAGTCTCCAGATGACCTTTCTCCAGTTCACAGTAATATAATTCAATCTTGTTTTAATCATTTTGGTTCCCTTGCCCCATGTTTCCAGCACTAGTGTTCACAGAAAACAAGAGCTTGAGTCTTTGTTCCCAAGACCACGCGATGTAGCTCCTGTCTTGTGTTCCCTTCCCCAAGACTATCTTCGTTATAACAATGTCTGAGTTTTCAATGTACAGGGCTCGTTGGTCTAGGTGCAGTTGTCGGAGCCGATGACTTCTAGCTTATTCTCCTCAGCCTCTTGGCTCTACCAACACTTGTTACACATCCTTTCAGACTTTTGGCTCCTCATTTAGTCATAAAAGGTTAGTTGAGGGGGTTTTACTCACTCCCACCTTCTTATGTTTCTTTGTCACCCTTGTGCCCTCTGCTGTAACTGACTTCACTTGGGCATTCGAGTGATGCACTTTAATTGCTATTGTTTCTCCCATTCCTCCCTTAGAATGCTTAATTTCAGTATTCCATTTGGTGTTCAATCCGTATTCGTGCCGCTTAATCATAAAGTTCTCTTTTGTGCAGTTTGCCATATGCATTGGTTTCACTGTATTACACAAGCATTAATCTCGTTTGGTTTTTAAGTTTAATTTAGTTTGGTATTCAAAAGGCTGTGCTTTGCTTAATTTTCAAACTTCTATTTAGTCTGCATTCAAGGAACCTTGCTTCGTGTATTCCGAAGTTCCATTTAGTTCAGGATTCAATAACATTGAAGGAGCACCTGGCATTCACGAGTCCTCCTTGTGGCGTCTCCTTCTCTCACACTCCTTTGCCTGCTGGGTGTCTTCTCTGCATGCTAGCTCCCAGCGTTGCGTTTTCTGGATGCAGAAAGCGTCCCTCCTTCTTGGTGCTCACCTGCAGCTCCTAATGCTGAGCATGACTCGCGGAGGCACCAGGGTGCACACACTTAACGCTGCCTGCTGGCAATGGGCCGTGTAAGTTTTCTGGAAAGGTTGCCGGCGTCTTGGTCCTCGTCCGGTCGCACCAAGGCTGCCTCCTCTGTAGCAGGGTCTCCTGTTGATTTCTTAAACAACGGTCTCCCAGCTACCTATCTCTGCTGAACTAGTCTCTTTTTATACACCTGCAGCCCCCTGATCGACGCCCTGATAGGCTGCTGGTGTGTGTGGATCTTCAATAAGACTTGCCTGACCACAATTAAAGGGACATGTCTGACCCTTGTAACTTTCTATAGGCGTCTTCCTTGTCCCAGTACAAGTAGTGAGAGTGTGTGGTGTTCATTACTGTCTCCTCTTTCTCGTCTCAGTACTGTCAAGTGACCCATGTGGGGAAAATGGGGGAACTGGTTTATAAGCCCATAAAGGTCAGGGGAGAGTTGGGTCGATCAACAATAGGGAAAGTGGCTACCATATTTCACTTGAGGGCACCCCATTCCCAATCCTCAAGGACCCTCCACCCAGGTGATCTCCCTAGCTTCTCCACCCCCAGTGCCAGGATCCAAGAGCAATGGCCTTTCCTTGGCTACCTGTGCAGAGGACCCAAGAGGAGTAGGTTAATCTTCACAATTCTGTCTAAATATGAGACAAGGCTAACCTTGCAGATATATCTGATATAAAACCTGGCTATTCTTCCCAATAGTTGTAATATAACACCCTTTCTGCAACACATTTCCTTTCCTGCAAAATCCATCTAAATCCAACCCAACGCTTGGCCCGTAATATACATCTAAATGCAACACATTTACTTCCACAATTCAGTACACTGCCTACTATGAAGCGCTGCACAATGGCTCACTATCTAGGGTAGCACATTTTAACACGATGGCTAACGATGGAGCTCAGAACAGTTCATGATAGCAGTAGTAGTGTGAGAGTGGACGACTTTTCTGGAGTACAGTAATGGCTGTCCTCTCCACCTGTATGACTTTACGATGGCTAACTGTAAGGCATGGCAGCGTTCAACACAAGCCAACTATGGGGTACAGCACTGTTCAGCACAGTGGCCTAACCACAGTGGTGCAGTGCATTTCAACACAGTGGCTAGTTATAGGGTGCAGCCCAGTTCAAAAGTTAATTATGCAGCAGGATGTAGTTTAGCAGAGGATATTTATGGGGTAAAACGCAGCGGCTAACTATAAGGCGCAGAGCAGCCCAGTGACCAACTACAGGGCATTGCACAGTTCAATGCATTGGCAAACTATAGAGCGCCGCACAGTTCAACACAATGGGAAAGCACAGCACAGTTCAACACGAGTGAACTATGGAATTGATTACAATGGCTAACTCCTAGGGTGCAGCACAGTTCAACAAAAGTTAACTATGAGGCTAAACACAGTGGCTAACTATACAATAGGGGGCGGAAGGACCAGTGAAGAACCATCTGGAATAAACTTGGGCAGTGCAATGGAAACGCCTAGATTTAACTTTGGCGCAGAAATACAAAACCACCTAAAATCAAATTTGGCAGCGCAATGAGGAAAAATACCTACGATAACTTTCAATTTTGAAGTGCAATGAATACCAGTTAGATAATTTAGGCTAGGTGTAAGATATTGGGTAGTAAGAGTGGTGGGTCTTTACTGGAGTGCAGTAATGCTGCACTCCCTGCCCACACCATACTTACCAAAGGACCATCCAGACTCCTCGCCACTGTGTAAACTGGTTACAGTATCGTGAATGTTGGTGATATTCATATCTGGTATAAAAGTACAGCACTAACTTTTTACGAATCTGCAGGAGCCCCCTTTGGAGGAGAGTATGATGTCTAGGGCCATACAGTTCTCGAGTACCACCATCCAAATGGACAGTTGTTCAAGGGACAACAATGACAGGGAAGCAGTAGTGGCATTAGCTTGGTTAATCTGGCCAAGTTTATTTTGACCCCAAGGGCTGGCGCCGGGTACCCTAGGCCTGCTACAAACTAATCCCAGTCCTAGTCTCTTTGATCAAGGGGGGGAGGTGGTGCACTGCAAGATAAAGCCCAAATAACCACTCCCTCACCAGTCGATGGACAAGCAGGTGTAAGCCTTATCCCTTAGCCTGAAATGGGTTTCGGAGTATGTTGCGTACCTGCATTCAGTGAATGTGAACCTGGGTTCAAATGCAAAGGTGGTATTCTTGATTACCACAATGCTGACAGTTGCTAGTTCCCATGTGCAGAGGCCCTTGATTTGTGAAGCATAGTAGCTGTGATGATTCGCAAGGTGTCGTCCCTTCTCACCAGGGGGGAGCCTTATTCAATGAGGCTAGGGAGGTGCGGCCACTACCCAATAATCTCCCTAGGGTGGTTTAATGCGGGGGACCTCATAGGGAGGAACTATCCCTTTGGGGGCAAGGACGATCATCTGGGGTGAAGCCCATTGAATGTTGTCACTCCAACATTCCATAACCCTCCTCAAGTACACCTATGTGTATTGCTGTAACACAGGAGATAACTAACGCCGAAAGTTCGAAGAACACAGGAGACCTGAAGGTCATTGACTGTGCTGGTACTGGTATGAGGTGGCCCGACTTTTACAGTCCGCATGAGAGGAACTGGATAAAAGGTATACAAAGTAACAAAGGACCATCCAATGTGTCGAGCACGGCCTTGTCAAAGCCTGCCGAGTCTGGCAGTAGATGTGGAGGCAAACCAGCGCAAGAGGTCCAGGCGCTGCAGAAAGACCGGAGGGAAGAGTACACCGTGGGAGTCCTCTACTGGTTCTGAAGGAACGAACCCGGACAGAAGTCAGAGTAGGAGAGTGGAACAGGCTGGAGACGTATCGCACAGCCAATGGAGCAACGGCAGTGAACCAGAGCTGGGGAGAACCTGTGGTCCCAGGAAGTCCCGGTGTTAGGCAGAAACCTGTGCAGTTCCCTCTGGGAACACTGCAAAAGATTTAAGACTACAGGTGTTTGGCAGTAAACCCACTTGGTAGCAGTCTGTACCACCCAGAGGTATCTGGTAGCTGTGGCTGAGCAGTCAGACTTCCCTCAAGAAGAGTTAGGCAGTATATAGAGCATACATAATAGGTACAGAGGCACAGTAGTACAAGCAAACACTGACCAGAGCTAGGTGTAAAAGTATATAATTATTTATTTAAAAGACACACTCATAAATTACACTAGCACAGAAAAGGTAAGTAAGTCAAAACACAGTCACTATTACTTATATGTACATCCCTAGTTATTTGTTGGACAAGTCTAAGTTAACACCACTTATTTCCAAACAGAGGTGAGCGCTTAACGTTAGATGGCACTCCAACAAGTTAGTTAAAAAGGGAGGGAAAAGGCAGAAGTAATGAAAACAGCAAGGTAAAACACTTTTCAGAGATTCACAGTAAGTTTAGAAAGGCAGTCTATTGCGGAGCAAGGAAGTTCGGTTGCCAGGCCCACTCTAGGGAAAGCCAGGCGAAAAGATGCCCAAGATCACATAATGTCACAAGTCTTTACAGGTGAGTAGAAAAGGTTTTACCAAGTTTAGAAAAGTTTAGTTAGGGTGTCCCAGGTTTACCCAGGTTCGAGAGCCGAGGGCTAAATCTACCCCGTACAATCGGTGGCAAGGGAAGCCGGGCGGAACACGGTACCTTTTTTAAAATGGAAAGGATCCTCCAGCGGTGGCAGTTGTTCCTGGTAGTGGGTGCAAGTCGCGGCGTCGTCCAGAGGAAGAGAAGATCTCGACGTGGAGGAAAGCTGAAGATCGTTGCACTACCAGGGAAGAAACCAGCCGTGGATTTTTCCGGTTAAAAGGATGTTACCCCTCTTTCGCGGGTGAGAAAAAAGTGGTATCCCGGTTTCCGGGGTGCTTGGCACAGGCAAGGCGGCCACGAGATGCTTCAGGGAGGTGAAAAGAAGGCAGAAACTGGTTGTCCCCACCAGTCAAGGGAAGGAGACTCTCCCGGCTGGAGATCTCCTCTGTCGTTGGGAAAAGTGGTGAGACAGTTCCGCAGGGCTCCACCGGTGGTGTCGTCTTGGCAGGTCGGCTCGGCTTCTCCCTCTTCGGCTTCTTAGGTCCTGGGGTGACTTCTGAAGAACCAGTCCCAAAAACCCTGCTTTTATGCAGCAAACCCCCATTCATACAGCCTAGCTGTCACTCAAACATGCTAAGTGGTGAGCGGGGCGGCTCACCACTTGGGCCAATCACACCAGAGTGCGACATGAGTTGGCAAGGCAACTCAGTCCAGGGTGCCTAAACCCCCTCCCACAGCCCCTGTGGTACCCAGACAGAATGGCACCACTTTGGAGGGCTTCTGTGCAGAAGCCCGCCAAAAGTGGAACAAAGGCTCGACTCGGGTTCAGGGTTACTGAAGTGAACCTAGATGCCATTTTGGCGGCGAGTTCTGGCAAAAAATCCCAACTGGTGAATTTATATTAAATAAATAAACCGGCGGTATCTTTAACATTGCACCAAAAAGTGGTGCATTAAAATCAATGGGAAATCCCATTGGGAAATATTCCGGTGGAATATTTCTGTGGTATCCACTGCCACCAGCCAGAAACTCAGCGAGGGGGGACGGGACAGTACCCCCTCGACAACAGACCCAGGGGCAATCTAATTGCCCCTACCAGTACTTCCACAGTATGATGGTTTGTACTGGTTAAGTTCCTAAGTTAAGACTAGTAAAGTCAATGGTGACTTTACAGACCCAGGGAGACAGTAGTCAGTCCCCGGGTGTGGAGTCTATGTTTGGGGGTCACTATGACACCCCTGTGTTACTGCACTGAGGGTGCTGTGTAACACACATTCAAAAACCAATGATAGCCTATGGGGAAAAAAATACCCCATAGCCCATAAGCACATAGCAAGTCACAGAAACACTCTCAAGTCATGTCCAAGAGTGAGGGTAAAAGAGTCTCACTCTTGGCAGGAGAAAAAATAAACCCCAAAAATCCAGCAAAGCTGCTGGGGGACTCACTAGGTTAGGAAATTCAGCCTAAACAGAGAATTCTCCCTAACACCCGGTGACGTACCACAATCCCATACAAGGTTTGGGATGTACAGGAGACGGAGGGGACATGAGGATCGAAGGGAGGCTGGTTCATGAAGCTCTCACCTCAGTCATGGGCAGCCCACCAAAAGCAAATACTATACTGAGTGTATGGAGTAAATCTTCCCCATTAGAGTTGCGACAAGCCCACTGACCACCAGAGATTGGTCAGAGACCCTAACCATTGGAAGCCAGGTTTAGGTGGAGAGCTTCCTCGTTGTAGTAGCAACAATAAGCCCACTGACCACCAGAGAAGGGTCTGAGATCCTAACAAAAGGGAACTGAGCAAACGAGGAGAACTTGCTCATCGCAGGAAACTCAGTGATGAATGAAGAAGGATTAGGGACTTTGCTAACCACAAACCAGAGTGGCAAAGTGCACATCATGCTGAAGATTGTGAGACAGAACTGTGGCAAGCAATACCAAGAGAAGGGAGTCATTCTCTGGGTCCTGAACTGGAAGTTGGGCTGGAGACGGCAGGGGAAGTTGCCTCCCCCGAACCCCTCCGTCCTGGTTTTATCGGAAACTGTATAGGTCTACACCAGGAGAAGGGAGCCACCTGGGCATGGAATTGTATAAAGGCTGTGTGAAACCTGCAAGCCAGAGGTAGGGAGTCATTACATCTGGTATTTCTGTTGCGAGAGAACATTCTTTTGGACCTATCCCAGCAGGAGGCGATGGGAGCTATTCTCTGGAAGAAAAAACGCTGAGTTTACCCTATTAGTTGTAGTGTTGCGCTTTTTTATTATTTTTCCTTTCTATTTTGAAAAATGGCAGACTGCTGAGGTATGCCGAGCTCTATGGGATACCACCACCTGTAACTCAATAACAGAAGGATTAGAAACCACCCCCCTAGTCTGGGGGGATAATCCCCGCCTTGGGATGGGGATACTTTGATACTTCTGGAGTTGGGGAGCTGTTCCGTTGGGTGTTAGTTGTGTGTTTTGGTTTCTTGTTGTCTTGTCTTAATGGTTGAGTGTCAGGAATTTTTGTTCAAATTGTATTTGTTTTTGTAACTATTATCGATGTTCATATATTCAGTATCATTTTGTTTATTTCTAAGTTACTTTTAGATTTTACAATCTGAACACGATGCAATGTACTGGAGATTGTTTTTCTTTGTTTGTTGTTAGAATCTTTAAATAAAGTGATTAAAAAAAAAAAAAAGAAACCACTCATTGGTATTAATTGTGTTTATAAAAGAACAATTATAATGAATAGAACTGCCACATGTTTGCCATTCTGGATTGGGGTACCTGTGGATGTCAAGTATCCATGCTGTTACCATGACACGCCGCCCGTGGGCGTACTGGAGTCGGTGTAGATAGTTGTGCATCTACCCAGGCCAGAGTGCAGGCCCTCGTGAGGGCCACAAGCTTGTCTACTTGTGCGACTTGGCTGTCTGTTTGCTTCTAAAACGGTATCTGGTGTAATACAGCATAACTGAGACCAATTATCCAGTGGCAGGGACACAGATGCACACGCCATCTGTGAAGAGGATGAGTCTGGGTTCAACGGGGGCATCTCCACCAAATCGGGATGCGGGTGGACAATAGTGTGACTACCACTACTTGAAAGTCATGTGGCTCCCCTCCTGTCGGGTCGTTAAATGACGCAGGGATCAGGACAGGGCAACAACTTTCACATTTGCAGCAGTAATAAACAGCTTTTCATACCTAGTAAGACGGGAATTGGACACATGTTGGATATTGCCTTTTGACAGAAATCCTGATGTGATACCCTTGAATTAGTGAGTCGGTTTTTTCTATCAACAGGGCAGCTGCGGTGAGAGCCCTGCCGCCACTGGCTCCAGAGCTGTACTGTGGTAGGATATGGGTCGGTGCTGTAACTGAGTCAACCTGTGGTGCACATCGCAAAATAAGACCAAGGGCTTGCTATAATCCAGCAGATATGAAGCCGTTGCAAGTGCTTGTTTAATGGTGACAAAGGCGTCTTCAGCTTCCTGGGACCATGGCAGGAGTTCATGGGTTGATGATGAGTGAGGTTCTGAAGAGGCTTCATAATTGATACAAACCCAGAGACCCATTGCCTACAGTTACTAACCATCCCGAATTACCACCTCCTCTCTCATCTGCTTCTTGGTTCAGGGCTTGGGTACTTTCTGGATCAAGGAAATCCGATCTTGGGGTAGATGTCTTTCCACAGTGGAAATCTCATGGCCCAGGAATCGCACACTGGCCAGACATAATTTGAATCTGTCTTTCGATGCCTTGTGACCCTTTTCAGCAAGTGCTTTCAAAAGAACCATTGTGTCTTCCTCAAATGCTTCCAAGGAGGGTGAGCAGATTGTTTAAATACTGCACCAGCGTTGACACTCCTGGAAGCTGCACAGAATCCAGGTCTTGCTTCAAATTTTGGATAACAGTGTGAGGCTTGCTACATATTCCATAGAGCAGAGTTTGAACGAATACTGGGTCATTTTATTTGTGAATGCTGAGATACTGGGCCTCATTACAAGTCCGGCATCTGGCTTGCCAGTAACACCGGGGTATTACAATGCCGGCATGCCAGTAAATTGTAATTGCCCATTCCCATTGAGTCCCACAGGACTCGCAGGACTCAATGGGGAACACGTAGGCACCGGCACCGTTAATAATGGTGCCTGTGCCTCCGTTCCGGTCTGCTTACTGTGGCCGCTGTGTCCGGCAGGGTCTGCCCTGTCAGGCACATCAGTTACCAACAGTGTTGTTTCCGGACCGGCAAACTTGTAATGAGGCCCACTGACTCGCCAGGTGTATGGGTATAGAGAAGAATGCCGAACACAAATCAACAACCGTGAAATATTTGGCAGTGTAAGGAATTCATGACAAAATTGTCGCAGGGTTTGGTACCACGGGAAAGGATGGCAGAACGATGCACAGCAGCCAAGCCTGGAATAAAATGATATACCACTTTCCCTGTTTTTTTCGTAGTCAGTATCCGAGTGTTTAAAAGGGTTGCTGGTTGGCACAATGTTACCTTTTCGGAGCAGGGACTCTATCACAAGGCGGATACCTTCTTCAGCTTGTCGTGGTAATGGGGGTTCTAGGGCACACTCAATAATTGTTATGCGGGATTCAGTGTAATTTTGACTGGGTCAGCACTCAACATGTACCATGTATCATTTGCATTGTCGACCATAAGCAGGTCGGGACTTTGTCTAATATCTCATGCCACGGACATGGCATATTGGTCCAGTCTTTCAGTTTTGAGCACGCTACTTCTTGTAGCACAGCTAGCACCCCATGCTCTCTGAGAGGGGATATCCAAATACACTTCATCGGGCAAATAATAAATGGTGCAAAATTCAATCCAAAGAGATTCACAGGGGAACAAGAGCTTAGTAAAAAAAAAAAAGGAATGCTGTTCGGAAATGGGGCCTTGTGTTACCATCGTAGGGATGGACAAAGGATGAGGTATCTGAGTACTACTAGACATGACGCTTTCTGTCTGGCTACTTTACATTAAACATAGGAGGTAGCAGGATCAATCGATGTAAGCAGTGCAACAAGCTCTGGGACCCCTTGGCAATACTATACATCGGTCATGACTAACGACTGTAGGTATAGCCTCCCGCCGACACTCCTGGGGCGGGTGCTTGTCCGCCCGACCGGTGTACTGAGGCCAATTTGGGTATTCTACTTTCCAGTGTCCGGTCTGTTAGCAATAATTGCACTGGTCATAGTGGTTGGGTAGTAACCTTTGGACACTTGGACTGCCGGAGCCGACTGCGGGGCAAGGAAGACACACCCCCCCCACCCACAGAAACCTCCTCTTCCCCTTTTATTTGTAGCGATTATGAGCTTGGCTTCTGTCGTGCCTTTCAGATTTCTCATGAAAATGCAGTGCCGCTAACAAAACCTTAACCAACCCATTTCCTTCCTGTCTGATCATTTCAGCCTTAATTCCTTCTGCTACCTTGGGCTGCAACACATAACAAATTGTGCCACTACTGCAGCATCCTCAATCCCTGAATGTTGTTTAAAAATATCATTTTAGTCATTCCAAATATTTTGCCCAGTATTCTACCTTGGCCTGCTTGTAGGAATTGATTTTGGCCCAATTGCAAGAATAGTTTGTACCGTCTATCGGTGAAAGCTTTCAAATCCTTGTTTGTAGCAGGTTCTTCGGTTGGCCAGTGTGTCCGTACATTGAGCAAAGCAAATGTGTCTGTGGGTAATTCTGCACGCAGCAACCGATTTTCAGATCAACTGAGGTGGGGTGGTAGCAGTCTGTTACTTGGAACTCTCCTGGAACTCGTATTCTGGGGAATCTATGGACCATGTCAAATAAGTTGGTGGCGCTCCAAGGGGTCTGCACCGTGACTATAGTGTTGCCTCCTTGGGAGCTGTCTGAGTGGAAATGGACCAGTGCTGAAGTTTGCGGTAGAGTCTGGGAAGCCTTTAAATGTGCCTGAGGCTGTTAAAAATAGCCTAGAAATTTGAGCTCTCATTTCAGGGATGAACGGGCCCTCTACTGGTTGTCTGGGTATGGATTGGTGGTAGGTAGGTAGGTGGCTGTGTGGGATTTGGACTAATGGCTTTCTGATTTGGCGGGTTGTTTAAAATCGCCAAGTTCTGAATCTTCGGGGCTTTCTTTTGGTGGGACTCTCCTTGTAGGACTGGATATAACAGCTTGCATCTGGCTTTGTGGGTTCAGAACTCCAGGTTTGTGCACTCCTTCTACATGGACTTAACAACCGAGCTTGATCTCAGAGTCTTTCAATGCCTGGGTCTAGGATTGTTATTCGATTAGTGGCTTCAGTCTACCAATTGTGGTAGCTGTCCCACTGGTGTTACAGGTGAGCCCTTTTTCTCGAACGCGATATCTAGGTCAAATGTTATTTCCTGAGGAAAATGTCTAGGTGTATATTCATCAGGATGTGGCGATGCTATATCGATGACGTTTTTGTCATCTGGAAAGGCTCCTCGATAGACCTAGATGAATTTCTAGGCTGGATCAATCTACAAAATAGATTCTTTCACTTCCAATTCCAGCACCAACTCGGTCGACTTCCTGGACATCTCAATCATGTCGGATACTAGTCTGAAGATCCTATTTGTAAAACCCTTTAACAAACCTACTGATAAGAACTCGGTTTTACATTACTCCAGTTTTCATCCTAAACATGTACGAGACAACCTCCCACTGGGGCAGTTCCTAAGGTTAAAAAGGAACAGTTCCAGAAGATCAGATTTTAAAACAGAGGCCAACAAAATGCAAGAACATTTACTAAAAAGAGGATACCCGAACAAAATTGTTAAAACCGCTCGGAAAATGGCAGCGAATAACAGAGAATCACCCCTAGAATATAAGAATATAAACAGAGATCTGGTAAGACAAAAACAGACCGGATAGTGTTTAACACCCATAGCCACATGTCAAACATGATTAAGAAACTAGTCTGCAAGAATTGGAACATCTTGGAAAATGGCTCACAACCAACCCAGAGACCCATTATAGCCTTCAAACGGAGCCGGAACATCAAAGAACAAATCACTCGGAATGATGTGACACTCAAACCAGAAATCCCCCCAACTCTTACACAACAATGGGGTTTACAAGAAGTAGTTGGCCATTTTCCTTGTGGCCATTGTACTTGCTGTGCCTTTATGAAAAAAAGCTCTGCAATAAATATCGGACTACGAACACCCTGGCTACAGAAAATCCAAACAAACTGCAACACTAGTTGAGTGATCTACGCCATCTGGTGCCCCTGTAATAAAATATACATAGGCAAACCAGAAAGAAAAGTAAAATTACGCATAGGCGAACACCGAAGCTGCATAAAGAATCGAACCCAGAATGCCCCCCTTGCGGACCACTGGATAGAACATGTCCACCAAATTCAAGACCTGACATGGTCAATAATATATAGACTTAAGCTGGGCAAAGACACCAACTTGAACAGACTCTTACTTTCCAAAAAAGAACAAGAGTTTATCTTTTTGACCAAGAGCATGAACACAGGTCTGAATGAGAAAATGGACTGGATCACAGCCCTCTCTCTATTCCACACAGTCCTGGAATAGACTTACGAAAAGGATCTCTAAACTTGACTAATGGAAAGAGGCAGTTAACACAAAATCCACACAGAGATCTGCAGCATAATTGAACCCAGCCTCGCACGAGTTTGCATTCCATTCTCATACTAACCTGAACGATCCTCATAGCGAGATCCAAAGTATCCTGATACTTTCTCCTCCAAGGGGTAAGGGAACCCGAAGCACATAGTGCCATACTCTCGTTGAGAGAGTCCGAACTCTGCCATAATCATAAGCAGGCTTTTAGCATTCCAACGCCCCCTGCAATTCCATTCGATAAACCGCACCATAGTGATGCATTTTCGCATGTCCGACCACCAGAATGCCAAACCTGCATTACCAGAGAAGGTTAGTAGCCATGGTAAGCTGAAAACGGGACCTCCACTCGGGATATCACAGATTTATATAAGAGGAGTACTAAGTTCGAAGTACAACTAATTAATATCAGTCAGTAACAACACACCTACCTCTCGCGCCGACATGATGTGAAGGACGCCGCGCAACGCACGACGCACAATGATTGGCCACCCAGTATCCTGGAAAACATCTAATAAACATTCTACAAACTGCACACTAGCTTGTCCCATGGCTGGTGGTGTGGGTACAGCTCATGAACTCAACGGCTCTGCCATGTGTAGTTTGTGGCTCAGGTATCAAATTGGCCCTGTTCCTCCTCTGTTACAGAAATTTCAGAAACGCCTACAGGCATTTGTCAGATTCAGATAACTGCTGTTACAAGTTTATTTCCCCCTTTACTGTACCCACCAGGCAGAGCAGCGGTTCTTCAGTGATGTAGGTATGTAAGGGCCAAAGAAAAGACACAATTGCCAGAAATGCAGCCGATTAAAGCGCCTGTATAAGGATAGAGGAGAGTGTGAAATATAAAGTAGATTTGTAACTTCAATTGCACATTGAGAGTTTCAAGCAGAAAGATCTGGGTTGAGACGAGACAATTGCAAGGTTCTCAACCACGCATTCATACAGAGCACCTTCTTTGTTCCTACACCGGGTATGGATCAGGAAGGTTTCCTGTCTCTGCTAAATCAGTAGGGAGCATGGATGCGCTGCTTTTACAACTGTGGTGGCCGAACGCTTTGCTCTTTTGCTTCAGATAACCAGTTTCTGTTAGGCAGGGTACCTTCCCTCCTATTACTACGGACAGATTCTATCCATTCAAATCAACTACAGACATTTGATACGTTCCAGACTGTACAACATATGACCTCACTCTACATTGTTGCCGTTACCTGTGTCATCAACCCACGATTTTCGATCGGCTTCATTTGTGTCTGCTCTGTCTGCCCCCCCATTGCATGTCTTGGTGATCTGGCCAGCTCCCCTTCGATGAAATCATCCTTGTTGGGCCCTGAGAATCACTGGGAGGTGCGCCAGGCGGCCCTCCTGTGGGGCAGCAGAGCAGCGGGTATCCGATTGTTGTGGGTTCAGGAATCCTATGCTCCCAGGATGACATGGGTGCCAATGGAAGGGGGTAGTGGTACCCTTTGGCAAGGTCGCACCATTAACTTTATTGCTGACTGAGACACAGCCCTCGTACTGTGTTTTGATGACCACTGCATTCGGCAGCGAACATTAGTGTTATTCGTAAGCCGCACAGCGCAACTAATTTCTTCAAAGCAGCTATACTCCCTTCAGTTTCACATCTTGCCTCAAAGCAGGCGAGGGGCCTTGAAATAGGATGACATCCACACGCACTAAAAGGCGAGTGCACAAAACCTGCTTAGCTATGCCAAAACTGATATGTACGTTGGAAGCGTTAAAAGAGAAGGAGAGTATAATGAGTGAGGCATTTCTTGATCAGTGACGTGCACAGTGAGTTTCAGCAAATTGCATACTGTGGCTAATAGCAGTGGCTCGACATGGCATGAGGCAAGCAGAATATACTGTTCTACTATGGCGGAGTGCTTATGGGGGTCATGCTTTATTCTATTTCCCCCCCCCCCACTTCTAACCTTGATAGAAGCCCTCTTGGGCATGCCAGTGTGATGACCGACTTTGCCTGTAGCTGATGTCAGAACTACTCTGCTGAGTTCATCTGTCACTGTATTGTTCATACCCCCCTCCCCCTCACGCCCTCTTCATTTGGGATTCTTTCATTGGTATCTAATGGGCTTCTCTCCATCCTCCAGTGTCGTTCATCAGCTAATCCAGGGTTCTTGATCTGGTTGCCCTTCTACTGATTGTTTTGAGACATGGATGTTTTGTTTTCTGTCCTGATTTTAATAAAGCCTTCCCCTGAATCTTGGTGGCAAATGTCACAAGTTCTGGATCTTGCTTCAAATCTTTCCAGTTTGAGGAACAAATAGCCTTTTGCTTGCTTACCTTCGTCTGGCGTGAGATTTCTTTCAGGGCTCTTTGTCACCCCGAGCTATTGGGCGTCTGTTGTAATAGTGATCTGCGAGGCTGTGGGTTTTTCTTCCCTCAGCTACCATTACTTGTCTCTTAGTTCTGTTATTACATCAATTCTTTGATTCTGTTTTCCAATGTCTGTGAAAGTGATGAATGGAATCTGGTGTAGTCTTACCCAAGGCACTACAAGAATACCAGCAGCCATGTGCCTGCAGCCTGGGCAGGGCGGAGGCCTACTCCATCACAGTGTTTTCTCCATAATAGATCTTAGTTGGGTTTCTCTGTCTTCCAGGATGCACACTCTAACCTTGGTTGTCTGGAAATGAACCCCAGTGAACATTACATCTTGGATGGGTTCTAGTGATTACTTTTCAATTTCAGGAGGGTCTTGCAGGTCCTTGTTTCGTGGTGTCTTAATTGCTCTGTAATCTGTTTCCCCCATGAATTAGGCATCCTCTAAATCTGCTATGGAGGTGAGGTAATTTCCCTTGGTGATCAGCAGAATTTTTTTTGGAAGGCTCTCTGTTTTGAATTTATGAGCGGAAATAGATTTGTTCAGCTCTTAAATCTACCACAAGTTTGTTTTCGTGACTATTTGGGGACCACACAATTTTGTAGTATAATGCCTGCCCTTCCAATCCTTTGGGTACTTGTCCTATTGCCTTGTTCCAGAGATTCTTGATGCATTTGATCAAAACTAGTTTCTTGGCCCTGCCTCCGCAAGCAGTGTGTTGAGGAAGAGAGGACAACTATATTTTGTTCTTTCAGTGTACAATCCGGATGTTCTATACTTTGCAAACAACTGAAATTTCTCCCCCATAATGTAAGAATCGCAAGTTCTAACTTGTGTTTTTCTGCCGGATCAGTCGGGTTTTTACATGTTTCTGTGGCAATCTGTCTTTATGTGCCTCCACCGCATTTTAAACACACCTGTTGGATGAAAATGTGTTCTGTTTCATGATCTGTGTTTTGGATCTGTATTTGTGAAGGGACTTCTGCAGTTTACCAGCATGCTTGTCCCACCCCCCCATTCCTTCCATTTTTTTGTATTATTTTTATTGGCCCTTTTGAACCTTGGCCTCCAGGGCCCTCTGAACAACTTTTTAAATGTTTGAAATTTCTTCTTTAGTTTCATTTTTTCAAATGTTCTTTCTGACGAATGTTGAACCTGTTAGCTCGTGTCCTCCAGCACAAGGGTGCAATCTTAATACTAGTCATTGGTTTTTGCTAACTTGACGCCACTGGTGGTAGTCCCTGCTTATGTGCTTATCGAGAGCGAGTTCTGAATGAGCCCCCACAATAAGTGTTTCTCTTTGTATCAAGTGGGTCTTGAGAACCCCTGCTACTTCAGGAGCCATTGATACCCACCAGACTAAATAAAGTCAAGGCTTCTAGTAGTGAGGCTCTTATCATTTTGGTAGACTTCCTCTTGCAACACCAATCGGGAAGAAATGGTCTGAACCCAGCAACGGCGGGGACAATATCGGAGAGGCCAACCACTGATGTAGTAGGCTATTAGGCAGGGGTGTTGCTAGGCCCGGAAAAGATCCGGGGGCTACGCTAATGTCTGGACTGTCAGGACTCTGGGCTATCTAGCTTTTTGGTTGTAACCCCTGAGATTCTATCCAGGGCTACAACCAAAAGACCCGGGGCTATAGCCCCCTTAGCCCCCCCACCCCTAGCAACACCTCTGCTATCAGGTGACCAGAGCGCGTGTCATCCCTTCCTAGGGGCGTCCCAGTTAAGGGTGGTATAGTTACAGATGAAGTCAAGCCCTTGAACAGCCTCTTTTCCTATGAGCCTTTGCCTTTCTCCCGGTTCCACCTGCGAGTACCTGAAGCTTCCCAATTACTGTGCTGTCTGTGAGAAACCAGAAAGTGTCTCGCCCGCCAGTCCCCAGGGATTTGTCATCCAGGTAGTCGGGACACGGCCATCGCTTTTGGACCCAGTTCCTGGGGGGGTGGAACAGTGCGGGAATATCACCCAGGGTGGGAGGGGGGGGGGGGGGTCTTCAGCGAGTGGGACACTGGATGGTGAGATGTGGTATCCCCTTCCCTGTAATGCCTTTAACCCATCCTACCAGGTAGGATATTTAGGAACTCTATCCCTCCCCCATTTCTTACAATACAAACGCTTTCAGACGGACAGCCTGCTATGAGAGAAAACAGACAAACCGCAAGGAGTATACCGGACGTGTCCTAATGCAATGGTCGGGTGAGGTCCGGCATTTATTGACCATCTCACACACACACTTGACTTCCATTAAGCTTCCCCACATGGATAAAATGCAGAGAACAAGCGCACACCCTGAGCGAGGCAAAGCACACAAGGAAACAGCAGTGTCGAGACAGCAGCTGAACGAGAGAAGAAAGGCGGCAAAAAGAAACCGTTACTTTCCAGACACCTCGAATAGAAAGCGTAAGACCAGGAAGCCAGGCTGAAGAATCCTGCATTGTGTGTCGGAGATACCCGGGGCCATCCCGTGTCAATTAAGGCGAGGAGAAATGCCAGCCACCGTAGTACTGTCCTTGACGCCAAGAACAAAGCAGCGTTAGTGAAAACACAGCGGGGGAGTTCGGGAGACCGATACAAGACTGGTCTGTGTTTAAGCAAGCAGCAACCTTGTATGGCGAGCGCTGGAACGAACATTGTTAAAACGCGTGCGATAAGAGACGCAAGTAAAGTTGAATTGCTGATGAGGGATTGAATGTTAAAAGTAAGATAGAATACCTTTGACAGATTGGTCCAGCACTCCGTGGTTGCTCCATCGAAGGTCTCTGTAAGGTAAGGAATAGCACTGGGGCAACACGCTGTTCTTGGTAGCAAGACCACGCACAGCAACATAGGTTCGAATCTCGGATCCGTGCTTAGAAACTGAACTCTGGTACGGTATTGGACGTGTTATAAAAGAACAATTAAATTAAATCCAGCTGAGTGGCAAAAGCGAAAGTAAGGAAAAGATTATATCAATGAGTAATTGTGAATTGAAGTGGTCCTGCGACAGGTTGAGCAAAATCCCCTGCACAGTCGAAAGTCTTCTATTTTGATGAAATAAGTTTGGATCAGTAGATATGTTTGGTCTGAGCCCAGCAGAGGGGGAACCAGGGTGAACAGTAAATCACCCGAGAAGTTGTATATGTGAAACCCTAAGAAGAAAGGAACTTTTAATTGTTTGTGTTGCATCACGCACGCTGAAGAGACTTTGAATGGCAAAGAGACTTTGGCACAGAAGGCCCTGATGTTAAGGTTTTGAACTGCATCCTCGTGCTAGAGAAACATGGGGAAGAGAAGCCAATGGCTTGAATATTCCGACACATCATTTCTTGAACACTTTTCTTTTGCATAACATTGTTTCCCACACTTTTTGTATTTAAAAGTAAGGATTGGCAATAGGTTTATTAGCATAGGCTCTTTTATTTTGACACTCCACTAGGACTGTATGTTATTTTTTGATGGTCATAGCTTGCTCCCATCTTTAGATTTAGGATTACATGAGTTCTTCAAACCCAATTGAAGTTCAATAAACACCCTTGAACTGTGATCATATCACTTGTGTCTGTCTTATTGTTTGATACCATGCCTTCTTTACATGTTTCTGTGCGCTGTGCTACTAACCTATAAAGCATTAATTCGTGCTCCTCCTACTCGTCTGTCCTTAAGCTTTCTTCAATCCCGCAACAACTTCCTCCTTTCCATCCCGCAACAACTTCCTCCTTTCCTATCCCTATAATAAAACTGACTACTCAGATCTCTCACTACTCCATTTCTCTTCACCTCCTTCCAACAAACAAAACTGATGAGCTAACCATACCTCCTCTATCACTTGTCCACCTTGCCTCTCTCCTCCGAGACTCCTCTCCCTTACCTAATCAACTCAACATTGCACTCTGGAATGCTCAGTCTGTATGCAACAAAGCTTCCTTTATCACAGACTACTTTCACTCCAGCTCTCCTCCCAGGGACCGTCTTGCTATCACTGAAACCTGGATTTCTCCATATGGCACTGCCACTCTGGCAGCCCTTGATGACTCCTGCGTTCACCCTCCTCGACCTGACTAGCAGAGGCGGAGGTGCTGGACACCTACTATCTTCCTGCCTCACAAATGCCCAATGCCACGCCCTCTCCTACCTCTTTTGAATTCACCATCTTTACTATGCCTCACTCTGTTCACATCTCCATCGACCGCCCTCCTGGTCCCACTGGGCCATTCTTTGGTAACCTTGGGCAACTTCTTGATTCTCTTTCTAGTAAATATTACCTCATTCTCGTAGGTGACTTTAAACATGCCTCTCCAACCACTTCCCAGAAATCATAACTTTAGTTTTTTCTTAGTGACCACACTCTCCACCTCTCTCAGCCACTAATACTACTGTCACACCATCCATATCTGATCACTCAATTGTTTCCACCACATCTCCTTTCTACCCTCAGACCTTACCTCACCACTTTCTTCACCTCTTGCTAGAAGGTAATTTAAACCTTCTGCCATTCCCCCTTTCTCTCCGGCCTACAGTTCTCATTCTCCTCCTTCACACCAGATACCACTTCCAACAACACTGCCTTCTCCAGCATCCAATCTGTACTATGACTCGTTCTCCTCTCACTGCTTACTTTCACCCCTAAGTCTCTGCATCCTCAACCATGGGTCACCCCATTCATATGCGCTTCCCACACAGACCTGCATGGTCTGCTGTGCAAATGGAGGCATACCCACTCACATGAGGACCTGCAACGCTACCTCTCTGCCCTGAATGTGCCCAGATCCACTCTTGATGAAGTTAAAAGGGAATTCTACCTAATCCTCATTACTCTTACTCCAACCATCCCTGCCGGCTATAGGCACCCTAAACTCACTCCTCACAAGTCTGACCATCAGCTCACTCTCGTAGCTAATTACCTAGCTGAACACTGACAGCAAAGTGTTCAGCTAGGTGATGGAGGGTAACCCCTCATGTGCCCCATCAGACCCTCTTGCTCCTTGGCTAGTTAAGCCTATTGCCCCTATAGTGGTCTGTAACCTCGCTGAATTCTTCAAACTATCCTTCGACTCTACGTGCTTTCCTTCTGTTTTCTAAAGGGCCACGGTCATCTCTCTCCCAAAAACAAAAATAAAAATATTTAAAAAAAGCAAGGGGCTGACCCGAACTTACAGGTTAACTTTCGCCCTGTGTCTCTTCTTCCGCACTACAAGTTCTGGAAAGGGTTGTGTTCAACTGTCTTTTACCAATTTCTTAGAAATCCACAACCTTCGAGACCCCCCTACAAGCAGGCTTTCGCTCCTGTCACTCCACGGAAACTGCTCTCGTGAATGTGTATAACTTCACTGTCTCTGCTTCTGTCATGGGGTATTGCCCCTGGTCTGTTGGTCCGACTGGCCCCTCTCTTTCACCTCCCCACCTCAGTTTGCTGCATGCAGCGCTCCTCTCCAAGATGGTGTCCGGGACGCTGACCTGGAAGTGGAGTGCTTGGCATCTTTCCAGCACTTCCTCGTTTCCCGCTATACAACCTCTGCAGATCCTTCTCTCACCGTGTTTCAACGCTAGGTAAACTCTAGCTCAGTGCTTCCATAGTACTCGCTCTCTCCCTTGATTCCTTGTTTGTTTTCTTAATTCTGCCTCCTCCTGCTTCCTTGTCCTACTGTTCGCTCTTTTGTTGCCTTGCTCCTGGACCTTCTTTAGTGTTCTGTTTTGTTCTTGTTGTTTCCATGGACTCGTGCCTTCCTTGTTCATCATACTTGCCACGTCTTGCTTGAAGCAACTACCATAACTACCATGAATACATGGGGTGGGATAACAACGGACTCCTGTACAACTGCTGTGGAACAATAGACTCCTCCCGGAGATAGGTAAGCTTCCCAGATGGCCTGCCTGGAAATCGCAAGGTATAACAAAGATGGGAGATGTGGTGGAAGAGGGCAAGATAGTCCAGTTTGAAACACTGCAATCTACCTTCTCCCTCATGCCCACAGAACGATATCACTATACACAAATGAAACGCGCACTAGGACACCACCCGCAGAATATATGTGATATGCCCAATTGTACCCCGGTGGAACGCAATCTAGTCCTGGAACAAATCAAACACAGTCACCTCAACCATGTACAACGCAATCACATCCTTTGCCACACCGGAACTAGCCAGCCTAAAGGCAAAATGAGAGCGGGACGTGGGAACACTACTGCCAGAGGAATGGGTAAACGCGCTGATGTGCCCCCGTGAGGTAACCATCTTGTCCAGGCTAAGTCTAGTCCAGCTCAAGATCCTACACCGCACTTACTGTCCGATGGTAGCACTCTTTAGATGGGGTAGAACTTCAGACTTGTGATGCAAACGTGAAGAAGGTACCTTCTTCCATATAATATGGGAGTGTGGCAACATACAACAGTACTGGCAGAGGTGTTGCAATGAGCTAATCAAAGTCTTGGGCAAGCCAGCATCAAGAGATCCGAAACAACTGCTACTGGGGGCAGATATCGAAAGCGACCTATCAAGATATGAGAAGTTATTCTTGTTGACTGGCACGGCAATAATCGGGAAGAACATTGCAGAGCTGAGCTATGAACAATGGACCACGGATGTGGATATATGTGCTATAATGGAACACAGAGTATACACTGCAAGAGGGTGCCCTGAGAAGGCACACAAAATATGGTGAAAATGGGAAGACGCCCACTGACCGATTTAAGGCCCCCCCTTAAAACTACACTCCCAAAAGAGACTGGTACTCAAGCTTGCATGTCAGGTGCATAAATCTGTGTTGCTAGTAGTTCTGTCTTCTATGTCATCCTTTTAATGCTTGATGGACCAAGAGGCTGCGGCCCACCTTTCTTTTCTTTTATTTAGTGAGTAAATGTATTGTGTGTTCATATAAAACTCATTGTTTTGATTAAAAAAAAAAAAAGAAAGATGCCTGCAAAGTTCCAGGTGGATTCGTTCTTCGGGCAACGATGTACAGCACAGTGGCACAGGACCTTGGTGAATTGCATGCCATGGGGGGGGTCACAGCTCTTCCATGGAGGGTGCTAAATGCAGTTTGTCTTGGGACTGGTTAGGCTCACCAGTCCAAGGGAGGAAGTGGTCTTGAGGATCTTCCCTGATGCTCAAATGTGGAGGTTGGGATGGCAGCGGTTACTCAACGTGCTCTGACCGTCGCTAGAAATGTCTGGCATCTTCTTCCTTCAGGCTTCTTTAGATTCTTCTGTTCAGTGGTCCACTCTTTCTGCTCTAGGACCTCAGAATTTACGCTTGAACACTAGCCGAGCCCACAAAATTTTCACCCAGTCAGAACTGGTCTCTCTCGGGCACTCTGCAGGACAAAGGTCTTTGGATGACCCTCCCCACTTCCTGTCCTACTTGTCACTTTGACCCTTCACTGGCTTTACAACGGAAGCCTGGCGCAGTCAAAGGAATTGGTGGATTCTTCCCCACCCAGGCAGGTAGAAGAAGACCTAAGAAAGGGTAAGCCATCAGACCACACCATTTTGGGTTTATGGTGGCCCCTGTGTCCCCTACTGCAGCCGCGATGACAGACTGCGATGGAAAGTTCAGAAAAAGTCATGTAAAAGGTGCACTGCCACCAGCCTGAAAAGAGGGACTTGTCCCAGTAACCAAAAGGTACTGGAGAAGTGAGAAAAGGGATACAATGTTTCCCCTCAGCACTCCACATATGGTGGGGTGTGCTGATCTCACACAATAAAGTACAGGTAGGATTTAAAAGCATCCCCCTGCCTTGGTAACAGGTTGTTAACCAAGGGGAAATGAGCAAACATTACACTGGAAGTTCTAGGAGCTTTCAGTAACGCTGCACAGAAGTGCTGTGTGCTAAATGTTGATGCCAGAAAAGATGGAGGAAAGCATGACTCCAAGACAATATACCAACACGTGGTAAATAGGGTTCCCGAGAACAGAGTAAAAGGTTCCCACTCACTCAGGAGAATATAACAAAAATCCAAGAGGCTAACCGCTGCAAGAATTATCAAAATCAGAGACTCTCTCCTGACCTTACTCGCACTCGCTCCTTCGTTTTACACTCTTTACTCTACCATCATTCTCTGCCTTCTTCTCCCTCTTTAGTCAAACTAATACTGATTATTTTAGGATAATTCTCCCTATGGCCGCTGATAGTTTTCTGCGAACATTACATTGAGAATCCCTTGTGCAGGCTTTTAATGAAAAGTTACTACACATGTGATGTCATCAGTGATGCCATCAATGACATTTGTGATGTCATCTTTGATGTTATGGGAGTTAGTCTTAGCAGAGCACAGTGCTGGTGTGAGTTATGGTTGCTTAGCTTGCCATAACTGGCGAATTTGTGGGGTGTTTCGGTTTGACCTGTAACCATAACGTGCCCGTAAGAACATTTTTCCATTGAATTTCATAGGTTTTTGCTAGTGCAACTTAATCATAACATCCGTTTAACAACATTTTTTGTTAGTGAATTTGTTAGATTTTTATTAGGGCACTGTAAACATAACATTGCTTTAGCATAGTGTATGTAGAAATGATGCTATGTTTGTAGTAGCGCACCTTCACCATAACGTTCCTTTAGCAATATTTTTTGCGGCTGATTATAATATAAAGCTCCTTTTGAGAGTGTCAATGTAAGTGGCAGCGAAGGGAGGCAGTGCGATGCGCATTGCTTACCCTCACGCAATTGTATGCTAAATGGAAGGTACTGTGGTACTGTGGAAAAAAACTGCAGTGGAAACGGGTAGAAATTGATGGCTGTTGAAACAGATGGTTGTGCGTGTTGCAGTGTGTTTTCAAGAGTGCAAGTGCGCAACAGCAAGCACAAACATTATTAATATACTTCCAAAAAGGGCAGCAAGGCTATGTCTGTAGAGCGTGCAGAATTCGGAAATGCAGTAATATGAATAGGAACGCCATTTGTGGGGAAAATAGCTGTTCTTGCTATGAAATGATAGATTCCCATTTGTACAGTACGACAATTGCACACGTAAAAAGACACAAATGCAATTCTTCACAATGTACAGCGCTTTCTCCATTTCCGAACCAAATAAAAAAAAAAAAATAACACACCTACGTGGGTGTCTGCATAATGGGATACACAATTGTGCAGGAGATCGGAAACGGAAGCATTACCTGGCCTACTGCTTCCCTCAGCACAAACCGCACTGAAAATCATGTTACATGGTGTTCATTTGTCCCTCCACAAGCAACAACAATAATATCGTCGTGATTGAACGTCACCAAAGTCTCACACGGACAAACCAAAAGCAATCGCTTCATTGTAGGTGCTCCATACGCATACAAACCCACATGATACACTCCACACAACCTCGCATCTGATTCCATTCACTGTCAAGTAATGTAATGTATGTGCAATTTACCCACAAAGCATACACTATGGCTCGTACAACACACAGCCATAAGCTCACTCTCTTCATTTAGGTCAACAAATATACCGTATACCAAAGACTGTGCGTGCACTCCACACCCAGAAAGTTTATTTCACAATTCCGTGTCATCCACAGTCCACAAATAAAAGGTGGCCATGTGCATGAGGGGTGTATGTTACACGTACAACCCTGCAACTATCACTATGTTTGCTGACTTTTCCAGGTGTGCGTGCGCGGGAGTAGGGGAATAAATGTCAACCAGGGTAGGGGATGTCCTTTGTAGTGGTGGCTCTTAAACAGTGTTTCTTTTTTTAAAACCGCTTCCACAGTAATAACACTTTTTTTAATTTATTTTTTTTTGTATTTTTTTTGGGGCTTTTATAATTGTTTTTATTAGTTGCACTGCATCTCACATTCTTACAATAGCGTCTTCAGTGCAGCCTGTAGATTGGAAAAACAAATGTCATTGTCACAGGAGTACCTCCCAGTAGCACGCAAAAGGTTACACATGCTTCTGTTGATACTTTCAACCTCTAGCTGCCAACAACATTCATTGGGATAGTTATATACTGGACCTGGTGGTATACATGAGAAAAGCACCTTCACAATGGCAAAAAAGCGCTGCACTTCTTTCATCATGTTTTTGAGTTGACGGTACAGACTTGCCCAAGCTATGGAACCCAAAAGCAATGCTCCATAGTGCAGTACCACAACGTGGACAGTACCTAAATTGGCCACATGTCGACATCTTGCAAGCAAATGGTCGAATGTATGGACAGCGACACCGCACCACAAAGTCTCCACGTCGTCCAAATTCAAATTGACGTTAAGGCCTCTTTCCACGGCATACTGGAGCAGATCTAGCAGAAACTGATCACCCACTATGAAAACTGTGCATTTCGCCATCTCTGCCAGCCTCACTACACAGAGTAATGTAACAAAATATGACCGCCCTTTCCTGTGACGCGCACACTAACCACCTGATTGGACAATTGCAACAATCGCATTTCCATTGGCCAGCATGTTCAAAAGAGCAGACTATAGCACATGCGCCTTGCAAAGTATCTTAAGGACTGTGCACCAGTAAATCATGAACCGTCCTTCTTCCCTTTCCGCTATCCTCTTCCCACCAAGCTCTTATTAGGTATTGCCAAGTACGCACACACACATCCACCAATGCCCTCCAAGACTTCAGCATCTTAAAATGTCAGTTCTCCACAAGACTTCATATGTACCATTACAAAATCGGCCTGCACGTGTGCTGTTATTGGAAAGCACGTCCAGTGGAAAGTTCAGTGAAACATTGCATGAGTTATAAATGCACGAATATTCATCCACATAAGTACCCATCACCACAAAAGAAAGTTACGAGCATTTCTTTTTTTGTTGTTGCAGAATGTTCACAACGCCTCTGCAACCGATATCTGCCTCTAAGTGTCCACTCTGTGTTTAAAAACCATACTGATGGTCCTCCCTCTCCTACCATAAACTGGCAATTTGTTGGTATGTGCTTGCAACGTTTTCATTCACCCATATCCTACACTAGATTAGCGAAACAGGAATTCTGTTCTTTCCTTCCAACAATGCTACGAAAATTGTTCCCCACTAACCCACCTACTACATAACTCGTAAAAAGAAGGCACAAAAGGCACCACTAAATGTATCTTAGCAACCTACAGTCACTTTCCAAAAGGGCAGTGTCTGCACGGCTGTCGTGCTTTGTACGCTGCACTGTTGCCGCAGGCTCTTTTTAAATCTTCCAGCTTCTACTCTGCGCCCTCAGCAACTCATCCATAAGACGAGTGCGCAACCTATCCTTGGCCTGAACGGCAGGCATCGTATCTCTGCTGCACTAAAATGTCTGCAATAGCTCAGAGTGGCTGCGAACAATAAAATAAAAGTCCTGTGCATTATGCAGAAGGCCTTCTAGTCCCTGGGATCTCAATACCTTCCACTCTCACTTTCTAAATATCTGCTTGCTCTAGCTCTTCCCTCGTCCGCCTCGTACTCTCTCTGGGTCAGTTGCTTCTGCACGCAACCAGATGGTGGTAGATGTATTTCTTCTGCTGGGGCCTCATTGTGGAACACGCACTCTGTCTCACTGGACCTTCACGAGAAGCATCGTAGGGTCTGAAAGCACCTGAAAACCTTTCCATGTGCTTCTTCTTTTTCCCCTCCTCTCCCCTACTCACTTCCTGGCTAAAAAGTATTGTGCACTAGTTTCCTACCCACCCTATAATCTGTGCCCCAGGCCACCTCCCTCCCTCCCTCCCTTCCTTCCTCCCTCCCTATAGTTCCACCCCTGCACTGGCTTTCTACCAACCCCCGCACTTGGGGACTGTATTCTATAACCCTAACAGTCCAGCCACCACTTCATGTCTATACTTATCCTGGTACTTGCAAGCACCGGCCGTAGTTGCTTGGTATTCTATTTTTTATTGTTCCTGTGCACTGCACTTTGCCCTCCCTTTTCACTTGCACACTCTCAATGTCAGCTGGCCTAGAGGAATCAATGTCTCTGTGTGGCCTCCGTTCCGCCTCCCTTTCCTCTGCGAGCCTTCACACACGTTTATGTAGGCGCGATACAAATGGCACAAAATACCATAGCACATCATATCATATGATACACACACTGCATTAATAACATAATGCCTACCACGTACCTTGTACACTTCACAATATGGTCTTCCCACTGTAATGCATGTACTATAAATGTTGGAAAGGTGATCCCACAAATGCAGAAGGGAATGTATATTAGCAACATTAATCAAGTGCATGCATACAAACAGGATGCATGCCCCTTACCTTCCACACTTTCACCATAGCCTCCTACATTTATCAGTACAAACAGACCTTCTGTCGTAGTGTTTGTGTACACACCACAACCAGCAACCACATTGCCCAATGGCTTAGCCTCCACAGAGCCAATGCCACATCTGCCATCTTAAAAAAGAGCCACGTCTAATCCTCAAAGTCCCACGGAATCCGCAGCATTACCGTGCTAGAAACTGGAGGGGGAGGGAGTTGAGGGGGTGTTTGGGGGGAGGGCGGTGGAAATGTGAAACGGGGGTGGGGAATGTGTCTTTAGGATTGTCTCTAAAAACACTATTCTATAATTTTGTTGTGTTTTTGTTATGTATGTACGTGCATTCATACATTGTTTTTCTCTTTTGCTCATTGTATGTTTGCTTCTCCTCCTGACGTTTTTCGCGACTGAAGATGAACGCTTATCTTCACATTTCTACAGAATTCTCTGCAACGCTTTGTGCAGAGTGGCTAACACAACAGCATTGCCAATGGAGGTACAAAAAATGCCATTTCCTTAAAACCACTGGAAATCTTGCGGTTATTAATGCTTTCATAGTCTGTGCAGAACATCCCAGCACTGCACATAAAGTCGCACATGCTTCTGTTTATCCAACATCTCCTGACCTCTGGCTGTGGACAAATTACACCGGCATGCTCCCATTGTCCTCTTGGTGTCATCGATGAGAAAATCACCTTTGCAGGAGGATATCTGCATCCCCGCTGTCATCAACTTCTTTCAGTAAGCAATCAAACGTGAGCACGTCCTGTGCCCCAAATGCAGTTATCCAAAATGCACGACCACCACATCTACAGTACCAACAGAGGCCACACATTTGCAAAGGAGATCCATGCATCCGAAACCCCACTCATAAACTGTTCCCCAAAAAGCCTGTACTCCTTCCAACTGAAAGTTGGTATCGAACCCTCTTTCCACGGCTACCTGTGCAGATCGTGCACAAAGGTATCACTGACTATAAGCACTCTCCGTCTGTCCATCTCTGCCAACCTCCCTGCATCGAACTTTGGATAAATATGTCACTGCCCCTTCCAGTGAACCACACCCTCCAATCCTCATTGGAGAATCCCCATAGTTCCATTTGCGAAGGCTCCATGTGCAGAAAGAAATTGTGACATTTGCTTTCCCAGCTACAGCTAGGGCCACGCCCATAGTAAAGCAGACGCAATACTTCTTCCCTTTGCACTCAAATTTTCCAACACTCCCTTAGTGGTGCCTATTGGCAAGTATAACATTTAAAAAATGCCTGCACCAATCGCATACTGAACCTCGGCATTGCACACTATCATTTCTGTACACAACTCCATATTTCCTGTTAAACACTCGGAGAACACATTCCCTTTGCTTCCAAAGCCCCTCCTCCACAACCTTTTCCTACAGGATGCCCTATTTCTGCATCCACATAATCCTGCGGCACACCCCGCACTCCTATCGCCATGCACACAACAGTCCACCCTTGCCCACATCCAGCACAACACTATGAATCGATTCATGTGGGCAGCTAACATTGTGCACAAACGTAACATACGTAGCGGCACTCCAACCCAACTCCCTCACACCATAAAACTCCCATTCACGAAAACAGGTTGCAATAAGCAGCATTCACAGACTCCATCAATCACCCCTACCCACTGTCATTCACAAAGTATTGTCACTACCAACCTAACCACAACATTTTCACAACATTGGCCCTACTTCAACAAATCTGCACAGAGCATAGTAAAGAACCCATACAAGCTACACTTCAACCATACCCTCTGCCATACTGCCAGTATGCACATACAGCACCTAGTGCCCACACTGCGTGACTTTTTATTGCACCATGTCCAATCACACATCCAAAACGTTACCATGTTCTACCAGCGACCTCACCTGCGGAACCAAACGTGCACACCTGACAGCTCACTTCTGCTGCTCTGTGGCGTCTGAAATGTACTCCACAATCATTCTTTACAGGTCACCACCCTCTACAAGATACACAGTCAAAATTGCATTAGTGGCATGGGTTTCCTCAAGTTCTACGCTCTTAAATGAATAGCCTACAGCCTTCGGCCATGCACCCAATAGGCTAGGCCTTGAACACAGGCACTGCAACATAATGCCACCATGCATGTGACCATATCAGCAATTACGCCAAGCCACATACACACCACTGCGACCAGAACTCCTACCTAACCTGCACACGCATCCACCAATCACATACTGAACCTCTGCATTGCACCCATTCACAAAACAGGTTGCTATCAGGAGAATCCACATATAGTTTAGGGACATCTTCAGCACGAGATGCCTCGTGCCGTGAGGGGTCAACCGGTTTTGACGATCAAGGTCCATGTGATCGTCTTCTTCAGGACCAGTTGTTTTGTTTAATATTGATTCTGTCTGGAGACCTTAACTAGTGCCCCCCCCCCAAGTGAAACACCTCCGCTTCCTTGCCAAAAAGATTTAGATGGGGCAGTTGGTGTATGCCTATTAGCCGCAGGCTGGACACTAGTGCCGTTATTTCAGAAGTTCTGTTTGTGCCGAGAATCTGCATGCCTTAGTAGCAAAGACTCTACCGCAACAATATGTGCCTAATAGATGCCTGTTACGCTCACCTGGTCTCTGCGGAGGCATTGGGGCACGGTTGCAGACCTCCCAGTGGTTCGATCACCCCCTTCAGGTTTCTCCCCCTGCGGACAAGCTGCGGGTGGCGACAACATCCCAACAGCAGCTCTGGAGACGCAGAATGTGGCCGAGATGAAGATGGATGAAAACGCAATGTCCAACAACTGGTAAGTGATGGTTTAAGGGAAAGCGTGAGGTTTGATGGTAGCGCAACCTTAAACTTAATGTCTGTTAAGTGTCTAACCTTGCCTTTCGTTTTATTTGCAGGTGTTGCGGTCGCGTGTGGAGCGCGTCGTGCTGTGGTATCCGGATGAAGATTCCAGCGTCCCTGAAGAATGGCAGATGAGCCCCGATGTCCAAATGACAATGCCTGCGCTGCGGAAGATGGTGAGCCGCGGTGCAAAGAAGATGATGTGCAGAGATGACCATGAAGACGCGCACAGGTGAGAGAAGGACCCCCAGGTGGTAAGTATGGAGGCAGATGACTAGACTTCTAAAGGTAAGTGGAATCCCAGGCGGAGGTGAGCGTTACGCTGCGTGTAAATGTAGAATAACACGAAGAGTCTGCCTCGGGGATCAGAGCAGCTTATATAGCTGTGCTTGTGAGCACGCCCACTAGTCTTGGTTTGCCTGCCACACCCTGCCACTCCTAGTGAGTCAGCACGTGTCAGGCAAACCAATAGCAAGTAGCCCCACCCAAGTGTGCACGTGGGGCTGCTTTAAAGAGGAAAGCTCCAATGTTAAATACACGGTGCACCCAAAATGAAGTGCTATGTCCATAATAAAGGTATTTTTTGACCCAAACAAATGTCTTGTTTATTGTTCCTGATGAGCCTGGTGCCAAAGGCGCCAGGATTGTGTCCATCTGGGCCCCCTGTGTGCGTGTGTGATCCTGTAAGGTCTGTCCTTGGCCCGATGACCATGACAGCACTCCCCTCAAGGCCCCTCTCAAGGATGGTCTTCCTTCTGGTCCTGGCTTGGTGGAATTATCGTGATGGAATTGCTTGATTAAACGAGGAGCATGGACGTGTTCGCTGGGTTCCCATGTTCGGTCTTGAGGTCCGTAACCTTTCCAGTCTATAAGGTAATACAATTTGGAGCGAACTACCTTGGAGTCCAAGATGGACTTGACTTCATACTCTGTTTCCCCGTCTAGTAATTCTGGCTCTGGTGGAGGACTAATCCGTGTATTCGGTTTCATTGGTTTGAGACATGAAATACTGGGTGAATCTTCATGTGAGATGGTAACTCCAATTTCATGGCGGCAGGGTGGATTATTGCTTTGATAGTATAGGGACCCAAATACCTGGGGCAGAAGGCCCGTGGTCCCTTCAGTGGTATGTGTCTGGATGCTAACCAGACTTTATCCCCAATCTGGCAATCGAGAGCTTCTTTTCAGTGCCGGACAGCAAACAATTTTTGTCTTCTTGGACCTTAGTCAAGTGTCCCGTTGCTTCCTCAAGAACCAGAGTGATGGTTTCATGCAAGGTTTTTATTGCTGGCATTTCCAAGTATCGGGTGGATCAAACACTGATGTTCGTGGATGTCTTCCGTGTAGAGTATAGAGTGGGTTTTGCCCAGTACTCGAGTGAACCGAGTTGTATGCATATTCGGCTATCCAGAGTGTTTTTCCAGGAGTCTTTGGAGTGCTGTAGCGTGCACCTTAAATACTGCTCTAACGTCGGATTTAGTTTGTTTGGTTTGTCCATCGGTTTGAGGGTGATGGCTAGTGGACAACCTAGGTCAATTTTGGCAATTGTACAACACCTTCTCCAAAAAGCAGAAACAAATTGAGTCCCCCTAGATCCGATATCAATATTGATGCAAATCCATGTAACTGGACAATTTGTTCTAAGAACACAGTAGCGAGAGTCGGTGCAGTTGGAAGTCCTTTGAGAGGGATGAAGTAGGCCATTTTAGAAAATAAATCCACGACGACTAAGATGGTGTTGTAACCATTGCAGGGAGGAAGATCTGTGATAAAGTTCATTGATAGTATATGCCAAGGTGCTGGTGGTACCTTCAATGGAGGGAGTAACCCAGCAGTGTTTCTCTTCCAAGATTTGTGTTGTGCGCAGACACCACGGGTTGTAACAAATTGGGCAATATCGTTTCTACAAGTGGGCCACCAGTAGTTTTGCTTTATCTTGGCCTGAATCTTGGCTGTTCCGTGATGTCCTTCCACTAGTGAATCATGATAGTTTGTGATGATTTGAGTTTGTAATTTCTTGTCCGGGATATATAATAGTCCTTGAAAATATGGTAAGTTGTTTTCGATGGTATACCGGTCCCCTTTAAAAGCCATTCCGGTCGTGTTGTCTGATCCATCTGGGATTGCAAACTGGTTTTTAAGTCCTCAATAGACGTGGTGGTAGCAATCGTGGTTTGGATTTGTTCTTCGGGAATGATGGCCATGGGATCGGAAGTTGTAAAGGCCTCTTTTTCTTTACTCATACGTGATAGTCCGTCTGCTTTCCCATTCCGTACTCCTGGTCTATAGGCGATAAAAAAGTCGTATTCTGCAAAAAAGAGTGCCCAACGAATTTGGCACGAGGATTATGCATTGGCAGTCTTCAAGTATTGTAAGTTACAGTGGTCCGTCATAACAGTGACTGTTTGTCTTGCCCCAAGAAGATAGTGTCTCCATGCCTTGAATGCTGCCTTGATCGCCAATAGTTCTTTGTGCGTGATCGCGTAGGTTCAATTCAGGGGCAGAACATTTGCGGGACCAGAATGCGACTGGATGTAACTGTCCTGTTTCTAGGTCCCTTTGGGACAACACCGCTCCCATGGCTATGTTTGAAGCATCTCTTTCAACCACGTATGGTAGGTCTGGTCGAGGGTGTCGGAGAACTGGTGCTGTGGTAAATGTGAGTTTCAGCTTCTGAAAGGTTTCTTCAGCTTCTGTGGACCAATGGAATTTCTTGTTCTTCCTCAGCAAGGAAGTGATTGGGTGAACAATTTGTGAGAACCCAGGTATAAATCGGCGATGGAAATTAGCGAAGCCGAGCACACTTTGTACTCCTTTCGTGGATGTTGGTGAGGGCCATTGGAGGATTACGTCCACCTTCTGTGTGTTCATATGTACGCCTTGTGGAGTGAGCATGAAACCGAGAAACTCGACTTCAGTCACATGGAAAAAAATGGCATACAACTTGTGTTGTCGAAGTTTCTCTAAGATTGCTTGGCTATGACTGACATGGTCTTCCTTGGAATTTGAGTAGATGAGTGTCATTTATGTAGACCAGTGCGCAAACGTCCAATAACTCGCGGTGCACATCATTCATAAAGAATTGGAATGCTGCAGGGGCGTTACATAACCCAAAAGGCATGACCTGGTATTCGAAGAGGCCATATTTTGTGCGAACAGCTGTCTTCCACTTGTCTCCTTTTTTGACTCTCACAAGATGGTAGGCCCCTCGCAAATCCAACTTTGTATAAATGTGAGCATGTTTCACCTGATCCAAGAGCTCTAGTATGAGTGGTAAGGGGTATCGGTTCTTTACTGTGATCTGATTGATTGCTCTGTAGTCAATACAGGTCCTTAAGTCCCCCTCCTTCTTGGGCACGAAGGAGAGGGGCGAGGAAGCAGGGGACGTGGATGGGCGGATAAAGTCATTTGCCAGATAATGGTCCAGGTAGGTTTTAAGATGTTGGTTTTCTTGCTCCGTTGGAGCGTAAATCCTGCTGCAGGGAATTTGGGCTCCGGGCACGAGGTCAATTTGGCAATGGTAGGGTCTATGCGGGGGCAAAACGTTGGATTGTTCTTTTTGAAAGGCATCCTGGTAATCTAAATAGTCAGGTGGTAAAGAACCCGTGAGGCCCAGCACGATACCTTTCTTGGGTTTCAGGTTGATGGCGTCTTTGTTGTAACAGGTGTCGGCACAGTTTTGAGAAAAGGTCAGAACTCTTTTGCCAGTCGATCCTAGGGTTATGGGTCTCCAGCCAAGGCATTCCCAATATCTTCTGCAACTGAGGAGCACCAATGAGATCAAAGGTAATGTCCTCTTGATGCCTGTTCTGCAACTGAAGCTTGACTTTCTCAGTGTACTGTTACCTGGCCGGATGATAACTGAGATCCATCCACTGCAATGACATTTTCCGATTTCTGCTTTTGTTGAAGAGGAGGGCCTATTCGGATCACCAGATCTTGGTCAATGTAGTTTCCCACTGCCCCACTGTCAATGTATGCCTCCAGGTCATGTATCTTTGATGGATGCTTGTGATTCACCAAAAGTACCGGAAGGACTAGGTGCGAGGTCTGTATGCATTACTTTTTCTCGCTCCACAAGTGGACCCCTACGCTTGCCGGGCATTGGAGTTTCCCCGAGTCCTGTACTACTTCTTCCTTGTTGTTTTTGTCCGTTGCCCCAACCATTTTCTTGGGAGGTATCACCAGACAATCGTGGAGGAAATGACCTGCTTTACCACAATACAAGCAGAGTTGTTGCTGTCTTCTTTTCCCTCTTTCCGCCTTGGTCAGAGGGCTCCATAACCCACCGATTTATATTGGTTCGGTTTGTTCATATGGTTTAGTGTGGGTCTCGCGGGATTGTACAAACACTGTCCTTCCATCTGTTCTGGCTCGGTCCATCTTCGTATTCTGCAACCTATGATCGAGTTGCACTGTTAGGTCTATGTAGTCCGCACACCCCTTCGGTGGGTTCACAATTTGAGCCAACACAACTTTAAGTTCCCCATGTAACCCTCGAAAAGAGCGTAGTTCTTTTCTCTTCTGGCCAGTTTGTTTGGGCTACGAGGCGGTTGAAGGTTGCAATGTAGGTTAATAGATATTGATTCCCCTGTCTGAGTGACAAGAACTCATTGTCCAGAGTTTGTCCTCGCGTATGTCGGGTAAACAATTTCTCCATCTCCTGTTGGAAATCCCCAAAGTTCCGAAGCAAAGGATCATCTTGGGTTACTAACGGTATTGACCAGTCCGCCACGTTGCCTCCTAGGTATGAGAGTATGAATGCAACTTTGGCTTGATCATTAGGAAAGGCTCCTGGTCTGCATAAGAAATGCAAGCGACATTGGCTCATGAATATGGCAAACTTGTTTGGATCGCCGTTGAAGCGTTCGGGCAGGGCTCAAGGCACTGCCCCTGGAAGAACAACCTGAACCGGTGTTGATTGGTGTGGCGGAGAAGCGTGGGCTATCCCAGGATATGGAACCTGTCCTGCTTGTGCCTGTAGTATCTGTCTTGCCAAGTCATCAGTTCTTTCTCGAGTTACAATAAGATCTATCCTTAATGCACTGGTCTCCTGTCTTGAAGCATGTACTTCAGTCTGTAATTTCCCCCAGTAGTTGGGCCGAAAGATCTGTCTCTGAAGTTTCCATAACACCCAGGCAGAGAGTTGTAGAGGCTTTGCATTCTGTTACGCTCACCTGGTCTCTGCGGAGGCATTGGGGCACGGTTGCAGCCCTCCCAGTGGTTGGATCACCCCCTTCAGGTTTCTCCCCCTGCGGACAAGCTGCGGGCGGCGACAATTGGTGGCATTGCTCCTGCGTGGATATGAGAAAATGTGAGTGCGCTGATTGGTGACTGTTGTACCTCCCAAACCCTTCGACCTTAGGTGCGATTTCTGTGGGCACGTACCGGCCCATAAGGCTCACCTGGTAAGTATGGAGGATGAGCTTTCCTTCCTTCTACTTCTGGCAGGTGCGCTTGTGGATGGAATCGAGTTGCTTCACTGATCCCTGATGGGTATAGTCCAGTCCAGCTGCGACTATGCTCCTCCCAGTTGGTGGTAAGTGTCTCTTAATGTCTCTTGTCTTTTACTCTTTCTATTTTCTGTCTTGGTATTGTTGCTCGTAATGTTGTTAATCCTTAACGTTTTCTCTTCAGCTTTCTTCCAGATTGGTGGAATTGCAGCCCAACAGCAGCTGTGGAGAGGCAGAATGCGGCCGAGGTGAAGATGGATGAAAAAGCAATGCTCGACAACTGGTAAGTGAAGGTTTAAGGGAAAGTGCGAGGTTTGATGGTAGTGCGACCTTGCACTTAATGCCTGTTAAGTGTCTAACCTTGCCTTTCGTTTAATTTGCAGGTGCTTCGGTCGCAGGTGGAGCACGTCATGCTGTGGAATCTGGATGAAGATTCCCGCGTCCATAAAGAATGGAAGATGAGCCGTGGTGCCAGATGATGATGATGCCTACGCTCCGGGAGATGACGGTGAGCCGCGATGCAAAGATGATGTGCAGAGATGACCATGAAGATGCGCACAGGTGAGAGAAGGATCCCCCAGGTGGTAAGTATGGAGGCAGATGACTGGACTTCTAAAGGGAAGTGGAATCCCAGGTGGTGGTGAGCGTTACACTGCGTGTAAATGCAGAATAATGCAAAGCGTCTGCCTCAGGGATCAGAGCAGCTGATATAGCTGTGCTCGTGGGCACCCCCACTAGGCTTGGCTTGCCTGCCACACCCTGCCACTCCTAGTGAGTCAGCGCGTGTCGGGCAACCCAATAGCAAGTAGACCCACCCAAGTGTGTATGTGGGGGCTGCTTTAAAGGGGAACTTTCCAATGTTAAATACACGGTGCACTCAAAATGAAGTGCTATGTCCATAAAAAAGGTGTTTTTTGACCCAAATGAATGTCTTGTTTATTGTTCCTTATGAAAAAACAAAGAGGTGATGGCTGGAAGGTTTAGAATGAATCCTAACCACTGGCATTGCTCTGGGCAGCCCTCCAGACCATCGTTCGTTGCCTGCCAAGCCATTACAGAAGGGGAAAGACCATATGCAAATCAGGCTTGGCCCCATCCCAAAAGGGGCAGTCCAGCCCGAACTGCTAGGTCACAATTTCCACCCAACACTTTTGTGGTCACAGTTTTTCTCACCATGTGAGAGAGGCTATGCCCAGACGTGGGTCCCTTGCTCTCTGCGCCATAGGGAACCAAGCTGCACCTCACTGAGGAGGTCCAACAAGGCCGAAACATGTCTGGGGTTGCTTGTGTTTCTGTGCAGAGGGGACCTGGCCTAGCAGTTCGGACTGGGCTGCTACCAGTGGCGGCAGCAGCTGACTGATTTGCATATGGCTGGACCCCTTTTGCAATGGCGCAGACGGGCTAAAAACGGTGGTGTGGAAGGTTGCCCAGAGCAATGCCAGTGGTTCAGATTCATTCAAAACCTTCCACCCATCACTTTTGTGCTCACTTATTGTTCCTTTTGAGCCTGGCGCAAAAGGCGCCAAAGACTGTGTATCCGGGCCCCCTGTGTGTGTGACCCTGTAAGGTCTGTGTCCTTGGCCCGATGACCATGACACTGCCTCATTTATAGGTGTTCCCAACCAGCACTAAGCAGGCGGCATGCTCCGATACTAAGGCACGCAGATTCTCGGCATGAACAGAACTTCTGAAATAACAGCACTAGTGTCCAGCCTGCGCCAACTGCCCCATCTAAACCCAGAGGTGTTTCACTTGTGGGGAACACCAGTTATGGTCTCCAGACAGAATCAATATTCACAAACAAAAGAACTGGTCCTGAAGAAGACTATCACGTCGACCTTGATCGTCGAAACCGGTTGACCCCTCGCGGCATGAGGCATTTTGTGCTGAAGAAGATGTCCATAAACTATATATGAGGACACTTACTCAATTTTTAAGAAAGAAGTTGCTAAATTCGCTTTTAGTATGTGGTACTCTGACAGCAGACTCCATTTATTACCTCCACGAGAATAAGGTCTAAAGCCATTGTCCCATGTTTCCCACTAGCTGGTCATGAAAACACAGATTGCAAACCCAGTAGTGGGTTTAGGCCATGGTTACCGAGTTGGAGACACAAGATCTATTTAAATTGTTGTTTTCTGTGAGCCACGTTATCCATTTGTAGACCTTAATCTGTTTTTACGGTTTGTTATGTACGAATGAAGGATAGGTAGGGACAGTTTTCTCATCTATCCCTTTTAGATAGGCGGCACAACACCCGGCGCCTTGGAACAGTTTTCTGCCTTCTAGGGATAGGGTGTTCTTCTGAATAGGGAGAGTATGTGTGTGGTATAAGTATACAGAACAAACGATATGCTTTGTACGTATATATATGTTTTCTCCAGTACCGTTCTTCTGTGAATCCACAAACGTACCAGAGCCTCCACCACCCCTAACCACACCCATTCACAAAGTATTGTGTCACTACGAACCTACACCTTTTCACAACATTGGCCCTACTTCAACAAATCGGCACACTCCATAGTAACCAAGCACATTTAAGGTGCACTTCTACCATATCCTCTTCCATACTGACAGTATGTAAACCCAGCACCCAGTGCCCAAACTGCATAACTTTTCACCTCCCCATCGCCAAGTACACATCAAAAACTTTACCATCTTTTAACGGTGTCCTCCACTGCGAAACAAAACATGCACGCATGGCAGCTCACTTCTCCTGCTCTATTGCATCTGAAATGTTCTCCACACCCATTCTTTACAGGTCACCACCCTCTAACGGCTGAAGAATCCAAAGTGCCGTGTCTCCTAAGGTCCTAGCCTCTTGAGTGCATGGCCTACGGCCTACTGCCTTCGGCCATGCACCCAACAGTCTAGGCCTTGAACACTCTCACTGCTACATAATGGCATCATCCATTTCACCATGTCACCAACTTCGACTATCCACATACACAGCACTACCACCAGCACTCCTATCCAACCTACGCACCGCCATGGAACTAAGCAGCAACAAATTGCACCAGTTACGATAATGTAGAAAGAAAGCACTCTCACTTGCACCACTGTGCACTTTCATTAACATACTATGGCCGTCCCCACTTCCATTCCCAAAGTATTGTCACTGCCAAACTACCCACATTTGATTCGCAACACTGGGCTACTGCAACCAATGTGCACACACCACACTATGCAAGCACCACCCTGTACCGGATACACACCCACTCTTGCGTTACTGCAGTGGGTATGCTAAAGCCCTACGCTCTTTAGTGCATGCCCTATGGTGTATGGCCTTCGCCCACGCACCCAATAGTCTAATCCTTCCACTGACCAACGCAACTTCCTCCACCCATACATGCCACCATGTGCCCAACTACCGCATGTTCCCATCCAACGTATGTCATATGCAATTAATTCCCCTTCTAAAGTTGATCTAAAACCACTCACCACGGAAAGAGGTTGCCGCAAACCTGTTGCGGCAGATGCTATTGGGCCGTTACGACACCTGCCTCCAATCATCACACAAAGTACTCGCCTGTCTAGTTACCCTCAAATTGACGCAGTACGTGCGAAAACTACAGGCCCTCCTCCGTCTTCTTCCACTTACCTACATATGTCACATGAACCACTCCTCACTCCCCCACCTGTTCCCTCCTTTCTTGCCACCAATACATGGCGTTCGGTACATTTTTGAGAACCTTCCGCCGCCGCACTGTCCTCAGATACACCATGGCGGCGTTTCCCAAACACTTTGACGCACAGCATGCTTCCCTCCACCCAACCACCGGCCACTTCCAACGTTCGCCGACATGGCGTATGGCAGACCAATGACACTTCGGTCCGCGGAGCGAACAGGGATTGCAGTAATTGCAACAAAAGTACTGGTCGGATTTCCACCACACACAAAAGCACGCTTTCTGACCCAAGCCCCTGCCACAACTTTGGTGAAAATCCATGTAGCCGTGCGCAAAGCTTTTCCCCATTCGCTCTATGGGGAAAAAAATGTGGGACCCCCCTTATAACTTTGCCCCCCCCCGCACAAAACCTCACCCAACTTGGCGAAAAAATTCAGAGCCAGCCATATACTTTTTTTGTGCAAAAGATTGGTGAGGATTCCTCCAGGGGAGCAAAGTTATAAGCCGCCAAAAAGTGCTCTTCCTATGGGCCGTGTAATATTTGAGTTTGTAGCAAAGCGTATGTTCCTATAAAATTCCACACAGTTTCACCAATCTGCACCAAAATGTGCACAGTCAGCTGTTAGGATACTCCAGACATTATTGGCTACATGACATTTGGACACCCCACCCCTTTCCCTGGATGTCGGCAAATGTCAACAATTGTTTATGGCTTGGCGATGCTTTGGTATATATAATACCATGCTGCTTCACAAATCTGCACCAAACTTTGCACCAACTTGCAGAGTTGCCTGTACCAATAAGCAACGCTGGGTATATCAGCCAGTGAAAGGTATATAATTTTATATAGCTCTACATCTGGGTTCTATTGTTTGTAGAGTTGCTTTATGTATATTTGTTGTATGAAAATGGGGGGGGGGGGAGAAGAATATATTGTCCCCTGTGATTTTGGGTAATATAGATCTTGCCTGTCCCCAGCTACATCCGCGGACTAGCAATACTGTTTGTGGAGGTTTGGCTTACTCTAGAGTAGGGGAGAAGGATTTGAGGTATACACATTAAATATAGAAATTACAGTCTGGAACTTTTCCTAACCTCATTATGGACAGTGCGTACATCCAGTTCTGCAGTCTCACTCCTGTACTATTTAGAAGAATCACTGTTTGTTTGTAATACTGGGTAATCCCAATGATCCCCTTGTCTCAACAATGTCATTGCAATCTTCATTGTGATCTTACACCCTACCTTTCAACAGCTTAATCCCTCTTTTGTAACTCCAAACGGTTCAACCTGAAAGACCTTAAGACAATGGTATTTATACCTGCATCATACGTACCTTGATCCTTCCTTACTTAAACATAAAGGAGTTGTAGTAGGATTATTATTAATGGTATATGTTGGAGGGATGGCTCCTTTATTTCAAACTGGGGCCATTCTGAAGGATATTTTTGATTGGTATGGCCTGTAATTACTTTTTGTGCATTTGGTAGAGGCAGTGTTTGTAGGGCTTTTATTAGCAAACTCTGATCATCACAAAGGTAGCAACACTTGTTGGTCAAAATCATTAACATTTGTCCCATCAAAGATTCCTTTGGTGCTAACACATGGCCCTAAAGGGTGCTTTGCAAGCAGTAGACCAGGGAAGAGGATGTACATACCATCCTAACTCCATCTCTGTATTGTGGAAGATGGGAACACACCCAACAATTGCTGGTTTAGTACTGCATGTGTATTATTGATTATTCTTGGGAATGTGTTTAGATGCCCCTCTCGGTGCTCAAGATCAAGGTATGTGTGTGTGTGTTTGTATGTACCTGGAAAGGAGACATGGTAGATAAAGTAGACTTGGGTAGCATTAGTCCGAGTGGGTGTCCGCTCTCAAGGACCCACAAGAGTTATCAATATTATCATGACACACCGCAGTTTGGACCGGACCATTCCTGTGGTAAACCCCTCCATTTCCTCACACCTGTGTAGTCCAAAAAGGGGCATAGTTTCTCAGTGTCCCTTAAGACGCCTCACTGATGGAGGCTTATAAGTTCATCCTTTGGTGGCACCGGACCACGTGGCCTACCTTGATTGGAGTCTTCTGTTCCCTGCCCCCCCCACCTCCAGGCGTCTTTGGGAAGTATGGAGGGAACACCATTGGCTCCTTGTGGGTTCAACTGACAGCTGCACTTAATTCCTTCCATACCCCTTTCCTAGGATGATGATTATACCTGAACACTCCAAGCACAGAATGATCCTCAAACATTGCGTTTGTGTCTGTAGGGGTTTAGGTCTGGCTGTTTAAAATCAGGGTTGGTATATTTTCCATCACTCAGGGGTACGTACTGAGGGATTTACTCACAATCACCTTCCCCCCTCCTCTAACCATTTGTCATAGGGTAAAGGCAAGGGTACTAGCTTCAGATGTGCTTTGTTTAGTTTAGTTTCTTTATTTATACCGCGCACCGAAACCTGAGGTAACTGGGCGCCAGAGACTTAAAGCAGGTTACAACACATTATAGACATACATGTTCATAAAAATAAGTGCAAATGACCGGGTTACATGGTGGTCAGAGGGCAGACACCGGATGTTGGGGAGAATTCTCATTTATGGCTATTTTCTCTCACCTAGTGAGTCCCTTCGCAGCTTTGCTGGATTTCTGGGGTTTATTATTTCCACCTGGTAAGAGTGTGAGCCTTTCTCCCACTCTTACATGTGTTTTGCCATGTGTATTTCTACTTTTTTTGTGATCTTGGGCTCTGGAGCCACACCACTCCAGGAGCCCCACTTTTGTGTGTTACACAGCACCTTCAGTGCAGTGACACAGGTTTGTCTTTGAGACTGCCCACTGACTCCATTTTTATGGGGCTGACTATTGTCCCCCAGAAACAGGTAAAGTTGCCGTTTTAACTTTATATAGTCACTTTAAACTACAGACCCAGTACACCCCATCTTACATGGACTATTGGAAAGGGTTAATTCCTACCCCTTTTTGTTTGTGCCTCTTGGAGCTTTGTTTTGCTGTCTTACCACTGCCACCAGCCAAGTATAAATGTTATCTACCCTAACTTTTCTACCGTGATTATACTATATAAACGTGGTACTGGTTTAGGCTATTGTATTAGCCTTGTGTTAGGCAGAATCCTGTGCAGTTCCCTTGGGGAACACTGCAAAAAGATTAAGACTACAGGAGTAAGCAGTAAACCCAATTGGTAGCAGTCTGCACCACCCAGATTTACCTGGTAGCTGTGGCCGAGCAGTCAGACTTCTCTCAAGAAGAGTAGGGCAGTATATAGAGTATACATAATAGGGCTAAAAACACAGAGCAAACAAACACTGACCAGAGCTTTGTATAAAAAGTATATAATTATTTATTTAAAACACACTTTAGGCAATATACTAGCACTCTAAATCAAAAGCAAGGTAAAACACAGTCAGGTAAAGTATACACAACTCCCTTGATAACTATCGGACGAGTCAGAGTTAAAACACCACGATTTGTTAAAACAGATGTGAGCGCGTAACCTGATGGCATGCCAATAGTTCAGTTAAAGGGAGAGGAAAAGGCAGAGCATAGAAATAAAACAGGTCCCAACACTTAGGAGTTCTCAGCAAGGGAATAAAGGCAGTATATACTGTAGAGCCAAAGTTCATAGGCCAGGCCCACTTTAAATGGAGCAAAGCGAAATGTGCTCAGGATCACACGGTTTAAAATGCACTAAAAGTCTTTGCAGAATGTTCAGAAGAGGTTGGGGCAATTCAAGAAGGTAAAGTTAGAGGTCTGGGGCCAACCCAGTTGGAAAGCCAAGGATTTAAGGGTCACCTTGGACAAACCGAAGAAAGGGAGGCCAGGCAGGACACAGTACCTTAAAGAGAGGGGAAACTCCAGCGGTGGCAGTTGTTCCTGGCAGTGGTTGCAGTTCGTTGTTTCGACCAGGGGAAGAGAGGATCTCGTCAAGGAGGAAACGTGGAGTTGTTGCACTGCACAAGGATGGAACCAGCCGCAGAGTTTCGTCGGTAAAAGGTGCGTTCCTTTTATTCGCGGTCAAGTGGTGAAGCTTGGCTATCCGGCCGCTGGGGTGCTTGGCACGGGTGATTCGACCACGAGACGTCTTTGGAAGGCAAAAGGGGTGAACTGGTTGGTCCCACCAGCTCAGAGGAAGAAGACTCGTCCAGCAGAAGATCTTCTCTTGTCGTCGGGAAAGTGCTGAGGTAGTTGCAGCAGGGCTTCACCGGTGGTGTCGTCGTTGCAGATGGCTCAGCTTCTTCCCTCTTCGGTTTCTTAGGTCCTGTGGCGACTTCTGAAGTTCCAGTCCCAAAGGCCCTGCTTTTATGCAGAAAACCCCCCATTCAACAGCCTAGCTGTCACTCAAACATGCGAAGTGGTGAGCCGGGCGGCTCACCACTGGCCCAATCGGAACAGAGTGCGACTTGAGTTGCTAAGGCAACGCAGTCCAGGGTGCCAATTCCCCTCCCCACCCATCCTGTGGAACCCAGACAGAGTGGCACCATTTGGAGGGCTTCTGTGGAGAAGCCTGCCAAAAAGTGGAACAAAGGGCTCGACCTTGGTCAGAGTTACAGAGACGGACACGAACGCCATTTTAGAAAAGAGTTCTGGCAAAAAGACCCAACCATTAATTTAATATTAAATGGTGGTATCTTTAACATTGCACCAAAAAGTGGTGCGTTTAAAATCAATGGGAAAATCCCATAGAGAATATTCTGGTGGACTATTTCGCGTGGTAACCACTGCCACCAGCTAGAAACTCGACAAGGGGGGGACTGGACAGTGCCCCCTTGAAAACAGACTCAGGGGCAAGATAATTAACCCCTTCCAGTACTTCCACAATATGATGGTTTGTACTGGTTCTGTTCACAATTTTGGACTAGTAAAGTCAATGGTGACTTTACATGCCCTGGGAGACAGTAGTCGGCCCCAGGGTATGGAGTCTGTTTGGGGGTCACTCACACCCCTGTGTGACTGCACTGAGGGTGCTGTGTAACACATACACAAAAACAGATGATACCCTATGGAGAAAGAAACCCCATAGCCCATAAGCACACAAAGTCAAAGACATACCTCAAATCATGCCTAAGAGTGGGAGGAAAAGAGTCTCGCTCTTAGCAGGAGAAAGAAACAAACCCCAAAAATCCAGCAAAACTGCTGGGGGACTCACTAGGTTTGGGAAATTAGCCTTATAAGAGAATTCTCCCTAACACCTCGAACTTAAACCCGCTTGACAAAACACCTTTTTATTTTGGCTCCGGTTGGGTTTAGTCGCCATTTCTTTTTAAAGTCCTTCTTGTGTTTTACTTTTCGCGCCAAACCAGGTTTGCCGCCTTTGTTCGCCGACCTTTGGCGGGCTTCTGTCCAGAAGCCCTCCTTTTGGCGTCTGGGTGTCTAGGTGGGCTGAAT